>NC_140933.1:128342562-128942562 GCF_014529385.1 Adiantum capillus-veneris | reverse complement strand
TGATGAAAATCCAAAAGCCTCATAAGTAATCGGTTGAAGTAGAGTCACTCAAGTGGGACCAAAAACCTTAGGGGAGGTCACAAAGTGAAGCCCTTCATCTGCAGCAGCCTCTAAAAGCCCAAATTTTGAACCTGACTTCGGCCCAGCACTAGAAAGTAGAGCGGTAGCTGACGAGGAAGGTGATTTTGAAGCTACCACCACGGTTGACACTGCCAGTGGGGCTGACTCCACCATGGGCTTACTAGGGACAGGGGGAGCCATTGCCACAGGTAGGGCAGAACCTTTTAATTTCCCAACATCCCTCTTCACATGCAGCTTAAACTCACCCACCTGATCACAACAAAACGCCTTTGTCGCAATGAAAATCTTCAAGAGCAAATATGTCAAAAATGTTTTCATCAGGTTAGATGTATTAACCTTTAGCAACACCTCTGCTACACTTGTCTCATCGCAAACCTCCATGAGTAAAGATTGCACCTGGAAAAACACAAAAGGCTTCATGCTACACAGGAGAAAAACTCGGAGCTTCTCTTTTGTGTCAGTTTGTCATAATCAAAAGCATGTTTACACGACTTTGGCTTCCAAACTCAAGTTACAACCCTTTCCAGTATGTGTGTACGCGTTAGGTGCAACGCACATGTGCGTGCGTGCGTGCGCGCGTGTGTGTGTGTGTGTGTGAGAGAGAGAGAGAGAGAGAGAGAGAGAGACCTATCTCTTTACACAAGGATGTACAGAGCTGATTTTAATCTAAAGGTAACATGCATTCCAATCTACGTACAATTCTGTGCTCAAATGCAGAATATTACTAAACTTGAATTGCTGAGTTATGTAGATCTCAAAGTCCTTCCTTTACATCCTTTGAATGTTCACACGCCATTACCAAGATTGCCGATCCAATTAAGGCACAATTCTGTGCTTGCATCGATGGTGTAACCTAAACAGGAGTTGCAAAGCTGTGCATGTGAATTTGCTTCTATTGGAAAAGTTCTAGTGACTTCAAAGATAAGTACTATTTTTTTCCGTTTACCTGAAGAATATGATGATAAAGTTAGCATCGCATTGTACATGTTTTCTAATCATAAAGCCCTTATTCTTCTCACAAAAGATCCTGTGCACAGTCTTTTTGTAATTCCACAACCCAGCACAATAGCAAAAATGCTAACCTCAAAAGAATTGGGGGCAAGTGAGTACCCATTGTCTTTGGAAATGGATATGTCTTCCGCTTCGTCCACTCCCGCTGAAAAGTTTGAAAGGTGAGCATAAGCACTAATAAACTCCTAAAGTAGGAACACCAATAGCATTGTGAAGAGCAGAAGTCAAACAAACAAACCGTGGTAATCAAAAACAAAGAGAGGTCAAACAAACAAGCAGTGGTAATGAAAAACAAAGAGATGTACTTCACTTACTTCCAAGAGTGGAGGCTAATGCAGCACAATGAAGTTGAAAAGGTCGGGGAGGATTCAATGAGAAAGTGTGGGACGATTGCATATGCAATGACGGACTCCCAAAAATTGAGGATCTTGTATTTGTTAAATGGATGTCCCGGTAGCTTGAAGCAACCCTGGAAACTACATCACCTGCCATACAATACCAAAGTCATACATGTTTGCCCATCTGTGGATTTGTAAATTGACCTAAATAAATAAAGATTTCGTTTTTGGTGCAAGGAATGCTTTGAAAATAACTTGCAACTCATATTGCACCTCCTCATTGAGGTGTATAACTTGTCAACGTAGAATGATAATGCAGCATGTATCGGCACTGGAGAACATCGTTGCCTTTTTCTTTTGAGACATGCGTCTCATTGACGACTATTTGCCATACATCAAAATTCAAAAGCAAAACATCGACCATTGGTTGTCTAAAGTATGTATCCAAACAAAGGGAAATTGACAATGGTTTACGACTAAACTCAAAATCCTATAATCCTATGCAACATAAAAGCTCGCTTTCAGACATGTTCTCATCGGCAATACCATCTTTGACCTTCTTGAACATGCATCCATGAAGCTCCATACCTCTTATTGTATCTTCATGCACTCATATCACCTACATTATATGTGATCTTGGCCTTAAGTACTCTGTATAGAGAGTTATTAAAGCCAAGATTACCTAAAATGCAAGAGATAATATGTGCATGAATATACAATGAGAGAGATATGAGATTTCATAAATGCATTTGGATGCAATGATGCAAGCAGATAACCTGGGACGGAGAAAGGTAAGAAAGCTGGACACAAGGACTCCATAGCCAACAGGCTCTCTGATCTGCTCTGCTTCGCTGCGAAGATAGAGCTATGGAGGCTCTGTGTAAGCTCCTCGCATTTAAATTGCCTCCGCGGCTTGAGTTAGTGGAAGAAAGACATCGGTAATGTCGAGTTTGGACAAGCTTGAGCCGTCTCTTACTCCCACCTAATCCCTCCTAGAGACTCCTACTCCTAATAAGGTTTTGTCTAACATCTTATTGAGAATGTTGTCCTGCGCTGGTTTTCACGGATTACAACTTGGAGTGAATTACAATGGTTATTGTTGTCAAAATTTGTGGAAAAATATTGCAACTCAAATTACCAGGTGGTTGTTCTAGTGATGCAGATTGGACGGTTGTTCTAGTGATGCAAAAACGGGCAAAAGCTCTTGCAGTTTCCCATGGGCCGGTGAGCTTCAACTCTTAGCATGATCAACTCGTACTTCTCGCTCCTATTATAAGAACAAGGAACCTACGGAGCATGGCTCTAAGATGGTGACACAAGGGAGACCTATTTGTATAAATGGGGTTTGGATAGGAGGAGTGTCAATATTATCCTACTCTAGTCCACTCAGTGGTATCGAAGCAAAGAGGGAGAAAGCTATGGCTTTTTGCATGAGCATGCAAGCAGTAGTCTCTCTCTCTCTCTCTCTCTCTCTCTCTCTCTCTCTCTCTCTCTCTCTCTCTCTCTCTCTCTCTCACACACACACACACCAGGGTTCTCATACGTGCTGCTACAGCTCCTTGTTGGACGCAAGGCAACGCCATGTGGGGGGTTACACTCTAGCCTCTGCGCTCAAGCTAGCGCATCTGCTCGCCCAGCTTGTACCATCTCCAAGGCCTTGCCAACCCAGTCCACCCGATTTAGCCAGTTCGAGCCCATTTCACACAATCGGCTCACCCCACCTGTCCCACGGTCCACGGTTGAAAATTGCAACTCTTCCCACCCTTCCTTTGAGACTTACCCTGCACCTACATGGTAAAAAAATTGTAGTTCTTCCTAATGATCGGCAAGTTGCATAACAAGCCCTCCCTCATAGAAGGGCGTTTGAAAAATAACCCTACACGAAGAAGGGTATGCTTGGTAGAAGCCCTTCAAGGATCAATTTTCAAATTATGTCAAAAATATACATAAACGGTGATTTATTGTCTTGTGGATGACTACCATGTGTGAGATAGTATAAAAGAAACAGCTCCATACATATTTTAACAAAAATGCTTATAATTGAAGTATAAGGAGAAGCCTACTTTGAATTAAAAGTTGTAACATCTTATACTACTACTACTGGCTCGCTGCATATTTTATTCAATCTTATCAGAGATTCCTTCCATCACCGATCAATTATCTCTTACCCTTACAAAAGGAGAAACACGGATTCGAACTCATACGTTGCCAGACTTAAATAATCCCACGAGATCTTTCGTAACTATTCCAACAAGCGTGTGGAGCTGCTATCATCGCGAAGCCGTGCATACTAAAAAATAGACTATCTCCTCGTATATCCCCCCCCCCCTTCCCCCTCTCCCGGATCGTGTGTCTCACGTTGCAGCTCTCAATGGTTGTCGCAGTCCACCGTTGCTTCTGCCATGTGCCATTGTCCCTACTATCCACGAGCATGAACTTTGCTGCCTTTATCTTTCCACCAAGGGTATCTCCCACTTATTCTTTGATTTTTCCATTTTCTCCCAGTTGGTACCCCCTACTGCTATAGCCATCATAATAAAAAGAAGCACATTTTTACTTTATCCCATCTCAACCTAGACCTTGTACCATTCCCAATTTACAATAAATTTATTACAATTAGGCAACATGGAGCTAGACTTGACGTGAAACACTCATAGAGGTTATTGGAGACACTGAGATGCAAAAATCAGTATTTAAAGGAGAATTGATATTTTTCACATAGCAACTAAGTGATCTGCATAGAGTTCCAACTTCCAAATGAAAAAAGAGAGACTACTGTCACAATTGAGGGAGATTGCATGTGATCTTTAAGACTAGTATATGATCAGAGATTATCACATGATGTGCATCACCATCAATGCTTGAGAGCCAAAACTTGAGAATGCACCAGCTCTTACACTTTTGAATGTCAATTTTCTATTGGACCCAAAGATAGACAATCTTCGAACTTGAGTTTAAGTTTTTACAAAATGATGCCAAAGTTTAGTAGTGTGTTTGTATCTTTCCAAATGCATGTTTTCAAGATGCCCCTTTGTTTCGTTTTCTTGGTTAAACGTTCCTCTTGCTATCTATAAGTTTTAATGCATGGATTGAGCTGAGGTTATTTAAAATATAGAATATGTGTGGTGACCATAGTAAGGATGACTAAAGCACCTTTCAACATGCCCAAAATATAAACTTGTGTTGGGATCTACCATAGTTGTGGTATAAAGCTATTGGCTCAAAAAATAGTATTTAAATTTCAAGCTTGCCACAAAGAGAGGCACTCTCCCACCGATTAGAAAAATGTGATGTGCATGCATGTTTTAGTGCCAAATATGGGTTAGTCTTGAACACTTACAGGTAGCCCTTGATCGGGTGATGGAGAAAAATAGAGAACTCAAAGAACATCTCAATAAATTGGAAGCACACTTCGATTCAATGGTTGACCTTGAACCGACAAGGTAAAGGAACTCAAAACAAAATTCACCCAAGCTCACACAGTGGCACTCGCCAATGTGAGAACGTGCATGACAAAGGAGCTCAAAGAACGACAGCTCTAAGAAGAGAATTTCGTCAAGGTTTGCATTGGAGGGTTACCTCAAGCTTGGGACATGTACAAGGAAGACTTCACCGAGCTCATTAACTTCCTCAACAAAAACCTCAAACCCATTCATGTCGACCATGACAAGATAAAAGCTCTCACCTCCAAGGGCAACAACAAGCACATGCCAAGCGGACACGCCATTCTCCAATTTGGGAACAATGAGGGGCGTTTGCAGCTTCTCCAACAATCACGCCTTCTCAAAGATTCTGAGCTCTGAATCGCAAAGGAACTCACCCCACTACAACTTAAATGTAAAGGTGAGGATCTCAAGATAATCTGGGGGGGGGGGGGGGGGGGGGGTTTGCACTATTGAGAATTCCCCTATATAATGTGCATTCAAGAGGTGTTTAAAATCCCTTTTTTAATTATTAAAATAACCCCTTTTTTTAGGATTTTTTCCTGAAATGAAATATTAAAGACCTTTTTGTTGATGTATCTCTTTTAATTTTCCTAAAATATTTGCATTAGGAAACCCCTCTTGTTGAGAACTCATGCGGTACATTAACATCATTACATAGTGTACCCCCGAGAAGAAAATGCACGCGGCATGGGCCAAAGGCAAGTGGGCAACGTAACACAGAGGGAAGGCAATCATATAATTTCACTCTCCCAAGACCTCCACCACTCCTCTAAATATCACCCCCTAGCCCCTAGTTTCCTTTTTCCCTTATGCATGTTTTGGTCCCATAGGTCACATATGACCTTTTGAGGATGATAAATATGTGTGTGTGTGTGTGTGTGACTTAGAGACCGTGTGAAGAGCCTCTTACTTACACATAGTTGAAGACTTTGATCTACACCAAATATGAAGAGCTTGAGCACAACGAGTCGCCCTGTTGTGGGGAGCAAAAGTTGTTTCATGCTCGAGCCTAGCTGAGAGCCTTTTGTTCGGCCGCCATTGCTAGGAAGCTTAAGATTTCACATTTTATTTTTAAGAAGGGCACCCAAAGGGTGCTCTAAGGCCACCCTGAGGGGCCACTCCCACTTAAGATGAGATTAAGAGAGCCCCACAAGGGTGTTACCAGCAAGGCTACACTCAACACAAAGATTTTAAGGATGCACTTGACACAAAGCCTTCGATGTGCAATTGAAGCTTTGTGTCAAGTGCATCCTTAAAATCTTTGTGTTGAGTAATTGAAGCTTACGGTTTTGATTTCTTGAAATTATGTAATTGCTTAAAATTTCATGTATATAATTTTTTTATAAATCAAAGTACATCGCAATGTGTATGTACATTGATTCTCTAGTTTCACATCCGAATTGCAACAAGCTACAATAAACTCCACAAAACTAAAGCAATTTTTTTTCTTTTTCACACAAAATCAGGGACATATACATTTGTTACCTATCATTTTCTATTTTGCAACATACAGTACATTATGACACCATATATTCTAGACACCCACCACTTTGACTTTGAGCATGGCTCACCCATTCCTGACCGTGTGAATCCTATCTAATGTGTGCATAGAGGATAGATGAGGATCCAGTCTATGATGTGGATTATGATTAGTCAAATGTGAAGTCTTCAAAGCATTAGAAGTAGACATAGGCTCAGCAAGCCACAACACGAGCACAACCTGCAACCCAAGGCAATACACCTGCTCCAATAGTAGCTATGGTAGGGGAACCCACCCAAGGGGTGGGAACTTCTATTGATGTTGATTTGTTAGCCTCTATGGACCCAAAAGAGGTGGTTGGATTGCTTAGGACTGTGAAGCCACCAAACTTTCATGGTGAGCAAAGGACCGCCGTAACAAAGGTATAGTGGTTACTTTTCTAAGTGAATGTGGAGATATCCATTTACATTGTTCTATGCATGCATTCAAAGAAATACACATGATTCTTGCACTTGAAGGTAAGGGCTACAAGTGGTGGAGGACGTACAAACCACATAACCACACTAAATATAGCTTATTTTTTAGAAAACGTTTTGAAAAGAGTTTCTACCACCAAATGAAAAGGATCGAAATTGGTCAGATTGGGATTCGTGTTTGATTTGACAACATTACATATTGAACCAATACATTTCTCATTATCACTGTGTCATCTTGAAATTGGATAGATTGGATGAGGTCCAACAAGTTTGTGGTTTTATTAGAGGTTTTGATCCAAAGCTTAAAAATCAAGTTAAGACACAAGATCCCATGACTTTCGAGGATGTCATAGTTCAAGCCCACATTCATGATGATCTCAATAATGATAAGCCATGCATACCATCGTTGCGTAAAGCCCATCGCACCATGCATAATAAGGGCGATTACACACATGCATCACGTCATGTAAATAACAAGAGAAAGTTTCAACCAGTCAATACAAGTGAGTAGTTTAAAAAATCTAAGAGACCTTGAGGATCCCTCATCAAGATTTTGAAAGAGCCAAGAAACCAAACCTTTGTTTCAACTATTTATCTAGAAATCATGCATAATTTATTGTCCAGGGAAAAGCATAAGGTACAGGAAACGAAAAAGCAATGCACATGGTGCAACTACTTTCTCTAGACTCACATTACCTATCTTTGATACCAATGAAAGAGCACGGGTAAACATTGATAACACTCCTCCCATCCAACCTCCTCGTTATAGGTAAGTGGGGGACCTCGTGCTATCTATCTAGGACTACCCGTGTCCTCACATTGGATGGAGGAGTGCCAAGGCTATCTTGGCCTAGTCCTCTCACACATTCTCACACCTAGAGTAGTATTCAAGGGTATCCTTAGTGTGATTAATTCATGCTTCTTAACCTATATGTATACACATTAATGGTACAAATAAGAGCTATATGTAACACAAAAAAAGTAGGTTTTTTTGGCTAGTTAAAAGATCATTGCGAAGATCCTTACTTCTTGCTTCTATTCAAGAAGGCCATTTCTGCGGAGATATTCTCTCCATGGGCCTCAAGACATCCTAGCAACTAGTAATGGGAGAGGCTATAGATGCTAATATGCATAGATGTCAGCTTGGCTTTAGTTGAATGCCTTGGTTGTGTACAGATTGCCAATCGTTCAACACTCCTTCAAGGCACCATCTAGAATGGGAGAGGAAGATGGTTTTTTACGTGAATTGCATTATACATTATGTGGTACATTAGTATTTGTATAATATGTCAAATATGGTGGCATTATATGTTGACCCCCTTATTCGGTAGTATAATATGGTGACACATCACGTGTAATTAAGTGGAAATTTTTTGTCATATATTTTGAGATCTTGATAAAAAATCTTTAATCAAATTTGTGATTTCCTCTGTAAGTCAAATTGTGCCTATGCTAGCCGAGGGAACATGATAACCTTCTCTACCCTTCTTCTTGCATGTGCACACACACACACAAACACACATACATCCCTCTCTATCACTCTTCCCAATAGTTGAGACGGACAACACACTTGCTAATCATTTACACCACTCTTTGTCTCCCCTTCTCTCACTACTCTAGTACAAGAAAATAAACATGCTAGAAAGAGACATTTCAAGTAAAGTCCATAGCCAAGCACCCAGAGATAGCAAAAGAGAGAAGAAGAGGAATCCAAGTGTCTTACCCACGCTTGTGTCCCATGGAGTTTGTGTTTACAAAATTTTAGGAAAAGTTACTTCCACTTTTCCAAGGTCAATGTTTACAAGATGTATCTCCAATATGACTTCACAAAGCCAGCTAGATCAAGGCAAGGTACCTTGTGAATATGAGAGCTCAATGACTGCCAAATCCCACACTATTTATCGAGCAAACATTAGACATCATTACTATGGGAAATTAAAAGACAATCAAGTTTTACCAAAACTTAAATTAGAAGCAATCCAGCTACCTTTTTCTATCATAAACACGGATTTGATGTAGCCTGATATAAAAAATTCAAGCTTGCATCCATTTTTCAATTATTTTGTATAAACCAAAAAGAATTTGGAACGTGAAGTAAAGTAGAATCACTCAGTACTACTTAAAAAACTAGTACAAGACAAAGTTCCAACCCTAGATCTTAATCCGACCATCCAAAACTAGAGTCAGGTCGAACTATTTCAGTATTTTAGCTTGTGAAGACCATAACCAGCTCTCAGCAAGGATAAACACAGTAATGCCATAGCAATTATTGTTGCACTATGGTAATTTTTATGTAATCACAACAGTAAGCTTTACCCGGGGCGGTCACCTATCAAAAGCTTTCTATATCACGTGCGTTCAAGAGGTTATTAATAATACCTCAACATACATACTATATTTACACTACATGCTTATTTAAAAAAACCCCACCCCCCTCTGTACCCCCCTCTGTATGTATACATTTTGATACATTTTGATCTTTTAATAATCCTCTCCGATTAACTCACGTGATAGCATACACATTTTAAAAAGTGACCGCCCCGAGAAGCTTTAGTACAGACTTGATGCCAAAATCCTTTATGTATTATCAGAGTGAGACATTCTAGACTTGACAGCACATCATCAATAGATGATTGATAGAATTCCATAACTCCTTATTATGAGACCCTGTAGTAGTAAATAGCAAGGGCTAATTTGAAAAATCACCCTTATACTATGCATGATCAACAGATTGAACCTTGCAATAAATAATCCAAGATGCCCTATTGTTCGATACAATAAATAATGATTTGCTAAAGTCATTCAGAAATCATAGAGTTAGTTCATCCTAAACTACAAAGCAACGGTTTTCTTAATCAAATTGACATTGAAGTAGTGTTTGCTATCAGCCTTTATACAAGTCTTGTCAGATCCAAGATTATAGTGAAAAGCCAAAACCAATCAATATAGAGGTAGTGTATACAAAGGTCATATTATACCAACAGATCGACTGTATCCTATCGTTCAACCCACTATATCCTACAAGAGTTCCCTCTCTATTATCTAAATCAATTAGTCAAGATATGGAATAAAGAAACAAAAGCAAAGGTTCATATTTCCTCATAAACTACAGGTCACAAAGAGCATCAAGGGCCATCAACCTCAGGGGCCATCACCAAGTGAAACATTCCATGCCAGTAATCAATCATGACCAAACCAAATCACCCCAAGGAAGTAAATGATCCAAGCGGACCGCAACTGTAGCGATATAAAATTAATTTCAAAAAGTATGAAATTTTACCTATAAATCCAAAAGGATCTATGGGAAGGAGCCATCATTGCTCAATCAATCCAAAACATCAAACCCAAGATCACAATAAGTGCATAACGAAAAGAAAACTGAGATTTATGCCCTTATTGAAAATAATCATCAAGTGGATAGTGGAAGAATCATGTTTTAAGTTTCATCCCAATGACCGCGAGTGAGATTAGTCTGAAAAATATGAACAAAGTATTTAGGCCTGCCAAGCCCATTAATCTCAGAACCAATCATGCCATGCTTTCCAAGGAAGCTAACCTGACCCTAGGTGATTTAAAATCAACAGAGGTGAAACAAAACAGTCATGCATGCTCAGTTATCAAATGTGCTAAACAAATCAATCAATATAGATTCGGGTCTTTTTCTGAGTACAGAGAAGGTCCTTAGTAAATTCTTCTTGTACCAAAGAGTAAAACAATATCACATTGATATATTAACTTCAAACCAAGCAGTAAATTCAAAGTGCTAACTTTCTTGAACCAGAAATCAAAATCATAAGAAAAGAACCTGCACGGCAGCAGGGTATCACCACCAACACCATGTTTGCATAGGTTGAACCATACCAACATCATGATGAAAGCCACTCAACTCTAATGAACACGTGCTGCTGAGGTATCCAAGGACAACAAAGCCTTTCTTCCCCTTGCATCAGCTGTAGCACCTGCCCCTGTGTACTCTATGTAATGACTGCATGCCTCAGACATTACCCAAAAAAGCAATTTTTATGGTGCCTTTCCATCAAAATGGATCTCCTATATCCAATCACCTTGACTGGCAACACACCAGGGTGCAAAGCAATTTGACCGCATCATCATTACCCAAACCCCAGTTTGAGCATTTATGCTCATCACTTGCAAGTCGAAAAGAGGGAAAAAATTGATTGAAGTTCAACATCATCTCACAATCAGAAAATTGTCGGCAAACACAAACTATTCCTTCCAGAAAACAACAACTGCTCGGAGCATCAAACCAACCTAAAAGAACTCACTGTACAAGGCATGTACAATATGCACATAGGGTCATCGGTCCATAGATGGACCACCTGGATCAAAAGGATACAACTCAACATAATTTGTTGTCGATACATTCTAGGAAACTATAACGCAAACGAAAAGCCCATCAGACACTTCTTGTGCTAGAGCCTCCTTAGCCAGCCTATCTTCACAAAATCCTGCAATTAGTGCATTCCAGGACCCTATATCCTTATAGGCCAGCTTGTCTTGTTGTGCCTTTGAAAATGTCTCGCTAGCATCCTCTTGTACTTCAAGAACCACACCGATATTACTCATATAGACATAACTAGCAACAGAATTTGCATCCAACTTTACCGTATGCTCAAAAGCCAGCTTTCCAAGCTTCACATTTCTCCATTTTGGCAAGCACTCATTAGAGCAAACCACATTGGGCGACAATTAGGAATTGCTCCCTTCTCCATCAAAGACATCCTGCTCGTTTCAAACTGACCAGCATGACTGAGAATTTCAACAAGGCATGCATGACACTCCAGTGTGGGGATGGTGTCATAACTTGTGGCCATAGCCTCAAAGTACATGAGGGCCTCATCCACCAAATGAAGGTATTTACATGCCTCGAGGACAGTCGTATATGTAAGCTCACTTGGTTCTTCACCTTCATCTCTCATTTTCTGGAACAGACTCGACACAGTTTCATGCGTCCCAGCTTGGTTATATTCCAGCGGCTCCAAAACATTTTCAATGACTCCGAAAACATTAGTAGCAGACACTTTTGTTGAATCATCAACGCCTCTCAAAGCCTCAAGGGGCCGACTTATGTCAGTAGAAGGAAGAGTAGAAACTAGAGGAGTCTGAGGAGGTGAAGCTCCCCAGTAGTTTGTTCAGGGGTGATTTCATTGTAATCACTCATATTAAAATTTGTTGATGACTCATTCTTTTTTGTACCTGAGTCTCATTCATTTGCGGTATTGCCACTGAACTTTTGCGCTTCTGCTCTACCCCACTAAGATTCAAAGAGGCGTCACCTTGCTTCTTTGCTTGCTCATGATAAAATTCAGTTGTTTTATTGGTGTCTACTACTTCCATCTCCTCTATTTCCAAGTCATGTAGCAAGGAAACATCATCTAGCCTACGCTTCTCAAAAATTGGAGCCTGATTAACCCTCTGGCCCACATCTGAAACAACCTTGGATGATGAGTCTATAGCTGCTTCATTTCCAGTTTGACCTCCAAGAAAAAAGGATGTGCAAGACTCAGGTTGCATGTTATTTAAACCCTGAGCTTCATCATTTGGGCTAGAAGTACTTCCTCGAGTGATATGGGATTTATCTTGCACTACTAAGCTTAATTTTTGTTGACTATTTTCTATCATTCCAGCTGGAATTTTGGGGCAAATATGTTCTTCCCAAAGCAAACAAGCTTCATACTAATGCCTCCAGCCTGAACAGCTGCGACCATATTCTCTCTCACCTCTTCTAAGCATGCTTCTTGTAAAGCAGAGACTATTGTCTCTCCTCTGTCCACTGCTTCAAGCACCTCTTCTTTTTGCTTTTTTGAGTGTTCCAGGCATATCCAGTGCTCTCAAGAGTCCAAGACACTTTCTGCAGCCTGTCTTACTTGCCCTTGTTCCATCTCAGAACCCCCACTCATTACGCGTCCGCTTCAAGAGTTGACCAAATAAGCAGCACAATCAAAACCTGGAGTAAAAAACTTGCCCATAATAAACTGATCCTGCCGGCCATTCACATCAATATGCCCTGCTACAACAACCTCGCAGGTGGGAATATTGCTATCAACAGGCATTCCACAAGCCAAGCTCATACTAGCGTCCTCCTTTCCATAAAATTGACGCTATGTTCAAAGGGCAGGATATGACTTCCTCATATCTCATATGGACAGACTCTTCTCCATGAGCAAATTGGACATCTTCTTGGTGTATCATGCCAGAACCACTCTCCAAATCGCTGGCATCTGACTCAAACATGCTCCAAATCTCCATGGCCCTCGCCAAGCCTTTGCGACTAGCTGCACCACCAAAGGACTCCAAAGCGTGATTTCCTATATTGGCATTATGAGCTCCATATGGGTGTTTTGTTTTGTTCTTATGTCTCTCGTATACAAAGAAAGAGGGGTCAAATATCATAGATTCATCGCAAGAAGACGACTCATCAACAAATGCTCTAACCACCGGAATACAATCTATAGACTCGTCACTAGAAAACAAGCTTTCACTATAATCATCTGATTCAAAATCACTACAATAACCACTTTCAGACAACTCATCACCATCATGCATCCTGCATGGAGCATCATCAACCATCTGCAAATTCCTCTTTGCATGCAAATATGATAGACGATGTGCATTATCATCATAGACATCCTCAAATTGGTTCTGCAACATTTTCTAGAACTCATCTTGCAATGACTCAAAAGCAATTTCAACAAACCTTTTTACTAAATCTCGAGGCTCTCGAAACCTCCAATAACGCATCAGCAATGAAACCTTCAATGCGGGCCAGCTATGCCGCCAATCCTTGGGGAGCATATGCAGAAAAACAAATGCATCATGGGACAAACCCTGAGGCGCATAATTTGCTTTTGCCATATCATCTTGAATTTTCAATCTCGTCATCTGTTGCTCAGCTTGCATTATCCACAACCTTATACATTCCTCATTTGTTCCACAAAAATATACACTATTTTTTTTAGCACCTTCAAACCCACATAACACTTCAACAACGCATGCTTCATCAACCTCCAGCTATATTGAACGTCATCAGGCAATTCTATGTCAAACTTCCCGAGCATGTTTAATATAGCTGGAGGTTGATGAAGCATGCGTTGTTGAAGTGTTATATGGGTCCGAAACTGCCAAAAAAAAGTGTATATTTTTGTGGAACAAATGAGGAATGTATAAGGCTGTGGATAATGCAAGTTGAGCAGCAGATGATGAGATTGGAAATTCAAGATGATATGGCAAAAGCAAATTACGCATCTTAGGGTTTTTCCCATGATGCATTTGTTTTTCTACATATGCTCCTCGAAGATTGGTGGCATATCTGGTCAAGGTTTCATTGCTGATGCGTTGGAGGTTGCCAAAAGCCCTAAGATTCAGTAGAAAGTTCTGCTAAAATTGCTTTCGAGTCATTGCAAGATAAGTTTTGAAAAATGTTGCAGAGCCAATTTGAGGATGTTTATGTATGATAATGCACATCGTCTATCATATTTGCATGCAGAGAGGGATTTGCAAATGGTTGATGATGATCCATGTAGGATGCATGATGGTGATGAGCTGTCTGATCAACTGGTTTTGCTTCTTGAGGCTTTGTGGATGCCTCGACTGTTTCTTGTTGGGTGGTCGTAGAAGGTGTGGCCTCTGTTTTTGTTGCTTTGGGTTGCTCAAAACTGGCTGCTGCCTGCTGTTCAGGCTCCTTTTCTATGGCTTCCTCGCCCTCATTGGTTCTAACTGTTGGTGAAGGGTGAGAGCTTGGCATTGGGTGGTCTGCCTGTTCCGTAGTGGGTGAGGTTGTCTTCGGAGACATCTCCTCCTGATAGTGCTGTGTCTCGCTTTGTGCAATAGCCTTCGCTTGTCTTTGTTGCTCTACTGCATCTTCTCTTGCTTTCCTCTCAACTTCTTGAGCTTCTTTTAACTTGAGGGCTTCCGGCTCTGCGTACATGTGTTCAAGGAAGTTTGTGGGGTCCTCTGCTTCCTTCCTTGCAAGGTTCTTGGTTCTGGGTCCCCTTATCTCTTTTGGAACCCACCTTTCCAGGTCCTCACCTGTAGCTTGGCGGCTTCTTTCGTAAGTTTATTTTTCTCTTTCAAACCTTGCCTTCTTTTGCTGAGGTTCCTCTTGGTGTGCAACTACAACTTTCTTCTTCAGCTCTTCTATTCTGGCTAGCCTTTCCTTGTTGTCTGAGCTCTCACTGCTATGAGCTTCATGAGAGCTTTCTGCCGATTCTTCATCTAACTTATAAACTCTCTTTGATGAACACGTAGTTCTTGGAGAAGGCTGTGCAGACACAATCCATGTGTTCTGATCTGGGGCTAGCAGCAAGTTGTTGGCCATGCCAATAACATGGTATGCTATTCTTATCAGTACTTCAGGCGCGCCCAGATAGGTGATTTTACCTTCTTTCTTGGTGCCCTTCAGAGTTGTTAGCACATATTGCGCATGATCAATCGACTGTCTGGTTGTCGACTTCAACACTTGGGTGAAGGTTGTAATGAAATTGGCCTATTTAATTTGAGAGTAGCGAAAATTAATGAGAGTACTTTTGAGAAATGACTTTGTGAGCATAGCGGGTGAACATAATTGAAGATAGCAACATAATCATAGCAATTAGTTAACTTGGCATGAACAATACTTTTGCAAGAGAGAGAATTTAGAGAACATTACAACAATTAAGGACCGGTTTTATGTGGAGCTGGTCCCCCCTCCAATAGGCATTGTTATTATGATTTCTCCCATTAAGAGAGACTTGTTACAATACAATCTTTGTGTTCCTTGTGACCTAGGTGATACAATGAAGATGGAAAGCTTCATGCATCACAAACATAACATAAACTTGAAGAAAGCTTTAACTATCCCAAGCCTCAGTCCCAAGACCTCAAACACCTTCGAAGGTGGAGAGAGCTAGCAGGGAATGAGGGTAGGGAAGAGGAAGAAGAAACATTTCATAGGAGAAAGAATTAGTTCCTCACTTATCATACCTCTTGTTGCTAGCACACATACTAGCATAGTAATGAAGAAGAAGGAGATGGAAAGCTTAAGCATTGAAGCATGGCTCTTGGTTGGATTTGCACTCCATATCCAAGAGTGTTGGTGTAGGCTCTCAACCTCTACTTGCTTGGAGAAGGAGAGGGAGCTCTTACACTTTGCATAGCACACAATGAGAGTGTTTGTGAGTGTGTGTGGGTGAGTATACCCCTTAAGCAACCCCCTAGCTTGCTTGGGTCGACCCCCCCTTGTAGCTCATGCTTGAAGCTCATTGGACCCCTCCAGGCCTAGCCAATCACAAGCAGGAGGCATTACAAGCAGCAAGGGTAGCCTTGAGACAAGTGTCCCCCTTTCCCCTTTGAGAGAGAGGGCTAGATAAATGCTAAATCATTTAATTAAATCTCCTAAATTATTATTGGACCCCTTGGGTGGCCAACCAATAGGCTTCAGGCACACCATGAGGGCAACATGAGGAGGAACTTGACAAGTGTCCCTTTTGCTTTATTTGTACCATGCATGCCTTGTGTTTTCTCTCTCATCCCCCCTCATGTAGGGCTCGCCCCCTCCTTTTAGGGATTGAATATTTGACTTTTTGACACCTCAAGCCCCTCATGCATAGGCCCAGTTCCCACCACAAGCTTTGCTCATAAGCACTTTAAGCTTGGGCTGGGTTCTCACCTCAAGTGCAACCTTAGCATCTCAAGCATGTCAAGCACCTGAAGCATCTCAATAATTAATCACCTCAAGAATCTCAAGCACCTCAATCATCAAGCACCTCAAGCACCTTAGTCATCAAGCATGACAAGCAGGACAAGCACCTCGAGCTAGGTCGGGTTCCCGCGCCTCAAGCTCAGCCCTAGCTTACCTAAGGTCAAAGGCCTTTTACACACATTATTGGAGGTCTTCAATGAAGCTAACCCTAAGGTCTTATGCTCCATTTGTTAGCCTTGATCTTTGATAGACCATCTCTCATTTGGGCCCCTTTACCATTGGCCCCGTGTTGAGATAGATCTATAAGCACATGTTTATATCTTAACACTTGTTCCCGTTTATTCTCCCACATTAAGTGATCAATTTAATATGAGAAAATCATTTGGGTTGGTTAGATATTAGATATTAGATTTTATGACATTACCTCTCTTTTGAAATCATAGTCGTCCTCGACTATGCGGTAGAAGAGATAAAGCCTTAGTCATTAGTCAATTTTACTTAGTGGGTAGAGGATCCCTTTTTACCCTACGACATTTTTCCAAGATGGATGACTAATCCATTTGGTGCTTGGGAGACATAGCTGCCGCAAACATGTCTGCTCTTTAGTCCATTTCATTCTCCGAAAGTAGAGTGACAAATTCTACTTGGTGTTTGAGAGACGTCGTCATCACAAACATGATTCTAAGCATGCATAGTAGTTAATTTGTGCACAATTAAAAAGAGGACTAGTCTTATAAGACAAAAAAATGAGTCATTTCAAAGAAATTTGTACATTTGCTTACTCTAATGTAGCATTGTAAGCATTGACAAGGTTCATACTATCCTTAAGCTGTATTCCTTGCATCCATCTAGCATCTTCAAAAGGATAATTTTTGAACTTAATAAGATACCGTCGGATAATCTTACCATGTCGTAGTACCTTGTCTTCATGCCGAAGAACAGCTTCGGGTTGTAGCACCTCTTCTTGGTCTTCAACTTCGGGAGGGTCTTCAATAATTGGTTCAGGTGGTGGCTCTCCTTTGTAGGGCTTAAGTAGGCCTACATGAAAGGCATTGTGTATGAGCCAATGGTTGGGCAACTTGAGTTGATAAGCCGTCTCATTGATGGGCTTCAAGATTTGGAAAGGACCATAGTATCTTTTTGCTAGTTTAGCATAATACTTTTGATGGCCCGTACGATTTTTGCCTGTCGTTTGCCTTAATCGAGCCTTAGGAAACTTGAGTAAGTCCCAATCATTTTCTTTGAACATTAAGGCTCTTCTGTGCTTATTAGCAGCAGCATATTTTTGCCTTTGTTGAGAGATGGATATAGCCTCCTTAATCTTTTGAAAAGATTCTTGTAGGTCACGGCTATACTCATCGGCGGAGAAGATCTTCCCATGTACTTTGAGTAGCAAGGGACTTTTAGGTCTTCCCTCAATGATCTCAAAAGGTGCTTTTCCCGTAGAAGTATGTACAGTATTATTGTAGGCATACTCTACAAGAGGTAAGTACTTTTCCCATTGTGAGCGTTGATCTACTTCGGTAACATAAGTCTTGAGTAGATCGAGTATCGTAAGATTGGCTATCTCACTTTGGCCATCTGTTTGTGGGTGTGTTAACCCTCATGGCACACGGACACCCATCACCTACGACGGACGTGTATTATGTATTCGATAGAGTCAGGTACCGGGCTTGTCGGACCAATAGGGAAAGGTAGAGTGATCGCCGATGAGAGGCGCACTTTAACTTGGACATTCAAGGGATTAGTTGGTTAAGCATGGGCGCCCAAGTGTGAATGGGGTGAGCTCCTATAAAAGCCAACTAAACCTAATTTTTACTCATTCTCTCATTTGTGCAATTGAAGAGTGCTCTTGCTCCATCTCCATCTTCTTCTTCTTCACCTCCTTGTGTGTGTGTGTGTGAGAGAGAGAGAGAGGGAGAGTGTGTGTGTGTGAGAGAGAGAGAGAGAGGGAGAGTGTGTGTGCGATCGAGCATTACGAAGGCACGACGGCGGCGAAGCGGTTGAGCGCGGCACGACTGCAGCTTCTTCTTCATCGCGGCGAGGAATCCACCACGAAGGCGAGCGTAGAGCGGTGAGTGACACACCCTTTGTTTTCTTGAGCTTGCTAGTTTAGGCTTGTTGTGTGCTTGGAGCCGTTTGTGGCTCGCATACGGTGTATTGGCAAGTCCCTTGCTTCGACAGTGCGGCAAGGAGCGCACATTTTTGGCGCCGCTGCCGGGGATATGCCCTACACTAAGCTCGGTTAGCACTTTACGCTTCCTTGTGGTGCAATTTCTATCATAGGAAAGGCAGGGAAGGAGTGTGTGGAGATTTCTGTTTTTTGCGTTTTCTGCAATTGCTGTCAAGTTTCAATTTCTGCTATTGTCTGCGTTTTTCAATTTCCGCAATTTCTGCATTTTCAAGTTCGGCGTTTTCAATTTCTGCGTTTTTTCTGCATTTTCTGCAATTTCTGTATTTTTTTCAATTTCTGCGTTTTTCTGCATCAACAAAAAAAAAAAAAAAAAAATTGAAAAAAAAAAGTTTTTTGAGAAAAAAAAAAAGAAAAAAATTTTGTAAAAAAAAAAATTCGGAAATTAAAAACGCGAGCGAGTGGGTGGCGATATTTTTCGAAAATAAAAAACGTGACTCTTAAAACGGACGGTTTGGTTTGTATAAAAGATAGATCGGGATCGGGATCATTTGAGAAAAAAAAAATTTTGAAAAAAAAATAATTTAAAAGGAAAAAAAAATCGGAAATTAAAAACACGAGCGAGTGGGCGGCGATATTTTTCGAAAATAAAAAACGTGACTCTTAAAACGGACGGTTTGGTTTGTATAAAAGATAGGTCGAGATCGGGATCATTTTCCCAAGCCCAAGCCCAAGCCCAAGCCCAAGCCCAGGCCCAGGCCCAGGCCTCAGTCCTATGATATATACTAGACTCACTCTTATATATATACCCTACTCCCTCAAGAGAGAATGAGAGCATGTGGGACAAGTCCTCCACTCTCCTCCTTTCTCTTCCCACTTGCACCCTTAGACTTTCTAGTTTGGGCCTAGTTCCCTACTGGAAATTGACAGTTTTAGGGATTCCGAGGGCATAGAGTGACCAAACGGAGGGCTGTAAAGCACGGCACGACCCTCTGACCGATACGCTCGTTTCGAGCTATCACACAGCCCATTCCACGACACGCTCTAAAAAATCTAGCAAAAAAACAAACAAAAAACAAAGTAAAAACTAGTCACAAGGCCTCCTAGAGCAGCTTTTTGACACCTTAAGGTATCAAAAGCACATGCACTTACGCTCTGGGCGGGTGCTAGAACACGAGCATATTGAGGGTGCCTCTGTTCATACGGACACCCATTACCCATCCACGATAAGCTCTAGACCCTCAGCGGGGACACAAGGTAGCACCACCCAAGACCCTAAAATAGCCGCTAGTGATTCCTCCTCCGACTCAGAAATCATGGAAGCATACCCTAACCAAAACACTGAGAGAGAAGGCCATGCACCTCCCGAAGCTCCACAGCCTAGTACTAGTATGTTTAGCCGTTTCATGGAAACATTAGGTAGAGCTACTTGCTCGGAACCTGATGCAGATGAAGCACGCGAAGGGGGTGGGGAAGTGGACTCTCCTTTCACATCGCACGTGGACCCCACACCCCCAAAGAGTGTCCATGTGGATATCCTACCAACTTCTTACCAAGAAGGCCCTGTTGAGCTGCCTCCTTCAGAAGTTCCCTCTAGAGTACCGTTGGTGACAAGTAAAACCACGGGGAGCAACATTGCTTCTACCTCACAAGAAACCGTTAACACGTCGACTCTAGAAGGATTGTTCATTAATGATCATTGGACATACGACCTCCACACTGAGGTGTTGACGGATCTACACTCTGGCCACGCCTACCATGTAGGATGGATAGAGATTGTACAATCCACCTCTAGTGCCACGAGCATCGAAGATCAACAGAAAATGATCTGTAATGTTATCCATGGCATTATTCAATCAGAAAGGCAAAACCGAGGGGTAAATATACTCTCAACTGGCCCCATGAGATTTCTGGATACGAGCAAGGCTCAACAGCCTACTCTATCTCAAATGGAGACTCCTCTAATGAGCCCCATGGACCCATCTTACGTCATTTCACCTGGGGTCTCTATGCAATCTGAGCCTCCGAGCGAAAACTTTAGCTTCCCTAACTTGGCTCAACCCTCTATCAAGGAAAACACAGTGCTCACTCCAGGGATAAGCCTGACAGAGAATGTACCGATGACATCTACGGTTAGCGCAGTGCCACTACCTAGTGTCGTAGTACCTAATATGGGGCCTCGACCATATGTGCCTCTAGCCCCTTATGCACACATGGCCCCCACACCTCCAATTGTACCACTTGCTTATGCTCCTCGAGTGCCGCTCCCTAGCTCTTATCCGAGTGGACCTATGCCCGGTTATGTTCCATATCCTGCATCATCCACACATATGCCAAGACCGGTACCCGTCCCTCTCCCACATATGATTCCAAGAGTACCTCCACCGGCCCTGCCTCCTCACATAGGTGACTTGGCAGCGTTTGCTCAAACCATAGGTCGATCTATCGCGGAAAATATGCGTCACGCATCTGATAGAGAGCCTAGAAGTAAGGCAGTACAAATTGCCAAACTCACGCAAAAATTCAATGGGGACGAAGATGCTAGAAAACACATTGAAGTGTTTGAACAAGTATGTGATTCCTTAGGGGAACGCAACGAACTACATAAGTGCAATGCCTTAAGCTTGACATTAAGTGGGAAGGCTGGAGATTGGTATAGGACCCTAAGGGTGGACGAGAAAACAATCTACCCTACCCTTCGAAGGTTGTTTCTAAAGGAGTACATACGAGAAGGTGTGCTTTGGGGTGTAGCATCTCAGCTACAGAAGGCCGAACGTAAGGAAGGAGAGTCAGTAAGGGACTTCATTAGTCGTCTAAAGCACTTAAACTCTCGTTGCCCTGTAAATGAGCGCTTCAACAATAACCAACTGCTTGATCGATTCATTCGAGGGTTGAGGAATGAAGGAATCTATAATGGACTAGTGATTAGAGGTATCACAACCTGGGAAGATGTCACTGCCAATGCAATCCAATTAGAGGACAACTTGATGATAGCAGGCATGAGGGTGTCTACCGACACGAGATCCACTCGCTCACAAGCCATTGAGTATGAACCCATGACTGCAAAGCCCATTGCCAATGAGCCAAAGGTATTTGAGACATTCTTGACAGACCTCACCAAGGCAATCCAAGAGTCTCTTAAGGATAATCGACCCCCTCAAAATAGTCACATGTATCCAAGAAGGGAGCAACAATGGTGTTCCATTTGCTTAGGTCCACATAGCACTAGTGAGTGCCCTACGTTTAGAGTAAAATTTAATGGAACTTGCAACGCATGTGGTAGGTATGGTCACCAAGCTAAGGATTGTTTAATGATCAAACGTATGATGGCAAATAGACCACCTGTAGCCTGGACGGATGCGCCTCGAGCTCCTGTATTGATGCCTACTCCACCTGTTGAGCAACTACCGCAACACATGGTCCCTAGATCTCAAAATGTTGTACAAGCTACACCGCTACCACCTCCTGTGCTAGGACCGCAGCCCCCGCATCCAAGAGTCGCCCCTATGAACCAAGTAGGTTGCGAGCCATCAAATGCTTATGCAGATGGCTGTGAGGAGGAAATAGACACTAGTATTGCCTACGGACTTGATACATTGGAAGAATGTCCTATATACTACATGGAAGATTGTTGGGGACAAGTCAAGCCGGTTTATCAAGCTGCTGCTCTCGCATCCAGAGGTCAAAATATCAACACCCAGGCTAGGAGGCCACCTCTTCAATGCTACGAGTGTGGTGGACCACATCGAGTAGCGGAGTGCCCTATTAGGCTGCAAAAGAATGCTGCACAGATGCAAATGAATCAAGGGAGCACGTCTGCAATGCCAATACTCACATGTAATCGTTGTGGCATAGATCACTTGATTGCCCAATGCCCCTATAACCCAAATGCGCCTAAAATCACACCCCTGAATTTGGTCGAAATTGCTAGTGTGACATCACCAATACCACCCGTCGCACCCGCTTATGCGATAACACGGTCCATGCTTCAAGGGCCAGGACATATCCTCGAAGAGAGAGATACCGCGTCAGTTATCCAAGCAAAGAAAAAGAAGACACGAAGGAAGAAGTCGCAGAATACGGAAAATTCAAAGCCAAGTTCCAAAACAAACATAGGAACAGGAGATGACCCCGTGTATATGAATGACCTCGAGGATGATTCAGATTCAGTCGAGACAATGGAGACTAGAACCAATACCACAAAGGGAAAGACCGACAAAGAAAACCGTAACATGGAACCAAATGAAAACCGAATAAGAGAAAACCATAAAGAGCCTCTGAAAACACCACAAGTGTTTCCAAATCCAATCCAAGACCCCCAAGATAAACCGCAGGGGCAAAAAGGAAAAAATCGTAAAAAGAAGATTGGGACGTATCCAAACCCAGTAGACGAGATTGAGCAGGTGAAACATCTAAGAGGTTTAGTGGAGGAGACTCAAAGGAAACTAGAACCAGAACCCATGCATATCAAAATTCATGACACAGTGTTTCCCACGCAAGTTCAATAACCCCACATGAATCATAGACCGTTAGCCATATCTAGTATCATCCAAGAAGGGAGTGAGGACAGGACATCAGAAAGTGAGCATACACCCTTCTTGTTGGAAAGGATGTTTAACGAAGGAATACCTGATCCCATTGAGGAATATGAGATTCCATCCTCACCAGTTCCTAGTCAAGGACCTACACCCTGCAAAACGCCAATGAATGTTGCCAAACTAGTGGACTTCATGTCTTCTGAGGTCCGAACCACGATCATAGCAAAGCTGTATGGAGATCCTGAGTTATTCCTTGCACTTCGAGCATTCCTTAACGGAGAGCTACGAACGGGATTATCGCAGTTTGCGCAACCAAATAGGCCTGACTCGATTATGATTGATGAGGAAAATCATGTGCAATCACTTGACTTAGATGGACACGAGTCTGTGATCGAGGTACCCATTAACGAATTAGGGCAGTATTTTGAAGGCGACGAGTCTAATGCGACCCTACCCATCACTACCAAGGGATTAACTATAAAGGGAATTCTTGATGGTGGTGCGGGAGTTAGCATCGTTACAAAAGATTGTTGGGAATCCATGGGAAAACCCCGCCTCAGTGTTACTAACATTGTGGTAAAGATGGCAAATGGTACCATAGCCAAACCTATGGGGATGCTCAAGGATCTTAAGATCAAAGTTCTAGGATACAAGGTGCGACATACGTTCATTGTAATGGATTTCTCTAAACACCTTATGTCATATGAAATGATTTTAGGACGACCATTCATGAGGGAAGCACAAATGGTTCACGATTGGTCTAAAAATCATGTCTATTTGCAATTCCAAGACTCTGTCCTTAGAGTGGATTTGGTGACTGGTAAGGTACACCCCTTAGGGAGTAAAACCATTATTGATCATCGCTCTGACACCACAGTTCACTCGGTCCCACTACAATATTGTTACACTTGTAAGAAGGATACAGACATTGGCCAAGATTCTCCTTATATGGATATCCTACCTGGTATGACGGAATCAGACAATGTGGATTGGGTCCACCTAGCATCAACCATAGACACTTGGGGAAATAGGGGGACGACCTGGGTAACACCTGAGGGGGATGAAATGCCTATACCCTTAAATATGCTACAAGCAATGCATATCGCTTCCGACAAGACTCATCCTAAGGTAACGAAGAAAACATACAAGTGGGTCCCTAAAGCTTCTTTAGCGACCATAGCTAGTGCTAAAAAACAGAAGCCTTGTAAGAAATGTACCACTCGCTCCAAGAAAAGTAAGAAAATGTTGCGATGGATCCCTAAACGACTATTGGAAGCCCAAGGCTACTATCAAGGAAATGATCAAATCTGGGTGCCAAAACGTAGATTGTGCTCTTACCTATCACCTGACCCAAGTGAGCCCAATCCCGTAGCTCCAAAACGAATCAATGATCGTGGAAAGAAAAAAATCACAGAATGCTACACACCTGCTCCCGAGCTAGTTTGGGTACCAAAGAAAGAACGATTTGTTCCACTTAGCTCAGGAAGGGGGAAGTCCCATGAAGCTTCTAGCTCCTCATGTAATACATCCATAGAGGTAAAAGCTTCTACACAGCCTCCATCTATAGTAGTGGACCTCTATGAAGCTACAAAAGAATCCACACCTCCCAGTGTTCAAGAATCACCTGATGAACCACTTCAAGTTCAATCCTGGGAGAGTACCTTACCACCCTTGCAGCTTGACAAGGCACCTAGGGTAATAGAAAACTACTGGCAAAAATCCTCACCTATTACCAACTGGAACAATTGGTTTCAAAGGGTGACAAGCTCATTTCAAATGGTATGATCTACCCAAGGAAGGGGGGAGTGTTTGCTGACAGTCATCATTCATTTGTTTCCCTCTCAACCTTTTTCCCTGACCTCTCAATCTCTAATCTTAGGGAATGTACATATAAAGCTTTATACTCACAAAAAAATTTTAAAAAAATAAAGAGCAAGAGCAATTAGCAAACGAGTATGCACATTAAAGTCAAAACATTGACTCAGACCTACACATGTCACATTTGGTACAGTGAAACAGAAACCTATGCCATAAAACACCTTTGATCCTCATCACTTGAGTGATGGAGGGTAGGTAAGATTAGTACGATAGGAGTGTTTCTGTTTTAGAGTTGAGTGATTAACGAAGTTCTCTTTTCCCACTGATGTGCCTCCTGGAGGTATTCCTTTTGTTTCCTAGTGTGTACAGGAGCGTGTTGCTATTGATAGGATTTGGACCTTCATGGAACCTTCAAGTCAAGCGCGACCATCAACACAAACAGGTGTTTCTTGTCCATTAGCATTGCCCTTATCTTTTTGCATCTATGTTTGTTTGCTTTGATTGTGATTGGTAGCATACTATTCAGCGCATTGGCTTAGTATCCAACATTTAATTCAATGTAGTGTTTTGTCATAATCACTTGTTTAAGTGTAAAAATCAAGCAGTCCGACTAAGCTAGTTTGACCAAGCTAGGTGTTAGAGATCTTCTCTTAATACCATGGGGAATGCCTTCCTAATAAGCAATGGTTACTTAGGTTCTTAATCCGATTTAGGCAGCATTGTATGAAATGTACTAGGGCTTTCTAGTGGGCTTAACCCTATCGACCTTTAGCTTAAGTATTATAAAGGGAGTTTACTAATGTGATGAGCCTGGGAATGTAACAATGTTATATGACCTCCCAAAGTTACAAAATTAAAATGATGAAAATGAACAAACAAAAAATCAAAGTGCCACAATGTAAAATTTTAAGCTGGAAGAGAAATCTCAGCTTGATTTGGTACTTCACTCACATGTATTGCCTATGGTACTAGAGCCCTAGAGGTTCCCAGTGTGGGCGCTTTTCCTTGAGAAGCAAAAAACCCAAGGCATACAAAATAAGCACACACATCATAATTGAATCACTGTGAAAAGACCTTGGGGGGTCAAAGAAAAAGTAATCAGCCAGGCGATGATTTCATGAGAAATTCCTTTTATGGTAGCTTAACTACAAGGTTTTCTAGATATAGCCTCTAGTCAGCCCTTGAACATGAATACTTGGCTCTCGCGATTAAACAACTTAATTGACCACTGAAAATTAAGAAGCTTACCCATGGTATTAATATTCGATCTCTAGTGCTTTTCGACCGTCAAATTAGCGACCCCAGACTTGTTTAATTTTTTGCCTTTACATCTGTTTATGCATTTGATTACATTGCAATTTAATGTTCATTGCTAACAAATTGTTTGAAATTCTTTTACCAATCAATTTTTCTATCTAAAACTGCATATGCTTTTTAAGAGAATGCAATTACTGTGCCAATGTTGTTTGATTTTGCAGTGACTGAAGAAGGCTAAGGACATTCATCTCAAATGCTCTTCCACCTCGACGAACCAGCTTCAACTCAATAGCTTCCGAGGACGGAATCTACATCAGGAAGGGGGGCATGTTAACCCTCATGGCACACGGACACCCATCACCTACGACGGACGTGTATTATGTATTCGATAGAGTCAGGTACCGGGCTTGTCGGACCAATAGGGAAAGGTAGAGTGATCGCCGATGAGAGGCGCACTTTAACTTGGACATTCAAGGGATTAGTTGGTTAAGCATGGGCGCCCAAGTGTGAATGGGGTGAGCTCCTATAAAAGCCAACTAAACCTAATTTTTACTCATTCTCTCATTTGTGCAATTGAAGAGTGCTCTTGCTCCATCTCCATCTTCTTCTTCTTCACCTCCTTGTGTATGTGTGTGAGAGAGAGAGAGAGAGGGAGAGTGTGTGTGCGATCGAGCATTACGAAGGCACGACGGCGGCGAAGCGGTTGAGCGCGGCACGACTGCAGCTTCTTCTTCATCGCGGCGAGGAATCCACCACGAAGGCGAGCGTAGAGCGGTGAGTGACACACCCTTTGTTTTCTTGAGCTTGCTAGTTTAGGCTTGTTGTGTGCTTGGAGCCGTTTGTGGCTCGCATACGGTGTATTGGCAAGTCCCTTGCTTCGACAGTGCGGCAAGGAGTGCACAGGGTGATAGGCCGAAAAGAAATTCAATCTTGTTCCTAGATTTTCAAAGAGACCTTTTCATAAATTACTGGTCATTCTAGGATCTCTATCTGACACGATGGATGTGGGTAATCCATGGTGCTTGAAAATCTGAGATATGAAGAGAGTTGCCATTTGATGGGCCTTAATAGTCTTTTTGACAGGAATAAAATGTGCTTGCTTGCTAAACCTGTCAACTATTGTCCATATTCCTGTATTCCCATGGATAGACTTAGGTAATCCAAAGATGAAATCCATGGATATACTCTCCCATGGTGAATTTGGAATAGGCAATGGCTGGAGTAATCCAGGTTGCTTCCCTCTATCATACTTGGTCTTTTGGCATACTACACATTTTGAAACATACTCTTGTATGTCCACTTTCATGGTAGGCCAATAGAAGTACGTCTCTACTCCTCGGAGAGTAGGTTGAATACCTCTATGCCCCGCATATGGAGGAGCATGGGATTCATACATAACTTTCTCACGAAGGGAATGGGTAACACATAGCCTATTGCCGTGGAGAAGATAACCATCCTACAAGGTGAATGGTTCCTCTTTCTTCCCCAAAGCAAGGGCTGACATTATGTCTCTAAAGTGAGGGTCAGTAGCATACTCATCTATCATAGAGGATATATCATTGTGAGTAGCGATAGACACCGCATTAACTTTGGGTCGTCGTGAAAGTGCATCGGCCACTAGATTGTGCTTACCAGCTATGTGAGCAATATGGAAATTAAATTGCGAAAGAAAATTTGTCCACCTCATTTGTTTGTCGAAAAGCTTGGTTTGCGTCATGAAATACTTGAGACTTTGGTGGTCGGTTCGTAGGATAAATGGAGTCCCCAATAGGTAGTGCTTCCATGTGTCTAGGGCATGTAGAACAGCTAAAAGCTCTTTCTCATAAATGCCCAAGACTCGTTCATCAATATTGAGCCTTCGGCTCTCATATGCTATGGCATGCCCTTCTTGAAGCAAAACTGCTCCAAGGCAATCACCACAAGCATCACATTGGACCTCAAATGGCTATGAGAGATCCGGAAGCACAAGGACTGGTTGGGAAGTAAGCTTCTCTTTGAGATTTTCAAAAGCATTTTGTTCCTTAGCAGTCCATAGAAACTTAACGTTCTTCTTAGTTAAGTCGTGTAATGGTCCTGCTACTTGAGAGAATTTTGCTATGAAGCGTCTATAGTATGCGCACATACCAACAAAGCTTCTTAGCTCATGTAGATTTCTTGGGTTAGGCCATGCTCCTAACTTTGATGGATCCATTTGGATACCATATTTAGAGATAATATGACCTAGGTATTGAATCTCTCGAAGGAAGAATTCGCTTTTCTTTTGGTTGAGAAAAATCTTGTTCTCCCTCAATGCTTGAAAAATCACTTGGAGATGTTGCTTATGTTCCTCCAAAGACTTGGAGTAGATGATGATATTATCAAAGAACACTCCAATGAATTTGCGGTATGGTCTAAAAATTTTCTCCATCAAACGATTGAACGTAGCTGGTGCATTAGTCAAGCCAAAAAGCATGACTAGATATTCATAAAGACCAAACGTTGTGCGAAACGCGGTCTTTAAGATATCTTCATCCACTATCCTTATTTCATGATAGCCACTCTTAAGGTCAATCCTACTGAAGTAGGTTGAGCCTTGTAGCTTATCAAACAGATCTTCTACCCGAGGTACGGGAAATCTATTTTTGATAGTGATATGGTTTAGTGCTCGATAGTCCACACACACACACACACGGTATGTACCATCTTTCTTTTGCACTAAAAGGACTGGAGAACAAAAGGGAGAGGAACTAGGACTCACCATCCCTTTGTCTACCAGCTCTTGTACTTGCCTCATGATCTCCTCTTGTTGAGCTTGTGAGACTTGATAAGGAGGCTTGTTAGGTGGTGAGCTTCCAGGAAGGAGCTCAATGCGATGGTCATCATCCCCTCGTTTTGGAGGTAAGTCCATAGGGATATCATCGATGAACACATCTTGGAATCCTTTTATAAAATTAGACAAGTCTAACTCTTCTTGATTCCTACCATTTACATTTGATGAAACATTAGTATCTTTTAGAGACTCTTTGACAAAAATCATGTACGCAGAAACTGAGCTCTTCATTGACTTATCAAAAGCAAGAGGATTTACAAGTGGAATAGTGCGACCACGCTCACTAGCATCTATATACATGTTCTTTCCCCTGTAGGTGAAGTAGATTCTCCTTTCAGGGAACTTCATGTTGGCAGCCATGCGATCAAACCATGGTGCCCGTAGGATAACATCCTCATGTTGGAGAGGAGAGATGAAGAAGTCTTCCTTGTCGACATAGCTTTGGACATGAAGCCTCAAATTCCCAATCAAGGGAGTAACGCAGGCTTGTTGTCCCTTGAAAGCTACATCAGCCACTACTATATCTCCTATCTCAAAAGCTTGAATGCCCAACTTGGTGGCCAACTCCATTGATATGAAGTTAAGAGTAGAGCCAGGGTCAAACAAGATGAAGGCATCGTGCTCTCTTACCTTTCCCCAAGCATAGGAAAATGATGATCCTTTGCAATGAGCATCCTCTTTTGGAGCTTCGATGGTGGAAGCCCTAGGAGTCTCATTGTGAGTATTCTTCTTGGGGCAAGAACGATAGCCATGTCCTTGCTCCCCACACTTGAAACACTTATGGTCCTTGCGAAAAGCTTCAAGCTCTTCAGGAGAGAGTTTGTTTTTACCTTTGTAAACTCCCTTCTCCTTGGACCGATTGTTGTTGTTGTTGGAATTGACTTGGGAAGTATTTTGAACATTGGTTTTCCCCTTTGCATCATTTTTGTCTTTGTTTTCCATGGGCTTGACATTACGTCTAGCCCCTTGATGGAAATTGATGCGCGAAGCAACCATGGTGTGATGGATTACTTCGCTAATAGTACCAGGCCGTTGAGAGTTGATGTATTCGGCCATCTCTTCAGGTAATCCGGCACAGAATTGCTGCCTTTGCTCGGCAAAGTCTATCTTTTGAAAGACAGTAGCCTTGAGATGTAAATCCCAAAACTTGTCTACATATTTGTGGATGTCTGACTCATGGGAGAGGGGCTTCAAGCTGCGCCATTCGGTAAGCACTTTGTCCTTTGCATCGCTTGCAAGGAATTGCTTCATGATGGAAACTCGTAGAGTTTTCCATGTCTTTGGGGCTTCACCATTGCCACGAAGGCTAGCCCACTATTGACGAGCTGATTTTTGGAAGTGCATAGCTACATGGCGTAGTTTGGAGGACTCTGTGAAGCCCTCATCTCCAAAGGCCGCATCAAATTGCTGGATGAAGGCCAACACTTTGTCGGTAGCACCGAAGGTGCCGTCATAGGTGAGAAAAGAGATACTCTTTCCTCCCTCCTTGAACTTCTTTAGCTTTTGTGACCTTCGCCATGCAGGAAATGATTTGCGATGTCCTCCCCTCTTGTATTCTCTAGGAGAATAGCCATAACTTTCGTCGGAAGAGGAGGAAGGTGAAGAAGAAGGAGAAGAGGGTGACCTCTTTCTAGCCCTTTTCTTCCTTTGTTTCCTCTCTTGCCTTTCTGAGTGATGAGGAGAAGGACTATGTGTTGATCTTTTCCTCTTGGGAGGAGTGGGAAATCGTCTAGACCGCCGTCTTCGTGGAGCCACATCTTCATAGGAACTTAAAATTTCATTGCTTTCTTGCTCTTTGGATTCCTCCTCTCGAATGGGAGAGAGTCTTCTTTTGGGGGTCTCTTCAAGAGGCCTCCTAAGCTCTCTCTCCTCTTGGAGAGGAAGGAAAATTCCATAAGCACAAAGTTGTTGAGTAACTTAGGCTTGCAAAGCAGGGTTGCCCATAGCTTGCTGCAACCTAGTGATGAGATAATTCACAAACATGGGAGCATCATCGCCACCTTCATGTGCAACATCAAATCTATCAATGTTCATTCTACTCTCTTGATTATTGTCAGCCATGTTAACAAAATTTATGTATGTACTTAGTGTATGCTTTGGCAATTCAAAACCTTAGTTGCCACTCCTCTTAGCCTTTGAAAATCGGCCCTTAAATATCTACACCCACAGCTCGAAGTGGTTAATTATAGAGAGTAGAGGAGTAGGTCTAATATAGCAGAGTTGCCAAGGGCTAGCTCCTTTCGGACTTCTTATGGCTCAATAATGGTAAATCCATAGGCAAGTCTAAAAAGACTCCATTATTAAGTCCAAAGCTCCCGAGGTGTGCACCATCCCCCCACATAGTGGGCTCAACAAAACCGATAATAGATCCCAGTTCCACTTACCCTAATATAATTAACAACATCAACCATTTATAGGCTACTTAAGGACCTCTCTTCTTAAGCAAGAAAAGAGAAACCACAATGTAAGGAAATTGGCCTATTTAATTTGAGAGTAGCGGAAATTAATGAGAGTACTTTTGAGAAATGACTTTGTGAGCATAGCGGGTGAACATAATTGAAGATAGCAACATAATCATAGCAATTAGTTAACTTGGCATGAACAATACTTTTGCAAGAGAGAGAATTTAGAGAACATGACAACAATTGAGGACCGGATTTATGTGGAGCCGGTCCCCCCTCCAATAGGCATTTGTATTATGATTTCTCTCATTAAGAGAGACTTGTTACAATACAATCTTTGTGTTCCTTGTGACCTAGGTGATGCAATGAAGATGGAAAGCTTCATGTATCACAAACATAACATAAACTTGAAGAAAGCTTTAATGATCCCAAGCCTTAGTCCCAAGACCTCAAACACCTTCGAAGGTGGAGAGAGCTAGGAGGGAATGAGGGTAGGGAAGAGGAAGAAGAAACATTTCATAGGAGAAAGAATTAGTTCCTCACTTATCATAACTCTTGTTGCTAGCATACATAATAGTATAGTAATGAAGAAGAAGGATATGGCAAGCTTAAGCATTGAAGCATGGCTCTTGGTTGGATTTGCACTCCATATCCAAGAGTGTTGGTGTAGGCTCTCAACCTCTACTTGCTTGGAGAAGGAGAGGGAGCTCTTGCACTTTGCATAGCACACAATGAGAGTGTTTGTGAGTGTGTGTGGGTGAGTATACCCCCTAAGCAACCCCCTATCTTTCTTGGCTCGACCCCCCCTTGTAGCTCATGCTTGAAGCTCATTGGACCCCTCCAGGCCTAGCCAATCACAAGCAGGAGGCATTACAAGCAGCAAGGGTAGCCTTGAGACAAGTGTCCCCCTTTCCCCTTTGAGAGAGAGGTCTAGATAAATGCTAAATCATTTAATTAAATCTCCTAAATTATTATTGGACCCCTTGGGTGGCCAACCAATAGGCTTCAGGCACACCATGAGGGCAACATGAGGAGGAACTTGACAAGTGTCCCTTTTGCTTTATTTGTACCATGCATGCCTTGTGTTTTCTCTCTCATCCCCCCTCATGTAGGGCTCGCCCCCCTCCTTGTAGGGATTGAATATTTGACTTTTTGACACCTCAAGCCCCTCATGCATAGGCCCAGTTCCCACCACAAGCTTGGCGCATAAGCACTTTAAGCTTGGGCTGGGTTCTCACCTCAAGTGCAACCTTAGCATCTCAAGCATGTCAAGCACCTCAAGCATCTCAATAATTAAGCACCTCAAGCATCTCAAGCACCTCAATCATCAAGCACCTTAGTCATCAAGCATGACAGGCAGGACAAGCACCTCGAGCTGGGTCGAGTTCCCGCGCCTCAAGCTCAGCCCTAGCTTACCTAAGGTCAAAGGCCTTTTACACACATTATTGGAGGTCTTCAATGAAGCTAACCCTAAGGTCTTATGCTCCATTTGTTAGCCTTGCTCTTTGATATACCATCTCTCATTTGGGCCCCTTTACCATTGGCCCCGTGTTGAGATAGATCTATAAGCACATGTCTATATCTTAACACTTGTTCCCGTTTATTCTCCCACATTAAGTGATCAATTTAATATGAGAAAATCATTTGGGTTGGTTAAATATTAGATATTAGATTTTATGACAAGGTTGTTGCAACTACACGATTTGGGGTGGTGTACCGTGGCGGGCTCTTTGCTAAAAAGTGGAAGTAATGATGGTACAGACGTGCTGATTCTTCCACTTGCCTTTGGATGAGGTCGGTAAAAGATGCAGCAATAGTCTTCTTGGTGAATGTGCCTTCTGTCTTTCTGTCTCGGGCCCGCATTGTCATACCTTCAGTTGGCAAGTTCAGTGCCTCCATCGCAATTTCCTTTGTGATTACCACTTCTACTTTCTGCCCTTGTTGGTCAGTGATTTGGGTTGATCCATCCTCTTTAATTGTAGACAATAGCTCATACGCTTTTTTGGAAATCTACACCGTGTGGTTCCTAGTCGTATAAGTCCCTGAGGCCCAGCCTTCTGTTGGCTTCTTTTGTGCCTGGCTTGGCAGCTACATCATATATTTCTTTTGGTAGCAGCTGCAACTCTACTTGGTGTCCTTCTTCCTTCTTGAACCTGCCTGTGAAAATTTTGGTGTTATTTTCTTCAAGCTGTTCTCTTGATAAGTATGTTGCCTTGGCCGTCTTTACTGAACTTGGGTCCAGTTGGTAGGGTGGCAGCTGTTGCAACTTTTCCTTTTGGGATACCCTTTTCTTGGCCTTCTTCGCAACTTTCATTGCTTCTGTTAAGTGAATACAGTGCCAAAATTAGAAACTTCTACAAATTCTGCTCTGAAATGTCCTTGAGTCTGAATTGCTGACAAATTGAGTCCAATTTGCTTCAAATCAATTTTGGAGCATGCATAGATGCATAAAAACATGTAAAGATCAAAATCATACACTTCAAACAAAAATTTGCAACAAAAGTAAATAATCGCAATTATTTACAGCTAGGGATTTTTTCCAACTTTTTGCATTTTGGACATCATAAGCTTGAAATATATAGCAATTAGGTGCTCTGAGTGAAGTGTGGGCTCAATTGAGTGCAAGGGGTGGGAATGGTGCCAGATTTAGGCTTTTAGTCTCTGAAACAATAGATATAAAAGGATTTTGAGTTTTTGAGATCCAAATTAGCTCAAATTTGGTCAATGGGCTTGGGACATCATGTGCTTTGGTCCCATAAAGTCAAAGTTACAATTTTCCTCCATTTTGGCAAGAAAGTAAATAATCGCGATTATTAACTTTTTCATCAAAATACACATTTTTTATTGCAACTTGGTTCTAGTCATGATGTAGACTCTGTGTATGAGATATGGGGTGATTTGGATAAAAAATGTGACAGATAACTCAAAAATTGGATTGGAAAGACTTCTTTGCGTTTTTTGACAATTTTCCAAGTTTTTCTTGATCATTTTGGCTCATACGTGAAATGTGGCATGTAATAGGTGTGGACAAGCGATAGGTGAAGTGAAGGTACCATTTTCAAGCCAAAAAAGTACAAAAGTAAATAATCGCGATTATTTAGAGCAAGTTTTTCTTGATCATTTTGGCTCATACGTGAAATGTGGCATGTAATAGGTGTGAACAAGTGATAGGTGAAGTGAAGGTACCATTTTCAAGCCAAAAAAGAATAAAAGTAAATACCGTAGTCATTTTTTTTTGCTGAACTTGACAATTTGATAACCTAAATATATTCAATACATCTAAATAAGTCCTAAATTGAATTTGGTAAAGTTTTGTCGTGTCGGCATTACTTCGTGCTTTGTCGACTCTGAAATGATTGATTTTTGTGACTAGATGGCCATTGGAGTTGGTTAGTCACTTTTGAAGCTATGGACTTGTCCGCTACATAGTCCTGAAGCTACCCATCCATTTTTGACCTATTTGGAGTCAGTTTGACTTCATATGTCAAATTTGACGCTTTGTAGCCTTCAAACTCTTTTTTGCTTTTCGAGAGCTTGCCTTGATAGTTTTTATGAAACCATCCATGTACATTGTGTATAGACCCAATCTATAAGCTGTCTGTGGAGTCAGAATCCAATTCTGGCATCTGGTAAAAACCTAGATTTTCTACTTAGGACCCTCCTGAATGGTCATCTGGTGATATAGAAGTGTTCTATTATATAGAGGCATGCTACAACTCAAGTCTTGTCCAATTTGGTTGAGCTGATAGGCCGCTATGGTCAATTTTTGGTCATAGGACTTCGTGCACTGCTCGATTTCTAGGGTTTTTTTCCTTGAGCTTAGACTTGCTATCGGCCATATAGAATTGATCGTTGATAAGCATAGAACTTATCCCTCATGTCTCGTGTGAGACGGTGCTGTAAACAGGCGACTGTGGACTCCGAAAATCGTGCATGAAGAAGGTCGAGAGCCCTCTTCTCCAAGGACGACTAGTGGAAATGAGGTGATTTTGGACTACCTTGAATATCTATACTTGGACTTCCCAAACTATTTTTTCCCAAATTCCCGTGTTAGTCCTACTGGACCGTGAAATCTATGTTAGACTAAAATATTCCTTCAATCAGATTCCTGTAGCTCATTCTGCAAGGATTTGCAAAAGTAGGCCTTGGTCGCTTCCATCTGTCGATTTGATTGAAATTTTTTGTGCCTGGCCACCTTGTACCGTATCTTCAATTTTTTGATATGAGCTCATTTGCTATTTATTATTAATTTTTGACACGTTTATTAAAAAATCAAAGAAAATTACAAAATGCGCTAAAAAAGCAAAGTGAAAATTCAATAATTAAGAAAATCCATTGAAAAACACAGCTTTATTGGTTTTTAGTGGATTTCTCCATTTTTACCTCCCAATATCAAGAAAAATGATGAAAATAACAAAAAAGACCATTTTTTGATGATTTTCTCATAGTTTATACACTATTGACACTCATCAGGGAGATGTTATCAGTTAAATTTTCCTCGTTGATGACTTGGTAAGGGCATTATTAGGTAATTTTGCAAAAAATCAGTCGTTAACATCAAACTTTTTCGCCTCTTCAAACATTGCCCTTAATTACTTAGTTCCCTTCCACCCCTCCTAGATGGCGTACTCCGGGACGACTGTGTGTATGGGTTGAACAATCGTGTCTATGCATAGCCTTGGTTGGCTCTACCATGCTTTGAAGATCAAATGCAATTTAAACCATGATGCTGTGTATGAGGTGGGTCTTGAGTAATTAACTCAAGGGTTTCTGATGTCAAGGTTTTCTTTTGCTGTCTTCCAAAGAGCAATTCTTGTAACATGTGTGCTCTTTGCTTAATTGTACCATCAGGATGCTTTGACACGCTAATTTCTTGAGCTATTGGTATCATTATTGGTGGTTGTCGAGCTTTTACCCGCCAGTGATATCTTGGTTTGTCTTGGTCTTTTGAGATTTAATTCTCCATTGCTCCATCCGTTTTACAGTTTTTTGCAGAGAAGATAAGTGCTCCTTTTTCTTCCAAATCCATTTTGTTCTAGGTTTCCTGCTCGAAGATGCTCCTCTTTATGTTTTGAACCTTGGAACCATCTTTGGTACAATAGGTGATGTTTTGGGCATCCAAATTTGAATTGGCTTGTCCTTAAGCTGTGCTTTTGGTACCCAAATTTGCCTGACTCCTTGCATTTGCTTTCCTATAGGATGGAGAAGATTGATTGCTTCATGGTTTGCCCTACTAGTAACCTCCTTTCCATCCTCTTTGCTTGGTGCAATTGGAACAATGAGTTGTCCGCCTTTAGGTAATAGCTTGAGCTGGTTGGTATCCAAATCTGGTACGGCCTTGTAAGTTCGCATCCATGAGATTCCAAGAATCATTTTTTCGTTCATGTGTTCATCTGGTAAGCATACAAACTGATGAGGGTATGAACATCCATGTACTATCACATTTAAGTTGATTATTCCCAATGTCGGTGTTGGGTTCTTGTTGCATCCTTTAATAGTCAATATTCCTGCTGCTGTCAAAGACTGACTCATTGCTTTCTTGTACGTGGAATAACTAACTGCATTTACTCGAGCTCCTGTATCGACCAATGCATTTGTGCTATGATTGTTTAGATGTACTTTGATACAAAGGTCCATTCCATCTAACCATTCATCATCCGTTGACATCGCATCTTTCTGTAATTCCCATAGTCGGTCATCTAGTTCCAGAGTTGTTGATGGGAACAAGTATTTGTTGATTTTTGAGAGCAGCTTTCCTTTTGATTACTTGAAGCCGAGCTTCCTCTTGGGCTTCATCAATAACGTGCTGTCGTTTTATCTTTCTTTGCTTTGCTGCATGCATCTTTTCTAGCAGTTCATTGGTTAGCGGAAAATTGTACTTCTTTAAACGGCATCCACTAATCCAATTAACCATTGGTTCACCATCGAGGGTGGACAACTTAACTGCTCCACTTGGAGATACATCTTCAATGATAAATGGTTTGTTTTCCTTTTTCTTAAACTTGGGAATGTGTTGCTTAAAGAAATAGACTAAAACTGGGGGTTTCTAATTAGCGAGCAAGAAAAATTGAGCGAAGACAAATTCAAGCAAATTGATACAATAGCAACAATGGTGAAAGAAAAAATTATGCCATGCACATTACTTTCACTACCACAAATATAACACTCAATCGACAAAAAATGAGATTTTAGAACCAATATGAAATTGAATACCCAAGACACAAGCAATCTCTTTATACTTGAAACATATACATTTCAATTCCACGTGGCATACCTCCTCTCAAATAACTGACAAAAAATTTGACAAGCTCTTGTTTACTAATGACCAAAAGTTCAAGCTCCAATTCACTAATTACCAAAAGTTCAAGTCAAGACTTCTCGTCGCACTTAAGTTCATTGGAAGCTAGTGCAACATTGGCTTCTAAGATGCCTCTTAATTCTCCAATCTTTTAGTCCTAGCTCACAGAATGGTGATTTACAGCTTCCAAAGCCTACCAGATCTTTTGCAGCAACAGATAAACAAGGGCAACCATCACAAGACAGAGATACAATAGAACGGTTTCTTCTACATCATACATGCTGACCTTTGTGGCTACAAATTAATGTCCCTCCAATCTATCGCAATACTATTGTCTGTGACTTAGGATAAATATCGGGAACGCAATTAGCGCTATGGGGTATACCATGTTGGAATAAATCGAGCGTGTTGGTTAAAATCCTGACTTATGTTGAACAAAGTTCGTACTCATTCATAGCCCACCCTAGTTAGGATCCCAAGATGTGTTGAATAGAGTTCATGCTCATTTGTAGCCTATTTTTCAAACACTGTTGGTGGAACGAACTACTCACTGGTTAATTTGTGAAGCGGATTGTCCCCGTGGCTACATGGAAGGCTCTCAAGGATCCCACATCCTTCAGAGTCTTATATTTAGCATGAGCCGGATTGCATGGGCGTTATTGTTTGGGCATGATTCTATGGGCAGGAAGCAACAAATGGGCAAAACACAACAATTGTAGGTGTGACCGTGTGAGTGAGACAAACGACATCAAAAGATAAATCATTCGGAATCCAACTCATTTTGGCAAATGTTATTATTTTAAGGGAAAATTACCAAAATATCCCTCTAATTTGTGAAAATTCCCAGAATACCCCTCAAATTTCAAAAATTTGCAAAATACCCTTGTATCTATTTTGGTCGGGTTGTTCAAGATGTTCTAATGATCTTTATTCCTTTTTGACAATTGAGAACTGTTTTTGAGTGGTTAGCATGTAATTTGTCACAAATTACCTCGCCAAAAAGGCTATTATGTCTAAAAATAATGAAATGATTCATCTCCAAAGCCTACATAACCAACTCAAATTCTAGTTTATCATCTTGTAATAATAGACATTTAGTCTTCTTATGAAAAGCTACAAATTTTTATTTAGAGAAATTTTATCTCAGGACCAAAGGTATTTTGGGAATTCTGGAAAATTTGAAGGGCATTTGGGAATGGTGACAAAATAATGGGGGTATTATGGGAATTTTTGAAATTTGAGGGGTATATTGGGAATCTCAATAAATTAGAGGGGTATTTTGGTAATTTTCTTTTTTTAAAAATGAACCTACTCTCACTGGTTTGCTACTGGAACCAGTCCGCACCGACACGGAAGGGTTGAGTAGCATGAGACCAGGGGCGTGTTGTGGAGTGTGTGGCGCCACATGTAGACTAAGTGGAGGTTGAGGTGTTTGATGGCGGACCATAGTGATTGAAGGGACTAGATATCAGCCACACAATCCCCTGCTTCCAAGCTTATTGTTCTTTATCTCCATTACTCTCTCTCTCTCTCTCTCTCTCTCTCTCTCTCTCTCTCCTGGCTGAAGGCGAGCAGATGGTGTGGTGGGGAGGGAAGTGAAGCATCATGAGAAGGGGGAGGGAGGAGCACATGCTATAGCCAGGTATGTGCTAACCATTTCAAAAAAAGAACTATGCTGCACCGGCATCGAAATAGAAGCAGGAGGCAGTGTTGTCACTAGCAGGGCGAAGGGGTGCGATGTTAGCAGGGCAAAGGGGCTCGAGGACCTGATGCCCGCAGAAGACTGCATCCACTTGCGTCTAGTTCCCTAAATAGGTCTCACCAATTTTAGGAAGTGGTTTATTAGATGGAATATCTTAAGATGCCTCCTGCGGCTTGGAGGGAAAAAAGATTGGACAATGGAACGTGGAGAGAGAGAGAGAGAGAGAGAGAGAGAGAGAGAGAGAGAGAGAGAGAGAGAGAGAGAGAGAGAGAGAGAGAGAGAGAGAGAGAGAGAGAGAGAGAGAGACATGGGAATGACATGCGGCGTCTGGAGAGGAGAAGAGGGAGAGAGAGAAGGAGATTCCATTTGTAGGCGAACGCGTACAAAAAGATATATATATATTTTTTGGTGCTGACAGGAGGCGTTCCATTTCGAGCTGTGTGTTACACTGCAGATTCGAGCTCGCTCCTCCGTTGAGAGAGAGAGAGAGAGAGAGAGAGAGAGATGGACGTTTCCTCCTTGTGGGCTCACAGCCTCACAGATGCACAGCTCAGAGAGAACGATGCAGAGTGAGGTGGACATGGTGCTAAAGAGTAGAGGATTGAGGTAATTGTAGGAGTAGTATGTCTCTCTCTTTCTTTCTCTCTCTCTCTCTCTCTCTCTCTCTCTCTCTCTCTCTCTCTCTCTCTCTCTCTCTCTCTCTCTCTCTCTCTCTCTCTCTCTCTCTGTAGTCGGCACGCACTGGACGTGGGAGAGGATGCACGGGCTGAGGAAGGGTTCATGAGCGGCCCCATTTCCCAACCTCAGGACTAAGTAGCACGGGGTCTTAAATGAAGACCCCCTCATGGGATCCACGGCGAGGAGCTATGCGCACAAAAGCAGAGGTAAGCTCGGCCGTCCGATTTAAAACGGACATGTCTGAGTTTACTTTTCCCCATAGAAGTTTAGCTTATATAGTTTATTTCTTGCCTTGTTGACACCAAAATGCACGCGCATGCGTGGTTAGCTCACCAAGCTGCCATGGCCAAGGTGTTGGGTTTGAACCACCGGGCGGATGTTGACCTTCGTTTTTTGTTGGACGTCCATCTCCCTCGAGATTCACGCTTGCCACACCCACCGTCGATCCCATGATGGGGTCTTCATTAAAGGCCCCGTGTTCTTTAGTCATGAGGATTTCCCATGGCATTTTTCCTCCCTCTATTCCTCCACCTTGCACTGACATCAAGCGTGAGGGTTGACCATGCACGTGGAAAAGATATTTTCTCCGGTTTGATGATGTCCACATTGCGAAGGACTATTCAACATATCATCGCGAAGGAAGGCAGGATGCGTAAGAGCAAGCCTTGCTTTGCCATATGCTGTGCTACGTGATGTGTTGCTATTGTAAACTGCAAAACGACCAAAGTTTGCACGAGCGTGAGAGAGAGAGAGAGAGAGAGAGAGAGAGAGAGAGAGAGAGAGAGAGAGAGAGAGAGAGAGAGAGAGAGAGAGAGAGAGAGAGAGAGAGAGAGAGAGAGAGAGAGATGTTGGGGTATAAAGCCCAATGTGGTCGCCTAGGTAAGTGGGCGGGCCGCCAGGTATGTACACATATTCTTTTGTAAAAACCTAATAAGAACTCACTATGCTCTACACATTACTGTAGAGCGAGTTCACCATATCGTCGTGCTCTTCTTCTCGCACTCTCTCTCGCGTCGCACTTCCGCTCGTACTCCTTCAACTAGTATTAGAGCTCAGATCGAGGCTCGGGGCAGCACTGCAGGAGGCTAGAGTCACCAACTCAGATTGGAGTGAAATTCGACAGGCGAAGACACGGCCCCAAATCTCATTCTGAGGTCATCTCGGCCACTGTTTGGCTTCGACAAAGGTCTGCGCAGGCCATTTTCGACTACGTGGTCTCGACGGGTGCAGATCCCCGACTCTGCAAATTTGGGGTTTTCGGCCTACGACTGCAGGTGCTAAGGATATCGACACTCCCAGATTGTTGATTTGTGGCTGTCTACACATCGAAGGACGGCTCACAGTTCTTGGAGGCGTGTCACATACGACACGGGCGCATCTACACACAGATTGTAGGCGACATCCACTAGTTCATCAGGTAGCTTGTGTTTGCTGCTTGATATTCCAGATTTCATCCTGACATTGCAGGTACTTCCACATGGGATGTATTGTCAGAGATGATGTATGTCTGTTGAGGGTTTGCTGGCTGTGAGTCACACACCAAACAACCGCCGCAGCGGTTACAGCATACAGTGGGAAATTTGTGGATGTATGACTTTGTGGGAAGTCTATGTACTATCAGATTTACTGCAGCCTTTGTTGAGGGTCGAGTGAGGTTTTATTGAGCTGGGGGATTCTCGAATGTTGAGATCCTTTCGGTGATACAGGTCTTGGAGCGATCCCTCGAGCACCCTTAGATAGGCAGCTAGGATGTATTGACTGTGAGTTAGACAGTTGGGATTGCATCTTTGCTTTACTGCCGTTGAGGCATTGTCGCAGTCTATGCTTATAGGACAATGACAGGACAGTGAGAGACAGTACAGGTGCAGGACAGGTTTACCCGCAGCTTACAGTGTCAGAGAGACAGTGTTTTTTGAGCTGTTTTTTGGTCTGTTTTTAGTACACCAGAGCCATTTTACAAAGGAGACTCTGCCAAAATTTCTGCAGAATCTGAAGCTTTCTTGGTTCATTTGACAGGTTGATATTGGTTCAGAGGTCAGTTTACAAGGGAAACTCTGCCGAATTTTTCCCAGAAAAGTAAACTACTGTGAAGCGTAGCTATGGCTGGATCACAGGACACCGCTCTTTACAATATCAAGAAGCTGGATGGAACCAATTTCCCATTGTGGAAGAAGCAGATTTGGCACGTGTTGGTACAAAAGAAGAAGATAAAACCTATAAAGCTCAAGGGGATAAAACCAGAAGATATGGACGAAGATGAATGGAGCGAAATGGATGAATTGGCACTTTCTACCATTATGCTAACTTTGGCAGAAAGCGTTTACTTCAATGTAGCAGACGAGATGTCGGCTTATCAAGCATGGTTAAAGCTGAGTGATCTTTATGAGAAGCAGAGTGCAGCTTCACAGGTATACTGGCTTAAGAAGCTTGTTGACTTGAAGATGAAAGAAGGGACACCTATGTCCAATCATCTGAATGAATTCAACACAATCTATAGTCAGTTTTCAGCTCAAGGTCTCAAGTTTGATGAACCTGTTAGAGCTATGTTCCTGTTGATCACATTGCCAGAAAGTTGGGACACTTTTCGCACAGCTTTGAGTAATTTTGCACCTCCAAATGGTTTGAACATAGCAGGTGTAGAAGGAAGTCTGCTTACTGAAGAAACCAATAGAAAGACAATGGACAAAGGCAAAGGAACAACCTTAGTTGTCAGGGGAAGGACCAAAGAAAAGTACAAAGGTGGAAAGAGGAATCAGTCTCGTAGCAAGTCCCGCAGTGCTAAAGGCAAGAGTGACATAGAATGCTACCATTGTGGCAAGAAGGGTCACATGAAAAGAGACTGCAGAGAATGGAAAGCAGAAAAAGGCAAAGAGAAAGCTGAAGACCATGGTGAGAAGAACAAGTCCTCAGTGAAGATTAAAGAAATAAATGTGACAAACACTGTTGCAGAGGATGACAGTCTAGTGTCAGGAGACATCTACTTCTTGAAGAATACAATGGACTCAGCTCTTCTTACAACATCTGATGGAAATGCAATGAGTGACTGGATTATAGACTCAGGGGCATCACTTCATGTGTCTCCAAACAAGGAGTGGTTTACTTCTTATGTGACCACTAAAGATCATGTTCGGCTAGGCAATGGGCAGACATGTGAGATCTTAGGTGTTGGAGATGTTCAATTGAAGTTTCAGAATGGCTCTTCTTTCACGCTGAAGAATGTGAGACATGTTCCTGCAATTACAAAGAGCTTGATCAGCACAGGTTTACTTGATGATGCTGGCTACGTCACCATTTTTGGACAGAACATGTGGAAGATATCCAAGGGTTCTATGACAGTAGCACATGGAGTAAAGTCTGGAGGACTTTACATGATTTATGTATCAAATGTCTCTAAAAATGTAGTCAATGTAACCGAGCAGCCGAACGTTTCTTTGTGGAATAGCCGGTTAGGACATATGTCCAAGAAGGGAATGGAAATCTTGTCTCGTTCTGGTTATTTGCCTGGATTTTCATTTAATGATTTTGAATTCTGTGAACATTGTCTGTATGGTAAGCAAACACAACAGCCACATAAGCATAGAAGCAGTAGAAGAGATACTCAATTGGCACTTGTTCATAGTGATTTGTGTGGACCTATGCCTAACCTATCTCTAGGGGGAGCTTCTTACTTTATGACATTTATAGATGATTACTCAAGGAAAGTATGGGTTTATTTTCTCAAGCACAAGGATGAAGCGTTTAGTGTTTTCAAAACGTTTGTGACACTTGTGGAGAATCAGAGTGGCAAGAAGCTTAAATGCTTACGCACTGACAATGGTGGAGAGTATGTTTCAAAGGCCTTTCAGGACTTTTGTGAGTCAAAAGGTATAAAACGTGAACTTACTGCTCCTTACAATCCTCCTCAAAAGTGTTGCTGAGAGGATGAATAGGACCATACAAGAGAAGGTCAGAAGTATGTTGTCTAATGCACAGCTGCCAAATGAGTTTTGGACTGAAGCTGTATCAACAGCTGTTCATCTTGTAAATAGATCTCCTAGCAAGGTTTTGCAGAAGGATTCAGTGCCAGAGATGGTATGGTCAGGCAAAATGCCCTCATACAAGCATCTCAGAGTCTTTGGCTGTGAGGCATATACTCACGTTCCAAAGGAATTTAGGAACAAAATTGAGCCAAAGAGTAGAAAGTGCATCTTTCTAGGCTATGGTGATTCTGGTGAGATGGGGTACAGACTTTGGGATCTCGACTCCAGAAAGGTTGTCCGCAGCAATGATGTTCACTTTAATGAATCCAAATATCATTCTAAACCAGAGAGGGTTGAGGATATTAGAAGAGTTGTCTTCCAAGAAGATGGACCTGCACGTGCAAGACAAAATGTCAGGGCTCAAGAGGAGCAAGGACAGGATAGAGTGGAACCACAGGTTGTGGCTGAGCCTGAGCCACCTATTGTGCGTCGATCTGGACGTATCACGCGACCTCCTGATAGGTTTGTTCCATCTATGAACTATGTCATGTTGACTGATTGCAATGAGCCTTCATGTTACAAGGAAGCATTGCAAATGAAGGACTCCGGGAATTGGCAATTGGCCATGCAGTCAGAGATGACAGCTCTGCATAAAAACAAGACATGGAAGCTAGTTAAATTACCACAGGGCAAAAAGGCTCTACCTTGTAAATGGGTTTACAGGTATAAGATCACCGCTCATGATAGTCAGCCAAAGTACAAAGCAAGTCTTGTTGCCAAGGGCTTTAAGCAAGAACAAGGCATTGACTTTAATGAAGTCTTCTCTCCGGTGGTCAAGATGACTACATTGAGATGCTTTCTTGCATTGGTTGCCATATTAGATTTGGTGTTGCACCAAATGGATGTCAAGACAGCGTTCTTGCATGGTGATTTAGATGTGGAAATTTACATGCAGCAGCCAGAAGGGTTTGTTGAGAAAGGCAAGGAAGATTGGGTATGCCAGTTGTTAAAGAGTCTTTATGGCTTAAAACAATCACCGAGGGCATGGTACCATAAATTCCACAAGTTTATGCTTTCTCAAGGCTACAAACGTAGTGAGTTCGATCACTGTCTATATACAAAGAAGGCTAAGGATGGCAGTTGGCTGATCCTTATTTTGTATGTGGATGACATGTTGATTGCTGGCAAGCACTTGGAAGAAATTTCAGCTTTGAAGTCAAAGATGGCAAAATCGTTTGACATGAAAGACATGGGTGAGGCAAGTCATATACTTGGTATGCGCATTGAGAGAGACAGATCAAAGAAGTTGATTTGGCTATCTCAAACAAAGTATATTGACAAGGTTTTGCAACGTTTCAATATGGAGAAGGGAAAGGCATTGAGTGTTCCATTGCCACCATATGTGAAACTTAGCAAACAAGATTGTCCTGTGTCTGAGGAAGAACAGGCTGAAATGGATAAGATTCCATATGCGTCTGCAGTGGGTAGTTTGATGTATGCAATGATTATGATTGCTACTCACCCAGACATTGCATTTGCAGTGGGAGTAGTAAGTCGATACATGTCAAACCCAGGCAAGAAACATTGGGAGGTAGTGAAAGGAATATTGAGATACCTGAAACCTACAAAGATTATGCGTATATGCTATGGGAGTCAGGAGCTAAGTGTAAAGGGTTTTACAGACTCAGATTATGCAGGTGACTTAGACAACCGAAGGTCTACGTCAGGGTATGTCTTTACATTGGCTGGTGGAGCAATATCATGGCGTTCTAGATTACAAGATTGTGTTACTCAGTCTACTACAGAGGCTGAATATGTTGTAGCATCAGAGGCATGCAAAGAATCAATTTGGCTTAATCGACTAGTAACAGATTTGGGAATCAAAGAAGAGATGCCTGTGTTATATTGTGATAATCAAAGTGCTATAAAATTGGCTCGCAATCCAGTTTATCACTCAAAGACAAAGCATGTGGATGTGAAGTATCATTTCATCAGGGAAATGATCGAGGATAAGCAAATTCAGCTTGTCAAAGTTCACACCATAGAAAATCCTGCTGATCTACTTACAAAAGGACTTCCCTCAGAGAGCTTTGCGCATTTTCGCAAGCAGTTAGGTGTAGGGTAGTACATCACTTCTCTACATCTCTTGTATATTAGCTTGTATAGTAGCTTCTCTCACACTTAAAGTACCACATTGGACTTTAAGTGGGAGGTTGTTGGGGTATAAAGCCCAATGTGGTCGCCCAAGTAAGTGAGCGGGCCACCAGGTATGTACACATATTCTTTTGTAAAAACCTAATAAGAACTCACTATGCTCTACACATTACTGTAGAGTGAGTTCACCATATCGTCGTGCTCTTCTTCTCGCACTCTCTCTCGCGTCGCACTTCCGCTCGTACTCCTGAGAGAGAGAGAGAGAGAGAGAGAGAGAGAGAGAGAGAGAGAGAGAGAGAGAGAGAGAGAGAGAGAGAGAGAGAGAGAGAGAGAGAGAGAGAGAGAGAGAGAGAGGAGCGATGGATAGAGAGACAGAGAGATGCAACGGATGCCTGGGGAGTGATTGTGACAACCTTCATTGGGGGAGGGAGCGAGGGGTTTTTGTAGGTCGAGTCATGGATTTGCGCCATTGCAGAACGAGCAACGGCTTATGTGAGGGGGGAGGTGGTGCCTGTGAGGCCGAACACGGACGGACAAACAGAGGGTGCATCAACTCTAGCACGAGAAACAAGCAAGAAAGAGGGGGGGGGGGAGGATTGTGACAGCTTGACTGGTTTTTTTAAAGATTCTCTAGGAATCATGATCACTAATTAATTAATATATGTGTAGACCCAGTAGTAGGTCCCTCAAATATATAGCACACAGTAGAATTATATTTTTATCTTGCACAACTCGTCAAAGGAGCGCCAGGAGATGGGGTGTGATGGATAGTGAGGAGTGTGGAGTATACTAATCATTACGTCTGCAGTTCGAGTGAACCGTCGGTTTGTGTTTTATTTTGGATTGAAGAAGGCATCCATGATTTTAAATAAATACTTGAAAGAATTGAATGAGGGGCCAATGATTTTAAATAAAACCAAAAGAGTTGAAGGAGATACCAACGGTCAACAACTTTCATTTACTTGGGAAATTAAAGTGTGAAGGAGAAGGCCAGTCGACACAGATAAGAAGTATTGGGTGAGGCAAGGGGCGGCAAACGAGGAGGGAATGCGCAAAGGCGAGGGGTCATGGCATTGTGCATCAAGTTGGTGATAGTTTTGCATTATGCCAGAAGACATGCAAGTTTTTATATTGCCATAGTTACACTTCTATAGCTCACGTGATTGCCCAAAATGTTATGGGAGTCCGGCATTAATCGTATGTAAGGAGTGTGTGAGGTCGAGCCATTAGGATAGATTGTCTTTAAGATATGCACCGCCGCCACGTGTTGTGAATTTGGCCAGATTACTTTGGTAGCTCAAGAAATCATATAATTTATAAACTTCTCTAATCTGGCTTGTCTGCAAATGACAAGGAAAGCCCTTGAATGCTAGGTACTCTCAACTACTAATTGATTACGTTTTGTTCATTAATGCTTAGGGCGGCACAGGGCTAGAAGAATACATTTTTCCTAACCAGTGAAAATAAGGTCAAACTTGAAATTCTCCCAAGTTTTAGGTCAAAAGTTGAAGCTTTTGCCGATAATTACACTTAAACGTGTAAATTTCCTAGTTTTTTAAGGCATTAAGTAGCTCAAAATCTAATTGGTATTTTTACAATTTTAGTTGGTTAAAATACAATGGACCCTGGGTTTTTTCTAACAGTACTTAGGCCCTTGGTTGGGGTTGATCACCTGTTACTCTAAGACACCATTTTACACTTCAATGAATGGCTACATATAGGAGAGTGAATGCTAGAGCCCTACGCTAGTAATGGTACAAACCACTATAGAACACTACATGGTATGCACTTGGGAGTTATTTGATAGGTTGGAAAGTGCCCTTCGAAGAATTTCAAAGACTATAGGTGGAAAGTGCTAGAATAGCATATGCTAGGTGCCCTCGACTTGCTGCAAGCACCGATGGCTCTACTATAACACTCCCACACTGACGTGGAATGGTTTCGCCGACACTTGCAACAAGCTAGGGGCTTTTTTTTTTTCCCCATGATTGAAATTGGCTCTAAGTTCAGTTCCATGGGATTAGTTTTCAACAATGGAAAACTTTCTTGTACTTCTATAATTTGCTATTAGTAATAAAGAATGTCTAAAGGGAATTGCTCAATTATTTTGTTGTTCGGAAATACTCGCTCGCCAATTTGTATAACCCACTAAAACTAAGTCCCCTTTTTTGAAGATTTTTGTAACTAGATGGGAATCAAAAAACTGTTTTTGTTTTTGCTTTTGTGCATAGATGTGAGCTACAGCTTTAGCCTTTGCTCATCAAACTTTTCTAAATCTTCAAGTCTCTCTGACAATTCATGTCTAGTCCACTCAAGATCCTTAGCTACCCTTAGTGTCGGCAATAGAATTTCTATTGGTAGTATGGCATCAAGACCACAAACAAGATTAAAGGGTGTAGCATTTAAAGCTGTCTTGAATGACACTCAATAAGCCCATAGAGCGGCACGGAGATTCATTTCCCAACCTGTCTGTCCTAAACTAACCACTTTAGTTAATACCAAGCTAAGAATTTTCTTCGTATGCTCGACTTGTCCATTTGCTTGTGGGTGATAGGGAGCTGATTTGTTATGGAGGACCATAAATTCATTAAGCAGATACTCAATTACCTCATCGAGGAAATAAGTTTACCTATCAATGACAATTTCTATTGGCAGTCCATATCTTGTGAACACGTACTCATATAAGAATGCAGCTGTGGTTCTGGCATCATTCTTTTGAGTTGCTTTAGCCTCTGTCCACTTAGTTAAATAGTCCGTAGCTAGAGCAGGTGGCTATATTGGCCCAACAAAGTCTATACCCCATTTTGCAAAAGCTCTAGCCCCCATCATCGGTCTTAAGGACATGCTATCTACACGAGTTGGCATTTTCGCTCGTTGACATGCATTACACCTTCGAACATATTTTGGCATCTGCAAAAAGTGTTGGCCACCATATGCCTGCCATTAAGATTGCTCTTGTGGTGGTTTCACTAGAAAAGTGACCTCTAGCTAATCCAGCATGTGCTTGTTCTATAATGAGAATATATTCGTCTTCATTTGCACAAAGACGCAAATGTCGATCCTTACCTCTCCGATACAATTGGTTTCCAATAAGAGCATAGTCTCTTGCTTCAGTTTCAATTGCTCTTTGGTGGCGTTTACTCAGATCCTTAGGAAATGTTCGGCTTGACAAGTAAGCAACTATATAGTTACTCCACTTAGGTACAAATGATATTTGGAACAATGTTACATGAGGTATGGGTGCTTGTTTTTGACATTGAGGACAATTTTTTACAAATGAGTGAACATCCCTCCTCATAGTTGGCCAAAATACTCCAAGTCTCAAGATCCTTTGCATAGTTTGGTGTTCCTCAAAGTGAAATCCTACTATGGTAATATGTGCTTGACTTAGGTATTGATTTTTTTCCTCAGGATTAATCCATAAAAGCAGTATCCCACCTCGATTTCTTTTGTATAGCCTTCCAGCTAGTAATCGATACATAGCCGATTGCTCAATTAATCCAATTGTAATAGGAAGTGGTATTTGCAAATCCACTTGAGCTATGGTCATCAATGATACCATATTTTTCAACCATTGAGGTATCATTTCCACTGAGAACAGATATGCATCCGGTAGATCATCGTCTACTCCCTTTGGTGATTCTCCTGAAACAATCCTTAACAAATGATCTGCTCTTTGATGAGTGGTGCCCTTTTCACAACTACAGTGAAGTAAAATTCCAAAAGAATAATGAATCATCTCACTATTCTTCCTGTGTTGCATGGCTTGTTGACCAAGTACAATAAGGCTTGGTGGTCCACAACGAACACAAATTTGTTAGCTAATAGGTAATGTCTATACTTTTTTATGGCATAGATCATTCCTAATCCTTTACTTTTGAGAGTTGTATAGTTTTCCTCTGCCATATTCAATTGTCTGCTAGCATAAGAAATAGGAAAATCAATTTTCTCGTCTCCTGGTTGAGCTAGGATACACCCAATGGCAAAATTCAAAGCATCTATATGTATGTGGAATATCTTATTCCAATCTGGTGCTTTCAATATTGGAACTGAAGTGAGAGCTTGCTTAAGCTTCATAGGATTCTTCATACTCATCAGTCCATTCAAAGTGTGTAATCAAGCTATACATGGGTTTTGTAATTATAGCGTACATGTAAACAAACCGTCTGTAATATACACAATGTGCCATGAAGGCTTGAACCCCTTTTACTGTTGTCGGTCTAGACAAATCAGCAATAACATGAATTTTATCCATATCAGTAGCTATGCCATTTTTAGAAACTATATGTCCAAGAATTTTTCCTTGTGTACCCATAAATGTGCACTTTTCCGGATTTAGGCAAATCCTATAAAGTCTACATTTTTTGAATACCTTTTTGAGGTGTTCAAAATGATCAGCCCGGATTGATGAATGTACACATAAATCATCCATATATACTTCCAAGAAATTTTGAAGATATTCTTTAAAATCATGGCTCATCAATCTTTGAAAGGTGGCTGGAGCATTAGTTAACCCAAAAGGCATGACTCGATAGGCAAAAATACCCCATTTACTTGCAAAGCCAGTTTTATGGTGATCTTTGGGATTGACCAAAAGTTGATTCTATCCCAAAAAGCCATCTAAAAAGCTGTAAGCTTCTTTTTCTTGCAGCTCGTTCTAAAAAATGCTTAGTGATTGGAAGAGGAAAGTTGTCTCTAATGGTAGCTGCATTCACTTTCTTGAGATTGACACACACTCTTAATTTTCCATTTTTCTTGGGTACTACCACGATTGGAGACACCCAATCTGTGTGTTCAATTTCATAAATAAATTTTACCTCCTTTAGCTTTTCGATCTCTTCTTTGATCTTCCTGGCAAATGTCTCCATTATAAGTGTATGGCCTTGGTCTGCTTGGCTTTGCATCATCTCTCATAGGTATGGTATGTTGACAGATTTCTGGATCAACACCCTTGAGATCCTTATAAGACCAAGCAAAGATATCTCGGTACTCTTTCAATAAGCTTAACAAAAGCTCTTCTTCTTCTTCCGTCAGGTCGTTTGCAATGTAGGCAGGTCTAGGCTCCTCTCCTGGTTCGGCCAGATCTATCTTTTTTGCATTTTCAGGTCCTTCGTAGGACTCGCTCTGTTTTCGTAGTTCCCTGACAGGTTGTTCAACTATGAATTTTCGATCTTGGAGAGTATATTTCTTGTAATGGGATGGAACACTCATTACATCTTTACCTTCCTCCTCACTGGTTTCCATTTCAGTTGTATATATCTCCTTTAGAGCTTTCTTCAACTCTTGATACTTCTTTTTTCGTTCAACTCGTGTCATGGTTGAATCCTTGTCCTAGTATTTAGGATTTTCTTGAGTTTCCTTTCTTGTTTTTCTCAATGTTTTTGATATTTCTTGCTTTTCATTTAAAGGATATCTACCAGTGATTTTGTCTTTGACACAATCATGTGCATCTATCTACATCAGAAACTGTGTTTTACTGGAGATTGATGGCATAGGTTTAGATTTCAAGTTTCTCATGTCTCTTTTTCTTCTTTACCATTTTTGTCTTCTCGATTTCTGGTTTGAAAAGTAAAAAAACTTTTCGTTCCCTCCTTTTACGAGTAGTTTAGCTCTCACATGTTCTTTTTCTGACCCCGAATCATCTGAGGTAGCTAAATATTCTTCTAACTCATCTGTTGCATCATAATAGAGGTCTGAAAAGACTTATCGAGCCTTCATCAAGTCCTTGGATTCTTGAATTTCATCTTCAATGTGAAGGGTTGAGATCATTTGTATGGGAATTATGTCATAGCCATCCTCATTGCAAGATTGAGTAGGCATAGACGTATTTACCCATACATTCGTTGTTGCTAAGATTTGAGTCCACTTAAATGGCTCACACAAATGCTTTGGAAAGGGTTCAGGTACATAGGCCTCATCTGTGCAATCCCTTTCTAAGATACATTCTTCTCATTTTAAGCTCTCGGTTTTTGAGGCTCCGCACATCCAAATAGGTGTGTCTTTGTTCAATCAAGATGGAAGCTTCATTTTAGCCAAGGAGACTGAGTCAAATTCTTGTATGGGTGTTTTCATGACATCTCGATAAGTGTGATCTTTTAGATTAACCCTTGTTATTGATCCCACTTGCCAAGGCCGAGGTCGTGGTAATTTTCAAAACCAAAGTCTTTATTGCTATACTTGTGGAAAATATGGGCAATTTGTGACTCAGTATCAAGAAGCACCCAGTACTGCGCCTAGTGAGGCAAAAACCCTAGAACCAGTTCCAATACGGGCAATCACTCGCAGTAAAGGGGTAGTCATTGAAGAAGTCCCAGATGAGCGTGTGAAACCAGTCGGGCTTGAAACTAGCAAATGGACTCAGCAAAGAGAAGTCTGGATGGCTAAGGGCAAGGAGATGGTAGTCGATGAATGGCAAGAGCAGCGAGAACTGGCAGCTAAAATCACAGAGGATCTAGCTAAGAAGCTACTAGAGCAGCTTGAGAGTTTTGATGCTCGAGTTATTCAGAAGATACCATCCCAGTCTTTTGAGAAAAGACAGCCAGATTAGCCAGGATTTGGAATCTCTGAGACTATGCTTGCTGCAGTGCAAGGACTGGTGGAAGACCTAGTGAACATCAAATCAGATTTGACTGCAATAGGAAACAGTGAATTGGGCAAAGATGCCACCAGAACAAAGGATTGGCACTGTGAAGATAGTTCTGATTCCTCAAGTTTTGATAATAACTCTGATCAAGAGAGAGAAAAAATTCATGTCAAAATCTATGAAAGAATTCAAAAACTAACAGTTGAATTAGAAGATATCAGGAAGACTTTGCCTGAAGTAGCAAAATTCATCAGACAGCGAAGAAAGTTTGAAGCCGATGCCAGAGCAGTTGATTTGGCAGATGTCAAAGATGATGAAGTGCCGATAATCTAGGTAGACTACAAAGTCAGGAAACAATGGGAGCCGCTATCCGGTGTTATACTGGATGAGGAGCAGGTGTGAATATCCTGGGGGCACATCTTCAACAAAGACTGGGTATCACAAACTTCAAACCAGCACCATTTAAGGTTCAAATGGCCGATCATAGAGTTGTTAAGGCAACTGGTATGATCGAAATATGCAGATAAGGGTGGGAAAAGAAAAATTCAAAACCAGTTTTTTGGTACCAGATGTTCAAGGAGCATATGGGATGCTACTAGGATGCCCATGGCTGTGGACGATGCAGGCTGTTCATGATTATGCCAATCAGACCCTGACAATACAGGGCACTAGTAGGAGAATTCAGATCCAGACAAATAACACCAGAAGCTGGAAGAAGGCATTGCGACCAAAAGAGCTTTGCCAAAAATATGGGGTTAAGAAGATTGAGAGGATACTGGCAACAATGGATATTTTTCCATTGGCTGAAATATACTTGAATGTAGTATTATTCAACACGGATCAAGTTGAAAAGGAGAGAAAGAAATTTTGAGATCAGTTTACTGAACTGAATCCTAGAGAAAGACCAGTTCAGTTAACTAGACGTCCAGAGAAACCAGCTGACTCCAAAGAAGAATGCTCAGATTCCAGTACACCAATGTCCACTGAAGAGGTGCACTCTGAAGAAGTTACTAGAGTTCAGAATGACAGTCCAGAACTAACAGTTTTGTCTTGGGATTATGTTGAAGAGTCAACCAAAAGAAAGGGGGGTGGGCCGACTTCGTTGCTTCCAAATGATCAAGAAATTGAGAATGGAATCTGGGTTCTGAAGAAAGTCCGTGATTGATCAAAATGAATAAGCATCTGAACTTAGAAATGAAAGAAAAAGCCCGACTTATGTTCCAGAAATACAAAGACGTATGCGCATGGGAACATACTGATTTAAAAGGTGTGATCCAGAGGTTTTGTAACACAGAATACCTCTGAAGCCAGATGCCATACCAGTGCGTCTGCAAAGGTACAAAATGAATCCAAACTATGGTAAGAAGGTCAAAGAGGAAATTGACAACCTTCTGAAAGCCGGATTCATTACAAAAGTCGCTAGTAGTGACTGGCTATTCCCTATTGTGGTAGTGCCAAAGAAGAATGGAAAGCTTAGAGTCTGTGTGGATTACCGAAAGTTGAATGCTCAAACCATCAAAGATCCTTTTCCATTACTTTTTACGGATATGCTTTTTGATGAGATTGCAGGACATGATATGTATAGTTTTATGGATGGCTATAGTGGTTATAATCAGTTAAAGATTGCTCCTGAAGATTGGAGTAAGACCACTTTTATGACTGAATGGGGCGCATTCATGTAGTTAATCATGCCATTTGGTCTCTGCACTGCTCTGGCAACATTCCAACGTTGTATGATGGAGATATTCAGTGAATTCTTGCACTAATTTTTAGCTATATTTATGGATGACTTCACTGTATTCTCAACCGAGGAGAAGCATCTACTATTTTTGGAAATGGTTTTCTAGCAGTGTAAGAAGAAGAGGATATGTTTGAATCCATCCAAATCTGTTTTCCTGGTCTAGAAGGGACAATTATTTACTGGGGCATATAGTGTCCATGAATGGCATAGAGATGGCCAATGATAAAATCCAGTGTGTCTAGCAGGCCAAGGCACTCCGCACAACATCTGAATTAAGTTCATTCTTGGGATATATAAATTTTTATAGAATATTTGTTCATATGTTTGCTTCCAAGGCATTACCTTTATATGATCTTACCAAGAAAACCAGTAAGTTCATCCGGACTTCTGAATGTGAGGAAAGCTTTTAATGTCTTAAGAATGCCATTATCAGTAAGCCAGTACTCCGACAACCGGACTGGGATGTTATAATCCATGTGCATGTCGATGCTTCAGGACTAGCAATGGGAGCAATACTCGCTCAACCAGATGGGAGGGCTGATTATCCAGTGTATTTTGCCAGTCAAAGATTCAACCAAATTGAACAAGGATATACTACCACGGAGAGAGAAGCCTTATGAATGGTTTTCAGTGCCACCAAGTTTTGATATTATTTACTGGGGAAATTATTTCATTTCTATGTGGATCATCAGGCATTATTATTTTTTATTAACAAAGTCATTGTCCAAGGAAGATTGATTAGATGGATGATGTTCCTGATGGAGTTTGAATTCTGCATATTCCACAAGCCCGATAAATCTCATTGTGGTGTTGATTTTCCAGTGAAGGCTACTCCAAAATATCCTTGAGGGATGAGCCAATAGATGCAGAGCTATTTCAGATGACAACTGAGGAAAATACAGATCCAAAATGGTATGATGTATATCAGTTCCTTTCAAAAGGAGGATTCCCAAAAAAATGGACTAAGAATCAGAAGAAAGCTCTGATTATTAAGAGTTTGAAGTTCACCATAATAGGTGGATTGCTCTATAGACTGGGAGTAGATGGTGCTCTTCAAAGGTGTGTGCCAACGGAAGGAAGGATGCAAGTCATCTCTGAAGCACACGATGGGGATTCTGGAGGACACTTCTCCACTGATATTACTTATAAGAAGATTTTGCAAGCTGAATTATGGTGGTACACTTTGATAGCGGATGTTCGAAGTTTTTGTAAAACTTGTGATATATGTCAGAGAATGGGCAGACCAACAGCATCTGATATGACTCCTCTTACTCCCGTTCAACCATTAGGAGTATTCATGAAATGGGGTTTGGACTTCATGGGACCATTAAAGAAGGTCACTCCAAGGAAGAACCGGTATATCTTGATGACTACCTATTATGTCACCAAATGGGTAGAGGCCAAGGCTCTTCCAGATAATACTGTGAAGTCCATGTTGTTTTCCTATTTAAAAACATTATATGTCACTATGGATGCCCCATTGAGATTTTGTCTAATCAAGGGATACATTTTATTAATGATACCATGTAAATTTTGATGGAAATGCTCTCAGTTAAGCACATGAAATCAAGTCCGTATTATCCCACGTGCAGTGGTCAAGCATAGAGCAATAACAAAACCATCAAGAATATTCTCACCAAGATTGTTCAGAAGGAACCACACCAATGGGATCTTAAGCTCCACACCGCTCTATGGGCCTACAAAACAACTTATAAAGTCACCACTGGAATGACACCTTTCAGAATGGTGTATGGTACTGAAGCTGTAGTGCCTATTGAATTCATGATTCCTAGTCTCAGAACGGCGGTGGAATATGGATTATATTTTAATCATAATGTTAAACATAGACTGGAAGAATTAGTGCAGTTGGATGAGTTGCAACAACGAGCCATGCTGGAACATGAGATTGTTCAGCAACGCAAAAAGCACTGGCATGATAGAAGAATCAAGGTTAGGGAGTTCCAGAAGGGAGACTTAGTTTTCCTTTATCAATCCAAACTGGGCCCTAAGAAACCAAAATTAAAGATAGCTTGGGCTGGTCCATATGAAGTCGATTGGGCATTTTCCAATGGCACAGTAAGGTTGAAGGACTTATCTGGATTACTGCTACCAGGTGTTTATAATGGGGCCAAGATTAAGCTATATTATTCTAATGAAAAAGAGACCTCCAGAGGAGAAGATACTCGTATTCTGGGTACTGATGACCGGGGACTTTTGGACGTAGCCATTCTAAATCTCTTCCATGTACAACCAGTACTAGAACCAGTGACACTGTCAAAAACAATTTCAGAGTCAGTACCAGCTCCTATGGGGAAAAGGGCCAATGGGAATGAATGTGGTAATCATTAAAAGGATTATGGGACAAATTGGCCAATGCATGTGTGCCATGTCACCGACGGTGCACAAAACTCTAGGAACAGTAAGTAGTGGAGCTTTTATGGCGCGTACACATAGAACTATAAGGCAGGTGGAAATTCTTCCTCACAAGTCTCCTGCATGATGCCTACATGCTGTTACACACTTGCCATTGCCAAGCTCTAAAGACTCTTCACTACAACTGAAAACCTCATCGACAGAAGACTCTATTGGTCCCTATCTATCCCTACCCGACACACCTTGCTGCGGCTTTGAATATACAAGTAAGTCTTCTTCCTCTACAGACTTACCGTCCTCGCAGTGTATGGGTAGAAGGAAAATGTCGGAGAAGATGCAGGATACAATGGCTGAAAATGCAGCAATTATCAAGCCTCTTCAAGCATCTCTACCAATTATCCCACATAGCAAGATACACAGATATTTGTTTACAGAGCAGACAAAATTGCTACTGCAGCTATGGGATTTGCATGTGCTCGTACATGCTACAAGGTTGGATTTTGACCCAGCCATTATCAAGCAGGTTCTTGATTCTTTTAATGCCGAGGAAGGCAGTGCCATTGTTAATGGAGTAAAAATCACACTGACATCTAATGACATTGCCTACGCTTTCAAAATGCCCAACGAGACAAAGCCAACCACAACATCTGCAGAGCAGATAAGTCTCGCTCTGAAGGAGGATGAAGCAGCCAAAAATAAAAGGAAGCCTGGTGCACAAGGGGTTCTAGTAGCAGGACTAGACATCCCCTCAGCCTATAGGTTTGTTGCTGAGGCTGTCAGCTTGAAGAACAATCCCACATATGTGTCAGAGAAGGTGTTTGCCATGCTGCTCGCAAAAAGGCTAAATGCTAAAGCTAAAATCAATTTGGGCCAGGCCTTGTCCCACAATGTGTTACAACACACTGCCAAGTTGAAATCTCAGAGTGTTTTCAAAGCTTGGTATGTTTGGAAATTTCTATACTGGGAAACTGCTCCAGAAGCCTCTTTCCAAGTAAAGATGGCTTGGAGTCCGAAGCCCATTCCACCACTAACAATGTAGAGCTATCTTTAGAAGAAGAGGCTCCAGGCAATCAATTGGCCATAACTGGATAGAAGAGGAAGGCCACACAGGTAGAGGCCGGTGGTTCAAAGAAACCAAGGATTATGTTGACAAAGAATACTGCTCTACTGAAGCAACTGGAGAGTCAGGTCAAGCCCTTGCCCATTGAAAAACCCTCAGCAGGCCAGACTTCAGCAATACCTAAAGATCAGACTTCAACAGAAATCAGCACCGCAAAAGGCCAGCAAGAAACACCAAGCATTGAACAGGTGGCAGTCAATACTGACAAAGGAAAGGGCCCAACACCTGCCAGCCCAGCACCAAAGTCCTTTTCAATGAAATGGCTTTCTCCGTAGCCAAGAAGGATCGATTGCAATTAAAGGCTTAAGAGATGCTGACAGATTTCAGACTCTGCTACGAATGAAGCGTGTAGACTTCAACAAACTGCTGACAACCCACACTGCATTAAAGGCTTCCCTTACAGACAGAGACATTTATAATATCCTTGCTGATATTCTGAATCAACAAGGCAATGTAACTCTGAATATGGACAATTTGAAGGCACTCATGGAGACTATGCAGAGCGATTTGCAAGAAAAGCTCTCTGAATACAACACAACCTTAGCAAACCAGGCCATCATAGATTATATCAATAAGAAAAATGATCCTAATGAGGAGTCTGAGAGGGAAGAAGAACATGATGAGGAAGGGAAGCACAACCTGGCAGACAAACCTGATGATGATGTTAATTTTCCTCCTTCTCCACCTCAGGCTCTGGAGCTGGTGGATCAGCTGCCATAGGAGGCAGTGAACCCAACAAAGACCAGCCAGACCAACACATAGATCAGCTAGACCAGCAGTTTGATGATCAACAGCAAGGTAGTGGACAACACAATAAGGGCAAAACTGGAGATTCTCCAGTACACCAGTCACGACACATTCCAGACAGCAAAGGAAAAGCCAAAGCTGTGACTGCATCCTTTAAGGCTGATGAGCGACACTCCTTATAGCTCATCACACTAAACAAGGGATTGAGACACTAGCAAGCTCCTGATACTAGAAAGTATTTGGAGGATGACACTCTTATCTTTAATCTAGAATGCTTCCAAAGGCTGTATGTAGGAGCCAGAGAAATGATTCAGCATTGAAGTCAGTTGCCTTTCATGATTAAGAGTTGTGTCAAATACCTGTGCATGGCAATAGAATCCAGCTCTACTGGAAAGGGTACCTGAGTGGACACTCACTTCTAACAATATGACAGTCAATCCACATTGGTAGCGACAATCCACTGCAGATCAACACTCTCTAGCTCTTGAACTGGATCTACTGCTAGAAAACAGACTTACATACAGATGTATGAAGGAGGTCAGGAGTCAACTGAAAGAAGTTTTGCTTCAGATGCAAATTGCTAGAGGAATTTTTGATCAAAGGATGAGGCTATCATTGAAGATCAATCTTCTAGCAGCAAAGGACCCCGAACCCAAATGACAGTAGGAGAACAGGCAACTGCTCTCCAAAACGCTTTCAACTAGTCCGAATTACTAGGAAGATGATGCAGCAAGAGAACCAAGTTGTTCTCAATTTTTGGAGTTTGTGCCTGATTCTCCCGTTCTCCTGTATGCAATGCATACTAAAGAGGCTGAACTACCTAGATTTTTCCCAGCCTTGTATCCTCATCATTTTGAACTAGTGGATCGGCTCACTTACTTCAGCATCACTAATGAACTCCAGGATTGGTATGAGTGAGCCACTATGGAATGGACAGCCTAGCAATCACTGATTAATGATGCCCTCCAATGGATAGTGTCATGGATCTGCAGGGAGAAATGCAAAAGGTTAAACTCTATATGGGACAGTGGAAGAACCAGCTCCGTGGACTAACGAAGATCACAAATCAGTTACTTCAAGTGAGACTGTGGAGTCTTCCAAGATTCCTGAAAAGGATATCACTACCAAACCAGGACTGGGACCACAATACAGAGAGATGGCTTAGATTCTCTTTGAAGCTAGAATTAAGACAAATCAGCCTCTTCTGCATGGATGGATCCACACAGCCTCGCATTGTCATAAATTGGTCAGAACCCATTTGATAAAGGGGAAACGCAGTTTGTATGATCCTGACACCAAAACCTACAACGCCCTCATGCCTTATGAATTTGAGATGTTTACTGAAAGGTGGGATCAGCTTGAGAAGAAGGTCATTTACAGACTTATCCAGAAGGAAAATGTTGGCACTGGGACTTTTGAGGCACCAACACAGAAGAAGGGCAAGAGGAAGCGGGTTTAGTGGAAGGATACAGGGTAGTTCCATCTCAGAATCAGACGGTGGATTTTCCCAGTTACACACTGGAATCTCCTTGGCTGGGCACCCTTGGAATTACAACTATATGGGTGTCAAGCACTCAACAAGCATGAAGTATGGTATAAAGCTGGCAATATTGAAAGAGGACTATCATGAAGAACATCAGCCAACTAGAAAACTAGATGGTTTTCTGAACACCAAATCAGAATCAGACGGTGGATTTTTTTCAAAATTTTTGGAGTTATATAAAAATTCAAGAAAGGAGGGAAGGATGTAGAAGGCGAGGATAGTACCAGCAAGCAGGAACTACCCCTTAGAAGGCCGACCAACGAGAAGCGGGAACAACTACACTGGTAGTAATTACCGTAGGCAGTTACTGCAGTAACTCCTGAGAGCTATAAATAGGACCCGCTACACTGTAACCGGGCTTCTTGGCTTTTTGGCTTTTAGCTTTCTAAACACTTTTGGTTTGTTAGCAGCAAGCTAACTCGGATATCATTTTTCGGAGCTTTCATTGTAAAAACATATATTATTTTGATAAATCGGAAATATTGTAACTCCTACTTTCCGGATAAACATTGTAATTGATGAGCCGGGGCTACAAGCTTCCAGATTGTATCAACCTGTCTTTAGTTAGAGCTCCCAGATTATTAGTTTTGACCACCAAAAACCTTGGCTAAGGTATAAAAGTCAATTTTTGTAAGTTTTTTTGAAGTTTTGGATAATAGAAACACAACGTGATCTAACGACGCTCACTTCTCTCCTTCTCACGCTTCCTACTCCCTCCCCGGTTGTCACATTGCAGTGCAGTTTGTTGCATTGCAACCGCAGGTAAGAGCTCTACGCATTGGCGTAAGCATTTCATGGTAATCCATAGCTTTTGGCGTCGCCGACCCGCGGCCTAATTTCATCATAAGTAGAAATTTAAGCTTCAAAATCATAAACTAAGTATAGGTGGGTATTGGGGCATCATTGCTAAGCATTTAGATGCATTCTGGGTCAAAAACGACTAGGTCAAAAACTCACTGTTGTTAATAACATTGATTTTTGCACTTGAACTAAAGTGAGATTTGAGACCATAAGCATGTGTGCTTAGGTCTTATAAACATGTCCTAGAAGTTTTGTAACGTTTAGATGTCCTTTGATACTGTAACGGATGTGATTTGTTTGTCAATGAGCGATTAGCTTTTGGTGATTTCAGTCATTTGAGTGTAGCTTGAGTTAGATGCGAGTTGTTTGTTGTTTCCAAGAGATTGACAACCTCTTGTAGCCTCTATGCACTAGTCGAGTCAGCTTCGTCCCATGGATTGACAATTATAGTCATGGTTCTCGCTATGTCTGCAATAAGATAGGAGTGAGGTTAGACACCCGTCCCACATTTGGCGCCGCTGCCGGGGATCGAAGAGATCTAAACTAGGAAAAAACACGAGCGTCTTGTGAAGTTATCTTTTAACTTCCTCTATGATCACCTAGAGTCAAAACTTCTTTTGCATAGCTTAAGATTGTCGTTTTTTGCTATGTAGAGGTGGCTTGGAAGTAGGTTGTACTTGCTAAGTACCTTTTAGGATTGTAGGATTGTAGGATAAGATAAGGATTTTGAGAATGATTGATGGATGAGACAAGTCTTGAGATCAACGCTCAAAAAACCATAAAAAACAAGAAAATGAATGTTTGTGGACACTTTCCACAACCCCATTGCAGTAGAATCTAGGAGTAGGGTAAGTAGAATCCGAGGTGGGATTTCATAACATTGCTCTCTCCAAAAGAATCAATTGTGAGTGTTTACATGAAGTTGCAAAATTTTAGGTCTACAGCTAGAAATAACACCAGACGACTGTCAACCACTCAATTCGACTGGAGATTATGCTTTAAAAGTTGTATGAACCAGTGGGTAAGCTTAAGGAAGAGGCTTAAAATAGCTCATGAAAAGACTATCCAGGAAAATAGTTAAAAAGTGCTCATTTTAGGCCTAAAATAAATAATCGCGATTATTTACTTTCAGCTCAAAAGTGACCAAGGTTGATACCAGAGACTCTATTCATGTGTATCAACCAATTTTGTAAAGGCCCATAGAATTTGGATCCCCAAATTGACCAAAAACTTGGTAGAAATTGAATTCTGTACTGACTTTCGAGAACTTGAGTGTAAATTGGGAAAATTTTGTTCAAAACCAAGTGAAACTTGACTCATAGGCTTATAATGATTTGATAAACAAGTGTACATGCCATTTGATCGAAAAGATGCAAAAATTTGCCAGAAGTAAATAATCACGATTATTTACTTTTGTTCTATTTTTTAACCTTTTTTACCAAACTAGCATACCATTAGTTTTAGCATGTTATATTAAGTCCACAAATCAAATCTGGTAAGATTTGGATCATTGAAGTGAAAATTGTGGCCAAATTTGCAAAGTCAGTCTGCAAACACAAAACTGTTGACCATTTGAACAGGAATTATCCAAACTTGATGAAACTTGGCTAGGGAGTTTAAGTTAAGCTGCTTAACATATCTGTGTCAAGATTGTGGCAAAAACTTGGAAAAAAATAACAGGAGTAAATAATCACAATTATTTATATCCGCTACAAAATTGGACATTTTTACACATTTGAGTATACCACAAGGTCAAGCATATCAAGTAGACCACATAAATCAATTTTGGTGAAATTTGGACCACAAAAGTGACACTTAAGCCAGATTCTTGAAAACTGAGTCTACAGACACGAAAAAGTGGGATATCTCAAGTTTTTTTTTAAAAAAAAAAATATAGGAAAAGTTTTTTGGATTAAAAACTGGTCCGAAAGTCAGATTTTTTCTATACTTCTAATTTCGAAGGAGGAGTTGTCCGTAATAGAAAGCTGGCCCGTGATGGCATATAGAATGTAGTTCTCTCTTGCCTGATTAAGAAAGTAGTTCTTTTCTGGCTTTGATAATCTGCCTATAAAACCTACTAAGGTTATGCAAAGAAAAATTAAAAAGTTTTAATCCAAAAATTAAACAGATGCACTATGGGGATTTCACTTTCCTTATTGGATTGGCATTGATCCAAGGATCTTTTTTCATTAAAAACAAGATACTAGTTAAGAACTGTGTTTTTTTTAAAGTGACATGGATAACAAATGGGATGCCCATCATCACCTGCATATAGTCACGTGCTAACGAAGTGTTTTCTTGTGGCTATGGGTGCAGGTGAGGGCTACCTTCTTTGATTAAAGCAGTTCTAAGTTATTGATGATTGGTGGATGTTCGCTTACCTTGAAGCAACATTACTCCAAAATTGGGGACGATTGCATCCCATGATTTACATTGATATCTTTACTGCCTTGTACAAAATTTATTTTCAACTGCAAATAAATTATTGTACAAATCCATTGTATTGTCCTAGAATTAGGGATCTGTGAACTGTAGTGTTCGTTTGCATATATATAGGTATATTTATTTAGAACTGCTACACACACACACACACACACACACACACAAGAAGAAGATGGAGATGGAGTAAGAGCACTCTTCAATTGCACAAATGAGAGAATGGGTGATTTTTAGGTTTAGGTGACTTTTATATGAGCTCGCCCATTCACACTTGGGCACCCAAGCTTAGCCAACTAACCCTTGAATTTTCCAGTTAGAGTGCAGCTCTCATCGGCAATCACTCTTACCCTTTCCTATTGGACCGACAAGCCTGGCCGATGACTACTATAAGTGGATGGCGGTAGTTAACATGCCCCCCTTCCTGATGTAGATTCCACCCTCGAAATAACAGTGCAGCATCGCGATCCATGATAGGAGTACCTGTAGCAAAAGAAAAACAACATTGTGAAATCTCAAAGGCAGCATGTGCAGGCATGCAATAAGTGAGATGCATACATGATATTCTAGGAAATGCAAAAAAATCATGAATTGTAACATTGCCAACTAGAACAAGCGTAGTACCTGAATGGAATGCAATTGAGTTAAGCTCTATTAGGTTGACTCTAAGAGAATTACACAAGAGCTAGGGCTAAAGTAGGTACTAGATTGACCAACGTTAATTAAAAAATGTCGACTAAAGAGTAGTTAACCCTAGGAATGCTCGTCGGGGTCTACAGACTAGTGATCTTGTCACTTATACCTTTTAAGTGTGATCAACATAAAATACAAGGGAGTTTGTGCTATTTGCTTTCTCTTCTCTCTTTTTTTTCCCTTTTTTATTGTTTTCATAGTTGCTACAAGTAGCTGGGGGACTGAAGGTCTCACATATTAGCAGCTAGGAGACTCGAGGTCTCAAATACCAGCTTGAGCATAAACTAGCCGGGAGACTCGAGGTCTCAAACACATGGACTTCCACAACACAAGTCACACTTAGGTGGAATAAGCTAGAGAGAACTATATCCTCATAGACTAAAACATTACTAAAGTTACAACAATTAATAGACTATTTAGGAATTAAAGTCAGTAATTAAGTGGCCTAGTTTAGCCTAAGGTCCTGACACCTACTTAAAACCAACTAATAGACCAAACTCAAAGAGAAGAACAAGGTACTAGAAGTCTGAAAAAATTATAGCATTTAAATTGGCAATGTCACAACTTCATAAATTTTATTGTTAGAAACTCAAATGACAAGATGCAAACATGTAACTATGGAAAGCATAGATAAAAGGAAGTAGTACACCTGATATAATGGAGAACATCCGTTGTAACATGTAAATATCCATTGTCATTGTCCTTTGAAGGCATCCTTATGTAGTCACTTTTGCACAATAGTCACCACCAAACATCCACCTTCGAGAGGCACATCAGTGGGAAAAAAGAACTTTGCTAATCACGAAGCTCTAAAACAAAAACACTCCTATTGTACTAATCCTACCTTCCTCCATCACTCAAGTGATGAGGGTCAAAGTAAGTGGAGGTTGGAGAGCTCGGTCGGTAGCTCTAAGGCTAAACCGCCATCCTCATCATCAAGGTAGGTGTAATCCTCTTCTGTAAGGCCGTGTGTCTCGTCTGTCCAATCACCATTATCGTCCTCATCCTCTTCCGTGCAGAATAGTATTAGGAATGTCATGAGACGTGCATACTCAGCCCGGGCAAAAGGGTAAACTTGGGCAATTGGGAAAACTTCCTGGATAGAATAGGGATCCATTGTAGCCAAGAGGCAGACCAGCCACTCTAACATTTCTCTCACAAGCGAGTGTTTCAATCGAACCCCATTCAGAGGAAATATGAGGATAACATAAATGCATTACTTGGGATAGGTAAAAAGAATATTCGTAAGAATCAGCTATATTTGTGAACACAAGTAGAGGATGGTTAGGTGTTTGATGACATAGGTTTCTATTTCAGTGTACTTGATGTGACATGTGTAGGTTTGGGTCAATGATTTTGACTACTATTGTGTACACTCGATTGCTAATTGCTCTTGCTCCTTACTATTTTTTTTATTTTTTATTTTTGTTTTAAACTAGGGTGGTTAGTTTCTATATATCTATATATATACAATCCCTAAAATTGAAAATCTCAAGGGTCAACGAAAGAAGGGTAAGAGGGAAATAATTCAATAGGCTGACGTGAATGAAGACTCCCCCCTTCCTTGGGTAGATCATACTTTAAAAGGATGTCATCACCTTTTGGAACCAGTTATTCCAATTGGTAATAGGTGAAGATTTTAGCCAATAGTTCTCTATTACCTTGGGTGTCTCATCGAGTTGCAAGGGTGGTAAGCACTCTCCCATGAACGAACTTGAAGTAGTGCATCACGTAATAATCGAACAATGGGAGGTGTCAAATCTTTTGTAGCTTCATGGAGGCTACCTATGGTAGGTGGAGGTTGTGTAGAAGCTTTTACCTCTATGGATGCATTACATGAGGAGCTAGAATTCGGTGATAGAACCAGGCCGTTGGGAGTTAACATACTCGGCCATTTCTTCAAGTAATCTTGCAAAAAATTATTTCTTTTTCTTGTGAAGTCTATCTTTTGAAAGATTGTAGCTTTGAGATGTAAATCCCAAAACTTGTCTACATATTTGTGGATAGACTCGTTGGATAGCAGCTTTAAACTTTGCCAAAATGATGCCCAACATGGATCGCGATCCATGTACCTTCCGAGGATCTTAATCTGATATTTTGATAGGTGGACAAGTGATAAGATTTGAAGTAGTTTTCTCTAAACAACTAGTGCCAAAAAAGTTCAAAAAGTGGGTCAAAAGGGCATAAAACAGCTCAAGGTGGAAACCAGTGGAACAGACACGAGGATTGACTTTTAGTTGATCTAAAAAAGTCCAAACTCTACAAAAATCCTAAATCTGACATCATGTAGCCAAAAGGAAGCTGTGTACTAAAGTTCAGCTCAATCTACTAACTAGGTACATGGATCGCGATCCATGTTCCTCTGACACAGATTGATCCAAACTTTGCACCACATCTAGGGAGCATTCTAGGGACTCTAGTGATCATTTCAAAACTAAATTGGAATATCCAAAATCAAGCAAAAAGTCCAGAACTGTTAAGCATTCTGAGTTTGTGCCAAAATTGACCTAATCTTAAATCCAAAAATCCATTTTCAAAAAATTCTAGTGACAAAGGACCTACTATTCCTGCTGATTCTTTTGGTACCAAGAAAAGTCAGTTTGACCTCCCAACATGGATCACAATCCATGTTCCTCTGAGTCAAAATAAGAGCAAAATTTGACCAAAGAGATTGATAGTCCCCAAGACCCTTGTGGCTTTTCCAAAATTGAAATTGGACTTGAATTGTTGATGCCGTGAGCTAAATTGTGGAGTACTGAAGTATCTGATTAAATTTTGTCGATTTAAAGCTTGAACTAAGAGGAGCGGCTGTAAACTCATAGCCATCAAGCATTTTTTGACAGGTTACAAGTGCTAGAGAGTACGACTTAATAAGTAAGACCTAATCAGGGAATTCAAGTAACCTAATGAGGTAACAAGGATTGGATTTTGTAAGATCAATTCTTCATGTATTTGCAATTAGGAAGATTGTACTAGAATAGGAATTCCATTGTCATAGACCAAGTGAGAAATCACTCAACTAAAGGTAGCGTGAATCAAAGACCACTGCATTCTCTAGAAGTTATTATAGAGGAAAGTTTTTCTACCTCATCAAAAAGATCATACACCCTAATGACTGAGGAATCCAACAAGGTAAACCCTAAGGAAGGAACTTCCATGAGGGCAGGTCCTTCAGGACCTACATCTGATGTAAAATTGTTGTATCTAAAATTTCAATTTGAGAATCTACTTAAATCCAAAATCTATACAGATGGAATGGACCGCTAATGTGTTAAATTGGAAAACAAGCCAAGCAAGTTTAAGGACCTCTTAGATGTGTACTATGATGGAGACATATATTTTGACAGAGAGGGGATGATGTACCTAGTTGTTCACAACCCTTTTATTGTGAAAAAATGGGGATTGATTGGTATCAAGGACAAGGTAGATGAAGAGTTGGTAGATGAACCACCAAAATAGACAAACAAAACGCTGTGCCTTGGTGCACTAACAAGACGGAGCGGCTTAATACAGACAACACTTTGCACACAGGGGCAATGTAACACCTGATTTGACTTACACAACTAGAATCCCTCCTACTATTACACGATATTGAACATAATGACTTGAGGAACGTATGGAGGAGAGGATACTGATTGTAGTGCCAAGGGGAGAATATGAAGCTAGAGAGACCGCATCAAGAGGACCAGGGATGGTTAGGATGGTTGCGGAGTCTAGACGCATGCAACCATCTCAAGTGGCAAAGTGCATACCCAAAAAGTATAGCGCATTGGGAGATCCGTATGCTCATATATCAATCTTCAAACAAGTGTTGAGGGCTGAACAGGAAATCAATTTTCATACTCAATATGAAAGATTTGAATTGACCCTAGAAGGAGCGGCCTTGACTTGGTTCCAACCATTAAACAACTGAGAATTTCCAAGTATCAAGCAACTTCTCCAAGAATTTGTTGAGGAGTTCTCAAAGAGAGGAATTAAGCATAATATTGTCTCCCAGATCTATGCATTTAGACAAAAGGAGAAGGAAAAGGTGAAGGAAGCCTCATTTCAATTTAAGCAATACATAGAAAGATGCCCTACTAGAGAACTACCTCAAGATGAGAGGTTGTCACTCCTTTTCATAGAAGGATTGCAAAATGACACTCTCAAAAAAGACTTGCACTTAAAGGTATGTGCTACTTTTGAGCAAGTCAAAAAAGAGGCGATGTATTTGGTAGACAATTGTAAGGCATATGGGGAGGTGATGGAGGATACAGACCAAGGAAAGAGTAGCACCTCCTCAACCACTAGTGAATCCACAATGAAACTGGGTGGGAAAAACCCAATTGTGCCGGACATTGATCAAGTGATCAAGGAAGTGATCCGAAGGATGAACCAAGGAAACAAGACAAACCCAAACACACGACAACAGCCCACACAAAAACGTGACACTTGTGTAGGAGATCATCCAACTCAGTGGTGCAACATACAACCAAGGCCAGGAGAAAATGTATAGTGTGTAATGAAGTGGTGTGCTATTGAACAAAAATGGACAAACCATGAGACCCACGAATGTTTCTACAATAGAAATTATGTTAGAGAAAGATAATATGGGTGACCTGGAGGGCAAAAATTACCACCTCCTCCAAGTACCAAGTAGGACCAAATAACGCAGTCCAAGGGCAAGAAAAACCTCAACCTATTTTGGGACATCATCCTCCTTTACCCCAAGAAAACCAAGCCATGGTAAGAATTTCACAACCTATAGAAGCACCTGCTAATCAGAGTATGATCCAGGTAGTTTCCTACTGAGAAGATTTGAACAATTTCAATGGGAGAGGGTTTGACGAAATGCCTATGTCTCTGATGGACAAATTCCATGGATAGTTTCTGAAGAGATGTCAAAATCATCATACATAGCACAACCAACAAAAAACCATTACTTGGTAGATGAAAATATGCTTATGTTCATGGCAACCCAAAACTACAAACCTAGGGGATATCCTTCTAGAACAACATGACAACCAATGGGAGCTCCACAAGCCTCTCCACCACCACTAGGACCATGCTATGAATGCGGTGCTGATCATTGGGCAAGGAGTTGTCCACACAAAGGAGAGAATATCAAACTCTTTGGGTACTGTGAAGGGTGTAAAAATGACCATCTCATTCCACATTGTCCAAAAAACCCTGACAACAAAGGGAAAGCAACCATGAACAAAATCGAAATTGTATCAAGCTCAAGTGGATCCGGAACAGAACCAACCATTCCAATAAATGCCGTAATGAGAGCTCAAGCACAAGAGGCTGCAAGGAATGTCCCAGCCAGCCAAATTGAGATAGAGAATATGTCTATTAGAACCCCTAGGAAATCTTGGAAGGCAAAACGGGACAAGATGAAAGCCAAAAGAGTGAAAGAAAAATTAGCTTTAGAAACCAATTGCAGCAAATAGAGGAACAATTGAGAACGGAAAGGGACCTTAAAGAAAAGGGCCATGTAACAAAACCATCAGTAATACAATTGGGAGGATCTATTTTGGTAGACAAGGTCTTTGAACCTTTGGATGCGATCTTGAAACCTTATGAAGCTAGGTTAAAGCCCAACCAAACCCAAGAACATAGATGGATAACGTATCCTCACCCAAGGCATGAAAAAGAGAGGTAGAAGATGTGCAAGGAGATCATCGAGGCAGCTCAAGCTCTTATGGAACCACCTATTCCAACCGCTCCAAGAACTGAGGTGTTAATCCGCAAAAAAATCCAAGAGTTAAAGGAGCAAGGGATCGAAGATGGAGACCAAAAGGATTTGGTATATGAAACCCCTTTGCATATAATGATGGCAGCCACCAATACAACAGATGGGGTGTATTCACAGGCACCTATTCCAATTCCTGAAGTGGAAGAACCATGGCCACAAGATCTATGGGAGGATATCAAAAATAGGAAAGATGGAAGTGCAACGCTTCAATCAGCTCCTATCACACTGAGATCCACCTCGAAGATGAGCTCTACCCAAATGATATCAGATCACTGTATGGTGATGCAGGTACAAAAATGTCGGAAGATAGCAAACCTCAATCGTTGAAAACATTACCTTCATTCATAGGCAACCATGAAACTGGATCAGAAGTAAGAAAAGTACCATCTCAATGGAAATCTGGTCCTAAGATGATGGATACCAACTCTTCATGAGCTGATGTTGTCTCCTATTCGTTGTACGCTAACTCTATCTGAGTTACTGCATGTAAGACCTCACCTTTGGGAGGAGGTTGGAAATTTTTTGGAGAAAATAGGGCTTGGTAATTCCGCCACCAATTGTTTCTCCAAAAGCAATGAATAACCAGACCTCAAAACATACCAAACATGAGCTAGTACCTGTGAATAAGGTGGGGGACTATTGCGAAGGAGAAGAAGGGAACACTACCTTGCTTGTGGAGTACAAAGGATTGCTATATTGGGTAGTGGAGAAAGAATTCCCATAGCCATCAAAGTAATGTGGGAAAAATGGGAAAAGCCTGCTCTAAGGAAAACTAGAATGAAACTTCAATTAGCGGATGGATACCTGGAGAGACCTATTGGCATTTTGGAGCAAATTGTAGTAACCTCTTGTGGAATCGCATATGAACACACCTTCACTTTTATGAATTTCAATGAGAGTAGCAACTTTGATATCATACTAGGCAGACCATTTATGCATCAGCTCAAAATGGTAAAATATTGGGGCTATGACTATATCTACCTAAGACACAAAGATGTCACTACGAAGATCAGTGTCACAGATCATAGTCATAGATATGTGGAACAAACCCCAAGAGAAGGATTAAACTCCACAATTGAACCAGGAAGGAGAAATACCTGCTTGGCTGCAAAACAAAGCTCACAATTGGATGGGTGAATCTTCTGAGGGCGTCAATTTGAAAAAAGAGTATTCCGTTCAAAATACATCCGTACAAGATAAGGCATATGTACCAGAGCCTTTTTCAGAAGAGATGTTTGAACCTTTTGGATGGCAACAAATACTGGACACTCTTGATGTGTGTGTGAATCAGGTGACCCTGACTACATTTTGTGATGAGGAAGGATATGATATCATTCCATTCTAGATGATGGGTATCAACCTAAGTCCAAAATCAAGATCTAATGTCCTTGTTGACATGGAGAGAGTTGCACGTTGCCGATGCATAGTGGACGAGATCCCCGTAAGGGACCTTGATCAAATTGATGAGTAAGCATTCCAAGACTCCACGGACAAGCTTTTAGAAGACAATGCAGACGATGAGCTTTACACTAGCTCAGACCAAGACATCAAAAAGAAGGATCGACAGGTGGTCTACTATGATTTTCCAAACCAAAATCCTTGAAGACAGTGTAGATATTTGAATAGACCGATTAACAAACGAAATAAGACAAAAGAAAATTTTGTACCTCTTTTAACGACAAAATGCAGTATTATTTAAGTATGGTTGAAGCAACTGATTGCCTTAAAGATCAGATATCAAAGAGGTTCATGAAACCCAACTCAACAAGAAAAAACTTGAAGAAGAAGGACAAACAAAAACCACAAACTAAAAGTATCTCGGTGAAGTCAGCGAAATTATCCAAAACCAAGCGCAAACACAAATGAATTGAAACAAACTTTGAAAGAAGTTTGGACAACTGAGTTGGAAATTGATGATGAATAAGTTTGATGCACCTTCCCACTATAAAAGGTATACTTTTCAAGACATAAAAATTATAGTGCAAAAACCCAAACGAGACCCAAAAGAGCCTAGAACCTCATATGATGGGCCTGAAAAAGCCTTATGCATAAACTTAGCAGAACTAGGTGAGGAACCGAAACCGGGATACATTGCCACGGACCTCATGGAAGAAGAAGAGCGTCTATTGATAGCAACACTCAGACAATATAAAGATGTGTTTGATTGGCAATAAAAATACCTAAAGGGAATAGATCCAGAAATCCAACACACGATACCCCTTAAAAGTGATGCCAGACCACGCAGACAACGTCCTTATACGTACAATGAGACTTTTGCAAAAAAAATTAAGGAGGAGATAGACAAACTAAAGAATGCGGAGTTTATCTATAAGATTGAACATACCGAGTGGATGTACCAATTGTGGTAGTACCCAAAAATAACGGGAAATTACAGGTTTGTGTGAACCTTAAACAGGTAAATGCTACCACCATCAAGGAAAACTATCCACTATCAATAACATGCCAGGTCATCGAGAGAGTTGCAGGAAAGGAGGCCTATAGTTTTTTAGATGGGTTCTCAGGCTACAACCAGTTGACCATAAAACCAGAAGATCAACATAAGATAGCTTTTGCAACAGAGTGGGGCATATTTGCATATAGGGTAATGCCTTTTGCCTTGATAATGCCCTTGACACTTTTCAAAGACTAACGAGTCATGCATTCAAGGAATATCTCAGGAAATTTTTAGAGATATATATGGATGATATTTGTGTTCATTCCCAGTTGAGAAGCGAGCACATAACACACCTAGAGAAAGTCTTCAAAAAGTGCAAAAGTTATCACATTTGCTTAAACCCTGAAAAATGTGTCTTCATGGTAAGACAAGGTCAAATCTTGGGCCACATTGTGTTCAAAAATGGAATTTCCACTGATCAAGATAAGATACAAATAATTGTTGCTCTGCCGGGACCAACAAAAATGAAGGAAGTGTAGGCATTTATGGGTCATTGTGGGTATTATAGGCGCTTCATGTACATGTATGCTGTAATAGCTAAGCCTCTGTATGCCCTAATTGCTAAGTTTGAGTGGATGGAAGAATGTGAGAAGGCTTTTCACAAATTGAAGCAGGGATTAGTTTTTGCTCCAATTTTGCAGGCCCCTGATTAGAGCAAGATCTTCCATGTTCATGTAGACGCATCAGCCTATGCCATAGGGTGCATATTAGCCTAGGCAGGAGAGAAGAAAATGGATTTTCCAATTTGCTACTCTAGTAGGCAGCTAAACAACAAAGAGAAAAATTATACCACAACTGAGAGAGAAGGTTTAGGAATGATATATGCTGTCAAAAAATTTAGACATTACCTTCTTGCGAACAAGTTTTTTTTCCTCGTAGATCACCAAGCACTGTTATATCTGGTAAACAAACCTTGCAACACTGGAAGGATTGTTTGCTGGTTTATCATATTGCTTGAGTTTGATTTCACAGTAGTTGTAAAAAAGGGGACTACACACATGCGAATAGATCATCTTTCGAGACTGTTCCATGGGGAAGCACCTAAAGGTGTTGATGATGATCTTCTAGATTCGTACTTGTTTAACATTGAAATGGTTCCAAGGTGGAGTGAAGCGGTCATCCCTCTACTCACAATAGGATCATTACAGGTGGAAAGACAACCATCAATCATACATCAAACAAGAAATCTTGAGCTTTTAGCCGGAAGACTTAACGAGAAGGGTAAGGACGATATTTTGAAACTATGTGTACAGATAGACGACAATGAATACTACCTCAAATAGGCTCATATACAACACACGAGCTTTGACAATGGAAAAACACAAACATACCAAAGACAATGGAGACTTGGGGTCTACTGGCAAAACATGGAAAACAATGTCCACAATTACGTAAAATCATGTGAAACCTGTAAAAAGCAACCACCAATAGAACATGCCACCTATTTCGAGTAATACCAGTGCCCAAATGGAGTACTTAAAAACAAAGACCTTCTCAGAGGGATGGGGTAAGGCACGAAAAAAAACTATAGAGGAAGAAACAAGTAACTATTTGCTGATTGCAAACCAAGTGTACAGGTAGGGAAAGGACTATCAATTATGATTGTGTGCTATTGAAAGCGAATATTTCTCTATCCTAGAACAAGCACACTTGACAGAGGAACATTTTTTTGCTGATAAAACTGCAAGGCTAGTACTTCATGCAGGAATATGGTGGCCAATGTTAATTAAAGACGTGGAGGCATATGTTAAAAGGGGTGATGACTGCCAACGCACAAAAGCCCCTCTGCAAAGAGATGAAATGCCATTACGGCCGATGATGGGAGTATGAGCCTTTGCCAAGTGGGGCATAGATTTTGTAGGTCCCATCATACCTCTTGCATACAGGACACACGCACAATACATCATCGTAGCCACATATTATTTGACCAAATGGGTGGAAGCAAAAACAACATAGAAAGATGATGCACAAACTACGGCTTAGTTCCTTTTCAAACATATCTTTACCAGATACGATATACCCATTGAAATTGTGAGTGATAGAGGAACACACTTTGTAAACAATGTCATTGAAAGCTTACTTGACGAATTTATGGTGATCCATCACAAATCAGCGCCCTATCACCCCCAGGCTAACGGACAAGTCGAGAGTACCGTTAAAATCTTATGCACGGTGTTCACCAAAATAGTGAGTGACTCAAGAACTGATTGGGACCAGAAAGCTACACTTAGCATTATGGGCTTACAGGGTAGCATTTAAAACTTCCATAGGAACCGCTCTCTTTAACCTTGTGTTCGGGATTAATGCAATTCTACCCATGGAATTCTTAATTAACACGCTTCGAGTCGCAACACAGTTAGGATGGACGGGACATGAACTATATGAAAGACTAGACATTGTGGAGCAATTAGATGAAACCAGAATGAGAGCGGTAGCAGGAATATATGCTCAAAAATGACAAATGAAATCTTTCCATGATCAACATGTGATTAACAAGGAGTTTCAAAAAGGGAATTACGTTTTTGTGTATACGCTAAAGCAACACTCCAAAAAACTAAAGAAGCGAGGGATGGGGCCTTTTGTAGTACATGATATTTTGCAAAGTGGCACCATCAAGCTTGCAACATTGGCAGGTGAAGAGATGCCTAATTGGATGAGTGGCCTGCACATTAAAGAAATATCTTCTCCCATTAACACCAAAATAACTCCAAAGAATTCATGTAGCAGATCAACGAAGAAGTCAAGCCCATGATATTCAGAAACAGGCTAAGGAAGAGGCCAAGATCAGAATATTAAAGTGGAAGGAGCTAGCAAACCTTCAGAGAAATTGCAAACAGAACAAGTGCATCAATTGTCCTCCAATTGCATCCATACAAATGGAGCCTACATGGTTAGGTGGCATCGATCTACGAACTTTGTTGCAACTTAATGATGGTACAACATTAGTGGACACTGGGGCAAGAGCAAATGTCATCAACTACTCCACCTTCATAAAATTAACAAAGGAACCTCTAATGCCGAATATTATTGGGTTCAAAGTGGCCAACAAAGGAACAATGAACAGCTTGGGGCATGTCAATTTACCAATAATTGTTGATGGAACAATTTATCCTCATCAATTTCATGTGGTGGCGGATACAAACCTTAATGAAGCAATTATTCTGGGAGTGTCGTGGATGCACACTTATAAAGCCATACCAAATTGGCAGGATAATATCTTACAACTCATGCTAGATGGCATATCTTTAGCCATACCATTTGTACAATCCGATTACCTATGGGAAACTCTTCAATCAACCCCTTCTCCAATAACACGAAGGGAGTTCTCAAAAAGTGATCCAGAAAATTTGGGTGAAAAAGTCCATTATGCAAACCCATCCACATAAATTATGGATACCAAAATGGTGTTGTACTGAAATTAAATCTATGCAGCACCAACCAAACCCAAACCCTACCCAACCAACATAAGCTCCAACTTTTGCTAAGCAAACAGGGTCAGTACAATCACACCATCAACAAACAAAAGAAGTCAAGTGGACATGGAAACAAAAACCAACTCGCACACTGGATGACTTGAACTCAAAGTCCACATCAAAGAAATTTCAGTGGCATCCAAAAAGAGCCATTAATCAAAAGACAAAGGAGTGTCAAAACTTCTAGGTGCCACTATCAAAGAGCGAGCGCGTCTTCTACAACTTCTCTTGTTCGGACCACACAGATTCAAACTAACCTCATCATCAAAATCCACTGAACATAAGGTTGAGAGCCCCCATCTTTCACAACCCTTTGTTACCCCATGCATTTTTTCCATTCGTATCCTAGAGCCACAATATACAGCTATGCATAAACATTTACTTCGTACCCATGCACTTTGACAAATGTTCGTTAGGGACGACTCACTCTAGGAAGGGGGAAAAAGCAGCAAGATACTAATCATTTTGTATATATTACTTTCCTTTTATTTTTCTTTATCAAATATTCAGAGCTTTTTAGCTCTTAGCAAGCATAAACATGAGCCATATTGACACCATTCACGAAAAATAAGATGTCCGACTAAGAATATGTATGTATGAGTGATTGCAATAATTTTGGCAAAATTTTGCCCAAATTGGAGGGTAGTTTTCTTTTATTTTTAACACTAGAAAACTAAAAAGGATAAATAATCAAAAAAATTTAATAAATCGAGCCAGGAAAGTCGGAATTGACTTCTGAGAGCAAACACCGAATCTTCAAAGCAAGGGCTTCGAACATGGCAGATATGAAAAGGTTTGGCACAGGACGGATTTTGAGCCAACTTTTGAAGGATCATAAGTGTAGATTAAAGGCCATTTGTCGACCAAATATTAGAATGAATGACGGTTCAAACCGCAGGTGATATGAACAAGAAGATTTGATCAATGGAGGTAAGTATGAATGGGGAATTCCAAGTAGGTAGGGAACATATAGCCAAAATGGGGCAAAATAAGCTCATTTGCATTCATTGAGAGAGAGAGAGAGAGAGAGAGAGAGAGAGAGAGAGAGAGAGAGAGAGAGAGAGAGAGAGAGAGAAGCCTAGAGATTCCTGTTGTGTTTCTGCCTACTGCGACCACCTCAATAGCTCTTACTCCACCAGATTTGATACGTATGATCGTTAACCCTACAAGAACACTTCTTTATGCTCCACACTGCACCAACAATACCAAAACAGCAGATCAGGTCAAATCCAAGATGGAAATTTTGCAAGTTGTCAAAGCTAATGGGGGAGTTCAAACCTTGCCCAAAACCAAAACCTGATAGCTGGCAAAATCAACCCATGCAAAAACAGTTGCAAAAGGGGTTGGAACATGGATCGGGATCCATGTTCTCCAAACCCTAAAATCAATAAGAATTGCATAGTGAGATCCTCACAAGCCCAGGAAAAAACTCCACCAATTGGAATTACCAAATCCTTCCCAACATGGATCGTGATCCATGTACCTTGATGACAAAATCAGGGTAGAAGTTAATCACTGGTTGGAGGATGCAAAAAGATAACTAACCAGGCAAAATAGTCACAAGGGGTCTTAAAATGATGAAAACCTAATGATTTGGTACTTTCAGTCCGTAAAGGGTCATTTTTGAATTAATCAAGGCTAAAATGGTCGTATTTCCAGAGAAACACTATGGAATAGGGTTTGAATGAGAACATACTAACCCGCTAACCAAAGAAGCATTGGGAACTTCCTATGGTTTTATTCAAAAGAAGTCCAAAACAAATGGGAATTCTGCATTGAGCAAAACGAAAGGTTGAAGAAGAAGCAACACCAAAGGTCTATTTAGGGGCAAAGCAAAGTAAAGGGATGCCTACAAAGTGGTGCAAATTGTCTACACCAATTTTCCTTTTTAGATGAAATAAAAAATTGATGAAATTTGGCGAGGAGTTGGGAAAAATAGTGGTTTTCAATCATATATCATCATGAGTCAATGAACTATGAGAGGTCAATCAAAGGAACTGCTCAAAAGTGGATCCAAAATACAAATATGGTCAAGACGGGATAAACATGACCATAAACTGGAAAATTGAGTAAATAGAGGGAAAACAAGTCCAAACTTGAAAAAATTTCACCAGTGTGCTAGAACGACCTATAGGATCATGTGTGCAAAAGGTTGCCCCAAAAGCCTTCCCAACATGGATCGTGATCCATGTACCTTTTTGCCCAATCAGAGACAAAATCTCATCGTTTGGCTCAAAACATCACACAAAGCCTAGCCATGAAGTATCAATGTATTTGGATCTCAAAATCCAAACCAAAATGCCAAATTCTCTAAGTTTGAAGAAAATTACCAGGAATTGACCTAAGATCCTAACCAATGGTCCAAATCTCAAATTTTTTGGACCAAGGCATCACTTTGATGAGCCCTACTAGATGGTATCATCAGTTCTTCAAAATGTTTCCCAACATGGATCACGATCCATGTACCTCAGAGCCAGATTTTATATGGGACCTCATGCCTATATGACTATAGTAATCTTAGATGCACTGGTGAAATTTGGTCAATTTTGGGGTACTTTTGACAAATTTATACTCATTTTTCAGCTTATCATGGTCAAATTTTGCGTTTTTTTCAACTTTTCGGTCTTTTGCTTAACCCTATTTTTAATCTGAAACTGGCCTCAGGATGCCCCACAGAAAAGCACAAAGGGATAGGAAGTGGCTCCATACGAGATCACAAATATCTCCTCGAATGAGAAAGCTCACATCACTGAACAAGTGTTAGAAACGATCCCTACAAACATATTCATTGGGAAGTTCCAAGTAGCTGATGGAGGGATAGTAAAGGACACCCTTTTCCTAAGGGAATTGTGGACGCTACACCAAAGGCCCGAAGTGGTTGAAGGGGCTAGATGTCTACAACTAGACAATTTTTTACGACTACCTCCATGGGCAACAGACTTCAGAAGAGCCCATGATTTTATCAGCTCTATTCAGTACAATGCGAAAGCCACCCTCACCAACAAAGATGGAGCTACTGTCAAGGTTAAATCACTGCAAAGATAATCAATGAGGCTCTCCACCTACAACAAGGAACACACAATCTATCGCAAAAAATCAAGGCAATAGATAATGACAAAGCATTTCTAAAGCAAAGTGGACACAAGTTAACATATCAAGACTTGATCTACTCAGAGACATAACTACCACTATGACTCATATTGCAACATTTCAAAGTACAAAAGTCACCACGCTACATGGAACCACTTTTGCACATGGCAGTGGTGATGGCAATGGGATTGGTAGAAAGAAGGGTGGTCATCTGCAATTTTGGCAACTACCTCCTTGACAATATAGTGGAAGCAAACATCAAGAGAAGCCAAAAGAGCAAGTCTTATATGAATGATAGACCAATGTTGACTCGAATTTCTTACCAGGCATTAGGTATGATTTATACACTACCACCTGCTGAAGCTCAATTAGATCTGATCCACAAATCTAAAAGAGCAATAAAGCCAGTAGTCGGGCCATCTATGAGGCCACAACCAGAGATCAAGCAAACAAGGCAAAGCTCAAGGAAACAAGACACTGACAACAAGAAGACAGAATCAGATGCGCCAAACAACAAATAAGCTAGGTCAGAGGATAGAGAGGCTCCTTCAGAGTATCAATCTTCAGATGAGGAACACGAAAGTGAATTTACAATTAGACACACAAGACTAAAGAAAAGGCCAAGCCGGGCAGCATAAGCAATCCCTATCACACAAGCACGAAGGACAATGGAAGAAGCACAAGCATAGAGGGAAAGACTTCTTGGAGTCAGCTGCCCTCCTTGTGATCACTCCTGACAAGGCGGTAAAAAATCTAGGGCATGAAATGATAGCACTCCCACTAATGAGGCAGGAGGCTCTTTTATGAAAAAGAAAAAGCTACCTGCCCTCGAGCCCAACCCAAAAGGAGATTACAGGGATGTTCCTATCACTACCATACAGGTACAAATGATTATCAACAATCAACCAACCTGGAAAAGGAAATGGTTTGAGTAGCACCTCACCAATGAAACCTATTATAGAAATAATCCACATCGTCTCTCCAGTCGACCCCACATATTGTCCCATTAACAGACGACGATCTTGGGAAAGATTTTATTCATGGAAAAGTAGGAGACCAGTTGTTTTAAACTACCAAGTCATAACCAATCCAAGCAATAACATCCTCCCTTCAGAAAAATATATGATTCACACGCTCAGAGGAGTCATCAACATGATGAAAGAAATACCAGATCTCGCATGCCAGATGCTTGTAAAAATTGCAAAGACGCTAATCACCCGCATAACGGCATTCAATGATATAGAAGCAACACAACATCCTTGGCAGGTCTTTGTGGAAGGCACAAGAGGACTATGCTGGAATATGGAAATAGAGGTTCCCAACAAAAACATCATCATGGGATTGTATGCAAGAGTCATGTTTTTGCCCTCCCACTACTTGAAAACCTTTGAGGAGGCATTCATGACAGGATTCTTTGAAGTCGACTCCTCCATATTTAATCCCATGACCAAAGGATTTACCAGCTTGGCAGATTGCTTATCAAAACACTCTTAGAAATAATCCTTTCAGAGAGCTGGCAACAACAAAGATAGAGATCAAGGCAAGGGTAGAAAAATTCAGGCGACTCACAAGGACACTGGAAAAGAGGCTGATCAACTATTAAAGGTGACAATCAAAAGCAAATTGCACGAGGACGTGCAACGAATAAGAAGGGGGGAATGTTTGGTGGATACAACGAAATGTCACTTAAAAGCCGAGATACACACCAGATTTTGTTGTACTCGGTCATTTTTTCAAAAGAAGCTGTGTAATTCTACTATTGATGATTCTCAAATTGTAATGTAGTCTATCATTCCCTCTTAGTCTCTTTGAGCCTACAAACCATGTAAGTGGCCGAATGGCCGTGGGAAAGGGTCCCAAGTTTTTAAGTCAAAACCCTTAGTTTTGCAACACACAAAATCGTTATCTTGGGATTTTTTGGACGTCGACTGAGAGCTTCATTGCTGGTACAAATTGTAATCAATCTTTCTCCTTGTTTGGTAATCAAAATTCGCTTCCGAATAGCACATTGTGTCCTTGTCTCTTGCTCTTTAATCTAAGTTTAATCATTCTCAATTCTGTTATAGTTTGTGACATCTTGTTTGTGAGCTAAATGCATTGATTTTTGAGGTCTTAAATGGTTATTTTTTTATGTTTTGACCTTAAAAGAGTGTTTCTAAGCTTGAAGGGAACCTTTTCGTGTAGTTCTGTTTCAGTTTTCTACACATTTTTTGTGATGGATCGTGATTTATGTACCTTTTCAGACGATTACAAAACTTGGTGGGAATATTTCCTTAGGCATTGTAACACCTCTCCATAAGTTTCGTTGCATTACAAATTCGTTTGGATGCTGAAAAGGCTTGATGACCTAGAGCGGTGAGATTGGACATAGACTGATTTTCTGACTAGGAAGTGGTTGATTTGCTATTGTAGACGTAGGAATAGTCCTTTAGGTTCACTTCATTGAGATTGACGATCGCATTGAGTCTTCGTGCCCCATCCCGAGTCACTTCCTTGCATATTGACATTATGTTAGAACCAAAAAGCTATGCTGCAAATGTCCGTCGCGGCGACCCGCTAACATTGGCACTGCTATTGGGGAAGTCGAACCTTAGGTGGTGAGTGACCTAGCTGTAATAAAAATCCTTTCCAAAGATTTTGACACCCATTTAGTTTACATTTAGACAGTAAAGCAATTAGATGTAGGTTTAGAGCTTAGTAGAGACTGGAGTCCAAGACTAGCCATTGCTACTCCTTAGAGCAAAGAAAGCTGTGAGTGAAGTACAAAAACTATTTTGTTCTTTGATTTTCCCATGCTTGGAAAGGACTGTTTCACCATACATTCTGTTGTCATTTCTGTACTATTAAATTCATTTAAGTTTGTGCATATATTTCAGTTAAAGGAGTAGGTTAAGTAAAAAATTCCACCATCAATTGGGGCCAAAAGAATCAGGATACAAAACTGTCTAAAACCTTATTTTGATGTAGAAGACCATAACTTTGAAAAGTTATAAAATTGGTCAAAGCTTCAAAATTAAACTAAACTCGACAAAACCTAGCAAAAGGGGATATACAAGCTTGCTGGAGAAAAAACTGAGCAGATTTGTCCCAGCTTGCCTGTCCAACATGGATCGCAATCCATGTACCTTTTTGACCAAATGAGTAGAAACTGTCTCCATTGCTAAGAACTGGCTCTCAAACACAAGAATCCCGAGTTTGGTAAAAAATAGGATGCTAAAAGAACATCCAAATCAAGGAATTGGGCTAGGCTGAACAAAATCATGAAAATTGAGAAAATTTGGGAAAATTGAACTTTTATTTGTCCAAATTCAAAAAGAGATGAGAATTGGGTTCAACTAAAGACAAGGAACCATTAGGAACTGAGTGAACAACTTTTTCTAAAGGGTCTACAACAAAAAAGTGAAAAAACTTGATCAAAACACCAAAAAATATTTGTTGGCAAATTGCAAAGAAAACACAGAATCTTGCTTTTGGCTTGGAAAAATTGGGTCAAATCCAAAAAGATTTGGGGAAAAGTATCACCATAACCACTAATACAAACTCACCAAATTTCATGTCAAAATGATGCCCAACATGGATCGCGATCGATGTACCTTCTGGGGATTTTGATATGATATTTGACAGGTTGACAAGTGATAAGATTTGAAGTACTTTTCTCTAAACAACTAGTGTCAAAAAAGTTCAAAAAGTGGGTCAAGAGGGCATAAACAGGTGGAAACCACTGGAACAGACATAGGATTAACTTTTAGTTGATCTAAAAGAGTCCAAACTCTACAAAAACCCTAAATCTGACATCAGGTAGCCAAAAGGAAGCTATGTGCTAAGTTTCAACTCAATCTGCCAACTAGGTACATGGATCGCAATCCATGTTCTTGTGACACAGATTGATCCAAACCTTGTACCACATCTAGGGAACATTCCAGGGACTCTAGTGATCATTTTAAAACTAAATTGGAATATCCGAAATCAAGCCAATAGTTCAGAACCGTCAAGCATTCTCGGTAGGTGCCAAAATTGATCTAATCTAAGTGTAATTATTCTCAATTTTGTTATAGTTTGCGACATCTTGTCTGTGAGCTAAATGCATTGATTTGAGATCTTAAATGGTTATTTTTTTATGTTTTGACCTTGGAAGAGTGTTTCTAAGCTTGAAGGGAACCTTCTTGTGAGTACTGTTACAGTTTTCTATATATTTTTTGTGATGGATCGTGGTTTATGTACCTTCCCAGACAACTGCAGAACTTGGTAGGAATATGCCCTTAGGCGTTGTAACACCTCTCCATAAGTTTTGTTGCATTCTGAATTCATTTGGATGTTGAAAAGGCGTAATGACCTAGAGCGGTGAGATTGGACATAGATTGATTTTCTGACTAGGAAGTGGTTGATTTGCTATTGTAGATGTAGGAATAGTCCTTTAAGTTCACTTTGGTGAGATTGACGATCTCATTGAGTCTCCGTGCCCCATCCCGAGTCACTTCCTTGCATATTGACATTATGTTAGTACTAACAAGCTATGCTGCAGACATCCGTCGCGGTGACCCGCTAACAATGTGTAACTCCAAGGTTTGCCTCTCGTTGGTGTCTAATATGTTGCTGTCGCTCCTTAGCTTCAGCTTGAGCTTGTATGCTTTTCAATTTTGCATGTGAGTTGGTTGCCTTTTTTTAATGAATGGCATGTAGCTCCTCTTGGCTTAAAGGATCATAGTATCTTTTACATTTACTCCCATTGAGGAATCCAATGGTTTCAACTCCATCAAGAGTTTCCACATGAATGGTAACTTGTGGGGTGGTTTTGCATACTCTATATGGTCCCTTTCCCGCATATTTCAACTTTTTCTTCTCGTTACGCACTCCATACATAAGGACTTTATCCCCAACCTTGATATCCTTGTTCTTTAAATGACGGTCAAACCATTTCTTTCTCCTATCCTTCTCCACAAGTGCGTTTTGCACGGCCAATTGTCTTTCTTCATTTAACCTCTCAAAATATTTTAAACACTCGATTAAAGGGTTACAATCCCAACCTTGTTGTGAAGCTACCCACAGACTAGGAATTACAAACTCCCATGGCATAACTGCTTCTTTTCCATATACCATTTTGAATGGTGTACAATTAATAGCCACTTTGTAAGAAGTACGAGAAGCCCATAGAGTTGAAGTCAACTTCAAAATCTATGCGATGAGCTTCCATTGTTTTGGTCAAGATAGAAATGAGTTCCTTTATCACTCCATTTATAAAATAAGTACCATTGTCACTCACAATTTCAAAGGGACAACCAAATCGTGTAATAATGTTCTCAAAGAAAAACTTAGTAGTTGACCTTGCATCATCCTTGCATGTTGCCTTGGCTTTCGTCCACTTTGTCACATAGTTACTGGCAACAATAATATATTGACGTTGAGTGTTGCGAGCTGCCAGACTAATTGGGCCTACAAAGTCTAAACCCCATTTTTCAAATGGTTGAGTCACTTTAATAGGATGTAAGGACATCTTATCCTTTCATTATGTGATCTTGTAACATTGGCATTCATCACACTCTTTTGCAAAAAGTGATGCATCCTTGAATAAGGTAGGCTACCAATAGCCTGATTGCAATACCTTCCTAGCAGTTAGTTCCTCTGAAAAATGTCCTCCGGCTATACACATGTGGCCTTCTTGCAACATGTATAAATACTCATCCTCCCGAGCACAACGTCTAAGAATATCGTCCTTCCCTAGATTGTAGAGAGTTCCTACAATTAGAGAATAAGGTTCTCATGCCTTTACAATTTTTTGAGCTATATCCTTGAGAAGCTCTTTGGGTGGAAAACCATTAACTAAAGTTTACAATCTTCTCACTCCATTCAAGCATGGTCTCGACTAGGAACATGTAAGTATGGGGCAATTCGTCATCGATTCAAGTAGGGGATTCACCATTGGGTATTCAAGACAAATGATTTGCTATGACATGTATTTTATTGGTTCTCACCACAACGATAAAATCAAACTCAAGAAGAATTAATAACCATTGTGTAATTCTTCCCGTGGAACAAGGTTTATTCACTATATACAACAACGTTTGATGGTCAACATAGAAAACAAACTTGTTGGCAAGAAGGTAGTAGCAAAACTTCTTTATTGCATAAATCATAGCTAAACCTTCCCGCTTTACAGTGGTTGTAAGAAATGTGGAATACAATAAGGATCTAGTAGCAGGGAGAGTAGAGAGAGATACGATGCAAAGTACATTAGTGGCAAATAAAAAACTTTAGATTAACACACTATTACAAAGTGATGGCATCATCCACACATGCGCTCTCAAGTTAGAGCTTAAATGGAGATTTATACGACTAGAGCAAGTAGGAATACAAGGGACTAACAATCCTTACACAAGGATGTGTTGTGTGCGTCAAGTATGCACACAATTCTACCATTCTACCGAATTGCTCATGAGAAGGCCTCCTTATATAGATGTAAGGGAGCCTTTAAACGCCCATGTGTAGCCGCCCTTAGATAGCCAATTCCTAGTAGGACTCTCCCATGCGCCCATGTGCCTCTAAACGCCCCTCAGCTAGCCAATTCCAAGTAGGACTCTCCCATGCACCCATGTGTAGCCGCTTTTGGGTAGACAAGTCCTCCTAGAAATTGGCCACCAGCAAAGACCACTGGCCGCCGACCACCGGCCACTAGCCACCGACGGCCAATTTCTGATTGTCTTCTGACCGTCGTTCGGCCAAGATATTTTGGCAAAAAGAATATTCCTCCAAAGTTTCCCTTGAATTTGCTCCGTACCATCCATGATCACAAATAGAGATCTCATCAACGTGCAAAGCTGGAATCCACCAAATATATGTGCACCATTGGCTTCTCCTCATATGGGGGCCTTACAAACTGTGCAACATATATTGTGGTGGCAAAATTGAGAGAGGCGGGCATTGCAAGTATACCAACAGTGGGGTAGTTCCTCTTAGCATCATTTAATTGACGACTTCCAAAGCTAATGGGGTAGTCCAATTTATGTTCTCCTGGTTGAGCTAGAACACACCCAATAGCAAAGTTCGATGCATCAATATGCACATGGAAAATTACATTGCAATCGGGCACTTGTAGGATGGGAGCACTTGGCAAGGCTTTTTTAATAACTCATAAGCGTGGTCACACTCCGTTGTCCAGTGGAACTCGATAAGAAATTTATACAATGGGCGAGCTATCTCTGGAAAGTTTAAAATAAACCGCCGATAATAATTAACATGGCCATGAACCTTTGAATCCCCTTATAGTTTGTAGGTGGTGGCAAATTGGAAATGGCTTTAATTTTGTTCTCATCTATGGAAATCCCATTTTTGGACACTATATGCCCTAAAATTACTCCATGTTTAACCCAAAATTGGCATTTGAAAGGGTTTAACGAGATGCGATACAATTTGCACTTCTCAAACACTTTTTGTAAACATGATAGACGTTCCTTGCAAGAGGAATATACACAAAGGTCATCTAAGAGATCTTCGCAAAACTCCCTCAAATATTTCCTAAAAGCAATGTTATTAATCTTTGAAAGGTAGCAGGGGCATTGGTTAAGCCAAAATCCATAACACAAAATGCGAACACTCCAAATTCGGTTATAAAAGCAGTTTTAGCTTGGTCCTCTAATGCAATTATGATTTGATTGTAGCCAGAGTATCCATCTAAAAAGCTATAAGCTTCCTTCCCTGCAACTATTTCAAGCACACGTTCTAAATATGGCAAAGGGTAATGGTCTCTCCTAGTGGCGGCATTGACCTTCTTGAGATCCACACACACTCTGAGTTTCCCATTCTTTTTTGGCACAATAAATATTGGAGACACCCATTATGAGTGCTCAATAGGGTATATGAATTTGCATTTGAAAAGCTTTTCAATCTCTTCTTGAACAATATTTGCATACTTAGGATTCATTGGGTAGGGTCGTTGCTAGATTGGTTTAGCCATGCTATTCATGGGAATTGTGTGTTGCACCATGGAAGGTGGAACACCCCTCATATCATGAAGTAAATAAATCCTTGAATTCCTTGAGAAGCTCCTTAAGTACATATTCCTTAGTCTCTGTCAGATTTTGGGCAATGGAATTAGGTTTGGTCTCCTCACCTGGGTCTGCTAACTCTATTTCCTTAACTATCATTGGACCATCATAGACTCCATTACTTCCATTGACAGGTTTTCTTTGGGCCTTTGTATACACAACCTTACACTCCTCTGTTGTGTAGGATTTGAAATGATCACGTGCAGGGTATAAGTCCCTGGGATCTTGTTTTTCTTTGGACTCTGATTTTTCTTCCGCTTTCTTTTGTTGTCGAGCTAGCTCTTGATTTTTGTCATCTCCTTAACTTTGGCTTCTTTGTAGCTTCTAGCGTACGATGTCAATGGGTTGTGGAGTGCACCACATGACTCTTTGAAGGTATTCACCCCAATTATCTACCAGCTTTGGATGAGCACCACATGCCCTCCATATAATTAAGCCATTCTGTGGTAGGTTTCTTTTCATTTATCCTAGCATGCACATTTGCTCGATATCGTCGCCTCTTATATCTCTTACTTTTCTTGTCTCATTTTCCATTACGTCCTTCCTCTAGTGAAGAGTCACTAGATGAATTGCTACTCTTGTCTTCTCCTCTCCCGGATAGATTGTCATCTAGGGTACCACTGGTCCTTGAATGGTTTGTTCCCACGTTTTCACCAAGATTTAACTCAGATTCTTTGTCTTCAGAGTCAATTTCAATTGATGACTTTGACTCCGAATTGTGTGGGCTATAGTCTTTTGAGACGCTACTAGTTCCAATGTCAGTCAAGACTTCATCTGGTAGGTTATCAAAAGCTATATGCATTGCTTCTATCATGGTATGAGTTGTGAAATTTTATCCCCCTCAGGAGTTACCCAGGTAGTCCCCCTATTTCCCCAAGTGTATATGGTTGCTCCTAGGTGGACCCAATCCACATTTTTGGACTCAGGCATCCAATGTAGAACATCCATATAAGTGGAATTGTGATTTGATTGTAGCCAGAGTACCCATCTAAAAAGCTATAATTTTCCTTCCCTGCAACTCTTTCAAGCACATATTTCAAATATGGCAAGGGGTAATGATCTCTCCTAGTGGCGCATTGACCTTCTTGAGATCCACGCACACTCTACGTTTCCCATTCTTTTTTGGCACAATAACTATTGGAGACACCCATTCTGAGTGCTGAATAGGGTATACGAATCCGCATTTGACAAGCTTTCCAATCTCTTCTTGAACAATCTTTGCATACTTAGGATTCAATGGGTAGGGTCATTGCTGGATTGGTTTAGACATGCTATTCATGGGAATTGTGTGTTGCACCACGGAATGTGGAACACCTTTCATATCATGATATGTCCAAGAAAATATATCCTTGAATTCCTTGAGAATCTCCTTAAGTACATATTCCTTAGTCTCTGTCAGATCTTAGGCAATGACAACAGGTCTGGACTCCTCACCTGGGTCTGCTACCTCTATTTCCTTATCTATCACTAGACCATCATAGACTTCATTACTTCCATCGATAGATGTTCCTTGGACCTTCATATACACAACCTTACGCTCCTTCGTGGTGTAGGATTTGAAATGATCAGGTGCAAGATGTAAATCTGTGGGGTCTTGTTGTTTCGTGGACTGTGATTTCTCTTCACTTCCTTTTTTTGTTGAGCTAGCTCTTGATTTTGTTGTCTCCTTACAGTATGGCTCAACTTTGGATTCTCTATAGCTTCTTGCTGTGCAATGTCAATGGGTTGTGGATTGCACCACATGATGCTTTGAAGGTATTCACCCCAATTATTTACCAACTTCGATGAGCATCATATGTCCCCGTATAACTAAGCCATTCTGCGGTAGATTTCTTTTCATTTATCCTAGCACGCACATTTGCTCGATATTGTCACCTCTTATATCTCTTACTTCTCTTGTTTGATTTTCGATCACGGCCTTCCTCCGGTGAAGAGTCACTAGATGAATCGCTACTCGTGTCTTCTCCTTTCTCGGATAGATTGTCAATTAGGACATTGTTGGCCTTTGTATGGTTCGTTTCCATATTTGCACCAAGATTTAACTCAGATTCTTCTTCCTTAGAGTAAATTTCAATTGATAATTCTGACTTTGAATAACATGAGCTGAGGTCTTTTGAGACGCTACTCGATCAACCGTTTATATGGTAGGTCATCAGAAGCTATATGCATCACTCCTATCATATTTAAAGGTACGAGTTGTGGCATTTCATCCCCCTTAGGTGTTACCCAGGTCATCCCATTATTTCCCCAAGTGTCTATGGTTGCTGCTAGGTGGACCCAATCCACATTGTCAGGATCAATCATCCCAGGTAGAACATCCATATAAGGGGAATCTTCCTTAACATCAATGTCCTTTTTACACGTGTAACAATATTGCAATGGGGCCAAGTGAATCGTGGTGTCAGATCTATGATCAATTATAAATTTGTTTCCTAGAGGATGTGCCCAACCAGTCACAAGATCAACTCGAATGACAAAGTCTTGGAACTGTAAGTAGACATGGTTTTTAGACCAGTCATCCACCATTTTTGCTTCCCTCATGAAAGGATGTCCTAATATCATCTCAGATGACATAGTGTGCTTGGAAAAATCCATAACAATGAAGGTATGCTTTATTTTTTGTCCAAGAACCTTGATCTTGGGGTCTTCTAGCATCCCACTAGGTTTAACAATAGTCCCATTCGCCGTCTTTACCACTATGTTTGTAGTCCCAAGGTGAGGTCTTCCCATAGATTCCCAGCAATTTTTAGCTAGATTGCTAACCCCAACGCCACCATCAAGGATTCCCTTTACAGTTAATCCCTTGGTCGTGCTTGTTAACAGTTATTTCAACAACAGAGTTCTCATCTAGGTTGGGTTGTGGATCTAAATGTTCCTCCTCTATTGGCACCTCCCTAGCTCCATCCATCTGTGCAAATTGTGGTAGCCCAACTTTTAGTTCTCCATTGAGGAAAATCTTGAAGAGCTAAGAATACCTTGGGGTCTCCATTTAGTTTAGACATGATGGTGGTTCTAACTTCTGAATCCATGAAATCCATCAATTTGGCAATATTAAACGGCACTTTTGGGCTTCAATCCCTTGATATGGGAAAGATGGAATCTCCATTTCTTTGATAGGGTCAGGTAGCACTTTGTAAACATTCTCTCCAAAACAAAAGGAGTACACCCACTTCCCAATGACTTAAAGTCACTTTCTTCTTGGATGACACTAGGTATGGCTAGTGGTCTATGGACTTTGTGAGGTTGATTTTGTGTAGGGAACATTGTGTCTGTGATCTGGATATGCGTAGGTGCTAAATATAGATCCCTTTGGGTATCTTCTATCAAACTCATTAATTGCTTGACTCGCTCAATCTCCTCTATAGGGTTTGGGTAAGTTCCTATCTTCTTCTTGGGTTCCTTGGGTCCTGGCCATTGTGGCTCATGATGATGATCTTCCTTGTTTTTTACTTTTCTAATGGTCATTTTAGTCTCCCCCGTCTCACTTGAATCAAAATCCTCTTCAGCGTCATTCATATACATGGGGTCATCACCAGTCCCTATGTTGGTCTTTGAACTAGGGTCTGACTTCACTGTTTTTGGCGATCTTCTCCTTCATGTTTTCTTCGTATTTTGAGATTGGGAAATTGATGCCGTGTCTCTTTCTTCAAGAATATAATTTTAGTTTTGGAGCATCAATCGTGTGAGTACATTTATTGGTACCACAGGTGTACGTTGTGATGGCTTCTCAATAACCTCAATTAAGTTCAATGGCGTGATCTTTGGCGCATTTGGATTACTAGGACATTGTGCAATCAAATGATCTATGTCACATTGATTACACATGAGTATCAGCATTATAAATGTTCTCGCTTGATTGGTTTGCATTAGTGTGGCATTCTTTTGTAGTCTAATAGGACACTCGGCTACACGATGTGGACCCCCACACTTGTAGCATTAAAGAGATGGTCTCTTGGGAGTGAAATTGATATTTTGGCCTCTTGTAGCAAGAGCAGCTACTTGATAGACAGGTTTGACTTGTACCCAATAATCCTCCAAGTAGTATTGTGGAATTTCTTCAAGTGCATCAATCCCATAGACAATATTAGGGTCTATATCTTCCTCATAGCCCTCCAAACACGCAATAGATGACTCACAACCCACTTGATTCATAGAAGTGATTCTTAGATGTGGGGGTTGCGGTCCTAACACAGGAGGTGGTAATGATGTTTTTTGAACAACATTTTGGGCCCTAGGGACCATGTGTTGTGACGTTTGTTCAGGAGGTGGGACTGGCATCAATGTAGGCACTTGAGGTGTGTCCGTCCATGTTAAGGTTGGTCTATTGTGGCCATCACAAGCTTAAACACAATACAATACTTGGCTTGATGACCATACCTCCCACATGCATTACAATTCCCATTAAATTTTACTATAAACGTAGGGCATTCACTGGTACTATGTGGGCCATAGCAAACTAAGCACCATTGTTGCTCCCTTCTTAGATACATATGATTGTTTTGTGGAGCACGATTGTGTTTAAGACTTTCTTGAATGGCCTTGGTGAGGTTTGCTAAAGTCATCTCCAATATCTCTGACTATTTATCAATAGGATTTATGGTCATTGGTTGACGCCCCGATGCTTGTGAGCTAGTAGATTTAGGCTCAACAGACACTCTTTCTCCTTAAATCATTAAATTTTCCTCCAATTGGATCGCATTGGTGGTGACTGCTTCCCAAGTGGTGATACCTCAAATGACTAGGCCATTGTAGATATCTTCATGTCGTAGTCCCCTAATGAATCTATCGAGCAATTGGTTATTATTGAAGCGCTCATTTGGATTACAACAAGAATTCAAATGCTTCAAGCGACTAATAAAGTTCCTCATGAACTCTCCTTCCTCCCATTGTGCTTTCTGGAGCTGAGATGCTACAGCCCAAAGCACTCCCTCTCGTATGTACTCCTTCAAGAATAGTCTCCTAAGAGTGGGTAATCATTTTCTCTTCCACCCTTAGGGTCCTCTACCAATCCCCAACCTTCCCACTCAAGGTTAAGCTTAAACAATTACTCGTATACAGGTCATTGTGTTCTCCTAGGGAATCACATATTTGTTCAAATACCTCAATATGATTTCTCACATCCCCATCCACTAAATTTTTGTGTGAGCTTGGCTATTTCTACTGCCTTACTTCTAGGCTCTCTATCAGGCGTGTTATGCATATTTTCAGCAATAGATTGATCAATAGCTTGAGCAAATGTTGCCAAGTCATCCAAGTGAGCAGGTATAGTGGGGATAGGTGCTCTCGAGACTACATGTGGAATAGGGGTTTGCATTGGGTTAGGTATATAGGCAGCCCTTGGGTTCCAAGTTTGGTACGGTGTTGTGCCATGTGGTGGCCCAAAGTTCATATGTGTGGCCCTAGGCATAGCAAACATGGGATTTGACATGCTAATGCTAGCTGGTATGGTCTCATTGAAATAAGGGCTCAGATGTTGTGGTCATGGAGCATAAGTTGTTGAAACAATGGGAGGGGTACGAGCTACATGAGCACGAGGGCCATATGTGCATATGATTGATACACACATACTATTGTAGGAATTGGGTTACCATGTAGCGGTGCTTTACTAACAAATGAGGTCCATGGTGTGTTTCTTGCCCTGCTCATCACTGGGGTAGGCATGGTAGCCGTGGTGTCATCAAGAGAAAAATGAGCTAAACTTGAAAAGGTAAAGCTATCATTTGTGGGCTCAGATTGTACTGAGACCCCTGACAAAACAACATATGGAGGATCTATCGGGCTTACTGAGGGAGTCTCCATTTGTGATAAAGTCGGTTGCTTAGCCTTCCCTATATCCAAGAATCACATGAGACCCATTGAAGGCATGTGGATCCCTTTTCTTTGCCTCTCCAGCTCAATAACCCTATGGATGACATCACAAACTCTTTTTTGTTGCTCCTATACTCTAGTAGCAACCGATGTGGATTGTAGGACTACTAAACAATCCACGTGATAGGTATGATCTGTGGATAGGTCGATTACAGTCTCCGTTTGAAGTTATACTCCTAGTTTTCATTTAGAAATGCTCCATCTAGGATTGGGGTGCTAGGGGTGTCCTTTGAACTAGATGCAATGTGGCTCTCTATTGTTTGAACCTTAGCCTAGTTGCTAATTCAAGAGCACTCGATTGATCGACTAGCATGGATGATGACATTGGAGCCTTTGCCTTTAGCTCTCTGTGTTGCTCCATCTTGCGTAAGTTCTCAATTTCCTTTTTCCTAGCCACAATGATATATCGCTCAACCACTTGCACTTCGGCAAGGCTTCTACCATCCGGTAATATAACCTCGAAGGGAAATAGCTCTGAAGAGTTAGGAAGTGCAGTGAATGGAGTATTCACATGCACACTCTCCCATGGGGTCTACATTGGTCATGAATGGTGAATTTACCTTCCCACCCCGTTCATTTACATTATTAGCTCCATATTCGGAGCGAGTGGCTCTCCTCAAAGTCTCTTTCAAGCGGCTAAACATGCTCGGCCCGAACAATGGGCCCATGGCATGCATATCTTGGCTTGAACTATCATGATTGGGCATTGGGTAACCCTCCATGCTATCATAGTTAAAGGAAGAGTCACTAGATGCAATATGTGGGTCATGAGTGATACTACCTTGGGTTCCAGCTGAGGACCTAGAGCCTAATGTGGAGAAATAATGGGTGCCCATGTAAACGGAGACACTCTCTATTTGATCTTCCTCTAGCACATGAATATAGCATAGGTGCATGTGACCTCAACACTCTAGAAGTGTTGGTGAGTGCCCGTAAAGGCCACTCACCTAGTTTTTTGGGTGTTTGCAACCCAAATTTACCCTCAACTTTTTTGTTTTTATAGTCCTTTTTTCTAACTAAGCCACAAAATATGTTGTGTAATAGCTCAAAATACGCGTCTTGGTTAGAGGGACGAGCTGTGCTTTAGAGCCCCCGGTTCGGTTACTTAAAGCCATCAAAATCCTAAAAACAGTGTTTTCCTAATCGGGAAGAAGGCTAAAATTAGTAAGTCAAAAGGGTAAGTGTGAAGGGAAGGGTGGAGGACTTGAAGGACTTGTCCCACATGCCCTCCCCTCACTCTAGGTGGTAGTCTTTATATATATAGTAGTGTTTATACTATATCATAAGACTGAGGCCTTGGCCCGGTCTCAGGCTCGGGCTCGATCCTTTTAAAATAAGGTTTTTATCTTTTTGTTTTTAATTTTCTTTTTGGTCTCATATTTTTTGAGCATTTTATTTATTTTCTCTTTTTTAAATCTTTTTGATTTTTTTTTGTGTGGATAATGTTGCCCGTGGGTGCCAAGCTCACGCGCGCACACAGCTACCCCTGGCAGCTCTGTCTAACCGTCCTACAACTAACAATACTAATTAACATTGATTAGCATTGCACACACACTACCTAACACAACAAACTGCACATTCATAGAATCTTCAATCTACTCACTGTCTAGTGCTGCACATTACAAAACTACACTAACTAGCAGACCTGCTAGCATCTATACCTTACAAAACTTAGAAAATCTAACAAAACATGTACATTGCAACACTTAATAGAGCTAACAAATCCTGCTAAAACCCGCACATTGCATCCACTAATAGATCTAACATAAACTCAGACAAAATCTGAAAAATAGATGAAAAGAATGGCTTCAAGAGGTAGCACAGAGTGCTCCTCAAGCTTAGTGCAAGGCAGTCCCTGGCAGTGGTGCCAAAAATGTGCGCTTTGCCTCATGTGTCAGAGGCTAGGAACTTGCCAAACACTGTGTGCCACGAATGGCTACAAGCACACAAATAGGCAGTCTTATCAAGCTCAAAGGGCCAATGGTGTGTCACTCATCGCTCAATGCTTTCCGTCATGAAGGATCTTGTGCCACCAAAAAGAAGAAGCCGCCGCCACTGCCACCGCGCTCAATCACCTCGCCGTCGTCGATACTGCCACAATGTCGATTGCTCTCTCTCTCTCTCTCTCTCTCTCTCTCTCAAGCACGCGCGCGCACACACACACACACACACACACACACACACACACACACACACACACACACACACACACACGTGAGCACACGAAGGAGAAGAAGATAGAGGTAGAGGAAGAGCACTCTTTAGCATGCACCTCAAAGAATGAGGATTTTAAGTCAAAATGGACCTTTTATAAGAGTCTGACCCATTCACACATGGGCACCCACAATGGCCGGTCATAGTAAAAATCATGTAAAAATGGAATAATTGGTGCACCTCTCATCGGCGATCACCTACACACCTATTGGACCGACAAGCCCGGTCCATGACTCAATTAAGTGATAAGGCGTCCGTCGAAGGTGATAGGATGTCCGTAAGGGTCAACACCTATTGTGCTAGAAAATGATTGGATAGCTCCAAAATTTGCAAGCATAGGTGGCGTTGACCCCTCAGACGATTTGCAATTGTTCACGGCCGTGACAAGGCAAGCAATGTCTAGTTGTTGTGAGAGTGTCCACTGCCCTGTGTATCAGCTTGAAACCAAGGTGCAGATTTTAATTGGTCAAAACCCACTTTTGAGATGGCCTGCATCCATGTGTGACACGACCTAAGAGAATTTTTAATTGTCGTAGGAACAATGACCTCAAAGATCTTGTGTGTCACGATCGGATGGAGAGAAATTGTGTGCCTGTGTATGTAGTTGTTCTAACATAGATAATAAGACATAATTGAACTTTTTACATTCAAAAGACAGTTGGCTTTAGAACAGAGGAGATGATAAGTACAAAACAATTCATCCTTAGAATTAATTTTGTACAATAATTGTAGGAATGAAGCACCATTCCAATATACAGTTTAACAAAAGAACTTCCCAAGCAGTAGGTTGTGTAATTCAGTGTTGGACAGCTTGCTAGCAAATAGAAAAGCTTTCCAAGATAAGATAGAGTCCTTACCTGCATCCATCCAAACAAAACAACAGATATGTTAGCCTTGGATGTGTTTTACAGGTATCAATGGACCATACCAATTTTTATCCATGTCCATCTTACAAACTTTTTATAAAAAACTTACAAGCCAAGTCCAAGAGTAATTTATGTGTTTCCAAAATGTACATCTGTTTTCATAAAAAACCCAAAGTTTTTAACAAAAAATACTATTATTTTGATTAGAAGGCCATTACCCCTTCTAATCCAAATGTCTTAATCCCCCAACAACATTTTTTACCTGTTTATTTAAGTTATCTTTCAAGATTAATGAAGCTTCACCACAAGAAGCTATAAAGGAATCTTTTCTACATAGAAAATTCTTTTACTAGTTCAAAATATCAAGCTCGTTTTAGTTTAGGTGAATAGAGTTTATGCCCTTCCTGGTCCAAACAATCCAAATAATTCCCATCTTTGTATATCACTTACCTTAAACCTCTAAAAGCATTCCAAGTGTCAATCCAATCCTTATGTCAAACCATGGAGGCAAAGGAGTAAGAGCCCATATGTTTTTTTTATTTTTACATGTCCTTGTGAATGCCAAAGTACTGTAGCACCTTATCAAGAGACCCAGTCTAGTAGCTACACGCAATTGGGTCAAAACCCCAAAACGAGATAACTTAAAAATCCAATACCTGTAAGCAGTCGGACCAAGCCCCCTAGTTTACCAAAAAGCCAGAATGGTGCTCATAATGAAACCAGCAGCAAGTTTTAAGCCAAAACAAAACCCGGTGTAAAACGCACCCTCTTTACAGGTTTCAATAGTGTTACCGCAGCAGGGGTAACCACCAAAACACCGCCCACCCTGTTGTTTTTTTTAAAACCAAACCCATACCAATAAGCATTTAGGGAAAAAAACCAATTTGACATGACTAAAACCGTGCGACCTGTAAAAAACCTGTAGAAAGCGTAGGGAAAACCAATCTGTACCATAGAATATACTACTACAACAGCATGCTATTGTCAATCAAGGCCTTATTTTCCAAGCCATGTGGTAACAACATAACCCAGTATGGTCAGAACAGTAAAACACAGAAAGGTAAACAATCCATGCCAAAAAATCACATCATCTCATGTACTCATTGCCCAACCAGGTCCATAACCAGGAGCCGTTAATGCAGAGCAAAAAAAATATTAAGAACTACCATATCAAAACAGGCTGCAGTGTAAAAAACAAGGTGCATTAGGCACCCCTCCTTTTTCCAAAAAAGTCATCAGTCTGCAAAAATTATATGCAAGGGTGGAGAAGCCAACCTGAGAAACCAGCGTTGCAAGCTCCATACTTCAAAGTAACACAACTACTCAATTTGTACTTAATGTAAGCAGAACAACAACCAAAAGCTAAGTGAGGGGCAAAGATGCACCTTCACCTCTTTAAATAGAGGAAGGAGGACGGTCGTCAGGTCGGTGTGATGAGAAGAGTGCCATGAATGGAGAGATCCCCACAACTACAGCAAGGCCGCCTATAGGCAGAATGAGAGAGCTATACAAGGCACCTTCACGAAAAGTAATACTATACGCAGTAAACCGCCCCGCTTTGTAAAATACCACCTTGTCCCCCATAAGGGTTAATTCCCATGGTGGCCTCCTAATGTGGTGAAGCTAAAAGTGTCCAATTAAGCTAATGATCCTTAGGTAATATAATGTGTGTGTGTGTGTGTGTGTGAGAGAGAGAGAGAGAGAGAGAGAGAGAGAGAGAGAGAGAGAGAGAGAGAGAGAGAGAGAGAGAGAGAGATGTTACCATGTACATGTGGTAGTGATGTGTGTGAACACACTTAGGACCGTCAAGGCATTATTTTTCCTCACTAGGAGGTTTTTTCCCCGTGCATTTTAAATATGTCCATCACTCTAGGGCTATCTTATTTTTCCTTTGTACACTAAGTAATACACTCTCTTTTGTGTGCCTTGAGCTTCCTTTGTCTTCTCCTAGATGTGTGTATTTTTTGTAACTCTAATTCCAGGTTGTGTCCTCCTGGCTTAGTCGCTAGTAGCTCTAGCACATGCCTACTTACTTTCTTCGATTTCTGTGAGCTTTGGTGAGCATCAACAGGTTTACTCAGATTTTTTGATTTGGGCTCATTTTGGAGTCTGTTTCCACTACATGCAGTACTGCACAGGCTATTTTGTTAGTTTGTGCAAAAAAAAGTTCAGTGGTGTTTTCTACGTAACATGTCCCTTACAATCTTCTACAGTTGGTGCTATATAGCATGTGTTGTTCCCGCTTTGGCTCTCCTCTTTTTGGGCACTTTTCACATCAGGTGCAGCATTCGCCATGGCTAGCAACAACACAGATGTATTCAAGATGTTTGTTTCTGAGGATAGATTGAATGGGGACAATTACCCTATATGGGCTTATATGATGTAGCATGTCCTTCTGTTGAAGGGTGTTTGGAACATTGTGTAGGGCATTGATTTACGTCCTGATTTTGAGGATGTAGGCGACATTGAGAATGTTGCAGGTTTTGGTGGCAATATTACTATTGCGAGAGCTATTTTTCCTATGGTTGAGCAAGCTTGTTGGGATGTAAAAGATGCATAGGATCATACATTGATGCATTGTCTGTGAAGCACACTATTACTCCTCACATTTGTTCAACAAAATCTGCAAAAGAGGCTTGGGATATTCTGGCTGGTCTTTACGCGGGTCGCAATGAGGCAAAAATTGCATTGCTGCGTAAAGACCTGGAGGCAAAGATTATGCATGAGAAAGATGACATGGACACTTTCCTTACTGGTGTCAAGGATATCAATGAGCAACTTATTTCTTCAAGCAAAGTCATTTCTGACACTTCACTTGTGCTAAATGTTATTGATGCCTTGCCAGATTTTTACTAGACTTTTGCTAGTACTTGGAGGCTTATGACCCAAGGAAATCCTAAAGTTGTCAAGTTTGATGCATTATGCACATTGATGTTGCAAGAATCACTTTCTAGGAAAAACAGGACTAGACAATGTGCAATTGAACAGGCCTTTATTGTTCCTCAAAGAAAAGATGGTAAGAGCAATGTATCCACTTCTCATGGTTCTTCTACGAGTGGTCAATCACATGTTCCTAATGCTTCTACTAGCAGAAATTCATGCTATTGTTGAGTCTTTTGTAAAAGTAGAATGTGATGTTGATGTTGATGCAGAATGGGCTTTTAGTGCAGAGTGCACTTATGATCCTTCTGTCCATGATGCATGTTTGTCAGTTGTTGCAGATGCTCGAGTGTGCTACTTTGAAAGTGGTGCTACAAAGCACATTACCTCTCATTGTGACTTGTTTACCTCTCTTCAAGATGTCCCTCATGAGAATTCGGCCACTCTTGCCAACAATGCCTCTTATCCGGTCAAGGGAGTTGAAAAGATTGTGCTTACTGCTGCAAATGGAAGTTCTTGTTGATGCATTGTATGTACCTGCGATCAAGAAGAATCTTTTGTCTATATTTACAATTGCTAGACTTGGACTTGTAATGTGACAAGCTCACATTGCTTCCATAGCCATGGAAATTCCGAGTTTTGATCCATTGCCGATGTAGCCAATGAGAAGCTTGTCGGGAAGAGGAAAACACTGGGAGAGGAGTAGCACCACAACCTTCGGCTCTAATACCACTTGTAGAGTGTGTGGTGCATACAGAATGCGAGGGAGAAGAAGACAAGACACAGAGTGTTGGTGGATCTCTTAGTGATGACTGTAATGCCTTACTACTCTTTATTGTCTATATGATTAAAAAAATAGATAAGGTTAGTACGATCAGTGTGATGGGTGTCTGTCGACAATTGGCTTGAACCCTAACATTTGGCACATCTCGGTGCATACATTTTAAATTTGGTGTCTATAGAACTTTTGTTTCAAAAAATGTACAGAACATTTGAGGTTTGAAAGAATTCCTTTTTTGAGTTGCGTTTTAGAAGGTACAATATGTTTCATGTAGGGTACATGACATGGTAGCCTGTAGGCAGTTTTATGTAGAGTAAGTTATGAAAGCCGACATGTTTGGTGGAATATATACACTTTGAAATTGTGGTTTCAAAGAGGCAATTGGTGAAGGGGCAAGAACTTTTCCTCAAGTGCATCAGTTGGCGTGTGCTGTAAATCCATGCCAGGGAAGGCGTTTCTTAGTCTCCATGGGTGGTGATCTTTTGGGTGGGCGTGTGTTTATAAAGTATCAATGGATCTTTTGCCTTTAAGTTGTGGTTTTGTGGGAGTTCTTTTGATATGATTTGTGGTGTTGATCTTGTGTCTTGAGCGCTATTGGGAGACATTGCTATAGAGGTGCCTCGTACTCTTGTTTTCTAAAATACCTGTCCCAAGTAACACTTCAAGGGGGAATGTTGGTAGAAATGTACATGTGCCATGTGTAAACACACCCTTATTTAGTGAAATATGCTAGATTCCAAGCATCCTTAAGGGACATCTAGATGCTAAAGGCATCTCATGTAGAAACTTCTAGCACCTTCCAATAGCTTTATCTCCAAGGAACTGGTAGATATCTCTTCCAAAATATATACTTGTCTATGTAAAGGGTTGTATACATAGTTTCGTTAGCTAATGCACTCAAAGATGCTTAGTTCCCACGTGTAGCCATTATTATGCTAATGATTGCATTTCATTGCATACTCTCACTGTATGCAATTTGCCTTTCATTGCATACTCTCACTCTCTTCACATTAGTCCTCCATATTTCTATCATTTTGGGCTTATTAGAGGTGCTTAGGCCTTTTAATACGATCTTGAGCTTCCACATTATTTTGTGTGTGTGTGTGTGTGTGTGTGTGTGTGTTTTGGATAGATCCCCGATATTATGAGTATATAAAATAAATAAATGATCGATTTAAAGTAAATTTCATTTGAATTTTAGAGCCTACCTTTTGCTTTCCAAGTTTCTTTTTATGTTTTTGGTGCCTTTTTTTCATCAAATATCAATCCACATCTAGAGAATTTCAATTTTAGAGCCTACCATTTTCTTTTCGAGTTTCTTTTTATATATTTCGTGCATTTTTTTTCCATCAAGTATCAATCTACGTCTAGATAGTAACACATGTTTTTTGAAGCTAGCCACATTTAGCTATTTTACCTAGAAAGCTTTAGAATAGATTTTGAAACCATGTAACGATTTTCAAGATTATTACAATTTGTGTTTTAACTCTTAGATTTATACAAATAAGACTCAAAAATCACTTGAATGCAAAAACTATAACTCAACTAACTTAAAAACTATTGTGCTTTGAAAATTTTGACAAGAGAGATAATGGGTATGCAAGTTAGGTTCAATTTTGATGGACTCTATCTATGTAAAGAAATAAAAGGAAGAATCAACGGTCCATTTTACAAGGAAAGAAGATGGCCATATTGTTCACTCTTGACATAAATGTATCCAAGATGAGAGGTGCCATTAATGCCATGGGTGAATGTAGGTTTCATTTTACGTTCATTGTAGGTTTCATTTTACGTGCAATAAAAGTATAGGTGTAGTCCATGAATAAAGATAAGAGAAGTGTCTACTAGCTTTTAGATTTTCAAGGCTATAGTTGAACAAGTGAAAGAATCACGATGGATTTTTAAAATAATTAGAACGTGATAAAATCATTAGGTTGAGTTTAAGTAGAATCAATGTTCAAGGATTGCTTCAGCTTAGCCTTGAGCCGGTTGAAAATGGAGACTACCTGGTTGCAAACCGTGGTAAAGGGAAGAAAAATTGATGAAACACGTGAGAAAATAATTCAAAAATTTTACAAATTTTAAAATTATTCTAGTATTTTCGATTCGCTTCTTTGTGAGAAGGAAACTTAGTCGATGGCCGCTTAATAAAAGAGACTTTTCTAAATATTGACTAGAATTAAGTTATAGAATGTAAGAAAAATCAAGCCATGTGAGGTTGTGAAATGAAATGTGAAATAAAAAACTCTATATATGTGTGTGTATCCATAGTATTTACTAGAATTATGTAAGTGAAGTTTCACTTTAAGAGTCTAAAACAATAGAATGCAAAAAAGTCAAGACATCTCACGATATGAAATGAAAGTGAAATAAACACTTAAAGTAAGTCTCCATCGTGTACTAAAAACAATGAAAGTCTCCTAACCCAACACAACACTAAGGTTTTTTTAGAAAGCAAAAATAGATTGGAAAGTATTTGTAGTTACTTAGGCCAAATGATACCGAAAATAATTCTCCAATGAGTTTAACCATTTTTGGCCTGCAGAAGGGCATAGGGTTTTAGTTGCAAAATTGTTGCAAACTCTAGGCCGTCCGATGGTTTGTTGGATGGCTGCCACGTGTCGCAAGGCTTCTAGGGTTGTTTTATTAAGTTTCATTTGACGCATGTTGAACTCCTTTTCGTGCTACTCCTGGCGGGCCTTGGTCCTTTCTGCTCTGCTCCTGCCAGAGAATGTGGCGTGCATGCAGTGGGTGCTGTCCTTACGAGAAGACGACTGCACAACAGGTATTTGTCCTGCCAGAGCACCTAGAGTTGTTTCATACGCAACTTCCTTGTTTAATGTCGCGGGGTTTTCAAGGTTGTGGAAGGCCACTGCATTCAAGGGGGTTGCTCTGCAGGCTCAGGTGGCGAGGACGTGGCAGCAAGAGCTTTTTCATGCGCTGTTCTGCTGGTTTAATGCCGTAGGCGGGCTTCTCAAGGTCGTTGAAGGCGACCGTGCAGGCTGAGGTGACGAGCACTGCTCGTGTTGCTCTTTGTGGTTTAGTGCATGTGCTGAATGGAGCACGGGACATGTAATTTCCATGTGCTTATTGTAGCCTATATGACAGGCCAGAAAGGGCAAAAAAATGCTTTGTAATAAGTTCTTGTTTCGGGTGGTTATCATTATACTATGTCATGGCAGCAAGTCTGAGGATTTGTTTTGATGTATGAGCTTTTGAGCTACATTATCTAGTGGAAGATTCTCTGTCTGTCCTGCTTTGTACAAGCTTTTGAGCTACATTATCTAGTGGAAGATTCTCTCTCTGTTCTGCTTTTGCACATGTGTCCTCAAGTCTCAATCTTTGTTCTGATGTTTGAGTTTTCACCTATCTCTTGCTATTCAATTTGTATGTGCTTATATGCTGTAATTGCAAATTTAAATCAGTCGAGGAGTTGAAATTTGCTGACCGTCCGCCGCTGTACATTGGTTTGAGGGTTTGTTTCTTGCGTCTTAAAGTAGTTGCATCGACATTTATTTGGAGATCCTCTTTATCATGGCATCTGATGATGGCATTGTCAGTGGCGGTGAAGGGAGTGCAAGCAATGCCTCACCCAACGACAGTGAGAGCATGGACTTCTCTGGAGGTTTGCTTTTCTGTCTCGTGTGCTGGTGTTGTTTTACGTTGTCGGTATTGGTTTCTTTGTGCTTGCGAGTGATGCAATTGAAAAAGTTTGTTGCGCTGGTGTTGTTCTCCCGATCCTACTGCTTGCTTTTTGTTACGCTTGCAAGTGATGTACTCGTGATGGTGGTGTTGGGTCCACAAAAGTGCAACAGCAGGGCTGCAGGTGCATGGGCCCTTTCTCACAGTATCAGTAGTAGGTCACCCTACAAGGGGCTAGACCCTCATTACCCCAGTGTGGGATTGTCATCAGGCAGCGAGCTGCCCTGCGTGGAGCCGCGAGCAGCCATCAGGCAGTTGCTCACCCAGGAGCCGGGAGCAGCTTGAGCTCTATTCAATTGTGTGTCTCAGCACCCGCATACGGGTTCTGGCCATCTATTTCATATGCCTGCAGTGGGCTATGGTACTGTATCACTGCGCCCAGGTCAGGGGCTGTTTTGCTCATTCGCCTGGACTCTGCAGGGCCAGGGTGATCAACTCTCTTTGGGTTTGTGGACATAGGCAGCAGGCCTTTTTGACTGAGGGTTGTTACCTTCTTTTGGCATGTATTCTGGTTGCGGAGCTCTGTCGAGCTAGACATCTCCTGGACGTGTTCGGCTTACGCTTTGAGACTCGGAGTTGGCTCGGAGGTCCGAGGGATTGTGGATCCCTCTCTCTATTTTGGTACTTACCTATCATTCAGGTGTTGCCGGCCACTATAGACCTGGCCATAGTGTTGCTCTCGGGCTTGAGAACCCCTCGTGTGTTGATAATTGTTGGAGTATTGTGGGTTCCCTGTTGTATCAGACCAGGGGCCCTAACATGTCTTCACCTTCAGCAGGCCCTGTTCAATCCCATCGAGTACCCCGCTAGGGGGCTCCTTATCAACAAACCTAGGTAGCCCTAATCGCCATCCATGACTTCGATAGCTGCCCCGTTCAACGTTGCTCCATGTGATCATAAGGTTGCAATACAACAACACGAGCATCACAACAAATCTGGGCTCGATCTCCCAAGACCCTCATTTACTGTCATGTTTGAAACCAAACTCGGCCCATACCATGTTACCTCCTTGCATTTTGCCTGGCTCTCCAGCTCAGGCTCCACTTGTCCATGCCATCTTGACCATCGAGGAGATCGTTTGCTGTATTGCAGGACGTCTCAGGTAAAGGGACAGCCAACCCTTTGGTTGCATCATGTTTGGCCAGTCAAGCCAGGCCTGGGGGCTCAAGGTCCTCAAAAAAAATCCAGTCCAAACTTTGCTCCATGCTCGCCATTCAATGGACAGTTCTTCCATGTATCAAGTGAGTACAATGATTACGACTAGGACACTAGTTCCTACTAACCACCGCTCATTTGCCCAAACCATCTCGATAACATGCTTGGCCGTCCGCTGATTCGCGGGACGCCTCAGTCGGGGGGAGTTTGAACCCTCCAACCTCACCATATCTGATCCGTCAAACTAGGTCTGAAAACCCTAGCTCTTAATGGCCATGATTTGTGAATACTTCACGAACGGGCACCTCGCCCTGAGTGACAAACCCGAAAACTGGTGGTTCATTACATCTTCATCGAAGTACAATTGCACGTTCACCATAATCTGCCCCTGCCTACCAAGGCGCATGCCCGTTGAGAACAACCCCAAAGGTGTTGCCTCCAGTTCCTTTAACTCTGCATACACCCCACTCGACGACCCTTTGACTTTGCTAATCATAGCACTAGCATCATGCACACGCAACGGTTGTCCCGTATCCCACAACCCCAATCTTTTTAGGTTCTGGTTATACCTTTTCTAACCCGTCTTTTCTTGCAACAGCTCACAAACCTCAGTAAGCCGAGCCTCGGGCATCAGTCCTTCATTAGCTTTTGACTTATGCATGTCTACGCATGCTCGCATTTCCCCATTGCCTGAGGGGAGTGAATCGACAGGCTCCACCTGACGCTCTTTATGATCATCCTCACTTGAGTAACTCGCAATCTTGCCACCTGGCTCGGAGGTCTCCATATGCGTTGCCTCTCGAGCAGGAGCTCATGATGTTATGCATTGTATGAAAAATGTTGAGAGACTTCGTTTTCCTGCATGAGAAAATTTATAAATCTTCTTGTGTATGTAACCTACCGAGGGATTTGAAACGTGACATTTTCCAAGATTAAATAACTTGCTTGATTGCTCATCCAAAAAGAAATCATATTTGGCGCATGCTTGTTCGCATCCTTTCAAGAAGTTCATTTCTGCGCCTCGTTCTTCCTTTGCTTTTACGAGTGTGCTGCTTGTAGGATGTTTTTTACGCCTTCTTTGCTTTGCTCAACTAGTCAATGCTATGGTTAATTGGATACTTCCTTTTCTTTTCCTCCTGCAGAGCTGCGTAGGCTCGTTGAGTCTCCTCCATGTCCTGTAGGCAAACGTTCATCGCACCTGGTAGTGTTGAGCTTTGCCGAGTCGCCCCCAAATCCGGGCTTCGAGGATATTGCAGTTGGGAAGAGGTGTAGGCGTGCCTTGCTTCAAGGAAGCCCTGCTATCGATCCCGTTGGGAGTGCAGGTATGGCCAGTGTGCACAATCATTCTTTGTGGAACAGGCTTGACGTGTCTACGATGTTCTTCGCTACAATGCATTCTTGAGTGTTGAGTTGCGTTAAGATGGTGCTCTACTTTTTTTTGCAGGCAAAGGATACTCTCCACTAGGGGAGGAGTGCACACAAGCACCATCTTCGTCTCAACAACAACTTCCTTGCCCAGCTCACGAATTAGGCAAAGCTGCAGCCTCATTTTTTGAAGTTGGCCAATCTTCAGCTACTCACAATGTCTTGGACAGCGGCAAGCTACTGGACAAAGGGAAAAGCTTGTTAGTTAAGGAAACCTTGCTGCTATTCATGATTAGCGATATAGATGAGGATAGTAAACCTTTCTCCATAGAGGGAAAAATATTGAATTGGTATGGCACACACCGTTCCATCTCCCCTGGGCAAAAGAAAAATGCACGTTACTTCAAGTTCGACATCGTCGATGCCGATTGCATTGACACGATCACAGTCGTCGTTGTGGATCCCTTCATTGAGACCTACACCAAGGAGCTCAAGATCGGCTTGTTCGTCAGGATTGACTGTCCTCTTGTGAGGGCTAAAAACCATAATGATGCTGGGTCAGCTTTGTTCTCCTTGCATGTCGGTGCGTCAACAACCATTTGACCTTGTGACCCATTCCCTGTTGCTTTAGCTTTCTATCCTGAGACCAAGATAAGCACATTTCTTGCTGACGCTGCAATTTCCGAGACTACTAGCCCACGTCCACCCTTAGCGACACTGGCGCTTGTTGTCTTGCAAAGGCGTAATTTCCATCAGAGAATTGGCACTACATTTGGGGATTTGGTTGTTGTTGCTGATGGCCCGACCCCAGACGACAAAGCAGTTTATTTCTTTCAATATTGACAAACCTTTTATCATATGTAGGTCAGCTTTGTCAACTCTTGAAAGCATGACTATGATCAGGTCATGGCCCAGATGGCTAGGGAGGACATTGTTATGTTTGTGGCTAGGAATATTGGCCTCTTTGTTGGCAAGGTGCGCACATTGTCTGTTCTGGACGTCACAACTTTGGCCCCCGTGCGAGGATCACGCTTGAAGGAAGAATTGACCACAACATTTCATAGACAGTGTGAGATTCTCGGCTACAATAGAGAGGTGACTTTGTATGCTTTGCACTCAACCGGATAAAGACATCTTTAGTGGTCTTTACACGTTTGTTTTTTTTGTAGGTTGTGGGGACTTTGCACTTTGTGAACTTCAATAGAGCTCTCTTGCATTCCCAGTGCTCAGTTTGTGACTCGCCGAAGGTGAAGAAGTTTGAAGGCCGACTGTGTTTTTCTCTTTTCCATAAAGATCACGTCATCGACATGACTCTCAGGCTGGAGGCACAGATCCGAAGCAACATTGATAGACATGTTGTGGCGGTTCAAGTGTCAGGGTCTATGGTGGATCGTCTTCTGGGCTTGCCAAGGAGCTTTAAGGAGGTGTACATGTAGAGCATTCCAGAGGCAAGGGATATTTTATCGACATCTGTTGTCGAGGGTGTGTTCCAAATTGGCACAAATGGGTCTATGATATCTTTCACTCCTTAGTTGGAAACCTAGATGCTTTGAGAGCATGGATTTCCATAGCTTTTGGCCTTTCACCACGAATAACTATGCTTCCTTACCTAGACCCCTCTACAATCGATGAACTAAATTTTGGCTTGTCCATTGTATATCGAGTTTCATAAGAAAATGGTATCTTGCTTTTGAGCTTTGTTGCTGTGGTGTCTCTCCATAACTCGCTTTCTACTCTTCCTTCCTCTCCATCTTTTCAACCTTCCAAAACACAGACTCTCTCTCTCTCTCTCTCTCTCTCTCTCTCTCTCTCTCTCTCTTGCTCTAAGACACACACACAAACAAACACACAAGGCGACTTAATATTTACAATCTTTCCATGTCTTTCCAATGACTCACTTGGCCGAACACGATGTTGATACCGTTTTCGCGGCACAGTTTCCGAACAATTCAGACATCTTCCTCGCGCTACATCATCTCCAAAACTCAACAGGTGCACCGCATGACCTTAGATCAAATTTGCTCAACGACTTGTTTGAGAGCTTCTTGCTTGAAAGACATGCTGTCTCGGGTGCATGCCTCTTCTTCCCTACTGTGAACAGGGCCACTAGCGCAATGACGGCCACAAAATTCTCGTCTTTGTATTCAACATGCGCCAACTCACTTGCTCTTAGCCTCGACGTGTTAACGGTCTTCACTCGCTTTGCGACTTGCAGGTTAAAAGTGTATTTGAAAAGAAATGGAAGCGTGAGAACAATCATCTTGGGTATGCCATCGAAACCATTTCTTGCAAAGAGCATTCTGCTCTCCAAAACAAGCAATGGCATCGCATACCTTCCCACCTTCACAACGTGCTCAAGCCGTGCACGTGTTGGATGGAAAGAAGATGAGGTGGCCACTTTGCATAGGCTATGCTCGTTGCATGAGGGTTTGCTTGATGTTGAGGTGGTCCGCATGTTCCAAGCCAAGCACCCACACACGTTGCACACAACCCAGGCCGTGAAATGCAAGCTTTCACGCTTGAAGAACGAGAAGGGCCTGGTCACTTCACTGGTGCTCAGATACGACGCACCCATGCCAGGTTGAGCAAGCCGATTAAGAGATACAACAAAAGCATCAAGGACAAACCCATTACACCCTGTGAAAAATGTGGACGCTTGCTATTCCGACGCCAGCTAACACGTCAGCTTCTGACTTCAGTTGCGGAATCCACTTCAAGGAAGCGAAGACGCTATGGGGATGTGTACGTCTGTAGCCAGTGCAAGAAACACTTGACAAGCGATATCAATCGCCTGTGGAGCTTGCAAGAGACAGGGTTCAATCCAGCGCTTCCCTTTGTGTAACCCCGTAGAGGCACGCTTGGTCTCCATTCGTATCCCCTTCGCCAAGATACATGAACTGACGTACGATGGTCAGTATGGGCTTAGAGGTAGCGTTGTCAATGTGCTTGCCAACTTGGAGAAGAGCCAGGCTGTGCTGCCTCGCTTCATTGAGGATGAGGCTTCTGTCCTTGTGGGAATCAAACGGATAGATGTTACTTAAGCGGTGTTGTGCGACCCCTGCTCACAATGCGTGCAACCACTACGCTATTGTCCACACCACTCTACACGATAGAAGGTGTCATCATCAATGATAAGTGGATTGCACACCTTTCTAGTCTAAGTATGCCTCCTACAAATACCCTTGACGCCAATGCGCATGATGTTGAGCTTCAGGACGAAAAGACTGATGTCATGCTTCATGGGGTCACAAGTGCGGCAGAGGTTGTCGATTACAGTGGCAAGATTCTTCATGTTGCACCTTGCGAGGGCAATTCACCGTTGAGCATCTTCATGGACGAGTATTGCGAAGAGTTGAGCTTCCCAACTCTTTTCTTCGGGTCCCCTAGAAGATATAGAGAAGCCGCAAGCAAAGATTATCAAACGATTGCAAAGTGGGAGCTCTTGAACATTAACAGAAGATTCGCCGTGGACATCGAGAATTTATTTTTCAAGTCTATCAAAATCATGTCACAACAAGTTGCTTCCTCTGTTTGGGTGCGAATGCGGAAGGGAAAGCTAGCAGGTACAACTCTGACTGCAAGGCAAGTTGTAGAAGACACAAACATAGAGAGGCTTCTCAACTCAAGGTTAGGCTTCAGAGACTTTGAGGCACTGCGCACATCCCCCAACTACAAGGAAAAGATGAAAAAAAATGTCTTCACAATGATCCGACAACTTGGACCACCCACATTTTTTGTCACGTTCTCCTTCGCAGAGCGAAGATGGAAAGAGCTTCTTGCTGCACTAGAAAAGTTAGTCCCGCTGAGCCACGAGCCCGAGGAGAGCCTGAGCACAACCAACGTCGCCTCATTTGTGCCGATCCCATTACAACTGCTCGTTTCTACGTCAACAGGTTCAGCGCAATGAAACGGTTGTTGTGGACTGATTCCTCCATATGTGGCAAAATACGAGACTTCTTTTTCATCACGGAGTTCCAAAGTCGCGGTAGCCAACATGATCATGGTTTGTTGTGGCTAGAAAATGCTCCATCACTCACAACGCACTCAGATCAAGATATTGTAATGATACCCATATTAGCACAGATGGATCCATCTTGCCCAATGACCTTTCTGAAGCTTAGAAGCACAAGCACCATAAGACTTGCCAAAAGAAGAGCAAAAGTTGCCGTTTTGGATTTCCACATTTTTCCATGCCATTCACAACTATTATCCGGCAAGGAATACTTGAGGCGAACATAGCTAGACAAGGTAAGCTTTACTTGCAACAAGTTGGAAGACAACTCAGCCAAATTGATTTACAAAATGCCCCTACATTTGAAGAATGGCTAGAACAAGTACAACTCTCCATGGAACAGTACTTGCTTGCATTGCAAGCAACTATCTCGGGACCCACTATTTTCCTCAAGCGCAAACCAAGCGATATATTCACGAACAACTTCAACAAGTCAATAGCTTCACTTTGGAATGCAAGCACAGATATACAATTCGTGCTAAACACACATGGAGCTGCGAGCTACTGCACCTCATACATGACAAAAATGGACAATACATTAATAGGAGCAATCAAGGCACATCTTGATCACTGTGTCGCAAACAATGCAACAACGTTGGAGAGACTACGAAAAGTTGGTAGCACAATCCTTAACACACAGCATATTAGTTCACAACAAGCTGCTTACATATGTCTCTCGCTTCCATTGCATAGCTCCTCTAGAGAATTCATATACATAAATACTAATCCACCTGAAAAGCGTGCTCTTGTTCTAAAAAAAAAGAACACCTTGCAAAAAATGCACCCCGACACGACATAAATCTTCTCTGCCTCCATCATTGACAAATATGCCTCCAGACCACACTCGTTCTTTGCCATGTGCTTGGCCCAGTTCGCTTCCACAACCAAAAATCTCTCCAAGCCTGACACGTTGCTGCGGAGGGCACGCATCATACGGTACGTTAGATACAATAAAGCCAAAGACCCTGACAACCACTACACAGAACAATGCCTTCTCTTCTTGCCGTGGTCAAGCAATGAGAATGAGCACCTGCTCGAAGGTTCGTCTTGGATCGATGTCTACACTTTGAACGTTGAGACAGTGAAAAACAATGAATCACAGTTCGTAGTCGAAAAAGCTCCGCTCGACAGGTTCGCAACAATCGTCACAACCTCATGCAACACGAGAAGTGTAAGCTCCTTGAACGATTCCGACAATGCCAACATGATGATCAACACCCCATCAAAGCAACCGACGAAGAAACCATTTGCTTTGCATTTTTCCAAACATATTGGCATGACCAATGAGGATTTCCACGCAGCAATAAAGAAGCTAAACCCACAACAGCGACTCATCCTCGATGATGTCATGCTCAAAAAACGCATAGTGCCGTCAGAAAAGATACATCTCTTCCTCACAGGTGGAGCAGGCACTAGAAAAACATTCACGTTGCTCTTGCTAGTCGAAGCCCTCATTCGTTTCTACACACATAAGTCAGGCCACAATCCTGACTTTCATAAGGCACTCCTGATGGCATATACAGGCAAGGTAGCATTCAACATTGGTGGCACAACTATACACTCAACTTTACATTTTCCTTTGATAACTACGACACACGGAAGCCTCAGAGCAGAAAAGCTAGATGCATTGTCCTTACTTTATCAAGACTTGGAGCTTGTAGTGTTTGATGAAGTCTCCTTGATAGGATCAAGTGTCTTCTCATTGGCTGACTCACGTCTTCGTGCCATCAAGAGAAAACACGATCAGCCTTTTGGTGGCCTTGATGTCATACTCTGTGGTGACCTCTGCCAAGCTAGCCCAGTCAAAGGCCCTTGGATATTCACAAGCAAGCAGCCTCTTCTAGAGGCGGTTGCACCTTCGTAGTGGCATGAATTCCCTAAGTGCTACGAACTAACGATGACAATGAGACAAACCGATGGACATTTTATAGAGGTGCTCAATAGAATGAGAATTGGCTCGCACTCCAGTAGCGACCTTGCATACATTAACAACTCCTTCCACAGAGAGTTGCCTGTTGACATAACCATATCACACCTATTCTACTCTAACAAGGCAAAGGATGAACACAATGAAAAGGTCTTCGCACAATTTCCCGGTGAGCCACACATATTCAAAGCGATTGACAAGCGTGCCGCTTCTTGCAGCAAACAATAGCAATTCCATTGGATGCCAGACAAAACTACGGGTCTCCAAGCAACATTGTGTCTGAAGCTAGGCCTAGTGGTCGAGCTATGTGCTGGAAATCTGGACATTCTCGATGGCCTCGTGAACGGTGCAGAAGGCGTCTACAAGCTCTACACTACATTCTCCGACACGACATGCCTCTGGATTCATTTCACCAACCCTAGCATAGGGCAAAAACAAAGGTATGACCACCGTCATCTTCGCAACCCACTCACATTGTCTGGTTAAACACTAATTCTCCGCATCACACGCAAATTCCAAATTGGAAAGAACTACTTCAACACCCTCACATGCAAGCAATTCCCAGTTCAGCTTGCCGCAACCCGCACAATTCACTGATCACAAGGGCTTACACTCAACACACTGGCTTTAGACCCCAAAGGAATTAGGTCTCACGGCCTCACATGCACTGCTCTCACACGAATTCGTGACACTGCAAATCTATATTTGATAGAGAGATTGCTACCGTGCAACATTCACACCGATGCATCTGTCCTCAAAGAACTCCACAGATTGAGAACAGAAGCAGCTTATTCCCCTGTCCTGAAGCAGCTGCATCTCCACCAAGATACGCATTACATTGTGCAATCACTAAACGTCGTCTCCCTTGGAAAGCATGCAAACGATATCATCCACGACAAAAGCCTGATGGCCTCCGACATCCTCTGCCTACAAGAGACTCGACAACATACGACAACCATTCTAGGCTTCCACAGCATATCCTCAACACAGCTACACGGCATCTCCATTCTCCATAAAAAGAACCTAATACCTACACAAATACACATGTGCATAAATCAAACGCTTGAAACGATCCATGCAACTTTCCACTGCACCAACAAGTGTCTGGCGACAGTCATTTCACTCTACAGGGCACCGACATCATCGCTCCCACAGTTCCTGCATAGCATCTCCAATCTTCTTGATTCAACCCGCACCATGCGACCACTATTCATAATGGGAGTTTTCAACATTGACGCACTTCAGGAAACCATTACATATAGAACCCTTTCCAACCTCGTTCTCAGCACGGTCTCCACCAATTGATACACCATCCAACCACAGTACACAACTCTATGCTAGACCACGTATGGGTTAGCAATGACCTACCACAAACCACATCCGGCACTAACTACAACTACTGGTCCGATCACTCCACTACATACCTCCTCATCGCCAAAAACTAACCTTCCCTTGCTTTCTGCAGGCCATTGTGAGGTCTCACCTTGTTTGAAAAAGCATGCATTCAAAGGTAGTTATTGTAAATGTGTCCTCTACAATAAAATGATATGTTTGAGTAGCGGAATAGGCAGATTGCAAAAGTTTCGAGAGCATTGATGAATGAGAAGAATATGCATCATTGGTATTGGGCCGAGACAGTCTCTATAGCTATCCCTATAGAGACTACATCATTGTTATTTGGCCGAGGTAGTCTCTATAGCTGTCCATATTTTGAACAAGACCCCTGCCAATGCAATACAAAATTTGATGAAGAGAAGTTTAGAGGCATATATGTCAAATATTGTGCAAAATGTAGTACCCACTTGTTTTGAGGCTGTTGTAGAAAATGCAAAGTGAAAGATGGCTATGGATGAGGAGATAGCTGCCCTTAATATAGATGAGACATAGATTTGGCTCCATTGTTGTATGGAAAAATATGATTGGCTGTAAGTAGGTCTACAAAGTGAAGCATATTGTAGATAGTCGAGTGGGTAGGTACAAGGGTAGATTGGTAGCAAAGATTCATGCACCTACTTACGAGATGGACTCTGAGAAGACTTTAGTTTCATAGCTAAGATGGCTACATTCGTACCAAATGACGTGAAGAATGCATTCTTCCATGGGGACTTGCAATAAGAAGTATATACAAAGAAACCACAGGGGTATGAGGATGTGAGAAATCCCAAACGTGTATGTGTTATGCCAAAAGGAATACTTAATCTAGATAAGGCCTTGTCCTAACTCCATTGGTCTACCCTATATTATCACTCATGTATAAATAACCTCATCTCCTCGCACATCTTGAGATTACCTAGAGATTGTATCCCTCCAGAGTTCTTATATCCTAGTTATAATACTTTTATCATTATGACTATCGTGGTTTCTGCCTAAGTATTGTCTTTTGTGTGTTTACCTAACATGCAAACATGATATCAGAGCAAGACATGTGAGTTTACTCCATTTATAGTATTTTTTATTTCTTATCGCATTAGTATGTGCCTACGATTTTTGAAAATGAAAATCGTGGAGAATCTTGGCAGATTCGAGCAAAAAAAAAGGACATACTGGGGCCTTGACTACAGCGCACGCGGAGAGAGAGAGAGAGAGAGAGAGAGAGAGAGAGAGAGAGAGAGAGAGAGAGAGAGAGAGAGAGAGAGAGAGAGAGAGAGAGAGAGAGAGAGAGAGAGAGAGAGAGAGAGAGAGAGAGAGAGAGAGAGAGAGAGGGGGGGGGGGGGGAATGGGAGGGTGGCCGTTGGGGAGGTATGACCGCAGGAGCAAGTGAGTTTTTTTAAAATTCGTGGGTTACTATAGGCGGAAAGAGGGAGTGGATGTTGGGTTGGCTACGTGAGTTTCTAATGAGGTTCTCATGCAAATAAGCCGAGTTTGAATCCGTCATCCCACTTTTACTAGAGACAATAAAGATCTCAAATCAGTCCTACCATTGGGACTTAAGGATCGTTCGGAGGAGGAGGTATCGGACGAAGTATTGAATATAATAAAAGTTGAACCAATATGTATGTCATTAGTCTTGGAGATTTATCCATTATACTCTTCATAGGATCTATTATCTAAGGGTAATCGATACAGCTAGTTGTATGTCTCTCTTTGATAATGATTAAGATACACCTCACTTATATTAGATTTTGTGTCACTTTCTATCTTTATGCTCATTAAAGAGTCTTGCTTTATTGAGAAGGTCAACTAAAGGCTTGGCCTTTGTGAGTTAATACTCAATACTCATAGACTTTAAAATAATGTTGTTCCTCTTCCCGGAAGTCGTAATCTGCTGACAAGACTCTTCTTGCTAACTCATACTACTCCCCTATCGTCCTCTAGCCTGTATTTGCATTGTAAGGCATCTCATCCCTCGTGTTATAGGCATCCAATACTAACACCCTTAGGCAACCTCAACTTACACCCTATAAGGCAACCCTCAAGAAATTATGGGAAACCACACCCCAAATCAATGTTCTTGAAGCATCCACTCGCAAGTGGCATCTATTTGAATGCTCCCATGCTCTCTGATTTATTTATTTTTTGAGGATCTGCAAGGCACACTTCAGACTTAGCTTTAAGTGGATACACCAATGCATGCCTACAGTAATCATCAATGAAAGTCACGAAAAACATATAATTCCCAAAAATGTAGTTTGTCACAAGTTGCAACCTGCATGTAGCCCTTATTGCACCATTCTTTGGAAACTTTAAACACTACATTCTACCCAAAATATAGCCTTCATAAACATGCTCAGAAGGTGCTTCAAGAGACGGTAAAGAAGCGACCATATCGGATTTCTACAAGCGCAACAAACTGCTAACAATTCAAATGCCCAAAATGTGCATACCAAAATTTGGTATTTGAAGCAACTTTTGAATCCACAAGTGCATTTGCAAAGTTCTACCCATACTTGTCATACAAATTGAGCTTATACAACCCACAACACAAAATGCCAGATGCAACAATTTCATCACCAAAACTGAGATCACAAATTGTACATCTATCATCCACAAATTTGACAACAAAGACAAGTCTTGCAAGTAAAGATATAGACACAAGTTTTTTTTTAATCCTTGGTACATAAAATGCATCAACAAGTATGAAAGAACTACCCTTCGTAGTCATTAGCACAATCTTTCCAATTTCCTTGACTGGATAAGAGGCATTATTAGCACACGTGAACGTATTCCCATGAGGGACAGCCTTGACAAAGGCAAACAAGTCACGATGTGAAGTAATGTGCTTTGTAGCACCACTATCAAAGTACCAAACATGTGACTCTGCAGCAGCAAGTGACATACATGTATCATGGACAAAGGGATCATAAGCACACTCTGCACGAAATGACCACTATACATCTACATCAACAACACAATGTCCATTTCGAGAAGAAAATTCTACAAAAGTTGCATTGTGGATCGAGCCTCTTTCTTCTTTGCCTCTTTTGTCTTTAACTTAGGACATTGCTTTGCCAAGTGTTCATTAGTCTTGCAATAACGAAAACGCATTTTCTTCTTTCCTTTTTTATCAGAATTCCTAGAGGAGTTGCTACTAGTAGAAGCATTAGATTCAGGTGATCTGCTTCTCACTAAAGAACCATGAGAAGTGGTTGCATTGCTATTACCACCTTTTCTTTGAGCAACAACAAAAGTCTATTCAACTACACACTATTTAGTCATGTTCTTTCCTAAAAGTGACTCTTGTAACAACAATATCCATCATGCATCAAACTTGATAGCTTGAGGGTTTCCTTGGTCATAAGTCTCCAAGTACTAGCAAAAGTTTGATAAGAGTCTAACAATGCATTGAGAATAGTCTACACAAGTGACTTGTCAAAAATGACTTCACTTGCGTAAATGAGTTTCTCATTGATATCCTTGATACCAATAAGAAAAGTGTCCATGTTGTCTTTCTCTTGCATAACTTTAACTCCAAGTCTTTATGCAACAATGCAATTTTAGCCTCATTGCGACTTGCATAAAGACTAGCCACAGTATCCCAAGCCTGTTTTGTTGATTTTCCTAAGCAAATGTGAGGAGCAATAGTGCACTTCACAACTAATGCGATCAACGCATGAGCCTACGCATCTTTAACATCCCAACGAGATTGCTCAATTGTAGGCAAAATAACTCTAGCAGCAATAGACCCGCTAGAACCTGCGTCATCCTCAACAGAGCCTGTATCCATAGAAGGCAGACATACATCAATGCACTGCACAACATTTGAAAAACCCTTTGAAACAAGAACATGCGTCATCATGTAATCCCACATCAGGTAGTTATCCCCATTCAATTTTTCCTCAACAACAAACATCTTGACAAGACCTATGTTGTTGTCGACTGCACCTTATGTGAAAAACTGCTTCAAAAGAGGAAAAATAAAGTAGGACTAACACGTGCTATGTAGCACAACCCGACAAAAATTATGCATTAAAGAACAAAATCACTTTCGGAGTACTGCATGTAGTGGAGACAGAGGCCGAAATGAGCCAAGATCAAAATTTTGAGTACACATAGCTCTATGAGCGATCTCGAAGAATTGCTCACCCAATTCGGAGAAAGTGAGAAGGGGGTGTTGGTGACTATGCCTGGGAAGACGCAACCTGCTCTGTTACCAACTGTTGGATTTAGGATTGTAGAGATACACACACAACTTGGAGAAGATGAAGAAGCTCAATGCACACACAACAAAGAGTGTATTGCTTAGTGTGTGCTCTAGAGTGATGGCATATATACATTGCATAGGGAAAAAACTCCTAGTGAACCAACAGTCCTAAGTGTGTTCACAAACATCACTACCACATGTATGGTAACAATGTAGTGCCCCAATGGTCGTAAGTGTGTCCACAAACATCACTACCACATGTATGGTAACAATGTCGTGCTGCTTCACCCCATTGTAAACTAACTCTAAACTTATATGAGCTCCAACATTGTTGTAATATCTAGTTTACTTTTCTAATATATTTCCTCTTTTATTCAAAAAGAAACTGGTGGACAACTTTTGGGAGGAATTTATTTATACCCTTTTTGTTGGAGTCAACAATTATGAATGGATTTTTTGGTTCGTTCCAAAACCCTATCAAGGCTTGTTACCAAAGTAACTTTCTTAGCCCAAAATAGAGAAAGCAAGCATTAAGTGACCTTTGACATTAAGCTACCAATTGAGTTGGGAGTATGGAAGCTCTCTTTGGTGTTTTTAATCCTGTTAGCACTAAAAAGTTTACACAAAAGCTTAGGCTTCTTGTTGCAGTAACTTGAGATGTTGGGCTTAATCAATATTTGTTATGTTCTGAGCAGATATGGATTGCTTGCTAGTAGGAACGGGATAGACATATTCGCAAAAAACAATCAATATAAAGTGTAAAATTTTTCATCTGCTGCTAAACGAAAAAATGCAGAGAATTCCATATGCTGCTTAGAAAACTCAGAAATGCTCATAAGCAAAATGCTGAGTTTTTTATTGAGCAATGACGAAAAGCGCTCAGGGTTGTTGCCTCGAATCAATGTAGCCATGCTCGACAAGTATTTTCTCCCTTTTGGCTTTCTCTAAATCTGAGTCCACCATCATGGCTACCAGCTGCTTGAAGCTCACCTTAGGTGCCCATCCAAGTACTTCCTTCGCCTTTGTGGCACAGCCCCTTAGATTGTCCACTTCAGCAGGTCGAAAATACCGGGGATCGACTTCAACATGCTCTTTCCAATTTAATCCCACATACCCAAATGCCGCTTCGAGAAATTCCTCAACAGTATGAGAATCCTCTGTCGCAACGACATAATCATCTGGCTTGTCTTGCTGTAGCATGAGCCACATTGCCTCTACATAGTCCCCTGCAAATCCCCAATCTCGTGAAGCCTTCAGATTCCCAAGGAAAAGCTTGTTCTGCAGTCCAACCTTGATTCTCCCTACAGCTCGCGTGATCTTCCTTGTCACAAAGTTCTCTCCTCTTCGAGGGGACTCGTGATTAAAGAGGATGCCATTGCATGCAAAAAGCCCATACGCTTCTCTATAATTAACTGTGTACCAATGAGCCGCAACTTTCGACACTGCATAGGGGCTTCTAGGATGGAAGCTGGTATTCTCATCTTGTGGAGGTGGTGTAGCTCCATACATTTCAGAGGATCCTGCTTGATAGTAGCGTACCTAGTGACAGTCAGGAACAAAGGTAAGAAGTCCGCATCAGATTAAATAATGGCTTGATTGCAAGCATTCGTACATCCTGACTGAACATGAACAACCCATTAGCAGATTGAATGACATGAAGTGAACATATGTGGCTTAAAGATTGACAATATCCAAAAAGGCAATTTTCCAACAGAGAGGTGCAATCATCAAAGTGATATGGCATGGGGGCACAACTCAAAGGGAGGTCACCATCCCAGTACTGTTCCTATACATGCACACTTAACTGCACGGTTTCCACAAACTGGTCTAGCCATCCAGACCCCAAAATCTAAGGTGTTAGGAACCTCTGGTGTGGCCAATTTATGCAAAGCCTTACTGCTCGGCACCACTTACAGCTCACAAGTTGGGCTTACCTCAACACAAAGCCCTCACGATCCTTGGTCATTCTAACCTATTATACCCTCCAGCTCATTTTTAAACATCAGCTTCCTTGCCCATGAAAGATGGATGTAGAATAGAACATGAACACATAGGACAGATGCTCAAAATTGAAGAGTATTTCTTTTAGTGCAATAAAAATATAATACAGAGAGTGCATTGCCTTTAAAAGACTACGTTAAACTGCCGTCTCTCAAAAAACAATTTGGCCCCTCTAATTGCTTCTCATTTCTGGATCTGATTCATAAAGCAAGCACTGCATCTTATCTTCATCTTAAAATATGTCATTGTTATGCCACATTCAGCAGACAGAGCCATAATATCTAGAATTTATTTGCTCATCCAAACCAAATCCATATGCATACAAAAGGAATAAGATCAATCGCATACCTCTCGTCCTGTGCTCTCAATGTGAGCACGGACAGCTTCCAGTAGACGAAGGGCACCAGTAGCCACAACATCTGCAGTATAATCAGGGTTTTCAAAAGAAATGCCCACGTGCGATTGGGCACCCAAATTGTAAACTTCATCAGGGCAAATGGTGTCAACCCACTTTCTGAGAGCAGACGCATCACTCAAATCACCATAATGAAGCTTCATGCGTGCACATGAGTTATGGGGATCAATGTAGATATGATCGAGCCTTTGTGTGTTGAAGTTTGAAGACCTCCTTATGACGCCATGCACTTCATAGCCCTTGCTGAGCAGAAACTCCGTGAGATACGATCCATCCTGGCCAGTAATACCAGTTATCAAAGCTTTCTTGGGCATCTTTTCCTCCATCTTGCTGCCAAGTTACGCATGAAATTCACAAACACAGAACCCACAAAACATCAGTATTATGCTTCCATTGTTAAGCATCAAGAAGAGATGCAAAGAGCGAAGAGCAGAAAAACAATGCGTGAAGAGACAGAGATGTCGAGAAAATGCAAAAACCAGATACTGAGAAACTAGCTCTTAAGACAGAGAAGGCTAAGAAAGCAAAACGAGAGCGCAGCGATATGTTTTCTGATCGCAAAATGAATCGCAATCAGGTTTTAGAATGCAGAAGCAGTTCATGATTAGTTTGCAGGACCGTATGGAGGCAATTTGAAAGAAAAGGTAATGTAGCTGGTACACCTTTGTAGGAAGAAACACAAGAGTGGAGAACTGGCGATGGCGAAAGAAGCTCTTGGGCAATGGAAGCTCCAGCTCTACCTACCGCTGCTTAAATAAATCGTAAAGTCGGGACCTTTCCATTTGCAAGCCACGACTCACAACTTACAAGGCACTACTTTTGTGCATTTCAAAATCTCTCATCTAGCACCTCTGTTGCTTATATAACCTAATCTCATCATCTCCATTGCCTAAATCACGCTAAGCTTTTTCAAATTTCATTTTGGGCAGATGATGAGAAGGTTAGTAACTATGATAAAATGGTCAGTGCAAGCTTGCTCTTTCTCACACTACCACATGCCTTCCCATAAACACATTCACACGTGCTATTCTTATCAAAATAAAAAGTTCAACCAGTTGCCAAATCCTAATCCTGAAGATAAGTATCTCCAAAGATTCCTTTGAATGAACATAAACCCATTTATGTGGGTGCCCTATTTCACATGCAATGAGTAAGTTTCTTGTAGTGTAAATTTCCCAATTGAAAATGAAAAATACTCGCAGATAACTCTATTGGTTGCTATGTCTTGCGACGAAAATTTGATTATACTTGCTTTAAAATTTGCGGAGATGTTGGTTGCTGGTTTAGTTTGGCACGACAACCTCTCTTAAAAAACACAATGCACCTTCTTTTAAAAAGAAGCGCTAAAATTTAATCCAAAGTGAAAAACAAGCTACTCGTCCTGTCTCTACTAGGAGACAGTCCATTTAATTACCCAAAATCTTGACAAATTCTCCCCACACACACCCACATACCCACCCTGGCCCCCTGTGACGACAAGCCAAAATTATCAAAGGATTCGAACTCGGGCACGTGAAAGATCAGCTTCACCTCTGTTGCAGTAACCAATGCTAAATTCTACTGTCCAGACACTATCTATTATAATTTTCCACTTTCTTTTTCTCCCATAAACAGAACCGGCATTTTTTATTTCTAAGTGATGATGGCTTACACTTTCAATGCAAATGCTTTTTCTTTGAATATATCAACCATGAGGAGTAACTACATCATGCTAAGGTCAATCTACGAGATTTTCCAACTTCCATAGCACTGTCACTTTATTTGTTGTTTTGTTTGCCTTTTGATGAAGAGCCAACATGATTCCATCAAAACCTCTCTTATTGATTGGACTAACGCTTCCTTGAGAAGGCTTTGATCATTTGCCTGCCCAGTTCCACCTCAATGTGACTAAAAGACTACTGATCAACAAAGCAGTAGAGAGGCTTGACAACTACTGTATGCTTATGTGCGAGTCCAAGTTTGAGTGGAAAGCTTGGTGATGGCCCAAGGATAGACACTTCTTTAATCCGCAAACCAAGGATGTCTATCATACTCTAACGATTTTGATTGATTAGTTCTCCCCCCTAAATAAGCAACATGAAAAGCAATGGCTAAAGTCAAGATGGATGGCGATAATAAACAATATATGGGTCCTCAATGACCGCTCTCGATGAAGATCTTTTTGTGGAAGGTGTATTGGGGAGCTTTGCTGACAAGAGTTAAGATTCTTGCCAAAGGTATTGGTTCAGATAGATGCTTGGGATGCAAAATGGCTAGTGAGGACCTCCCTCACTTGTTCAAGGAGTGTTCGGCTATAAGTGGCTTGGCAGGAAAGATCTGCAAATGGGTACAAAAGACCTGGAAAATAGGATTCTTCAAGAACGACTTGTTCTTAGGAGGGAAGGCGATGAAAAGCCAAGTGTTGCTTGTATGCACACAAGTTGTATATTTTGTTACTTCAAGCAAGTCTAGAAGGCCACGAACTGTCAGGTGTTCGAGAATGCTCTCTCAACATGCATCTAGCTTCACGGAGATTTTATAAGAAAGCACAGAAGTGATTGTCTCCATTGATAAAAGGAAGGACTCGAATGAGTGGAGTAGGGCCACTAGTGTTGTGCTGACCGAAACAGGCTAACCAAAATATAGGTAGCGATTCGCCTCTTGATGGGGCCGGGTAGCTTATTGATGTATTACGAGATCCCTCAAAGCTCGACATGAGCTTGAGTTGATTTGTACATTTACTTTGGAAGAATTCGATACATCAACTCACAATTGTGAGTTTGAAAAAAAAGAAGAAGATAATAGTAGTACATTCAAGACAATCTTCTACATCCATAGAATGAAGAAGATGCAAAAAGGGGTGATTTGAAACTACGCAAAAGAGGATGAAGAATACAAAAAGAGGTTATCATACATTTGGTGCATTTTTGCACTTGAAAATGACAAATCAGACCACTTAGGAAGCCTTTTACAAAAGTAAAAATATTTTTAGTTTTGAACAACTATTCGACTTTTCCCAACAATTTTTAAGTGTGTTCACACATATTACTACCATACCATGATAACAAGTCCCTCATGGAAAAGATGCGATGAACATGAGTCCACCTGAAGTGTTAGGACTTAAATGCATCAATCCACCAAGGGCATTAAGCCAAAGCTTTGCAAAAAGCTCCAAAACCTCTCACTTTTGCGAAAAGATGTATAGGGTTGTCATGCATAGGCACATAAGCCTAATTGATCTCTCTTGGAGAGAGTCTCTCCCTAACATAATGATAACGCCTCTCAATGTGCTTCATGCGAGCATGAATCGCTAGGTTGCCTGTAACTACCAACCCACTCTAGCTACTCGTGAAGATAGTAGTGGCAATCCAATTATGGTCCATTAATTGTTGACCAACACCAAAATCGGCCATAGGGCATCTAAGCTAAACGCACTCCACTGTAGGTGTCATCAAAACTAATCTCTAATTCTCCCAAATGATTTTCTCATGTTAAACTGATCATTTAATATGGGGTAGTACCACAGGAGTAAAAGCTAGAATATTGGTAAGGCTGCCAGACCGGTCTCTGTAGGGATCCAAAGGAGGGAAAATAGGGATCCAAAGGGGGACAGTCTGCAAAAGAGCAATGTGCTTCAATGGGGCTTAAAAGACCTAAGGTTCAACTCCATTAAAACTTCCATAGGCTAAGGTTCCTAATTTTTTATTCAATTGTCCAAAGGCCAATATAGGGGAAAATTGGATGGTCATGGGAAGACTAAAAAGTCTTCCCACATCCCTATCGAGGAGGGGGCGAGCCATGAGAGTAGGGGATGAGAGAGAAACACACACACACACTCCAAGACTTCCCCTTTACACAAAGGGAATATTGGACACATGTCAGGCTCCTAGGCCAGTTGCCTCCAACCTCCCCTCAAATCCTATTGGATGGTCATAGAGGTGAACCAATGAGAATTAGGCTAGAGTAAATTTAGTCTAATTAATTCAAAAATTATTGATAAAAGAATCAATAGAAATTAAGCTCCCTAGAAGACTATTGGACAGTCTACCAAGGGGTCCAATGAGCATTCAACAGCCCAATGGCTTGCTTGATTCCTATTGGTCAGAAGACTAAGAGGTCCAATGAGATTTTAATTGAGTAATTTAATTACCTAAAGCTCTCACAAAAGGGGAAAGGGGGACACATGTCACAAGGCTAGCAATTATGCTTCTAATGTATGATTGGCTAACCTTTACAGGGACCAATGGGATGCGAGCATGAGCAAATAGCAAGAGGGGTCGACCAAGATGAGAGAGAAGGCTGCATTGTACTCTAACTCATTGCTACGCACACACCCAACTCATGTGTGCAAGAAGAACTCGATCTCCTTCTCCGAGCATTGAGAAGTAGAAGCCTACACCAACAACTCTTGGCTATGGAATGCAAATCCAAACAAGAGCCAAGCTTCAATGGTATGCTCATCTCCTCTACCATGCTAATTACTAAGCTAAATATGCTATTAGAGTGATTATCTGAGGAGAATGCTTCTTTCTTGTAAGATACCTCTTCTTCCTCTCAATCTATCCTCATTCCCTGCTAGCTCTCATCATTTTTGAAGGTGTGTGAGGTCTTGGGACTGAGGCTAGGGACACTAGGTGTGTTTTTCAAGCATAATTTGGTGTATGAAGCTTCCATCTTCATTACACCAACTAGTTTTATCAAGGGACACACAAATTGTATTGTACAAAAGTCTCCTCTGATGGGAGAGGCTATAATACAAAGCCTTATGGAGGGGGGACTGGCTTCATGTAAATCCGGTCCTCAACTGTTGTCAATTGTTCTATTTCTCTCTCTTTTCAAGATTGTCAATGCCAAATTAGCTAGGTGTAAATAGTTATGTTGCTTTCTCAAATTAAGTACTCTATCAGTGCTCATTAGGAACTTGTTCTTAATGAAATGCTCAGTATGCTATCAAATTCCGCTACGCACAAGTTACTAGTGCATTAAATGTTACATTGGTATGAGAACTCTTGAATTCTCTTTTCTTGCTCAAGAAGAGAGGTCCTCAAGCTTGCTACAAATGGTTGGTGTTATTAATTGCAAAAGAGTAAGTAGAATAGCGATTTTTCATCCTTGAAGCACGCCTGCTTTATGCAGTTAACGGGGACACCGTCGAGGGCTATGGTCTTAATAATGGAGTCCTAATGGCTTGCTTATGGCTTAACCATTATTGAGCTATTAAAAGCTTGACAGGAACCCGTGCTAACTTGGCTCTGTTGAACCCTCTCTTCTATTCCTTGCAATTAATAATATTTGAGCCACGGGTATAGATGCTTGAGTGCTTATCTTTGAAGGTAAAGAGGAGTTGCAACTAGGGCTTTAAGTGCTAAAGTACAAGTAAAAATTTACACCTAAAATTTGCTAGTATGTCTTACAAAGGAAAAGAGATTGAAATCAATGTTGATAGCTTTGAGTTTGCTAATGAAAGAGCAACTAATGATGCCCCTATGCTTGTAAACCATCTTGTTTCTATGCTTCAAGAAACCCTGGGCAACCCATCCCTCCAAGGTGAAGTGTTGCAGCAATTGCACACCCATGGTATTCTCCAAACTCCCCACCAAGAAGAGAGAGTACCTAGGAAGCCTCCTAGTGAGACTACCAAAAGAGGACTCTCTCCGATAAGGGAAGAAGAATGGGATCCATATGAAGGGCCCAAAAATCTACTACTCGATGACGCATCTCCTTCCCAAAGGAGAACCCAAGTTTCAACGGTAGAGCCCCCACCGAAAGAACGAGAAAGAAGTGAGTCTCTAGCCACCTCGGCGAAGATGGCTCCACGAAGACGGCGGGCAAAACGCTCTCCAACACCCCCTAAACGGAGAAGACCGTCGCATACTTCTCTACACCATAATTCAAAGAGGGATGAGAGAAAACAAGAGAAGAAAAAGGTGAGAAAGAGGTCACCCTCTTTTCCATCTTCTTCATCCTCTTCCTCTTCTGAAGAAAGTGATGGTGCAGACAAGGAGGAACAAGGGAAGAAAAAGGCGAGAAAGCAGTCACCCTCTTCTCCATCCTCATCATACTCTTCCTCTTCTGAATAAAGTGATGGTGCAGCTCTTGAACCACCTAAAAGAAGAGGCCATAGGAAATCCTATGCCGCATGGAAGAGGTTGTGCAAGCTCAAAAAGTTCAAAGAGGGAGGAAAGAACATCTCTTTTTGTACCTACGATGGCACTTTTGGTGCTATGGACAAAGTCTTGGCCTTTATCCAACAATTCGATGCGGCGGTAGTACTATACCTCTTGTACATAAGCAAGCTTTCAATAAGTCAATAAAGAGCTTATTTCCATGTACATGATTTTTGTTAAAGATTCTCAAAATGAACGTAATGCTTTAGCAAAAGAAAATATAAACAATCAAAAGAAATTAGAGTTATCCAATTTTCTCAAGGGGTTCCAAGATGAATTTATCGACGATATCCCTTGTGAACTACCTCCCAAACGAGGCAATGACAACCATGCAATTGAACTTCTTTCAGGAAGTTCACCGCCTACTAATAAACCTCCTTATAGAGTTTCCCAAGCTCAACAAGAGGAGATTATGTGGCAAGTGCATGAGTTAGTTGAGAAGGGCATGGCTAGGCCTAGCTCATCTCCATTTTTTTCACCAGTGTTATTAATGCAAAAGAAAGACGGCACATATCGTTTGTGTGTCAACTATAGAGCACTAAATAGGAACAGTATCAAGAATAGGCTTCCCATTCCACGGGTAGAAGACCTATTTGATAAGCTACAAGGGTCGACCTACTTTAGTAGGATTGACCTAAAAAGTGGCTACCATCAAATAAGGATAGTTGATCAAGACATTGTAAAGACCGCATTTCGCACTATGTTTGGTATTTACGAGTATATTGTCATGCCTTTTGGCTTGACCAATGCACCAGCCACATTTAACCACTTGATGGAGAAGCTATTCATGCCTCACCGAACCTTTACTGGAGTGTTCTTTGATTATATAATCATCTACTCTAATTCATTAGACGAACACAAGCAACACCTCCAAGTAATATTTCAAGTTTTACGAGAGAATAAACTTTATATTAATCAAAAGAAGAGTGAATTTTTCTTAAAAGAGATTCAGTATTTAGGTCACATTATCTCTCAAGATGGCATCCAAATGGATCCATCAAAGCTAGAGGTAATAAAAGGATGGCCTAATCCAATGAATCTGCATGAACTAAGAAGCTTTATAGGTATCTGTGCATACCTATAGACACTTCATAGAAAATTTCTCACAAATCGCAGGACCATTACATGACCTAACAAAGAAAAACGTTAGGTATATATGGTCCACCAAGGAGAACAATGCTTTCAAAAAGCTTAAAGAAAATATTATCTCTGAACCTGTGCTTACACTACCAGATTTCTCAAAGCCATTTGAGGTCCAATGCAACACTTGTGGTGATTGCCTTGGAAATTTTTTTCTCCAAGAAGGGCATGCCATAGCCTATGAAAGTCGAAGGCTCGACCCTGTTGAGCAAGCTCTAGGCATATATGAGAAGGAACGCTTAGCAGTTCTACATGCTCTAGATTCGTGGAAGCACTATTTACTAGGGATTCCTTTCATTCTGCGAGTGGATCACCAAAGCCTTAAGTACTTCATGACGCAAACCAAGCTCTCTGACAAACAAATGAGGTGGGCAAATTTCCTTTCGCAATTTCATTTTCATATTGCTCACATTGCTCGCAAGCATAATCAAGGAGCCGATGCACTCTCAAGACGACCGAGAGTGAATGCAGTATCCATAGCAACTCACAATGATCTATCTGATAGATGAGTACACTATCGATCCCGATATTAGAGATCAGCCCTTGCACTAGGGAAGAAGGAAGAACCATTTACCCTACAACGTGGTTATCTTCTCTATGGCAATAGACTATGTGTTACTAACTCACTACGTGAGAAAGTAATGTATGAATCTCATGCTCCTCCTTATGCGGGGCATAGAGGGATTCAGTCTACCCTAAAAGGGATAGAAACATATTTTTATTGGCTTCCATGAAAGCAAACATACAAGAGTATGTTTCAAAATGTGTGGTATATGCCAAAAGGCGAAGTTTAATAGAGGGAAGCAACCTGGATTGCTTCAACCGTTGCCAATCCCTAATTCACCATGGGAGAGCATATCCATGGATTTTATCTTTGGATTTCCCAAGTCTATTCATGGGAATACAAGAATATGGAAAATAGTAGACAGCTTTAGCAAACAAGCACATTTTATGGACGGGTGTCTAACCTCACTCCTATCTTATTGCAGACGTAGTGAGAACCACAAATAAATTGTCAATCCATGGGATGAAGCTGACTTGACTAGTGCATAGAGGCTACAAGAGGTTGTCACTCTCTTGGAAAACAACAAACAATTCGCATCTAACTCAGGCTACACTCAAATGACTGAAATCACCAAAAGTTAATCGCTCATCGGTAAACAAATCACATCTGTTACAGCATCAAATGACATCCAAATGTAGCAAAACTTCTAGGACATGTTTATAAGACCTAAGTACACCTGCTTATGGTCTCAAACCTCACTTTAGGTCAAGTGCAAAAATCGAGATTATACCTAGTCATTTTCGACCCAAAATGCATCTAAATGCTCAACAATGATGTCCCAATACCCCGCATATACTTAGTTTTTTATTTTAAAGTTAAATTCCTACTTATGATGAAATTAGGTTGCGGGTCGGCGATGCCAAAATCTACAAAATACCGTGAAATGCTTACGTCAATGCGTAGAGCTCTTACCTGTGGTTGCAATGCAACAAACGTGACTACAACGTGACAACCGAGAAGGGAGTAGGAAGCGCGAGAAGGAGAGAAGTGAGCGTCATTAGCTCACGCTGTGTTTCTATTATCCAAAACTTAATAATAAGTTTACAAAATTGGATTTTATACCTTAGCCAAGGTTTTTGGTGGTCAAAACTAATAATCTGGGAGCTCTAACTAAAGACAGGTTGATACAATCTGGAAGCTTGTAACCCCGGCTCATTAATTACAAAGTTTATCCGGAAAATAAGAGTTACAATATTCCCGATTCATCAAAATAATTATTGTTTTTACAATAAGAGCTCCAAAAAATGGTATCTGAGTTAGCTTGCTGCTAACATTCCCCCCCTCCTCGCCTGTGTCATCCCTTGACACAGCTTTATGGGGCTGAAATAATCTTCGGGTTGACGGCTAGCAAGGCGGTCTTTAAGAGCATGTAAAGGTTTCTCATATCTGATCTTTCTTTCTTTGTCTGGAACTTGCAAAAATTGCATGGTGACTCTATTCTTGAGATCGATGGCTGAGTAGCCTACGAATCTGGAAGTTAGGTTGGTGATCACTGGCCAAAAATCTTCGTTCACCAAGTGAAAAACCCTATATAGAGAACGCTTCCTCAAACGCCAACATATTGTGAGATGGCAAGAACATGCAGCGGGCGTAGAAGCCATAAAGGACTTCTTTGCAAGGTTGGATGCTAAGGTCGTAGCAAAGACCTTTATTTCCCTCGAGGAACGACATCCATGGTGCTCCTGCTTGCTTTGGCTCATGAAAAGCTTCAATGCATGTGAGCAGCATTCGAAAAACTTTGTATAGCATAGCACATGAGAGATAAGGGAGACTTTTGGAGAATGCCATGGCGCCCGTTAGGGTTTTCACCATGTATTCCTCTGTCGGCATTCCATTTTTTGGAGCTGGCAATCTCGAATAATTCAGCCATGATGCCACTTCTTTGTCATTGCTTCATGTGCTTGCCACGTCCTTACTCTGGGTACATGACAAAAATCGGGTCCTTTTGAAAGGTTGCAGGTGCTCTTGTGAACAGAATCAAGTATCTGGAATTCTTGTTCAGCCAGCTCTTTCTCCACTTGGGGTGGACTTCTTCTGCGCCTTTTGCCTGCATGTCTTTGTATAATCTTTTCTTAACTTGTAGCAACTCTACCTTGATCAAAGGGATATGGTAGTGATTGTTGATGCATTGTGCATTGATTTGGTTGGGAGTGAGTTGAGTAACATTGACTGAATGGAGAACTCTCAACTCCCAATCCATCGCTACTTTCCATTTCTCATCCGTCTACTGAGCAACCTACTCCTTAAGTGGATCTTCTTGAGCTTTTGACAGTTGGACCATTGGCACTTGATCGGCATCTATTTTTGGTACCTAAAAGTCTTCTTCTCCACCTAGCCCTTTTGCTGGCTGTGTTTCCATCTCAGAGAAAGAGGTTGAGGGAATTTCAATGTGGCGTTGTGTTGGTGTACCTGCTTCTTCTTGCGTCTCTTGTTGTCCGTCTCGCAGCAGCTGATTAACTCTATTGAGCTCTACTATCTCCTTGGGCAGTTGTTCCTCTCTTCGTACCCACATCAATGCAAGGTATCTTTGTTGTGACTTCTCTAGCTTTAGCTCTGGCTCGAGATCTTTATTCTTCTTTTTCAGTGCTTTATATACTTCATATGTACCTTTGATCGAGGCAAGTACGGGATTTTCTCTTATCTACCGCAAGAAGGTTGCATGATCATTGATCCTTTGCTCTGAGTATTGCAGTGAAGCATTTGCTACCTCGAGCTGCACTTGGATCTTTTAAACTGACAGAGTTGTAGTTAAGAGTTCATTGGTAACCTCTATCAGTTGTTCGTTTTTATCTTACAGGCATGTGTTAACTTCATGAGAAGTTCACCTAATTCTTCCATTTCCTTTTGTTGCTTCTTTCTGGCTAGTTGGTGTTGTTCAGCTTCAGCTCCCAACTCTTGGATTTGTCTTTGCAGATTAGTGATAACAATCATTCTGTCCTCTAGCTCTCCTTGGAGATAACCATCTCTATCTCTCTAGCCTTAGCATTGCGGCTGTTTGCATTTTCTATGTCATTTCCCGCATCTGCTTGGCATACTCGTCTACTTGGAGAATTACTTCATCATTTGTCTGCCAGTCTTCAGGTTTTGTGGGCTGCCTAGACGTTTCAACAGTTTCTTGTTGCTCCTTTGGTGGGGTTGTGGTTGCTTCGGCTGCTTTGTCTCCTTGAGGCTTTGTGGATGCCTCGGCCGTTTCTTGCTGGGTGGTGGTAGACGGGGTGGCCTATGTTTCTTGTGCCTTAGGTTGCTTAAAACTGGCAGTCTCTTGTGGTTTAGGACTTGCTGCCCTTTTCGATTCTGGCTCTTTTGCTTTGGCTTGCTCGAAAGCAGTTGTTGCCTGTTGTTCAGATCCTACTGCTTCGTGCGGTTCAGACTCCTTTTCCTTGGTTTTCTCTCTAGCGTTAGCACTGCGGCTAAGTGTTGGTGAAGGTGGAGGGCTTGGCATGGGGTGGTCTTGTTGTTCCGTTGTTGTAGGTTCTTCTTGATCGTGCTGGGATTCACTTTGTTGGGTCGCTTCAGATTGTCTTTGCTACTCGGCCGCATCTTCCTTTGCTTTTCTTTCAGCTTCTTGAGTTTCTTTTAGCTTTAAGGCTTCTGCTTCCTGGTACATGCGTTCAAGAGAATCCTTGGGATCTTTTGGTTCTCTCCTGGCGGGATTCTTGGTTCGGGGGCCTTTTATATCTCTTGGAACCCACCGTGCTGGGTCCTCACCTGCAACTTGGCGGCTTCTTTCGTAGGTCTCTTTTTCCCTTTCAAACCTCGCCGTCTTTTGTTGAGGTTCTTCTTAATGTGCAGCCACTGCCTTCTTCTTCATCTCCTCTCTTTTGGCTCTCTTCTCTTCATTGTCTGAGCTTTCGCTGCTATGTGCTTCATGAGAGCTTTCTACAGACTCCTCATCAGATTTGTAAACTCATTTTGTCGACCTTGTTGTTCTTGATGATGGCTGTGCTGACACTATCCATGTGTTTTAATCTGGGGCAGGCGGCAAATTGTCTGCCATGCCCATAGCATGGTATGCTATTCTTGTGAGTACCTCAGGTTGTCATAAAAATTAATATCTAACCAACCCAAATGATTTTCTCATATTAAACTGATCACTTAATGTGGGAGAATACACGAGAATAAGGGCTAAGATATAGACATGTGCTTATAGATCTATCTCAACACGGGGCCAATGGTAAAGGGGCCCAAATGAGAGATGGTCTATCAAAGAGCAAGGCTAACCAATGGAGCATAAGACCTTAGGGTTAGATTCATTGAAGACCTCCAATAATGTGTGTAAAAGTCCTTTGACCTTAGGTAAAAGCTAGGGCTGAGCTTGAGGCGCGGGAACCCGACCTAGCTCGAGGTGCTTGTCCTGCTTGTCATGCTTGATGACTAAGGTGCTTGAGGTGCTTGATGATTGAGGTGCTTGAGATTCTTGAGGTGATTAATTATTGAGATGCTTGAGGTGCTTGACATGCTTGAGATGCTAAGGTTGCACTTGAGGTGAGAACCCAGCCCAAGCTTAAAGTGCTTAAGGGCCAAGCTTGTGGTGGGAACTGGCCCTATGCATGAGGGGTTGAGGTGTCAAAAAGTCAAATATTCAATCCCTACAAGGAGGCGGCAATCCCTACATGAGGGGGGATGAGAGAGAACACCCACACACTCACACAAGGCATGCATGGTACAAAGATAGCAAAAGGGACACTTGTCAAGTTCCTCCTCATGTTGCCCTCATGGTGTTCCTGAAGCCTATTGGTTGGTCATGCAAGGGGTCCAATGATAATTTAGGAGATTTAATTAATTGATTTTTCATTTATCAAGTCCTCTCTCTCAAAGGGGAAAGGGGGACACTTGTCCTAAGGCTACCCTTGCTGCTTGTAATGCCTCCTGCTTGTGATTGGCTAGGCTTGGAGGGGTCCAATGAGCTTCAAGCATGAGCTACAAGGGGGGGTCGACCCAAGAAAGCTAGGGGGTTGCTTAGGGGGTATACTCACCCACACACATTCACAAACACTCTCATTGTGTGCTAGGAAAGGTGCAAGAGCTCCATCTCCTTCTCCAAGCTCCTTGAGAAGTTGAGAGCCTACACCAACACTCTTGGCTATGGAATGCAAATCCAACCAAGAGCTATGCTTCAATGCTTAAGCTTTCCATATTCTCCATCTTCATTACTATGCTATTATGTATGCTAAGCAAGAAGAGTGATGATAAGTGAGGAATTATTTCTTTCTCCTATGGAATACTTCTTCTTCCTCTTCCCTACCCTCATTCCCTGCTAGCTCTCTCCACCTTCGAAGGTGTTTGAGGTCTTGGGACTGAGGCTTGGGATAGTTAATGCTTTCTACAAAGTGCATGTTATGCTTATTGCAAGAAGGCTAATGGTTTATTGCAAGTAGATTAGTTACTTAATGTAAGTAGATTAATTGTATTGCAAGGTAGATTAATTGTTGCTTTAGGCACAAGTTGATGCATAAAATTATACATCTTCATGCACTCAAATGATTAAGGGAACACAAAGACTAATGATGTTCATAAGTTCTTGATTGTTTTCAAGCTAAGATTGATTGTTGATATTATGCAAAATCTTGGTGTATGAAGCTTCCATCTCCATACTGCCAAAGAGGTCTCAAGGAACACAAAGATTGTATTGTACCAAGTCTCTCTTTATGAGAGAATCTATAATACAAATGCCTTTTGGAGGGGGGACCGGCTCCACATAAATCCAGTCCTCAACTGTTGTCATGTTCTCTAAACTCTCTCTCTCTCTCTCTCTCTCTCTCTCTCTCTCTTGCAAAAGTATTGCTCATGCCTAGTGAATTAAGTGTTACGATTAAGTTGCTACTACCAATTAAGTTCACCCTCTATGCTCTCAAAGTTGCTCACTCTAATTCTCTTAATTCCGCTATTCTCTAAAGTCATAGGCCATTTCCATTACACAGGTGCACCTAGATAAGTGATCTTGCCCTCTTTCTTGGTACCCTTTAGCGTGGATAGCACATACTGTGCGTGATCAATGGGTTGCCTGGTTGTCGACTTCAACACTTGCGTGAAGGTAGCTGCAACTGCGTGATTGGGTGTTGTGTACCTTGATGGTCTCTTTTCTAGAAAGTGGAAGTGTTGATGATATTACGGTGCTGGTTCTTCCACTTGTTTCTGGATGAGATCAGCAAAGGTTGCCACAGCTGTCTCCTTGGTGAATGTACCTGCTGTCTTTCTGTCTTTGGCCCTCATTGGCATCCCCTCTATTGGCAACTTGAGAGCCTCAGCCACAATTTCCTTCGTTATCACTACTTCTACCTCCTGCCCTTGTTGGTCAGTAATCTGTGCTGATCCGTCTTCCTTGATCGTAGACAGGAGCTCATAAGCTTTCTGAAAGTCTACACCACATGGTTCTTGATCGTAGAATTCTTTGAGTCTCGAGCCTTCTATTAGCTTCTTTTGTGCCGGGCTTTGTCGCAACATCATAGATTTCTTTTGGCAACAGCTATAGCTCTACCTGATGTCCTTCTTCACTTTGAAACTTGCATGTGAAAATTGTGGTGTTGTTTTCTTCAAGCTGTTCTTTGGACAGATATGTTGCCTTGGTTGTTTTTACTGAACTGGGATCCAGTTGATATGGTGGCAGCTCTTGTAGCTTCTCTTTTTGGGATACCCTCTTCTTGGCCTTCTTCGCAGTTTGCATTGCTCCTGTTAAGTGAGTAGAGTGCCAAAGTAAGAAAATTTGGCAGATTCCTCTACGAAATGCCCTTCAGTCTAAATTGCTGACAAATTGAGTCCAATTTACTTCAAATCAATTTTTGAACATGCATAGATGCATAAAAACATGTAAAGATCAAAATCATAAAGTCCAAGCAAAATTTTGCAACAAAAGTAAATAATCGCGATTATTTACAGCTAATGAATTTTTCCAACTTTTTGCAATTTTGACATCATAGACTTGAAATGCTATCAATTAGATACTCTGAGTGAAATGTAGACGGATTTAAGTGCATAGGGTGAGAATGGTGCCAGATTTAGGCTTTCCGTCTCAGGAACAGTAGATATAAAGGAATTTTGAGATTTTGAGCTCCAAATTTGTTCAAACTTGGTTAGCGGGCTTAGAACACCATGTGCTTTGGTCCCATGAGGGCAAAGTTGCAATTTCCCCCCATCTTCGCAAAAAGGTAAATAATCGCGATTATTAACTTTTTCATCAAAATGAACATTTTTTGGTGCAAACTGGTTCTAGGCATGATGTAGACCCTGTGTATGTGATATGAGGTGATTTGGATCAAAAAATGTGACTAATAACTCAAAAATTGGTTTGAAAGGACTTCTTTGTGTTTTTTGATAACTTTTCAAGTTATCATTGATCATTTTGGCTCATACTTGAAATGTGGCATGTAATAAGTGTGTACAAGTGATAGGTGAGGTGATGGTTCCATTTTCAAGCCAAAATATTGCAAAAGTAAATAATCGCGATTATTTACAACAATCAACTTTTTTTGTAAAACTTGAAACTTTCGACCTAAACATATTCTATACACCTAAAAAAAGTCCTAAATTGAATTTGGTAAAAGTTTTGTGTTGTCGGCATCACTTCTTGCTTTGTTGACGCTGAAATCACCAACTTTTGTGACTACATGGCTTGTGGAGTTGGTTAGTCACTTTTGAGGCTATGGACTTGTCTGCTACATAGTCCTGAAGCAACTCATCCAATTTTGGCCCATTTGGAGTCATTTTGACTTCGTATGTCAAATTTGATGCTTTGTAGCCTTCGAGGGGTTTTTTGCTTTTCGAGGGCTTGACTTGATTGACTTTATGAAACCAACCATATACATTGTGTATAGACCCAGTCTATAAGCTGTCTATGGAGTCAGAATCCAATTCTGCCATCTGCCAAAAACCTAGCTTTTCTACTTGGGACCCCCCCTCGACCCCTACGAATGGTCAACTAGTAAGTGTTCTATTATGTTGGGGCATGCTACAGTTCAAGTCTCGTCTGATTTAGATGAGTTGACAGGTCGCTATGGTCAATTTTTGGTCGTAGGACTTCGTGCACTGCTCGGATTCTAGGGTTTTCTTCTTGGGGTTTAGACTAGCTACCGGCCGTACAGAATGGATCATTGATAAGTTAGAACTTACCCCTCATGTCTCATGTGAGACAACGCTGTAAACAGACAACTTTGGACTCCAAAAAATGCGCATGAAGAAGGTCGAAAAGCTCTCTATCCAAAGGCGACAAGTGGAAATGAGGTGATTTTAAACTACCTTGGGTATCTATACTCAGACTTCCCAAACCATTTTTTCCCAAATTCCCATGTTAGTCCTACTAGGCCGTGAAATCTATGTTATGAAGGAGTACGAGCGAAAGTGCGACGCGAGAGAGAGTGCGAGAAGAAGAGCACGACGATATGGTGAACTCGCTCTACTATAATGTGTAGAGCATAGTGAGTGTTGGGGTATAAAGCCCAATGTGGTCGCCCAGGTAAGTGGGCGGGCCGCCAGGTATGTACACAGATTCTTTTGTTAAAACCTAATAAGAACTCACTATGCTCTACACATTACAGTAGAGCAAGTTCACCATATCGTCGTGCTCTTCTTCTCGCACTCTCTCTCGCGTCGCACTTCTGCTCGTACTCCTTCAACTGGTATCAGAGCTCAGATCGAGGCTCGGGGCAGTACTGCAGGAGGCTAGAGTCACCAACTCAGATTGGAGTGAAATTCGACACGCAAAGACACGGCCCCAAATCTTGTGGGAAGACCCATAGGGCTTGGTGTGCTCAGAATTTCATTCTGAGGTCATCTCGGTCACCGTTCGGCTTCGACAAAGTTCTGCGCAGGCCATTTTCGACTACGTGGTCTCAGCGGGTGCAGATCCGACTCTGCAAATTTGGGGTTTTCCGCCTACGACTGCAGGTACTGAGGATATTGACACTCCCAGAATGTTGATTTGTGGCTGTCTACACATCGAAGGACGGCTCACAGTTCTTGGAGGCGTGTCACATACGACACGGGCGCATCTACACACAGACTGTAGGCGACATTCACTAGTTCATCAGGTAGCTTGTGTTTGCTGCTTGATATTCCAGATTTCATCCTGACATTGCAGGTACTTCCACATGGGATGTATTGTCAGAGATGATGTATGTATGTTGAGGGTTTGCTGGCTGTGAGTCACGCAGCAAACAACCGCCGCAGCGGTTACAGCATATAGTGGGAAATTTGTGGATGTATGACTTTGTGGGAAGTCTATGTACTGTCAGATTTACTGCAGCCTTTGTTGAGGGTCGAGTGAGGTTTTATTGAGCTGGGGGATTCTCGAATGTTGAGATCCTTTCGGTGATACCGGTCTTGGAGCGATTCCTCGAGCACCCTTAGATAGGCAGCTAGGATGTATTGACTGTGAGTTAGACAGTTGGGATTGCATCTTTGCTTTACTGCCGTTGAGGCATTGTAGTAGTCTATGCTTACAGGACAGTGACAGGACAGTGAGAGACAGTACAGGTGCAGGACAGGTTTATCCGCAGCTTACAGTGTCAGAGAGACAGTGTTTTTTGAGTTGTTTTTGGTCTGTTTTTTGAGTACACCAGAGCCATTTTACAAAGGAGACTCTGCCAAAATTTTTGCAGAATCTGAAGCTTTCTTGGTTCATTTGACAGGTTGATATTGGTTTAGAGGTCAGTTTACAGGGGAAACTCTGCCGAATTTTTCCCAGGAAAGTAAACCACTGTGAAGCGTAGCTATGGCTTGATCACAGGACACCGCTCTTTACAATATCAAGAAGCTGGATGGAACCAATTTCCCATTGTGGAAGAAGCAGATTTGGCACGTGTTGGTACAAAAGAAGCAGATAAAACCTATAAAGCTCAAGGGGATAAAACCAGAAGATATGGAAGAAGATGAATGGAGCGAAATGGATGAATTGGCACTTTCTACCATTATGCTGACTTTGGCAGAAAGCGTTTACTTCAATGTAGCAGACGAGATGTCGGCTTATCAAGAATGGTTAAAGCTGAGTGATCCTTATGAGAAGCAGAGTGCAGCTTCACATGTATGCGGACTTAAGAAGCTTGTTGACTTGAAGATGAAAGAAGGGACACCTATGTCCAATCATCTGAATGAATTCAACACAATCTATAGTCAGTTGTCAGCTCAAGGTGTCAAGTTTGATGAACCTGTTAGAGCTATGTTCCTGTTGATCACATTGCCGGAAAGTTGGGACACTTTTCGCACAGCTTTGAGTAATTCTGCACCTCTAGATGGTTTGAACATAGCAGGTGTAGAAGAAAGTCTGCTTACTGAAGAAACCAATAGAAAGACAATGGACAAAGGCAAAGGAACAGCCTTAGTTGTCAGGGGAAGGACCAAAGAAAAGTACAAAGGTGGAAAGAGGAATCAGTCTCGTAGCAAGTCCCGCAGTGCTAAAGGCAAGAGTGACATAGAATGCTACCATTGTTGCTAGAAGGGTCACATGAAAAGAGACTGCAGAGAATGGAAAGCAGAAAAAGGCAAAGAGAAAGCTGAAGACCATGGTGAGAAGAACAAGTCCTCAGTGAAGATTCAAGAAATAAATGTGACAAACACTGTTGCAGAGGATGACAGTCTAGTGTCAGGAGACATCTACTTCTTGAAGAATACAATGGACTCAGCTCTTCTTACAACATCTGATGGAAATGCACTGAGTGACTGGATTATAGACTCAGGGGCATCACTTCATGTGTCTCCAAATAAGGAGTGGTTTACATCTTATGTGCCCACTAAAGATCATGTTCGGCTAGGCAATGGGCAGACATGTGAGATCTTAGGTGTTGGAGATGTTCAATTGAAGTTTCAGAATGGCTCTTCTTTCACGCTGAAGAATGTGAGACATGTTCCCGCAATTACAAAGAGCTTGATCAACACAGGTTTACTTGATGATGCTGGCTATGTCACCACTTTTGGACAGAACATGTGGAAGATATCCAAGGGTTCTATGACAGTAGCACATGGAGTAAAGCCTGGAGGACTTTACATGATTTATGTATCAAATGTCTCTAAAAATGTAATCAATGTAACCGAGCAGCCGAACGTTTCTTTGTGGCATAGCCGGTTAGGACATATGTCCAAGAAGGGAATGGAAATCTTGTCTCGTTCTGGTTATTTGCCTGGCTTTTCATTTAATGATTTTGAATTCTGTGAACATTGTCTGTATGGTAAGCAAACACAGCAGCCACATAAGCATAGAAGCAGTAGAAGAGATACACAGTTGGCACTTGTTCATAGTGATTTGTGTGGACCTATGCCTAACCTATCTCTAGGGGGAGCTTCTTACTTTATGACATTTATAGACGATTACTCGAGGAAAGTATGGGTTTACTTTCTCAAGCACAAGGATGAAGCGTTTAGTGTTTTCAAAATGTTTGTGACACTTGTGGAGAATCAGAGTGGCAAGAAGCTTAAATAAGTTACGCACTGACAATGGTGGAGAGTATGTTTCAAAGGCCTTTCAGGACTTTTGTGAGTCAAAAGGTATAAAACGTGAACTTACTGCTCCTTACAATCCTCCTCAAAATGGTGTTGCTGAGAGGATGAATAGGACTATACAAGAGAAGGTCAGAAGTATGTTGTCTAATGCACAGCTGCCAAATGGGTTTTGGGCTGAAGCTGTATCAACAGCTGTTCATCTTGTAAATAGATCTCCTAGCAAGGTTTTGCAGAAGGATTCAGTGCCAGAGATGGTATGGTCAGGCAAAATGCCCTCATATAAGCATCTCAGAGTCTTTGACTGTGAGGCATATACTCACGTTCCAAAGGAATTTAGGAACAAACTTGAGCCAAAGAGTAGAAAGTGCATCTTTCTAGGCTATGGTAATTCTGGTGAGATGGGGTACAGACTTTGGGATCCCGAATCCGCAAAGGTTGTCCGTAGCAATGATGTTCACTTTAATGAATCCAAATATCATTCTAAACCAGAGAGGGTTGAGGAGATTAGAAGAGTTGTCTTCCAAGAAGATGGACCTGCAAGTGCAAGACAAAATGTCAGGCCTCAAGACGAGCAAGGACAGGATAGAGTGGAACCACATGTTGTGGCTGAACCTGAGCCACCTATTGTGCGTAGATCTGGACGTGTCACGTGACCTCCTGATAGGTTTGTTCCATCTATGAACTATGTCATGTTGACTGATTGCAATGAGCCTTCATGTTACAAGGAAGCAGTGCAAATGAAGGACTCCGGGAATTGGCAATTGGCTATGCAATCAGAGATGACAGCTCTGCATAAAAACCAGACATGGAAGCTAGTTAAATTACCACGGGGAAAAAAGGCTCTACCTTGTAAATGGGTTTACAGGTATAAGATCACCGCTCATGATAGTCAGCCAAAGTACAAAGCAAGGCTTGTTGCCAAGGGCTTTAAGCAAGAACAAGGCATTGACTTTGATGAAGTTTTCTCTCCGGCTCAAGGCATGGACTTTGATGAAGGCTCGAGGATAAGCAACTTCAGCTTGTCAAAGTTCACACCACAAAAAATCCTGCTAATCTACTTACAAAAGGACTTCCCTCAGAGAGCTTTGCGCATTTTTGCAAGCAGTTAGGTGTAGGGTAGTACATCACTTCTCTACATCTCTTGTATATTAGCTTGTATAGTAGCTTCTCTCACACTTAAAGTACCACATTGGACTTTAAGTGGGAGGTTGTTGGGGTATAAAGTCCAATGTGGTCGCCCAGGTAAGTGGGGCCGCCAGGTATGTACACATATTCTTTTGCCAATCAGCAATGGAACACTGAATGCCTTTCCCTTCTCCATATTGAAACGTTGCAAAACCTTGTCAATATACTCTGTTTGAGATAACCAAATCAACTTCTTTGATATGTCTCTCTCAATGCGCATACCAAGTATATGACTTGCCTCACCCATGTCTTTCATGTCAAACGATTTTGACATCTTTGACTTCAAAGCTGAAATTTCTTCCAAGTGCTTGCCAGCAATCAACATGTCATCCACATACAAAATAAGGATCAGCCAACTACCATCCTTAGCCTTCTTTGTATATAGACAGTGATCGAACTCACTACGTTTGTAGCCTTGAGAAAGCATAAACTTGTGGAATTTATGGTACCATGCCCTCGGTGATTGTTTTAAGCCATAAAGACTCTTTAACAATTGGCATACCCAATCTTCCTTGCCTTTCTCAACAAACCCTTCTGGCTGCTGCATGTAAATTTCCACATCTAAATCACCATGCAAGAACACTGTCTTGACATCCATTTGGTGCAACACCAAATCTAATATGGCAACCAATGCAAGAAAGCATCTCAATGTAGTCATCTTGACCACCGGAGAGAAGACTTCATCAAAGTCAATGCCTTGTTCTTGCTTAAAGCCCTTGGCAACAAGCCTTGCTTTGTACTTTGGCTGACTATCATGAGCGGTGATCTTATACCTGTAAACCCATTTACAAGGTAGAGCCTTTTTGCCCTGTGGTAATTTAACTAGCTTCCATGTCTTGTTTTTATGCAGAGCTGTCATCTATGACTGCATGGCCAATTGCCAATTCCCGGAGTCCTTCATTTGCACTGCTTCCTTGTAACATGAAGGCTCATTGCAATCAGTCAACATGACATAGTTCATAGATGGAACAAACCTATCAGGAGGTCGCGTGACACGTCCAGATCTACGCACAATAGGTGGCTCAGGCTCAACCACAACCTGTGGTTCCACTCTATCCTGTCCTTGCTCATCTTGAGCCCTGACATTTTGTCTTGCACGTGCAGGTCCATCTTCTTGGAAGACAACTCTTCTAATCTCCTGAACCCTCTCTGGTTTAGAATGATATTTGGATTCATTAAAGTGAACATCATTGCTGCGGACAACCTTTCTGGATTCGGGATCCCAAAGTCTGTACCCCATCTCACCAGAATTACCATAGCCTAGAAAGATGCACTTTCTACTCTTTGGCTCAAGTTTGTTCCTAAATTCCTTTGGAACGTGAGTATATGCCTCACAACCAAAGACTCTGAGATGCTTGTATGAGGGCATTTTGCCTGACCATACCATCTCTGGCACTGAATCCTTCTGCAAAACCTTGCTAGGAGATCTATTTACAAGATGAACAGCTGTTGATACAGCTTCAGCCCAAAACCCATTTGGCAGCTGTGCATTAGACAACATACTTCTGACCTTCTCTTGTATGGTCCTATTCATCCTCTCAGCAACACCATTTTGAGGAGGATTGTAAGGAGCAGTAAGTTCACGTTTTATACCTTTTGACTCACAAAAGTCCTGAAAGGCCTTTGAAACATACTCTCCACCATTGTCAGTGTGTAAGCATTTAAGCTTCTTGCCACTCTGATTCTCCACAAGTGTCACAAATGTTTTGAAAACACTAAACGCTTCATCCTTGTGCTTGAGAAAGTAAACCCATACTTTCCTCGAGTAATCATCTATAAATGTCATAAAGTAAGAAGCTCCCCCTTGAGATAGGTTAGGCATAGGTCCACACAAATCACTATGAACAAGTGCCAACTGTGTATCTCTTCTACTGCTTCTATGCTTATGTGGCTGCTGTGTTTGCTTACCATACAGACAATGTTCACAGAATTCAAAATCATTAAATGAAAAGCCAGGCAAATAACCAGAACGAGACAAGATTTCCATTCCCTTCTTGGACATATGTCCTAACCGGCTATGCCACAAAGAAACGTTCGGCTGCTCGGTTACATTGATTACATTTTTAGAGACATTTGATACATAAATCATGTAAAGTCCTCCAGACTTTACTCCATGTGCTACTGTCATAGAACCCTTGGATATCTTCCACATGTTCTGTCCAAAAGTGGTGACGTAGCCAGCATCATCAAGTAAACCTGTGCTGATCAAGCTCTTTGTAATTGAGGGAACATGTCTCACATTCTTCAGCGTGAAAGAAGAGCCATTCTGAAACTTCAATTGAACATCTCCAACACCTAAGATCTCACATGTCTGCCCATTGCCTAGACGAACATGATCTTTAGTGGTCACATAAGAGGTAAACCACTCCTTGTTTGGAGACACATGAAGTGATGTCCCTGAGTCTATAATCCAGTCACTCAGTGCATTTCCATCAGATGCTGTAAGAAGAGCTGAGTCCATTGTATTCTTCAAGAAGTAGATGTCTCCTGACACTAGACTATCATCCTCTGCAACAGTGTTTGTCACATTTATTTCTTGAATCTTCACTGAGGACTTGTTCTTCTCACCATGGTCTTCAGCTTTCTCTTTGCCTTTTTCTACTTTCCATTCTCTGTAGTCTCTTTTCATGTGACCCTTCTTGCCACAATGGTAGCATTCTATGTCACTCTTGCCTATAGCACTGCGGGACTTGCTACGAGACTGATTCCTCTTTCCACCTTTGTAATTTTCTTTGGTCCTTCCCCTGACAACTAAGGCCGTTCCTTTGCCTTTGTCCATTGTCTTTCTATTGGTTTCTTCAGTAAGCAGGCTTCCTTCTACACCTGCTATGTTCAAACCATCTGGAGGTGCAGAATTACTCAAAGCTGTGCGAAAAGTGTCCCAACTTTCCGGCAATGTGATCAACAGGAACATAGCTCTAACAGGTTCATCAAACTTGACACCTTGAGCTGACAACTGACTATAAATTGTGTTGAATTCATTCAAATGATTGGACATAGGTGTCCCTTCTTTCATCTTCAAGTCAACAAGCTTCTTAAGCCAGTATACCTGTGAAGCTGCACTCTGCTTCTCATAAAGATCACTCAGCTTTAACCATGCTTGATAAGCCGACATCTCGTCTACTACATTGAAGTAAACGCTTTCTGCCAAAGTCAGCATAATGGTAGAAAGTGCCAATTCATCCATTTCGCTCCATTCATCTTCGTCCATATCTTTTGGTTTTATCCCCTTGAGCTTTATAGGTTTTATCTGCTTCTTTTGTACCAACACGTGCCAAATCTGCTTCTTCCACAATGGGAAATTGGTTCCATCTAGCTTCTTGATATTGTAAAGAGCAGTGTCCTTTGATCCAGCCATAGCTACGCTTCACAGTGGTTTACTTTCCTGGGAAAAATTCGGCAGAGTTTCCCCTGTAAACTGACCTCTGAACCAATATCAACCTGTCAAATGAACCAAGAAAGCTTCAGATTCTGCATAAATTTCGGCAGAGTCTCCTTTGTAAAATGGCTCTAGTGTACTAAAAATAGACCAAAAAACAGCTCAAAAAACACTTTCTCTCTGACACTGTAAGCTGTGGGTAAACCTGTCCTGCACCTGTACTGTCTCTCATTGTCCTGTCACTGTCCTGTAAGCATAGACTGTGACAATGCCTCAACGGTAGTAAAGCAAAGATGCAATCCCAACTATCTAACTCACAGTCAATACATCCTAGTTGCCTATCTAAGGGTGCTCGAGGAATCGCTCCAAGACCTGTATCACCGAAAGGATCTCAACATTCGAGAATCCCCCAGCTCAATAAAACCTCACTCGTCCCTCAACAAAGGCTGCAGTAAATCTGACAGTACATAGACTTCCCACAAAGTCATACATCCACAAATTTCCCACTGTATGCTGTAACCGTTGCGGCGGTTGTTTGCTGCGTGACTCACAGCCAGTAAACCCTCAACAGACATACATCATCTCTGACAATACATCCCATGTGGAAGTACCTGCAATGTTAGGATGAAATCTGGAATATCAAGCAGCAAACACAAGCTACCTGATGAACTAGTGGATGTCGCCTACAGTCTGTGTGTAGATGCGCCCGTGTCGTATGTGACACACCTCCAAGAACTGTGAGCCATCCTTCGATGTGTGGACAACCACAAATCAACACTCTGGGAGTGTCGATATCCTCAGCACCTGCAGTCGTAGGCCGAAAACCCCAAATTTGCAGAGTCGGATCTGCACCCACTGAGACCACGTAGTCGAAAATGGCCTGCGCAGAACTTTGTCGAAGCCGAACGGTGGCCGAGATGACCTCAGAATGAGATTCTGAGCACACAAAGGCCTACGGTTCTACCCACAAGATTTGGGGCCGTGTCTTCGCCTGTCGAATTTCACTCCAATCTGAGTTGGTGACTCTAGCCTCCTGCAGTGCTGCCCCGAGCCTCGATCTGAGCTCTGATACCAGTTGAAGGAGTACGAGCGAAAGTTCGAGGCGAGAGAGAGAGAGAGTGCGAGAAGAAGAGCACGACGATATGGTGAACTCTCTCTACTGTAATGTGTAGAGCATAGTGAGTTCTTATTAGGTTTTTACAAAAGAACATGTGTACATACCTGGCAGCCCGCCCACTTACCTGGGCGACCACATTGGGCTTTATACCCCAACATGTTAGACTCAAAAATTTCCTCAATGGGATTCCTGTAGCTCATTCTGCAAGAATCTGTAAAAGTAGGTCTGACTGCCTAATTTAGGCTTTCCACTTCTGTCTACCGATTTGATTGAAATTTTTTGTGTCTGTCGGCTTGTCCTTTTGATCAGCGTTGTGTATTTAGTTTTTCCATCTGAGATCATTTACTATTTATTATTAATTTTTGACCTGTTTATTGAAAAGCTCAAAGAAAACAACAAGATGCGCTAAAAAAGCAACGTGAAAATCCAACTGTTAAGAAAATCCATCAAAAAACACCGCTTTATTATTTTCTGTTGGATTTCTCCATTTTTAAGTCCTAATATCAAGAAAAATGATGAAAAATAAGCAAAAAAGACTATTTTTTAATGATTTTTGGATAGTATATACACCATTTACACTTATCGGGGAGATATTATTAGTTAAATTTTCCCTATTGATTATTTATAAGGGAATTATTAGGTAGTTTTGTAAAAATTCACATGTTAAAATCAAACTCTTTTCCTCCCTCTTCAAACATTGCTTTTGATTACTTAGTTCCCTACCACCCCTCCTAGATGGCGTACTCCGGGACGACTGTGTGCATGGGTTGAACAATCGTGTCTATGCATAGCCTTGGTTGGCTCTACCATGCTTTGAAGATCAATGCAATTAAAACCATTCTGCTGTGCAAGAGTTGGGACTTGAGTAATTAACTCAAGGGTTTCTGATGTCGAGGTTTTCCTTGGCGGTCTTGCAAAGAGCAATTCATGTAGCTTGTGTGCTCTTGGCTTGATTGTACCATCAAGATGCTTTGGCACAATGATTTCCTGAGCTGTTGGTATCAATTGTGACTATTGTCGAGCTTTTACCCGCCATTGATATCTTGGTTTGCTTTGAGCAGAATGGTTGGTGGAGCCTTTTGAGACTTAACTCTCCATTGCTTGATTGGTTTTATGGTTTGTGGAGAAGATAAGTACTCCTTTTTTTTCCAAATCTATTTCATGTTTAAGCTCCCTATTCAAAGATAATCCTCTTTGTGCTTTGAACTTTGGAACCGTCTTTGGTATTGTAGATGATTTTTTGGGCACCCATATTTGAATCGGCTTGTCCTTAAGTTGTGCCTTTGGTACCCAAATTTGCTTGACTCCTTGCATACTACTTGTAGCATTTTCTTGTCGATAGGATGGAGAAGATTAATTGCTTCGTGGTTTGCTGTGTTGGTAACCTACTTTCCATTCCTCTGCTTGGTGCAATTGGAACGATGAGTTGTCCACCTTTAGGTGATAGCTTGAGCTGATTGGTATCCCAATCTGGTACTGCCTTGTAAGTCTGTATCCATGGGATTCCAAGAATCATTGTCTCATTCATGTGTTCATCTGGTAAGCATACAAACTAATGAGGACATGAACATCCATGTACTATCACATTCAAGTTGACTACTCCCAATGTTGGTGTTGGGTTCTTGTTGCATCCTTTAATAGTCGTTATTCCTACTGTCAAAGACTGACTTGTTGCTTCCTTGTATGTGGAATAACTGACTGCATTTACTCGAGCCCATGTATCAACCAATGCATTTGTGTTATGATTGTTTATATGTACTTTGATGTGAAGGTCCATTCCATCTAACCATTCATCATCTGTTGACACTGCATCTTTCTGCAATTCCCATTGTTGATGGGAATAGGTATTTGTTGATTCTTGAGAGCAGCTTTCCTTTTGATTACTCAAAGCCGAGCTTCTTCTTGGGCTTCATCAATAACTTGCTATCGTTTTATCTTTCTTTGCTTAGCTGCATGCATCCTTTCTAGCAATTCATTGGTTAGAACTTAAGGTTAGAACCAATGAATTGCTAGAAAAGGCACAACTTAAGTTCATCGGCCCACTTAGTCAAATAGTCCGTAGCTACAATGATATGGTTTGGATAGTGTAGTGCAGTGGGTATGTTACCATTTGTTGCAGCTGCATCTTGCATGTGAAGCTCTGAACTGTAATCTTCTTCTCACAGCAAATCCATGAAGCTAATTGTTTGAGAAGTCTCATGTGAATGATCCTCTGGGGTTGTAATGTGGCTAGTGTCGACTATGTACCCTTCTTGAATGTAATCATGTTGACCACCTCCATCTTGAGCACTGCCAAGCTGTTCTTGGTTCTCCATGATGTTCAAAGCATGGACTGCTTCTTCTTCGATGTCTTCCCTTATTGGCGTATTTGGAAACCTAAGACAAATTGTCCTCCTCGATTCCTTCCTCCTCATTTGCCATTTCTCTCTCTGTACTAATGTACATGCATGGCATGCCATCAAATTTGCAGGCTGTGTTGTCTAGAGGCCAGATCCCTGTTTTCTTGAAGCCTGCCTTGATGTTGTGCTCATTCAAAGATAGTTGTATTGCTTTTGATGCAATGGCGGCGAGCTCTCTCTCTTGCTTGCTTGAGATGAAGCTGTCTGATGCTGCACAAGCTTGTCTTTGTTTTCAAAAATTACCTTCAAAGACTTAAAAACAAAGACATCCAATGGTTCCAATTTGTGTGAAGTGTGGGCTAGTAAGGTAAGAATGTCGATGCCGGCATGATATGCTTTGCTTACAACCGCCAATAACACATGACTACCATGACCATCTAAAATGAGCAAATGTTGATTTTGCAATTGCACGTCCTGACCTATGCATTTTTGAAATGCTCAATCCAAGCTTGAAATAGTTCTTCGGTCATCCATGCTTTCTTTTGCATTGCCATGGCTGCGCCTTCTTCACAGTCTTCGATGTAGTTGCCAATCATACGGCTGCCCTTGAATATTTAGAAAGAGGGAATGGCTTGTCCGGATGCATTGACGCAACATAAGACAATGAGCCACTCCCTTGAGTCACACGTGAGGCCATACACTGACCTCGTACCTTTCCTTGCGAGAATCTTCATTCCCTATCTCGTGATCCTTGACATCCTGTCTCATCAGCATTCCATATGTTGGTGTGGATAGCTACTTTCTGAGTAAAGCTTCTCTAAGTTCTCATAGAGACTTTTGACTATATCTGGGCGAAACCTTGTAGCTCTTGATTGATCCAAACCTTCACAAACTCAAAATACAAGCTCCAGATGTCGCCTTTGAAAACCATCCCACCAACTCCTTCCTGGAATGCCGTTGGTGAAGAGTGTTTCCTGTGCTTGACAAATTTCTGTAACTTTCAACTTTACATCTACTATAGCTACCCAATAACTTGAATGAGACTTTTTGAATATCCACTCTAGCAGCAAAGCTTCTTCTTCTTCCGAGAGGATGGTGGGAGGGCCTTTTTGTTTCTTTTGGGTTCGACCTTCTTCCCAATTGATTATTGCAGACTTACTCATCCTATACAACATGGAGCATTTGTGCAGTGAGAGACCTTGGTCATGAGCACGGAGAGCTTTGGCCTTGTCTTGAGCTGTCCATGAAAGAGTGGTACGCCTTTTTGGTTTGATGGTTGTGTAGCTTCTATCTCCTTTGTTTGCTCATTGTTGTTGTCATCTATTGAATTTTTTGGAGTGGTTGATGCTGGAGGTGAGGGTTTGGGAAATGTTGCCTTTGTTTGAAGCACCAGAGGTGGTGTTTTACTGATTCTAGAGTGAAACTTTCTCTTTCTCCTGTTGCTCCGAGCATGTTGTACTGATGGTGATGTAACTGTAGTTTTCCTTGCTAATGATGTTTGGGTATGGCTGCTGGTTCGTGTGCCTCTTACCGTTTGTTTGTTTTAAAACAAAAGTTATAATATCAGAGTCAAACAAACTGTCTTTATACATTACATTGAAAACTAATGAAAATGATTATGATTAAAAACACTGTTGTTAGCTTACCTTTCAGAGTTAACTCAAGAAATAATATCAGTCCTCAAACTCTTTGAGAAGATGTGAATAGTCTCTCACAGAAAACTTTTTCTTAGGAGGGGGGAGAAGTGCGCTTGGGACTTGCAGCTCGCTTCTCGGCTAAGGTTGATGAGCAGGAAGTTGTTGTTGATGAGGAAGCCTTGGGTGATATGAATGGGCCTTTTTTGTGTTGAACTTTGCAGAGGAAAATTGGCATCACATGTATGCGTCCGCAACAGCATCCACGTCCCCCATGCTTGTGAATTAATAGAGAAGTGCAGAGTAAATTTTCAAGCTGTGGATATCTTTCTAGCAAACAACCCTTACACTCACAGGGTGCTACTGAAACCATAAGAGGTTAGTGTATCACGGACAGTGTGAGATCTTGTGCCAAGACAATTTGTTGGACTAAATACACAGCTTGAGTTCATCTGAGCTGTTGCTTAGAGGCTTAATGAGCAAGCATTTTCCCCTGGTTGTAATGGATGAGTAGGTAAATGGGGATCGTTGGACTGAATTCAACATGTCGTTTTGATTTGGTATGATAAGTGTACAAGGTATTTTCATGACGCTGTGGTGTGTGTGTCATCTTTTGTAGAACTGCTCTTTAATGCATGTTGGAAATATGATAGCCAATTGCTGACAAGCTGCTACTTAATTGTTTTGCAGGTCCATGATGAAAAGGGAAGGGCGCTTGCTCCATTTGTAGAAAGGGATGCGATGAGAAAAGAAAGACAAGCCCGCTAGTCGTAGAAAAGGAAAAGCTTAGTGTGAAATTAATAGTTCTCCTTGTGGAAAAATAGACACAGTGTAAAAAGTGTCTCTCTTTTGGGACAAAAAAGTATCTTTAAATAGTAGTAGTAGTGTGTAATGTGTGTCTCTAATCTGGGACCCGTACTTTTACTGGCACCTCTACCCTATTTCTTGTAATGGGATGGAACACTCATTACATCTTTACCATCCTCTTCACTGGTTTCCATTTCCATCGTATATATCTCCTTTAGAGCTTTTTTCAACTCTTGATATTTCTTTTTCCGTTCAACTCGTGTCATAGTTAAACCCTTGTCCTGATTTTTAGGTTTTTCTTGATTTTCCTTTGTCGTTTTTCTCATGTTTTCGACGTTCCCTGTTTTTCGTTTAAAGGATATCTACCAGTGATTTTGTCCTTGACACAATCATGTGCATCTATCTGCATTAGGAACTGTGTTCTACTGGAGACTAATGGCATAGGTCTAGCTTTCAAGTTTCTGGTGTCTCTTTTTCTTCTATACCATTTCTGTCTTCTCGGTTTTTGGTTTGGAAAGTCAAAAAAAATTTGCTCCCCTCCTTTCATGAGTAGCTTAGCTCTCACATGTTCTTTTTCCGACCCTGAATCATCTAAGGTAGCTGAATGTACTTCTAACTCATCTGTTGCATCATAGTAGAGTTCTGAAAAGACTTGTTAAGCTTTCATCAAGTCTTTGGATTCTCGAGTATCGTCTTCAATGTGAAGGGTTGAAATCATTTGTATGGGAATTATGTCATAGCCATCCTCATTGCAAAATTGACTAGGCATAGACATATTTAAACATACATTCATTGTTGCTAAAATATGAGTCCACTCAAATGGCTCAAACAAATGCTCTGGAAAGGGTTCAGGTACATAGGCTTCGTCTGTGCAATCCCTTCGTCTGTGCAATCCCTTTCTAAGATACATTCATCTCATTTTAAGCTCTGGTTTTTTGAGGCTCCACACATCCAAATAGGAATGTCTTTGTTCAACCAAGATGGAAAGCTTAGTTTCAGTCGAAGAGACTGAATTGAATTCTTGTATGGGCGTTTTCATGACATCTCTATAAGTGTGATCTTTTAGATTAACCAGGCTTGTTATTGATCCCACTTGCTTCAAGTACAGATAATTGATTCCCCAATCCTGGATGAGTTGTACTTGTCGCATGAAAGGTCTTCCCAAGATGATTTCGTAATTGAGTTTCTTTCCAAAGTCTACTATGGCAAAAGTGTGTTGATATTCAATTCCACAGGAATTAACTATCACTTTTTCAAGCAGCCAAGGGTCTTTTGACGTGTCCATCAACCAATTGGTTGATGTGTCCATCAACCAATTGCAATTTCATTCGATTTTGTCTAATGACTGTTGTGTTCAGGATTCCTATACTTCTTTCATGGCTATGGCTATGCCTGCCCCACTATCCAGTATTGCCATGGTTTCTATGTCATTATATTTCACTGGAAGGGTTGTGTTTCCTTCTTTCCCTTTGTAGTATTCTCCGACTTTGTTCATTGGAATGTATCTAGTCCCCTTGTTGTCCATTTTGTGTTTCAGTTTTCCCAATTTTTTTGCGATTAGTCCTGTTATTCCCACCTTCTCTAGACTTTTTTGTAGATCATTCCATAAATACGGTCTGATTTTTAACAGTTCTCCTAAAGTAAGAGTGCATTGGATGGGTGTAGACATGATTGAATGGATGTTGTCTACTTCTACGGTCTTTTCCGTTCTTTTTACCTGAGTGGTTTTACACACTATGGATTCATTTTCTTTATCTCCCAAGTAAGAGGGTAATGTTTTCAAGGTCAATGGTTTATACATTCCTAAAGCTTCAGATCCGCAATCCCCATACAAGGTGTGATGGAAATGGCCTATGAACTTTGAGAGTAGCGGAATTAGGAAATTAGATAAAGCACTTTTGTGAGATTACTTTGTGAGCATAGCGGGTGAACTTAATTGATGGTAGCAACATAAACATGGTACTTAGTTAACTTGGCATGAACAATACTTTTGCAAGAGAGAGAGTTTAGAGAACATGACAACAGTTGAGGACCGGATTCATAGGGAGTCGGTCCCCCCACCAATAGACATTTTTATTATAGTTTCTCCCATCAAGAGAGACTTGGTACAATACAATCTTTGTGTTCCTTCTGACCTAGGTGACGCAATGCAGATGGAAAGCTTCATGCATCACAAGCATAACATAAACTTTGTAGAAATCATTAACTATCCCAAGCCTCAGTCTCAAGGCCTCAAACACCTTCGAAGGTGGAGAGAGCTAGGACGGAATGAGGGTAGGGAAGAGGAAGAAGAAACATTCCATAGGAGAAAGAAATAGTTCCTCACTTATCATCACTCTTCTTGCTAGCATACATAATAGCATAGTAATGAAGATGGAGAAGATGGCAAGCTTAAGCATTGAAGCACGGCTCTTGGTTGGATTTACATTCCATATCCAAGAGTGTTGGTGTAGGCTCTCACTTCTCACAATCTTGGAGAAGGAGGTGGAGTTCCTCTACTTTCACCAAGTGAGAATCAATCCACAAAATGAGTGTGTGAGTGATGTATACCCCCCTAGCACACCCCTTGCTTGCTTGGGGCGAGTTCTACTTTTTGCTCATGCCTCAAGATCATTGGACCCCTCTCCCCCTAGCCAATCATATGCACCCATGCATTTTTAAGTACATGGGTAGTCTTTGGACAAGTGTCCTCCTTACCCCTTAGAGAGAGAGAGCTTGAAAATATCTAGATATTTGTTGAATGGAACTAGAATCTCATTGGACCCCTCTTGTATTCTCTAGGAGAATAGCCATAGCTTTCATCAGTAGAGGAGGAAGGTGAAGAAGAAGGAGAAGAAGGTGACCTATTTCTTGCCCTTTTCTTCCTTTGTTTCCTATCTTCCCTTTCGGAGTGACGAGGAGAAGGACTATGGGTTAACCGTTTCCTCTTGGGAGGAGTTGGAGATCGTTGTCCGTCGTCTTCGTGGAGCTACATCTTCAGAGGAACTTAGGGATTCATTATTTTGTAGTTCTTTGGTTTCCTCCTCTGGTATGGGAGAGAGTCTTCTTTTGGGGGTCTCATCAAGAGGCCTCCCAAGCTCTCTCTCCTCTTGGAGAGGAAAGGAAATCCCATAAGCACAAAGTTGTTGAGTAACTTCAGCTTGCAAAGCGGGGTTGCCCATAGCTTGTTGCAACCTAGTAACAAGATAATTAACAAACATGGGGCATCATCATTAGCACCTTCATGTGCAAAATCAAAGTTATCAATGTTCATTTTACTCTCTTGGTTATTGTCAGCCATGTTCATTAAACTTGTGTGTTTTCTTAGTGTATGCTTTGGCAATTCAAAACCTTAGTTGCTACTCCTCTTAGCCTTTGAAAATAGGCACTTAAGTATCTACACCCACGGCTCGAATTGGTTAAGTATAGAGAGTAGTGGAGTGGGTCTAACATAGACGAGTTGCCGAGGGATAGCTCCTTTCGGACTTCTTATGGCTCAATAATGGTAAAGCCGTAGGCAAGTCTAAGAAGACTCCATTATTAAGACCAAAGCTCCCAAGGTGTGCACCGTATCCCACATAGTGGGCTCAACAAAACTGATAATAGATCCCAGTCCCACTTACCCTAATATAATTAACAAAATCAATCATTAATAGGCTACTTAAGGACCTCTCTTCTTAAGCAAGAAAAGAGAAACCAAATGCTTTGATACCAATGTAATGGGAATGGCCTATGAACTTTGAGAGTAGTGGAATTAGAAAATTAGATAAAGCACTTTTGTGAGATTACTTTGTGAGCATAGCAGGTGAACTTAATTGATGGTAGCAACATAAACATTGTACTTAGTTAACTTGGCATGAACAATACTTTTGCAAGAGAGAGAGAGTTTAGAGGACATGACAACAGTTGAGGACCGGATTCATACGGAGCCAGTCCCCCCCCCAATAGGCATTTGTATTATAGTTTCTCCCATCAAGAGAGACTTGGTACAATACAATCTTTGTGTTCCTTGTGACCTAGGTGATTCAATGAAGATGGAAAGCTTCATGCATCACAAGCATAACATAAACTTTGTAGAAATCATTAACTATCCCAAGCCTCAGTCTCAAGGCCTCAAACACCTTCGAAGGTGGAGAGAGCTAGCACGAAATGAGGGTAGGGAAGAGGAAGAAGAAACATTCCATAGGAGAACGAAATAGTTCCTCACTTATCATCACTCTTCTTGCTAGCATACATAATAGCATAGTAATGAAGATGGAGAAGATGGCAAGCTTAAGCATTGAAGCACGGCTCTTAGTTAGATTTACATTCCATAGCCAAGAGTGTTGGTGTAGGCTCTCACTTCTCACAATCTTGGAGAAGGAGGTGGAGTTCCTCTACTTTCACCAAGTGAGAATCAATCCACAAAATGAGTGTGTGAGTGGTGTATACCCCCCTAGCACACCCTTGCTTGCTTGGGGCGAGTTCTACTTTTTGCTCATGCCTCAAGCTCATTGGACCCCTCTCCCCCTAGCCAATCATATGCACCCATGCATTTTTAAGTACATGGGTAGTCTTTGGACAAGTGTCCTCCTTACCCCTTAGAGAGAGAAAGAGGGAGCTTGAAAATATCTAGATATTTGTTGAATGGAACTAGATCTCATTGGACCCCTGTTTAGCCCAACCAATAGTATTCAAGCACACCATGTGGCTAAGCATAGGGACAGTCTGACATGTGTCCCATGTGCCCCTTGAGAAAAGGGTTGCCCTTTGGGTGAGTGGGAGGTTAAGTCAAAGACTCCCCTAACTTTGGTACTTTCCCCCTCCTTTGTAGGGTCTCTTTTTGACTCAAGCACCTGACCCCCCATGCATGGGAAGCTTCTCAAGCACCTTCCTCATTAAGTATGTAGGGTCTCTTTTTGACTCAAGCACCTTACCCCCCATGCATGGGAAGCTTCTCAAGCACCTTCCTCATTAAGTATGACAAGCACCTCAAGTACCTTAGTCATCAAGCATGACAAGCACCGCAAGCACCTTAGTCATCAAGCACGACAAGCACCTCAAGCATCTTAGTCATCAAGCACGACAAGCACCTCAAGCTTAGGTCGGGTTCCCACCTCATGCTCAATCCTAGCTTGCCTATGCCTAAGGTCAAAGGACTTTTAACACTAACTATTGGAGGTCTTTAATGAAGCTAACCCTAAGGTATTTTAAGCTCCATTACATGCAGGTTGCTCTTTGATAGACTACCTCCTTTTGGACCCGTATTGATATGTAACCATCTCTCCTCTTGGTCCCCTCTTGAGATAAGTCTAGAAGCACTTATTGCACATTGCTCTTTGGTAGACCGTTTCCTTTTGGACCCCTATTGAGATGCAACCATCTCTCCTTTTGGTCCCCTGTTGAGATAGGTCTAGAAGCATATCTTTATTCTAACTCTTGTTCCCGTTTATTCTCCCACATTAAATGATCAATTTAATATAAGAGAATCATTTGGGTTAGTTAGATATTAGATTTTATGACACAAGGATTGTACATCCATGTCCATATCAGAAGGTAGGTTGTTTAACCAAACTTCCTCTATAGGAGCTGACTTCAGAGTTAAGCTCCCACATTAATCTCTCTAACTTTTTTCCATAAGTGTCCTGGCCAGTCTTCTTCTACGAATGGAATTTCGTCTAAGACATCTTCGTTGTCCAACACTATAAGTTCTGGCTCTTTCGTTTTAAGGTGGGGTTCTACAACCACTTCGGATTTTTTGTTATTGGTTCGTACCACAAGCTCCTCAAGTTTTGTCATACTCTCGAGCTTGGGTTTTTGTTTTTCCAGCATCTCTTACGTGAGTCTTACCAAATTTTGATAGGCTTCAAGCTTAGCTGCTTCCATGTCTGGAGAAGGATAGTTTTTCCATTTGTTTTCCATGTTTTGGCCTGCTTTAAGTCTCGCTTGGTAAGCTTCCAAGGCTTCATTAATAGGCTCAAAAATTTTGTCAACCAAAATTGATCCTCCTAATTTCACAATGGTTTCCTTGATTTCATTTCCAATTTCTTTCACTTTTTCCTGGAATAGTTTCTTTGCTTTCTGATCGATTTTCGCCCTTTGTTTCTGTTTTCTCATCTCATATCTTTTGTTTCTGCTTCTCTTGATCTTTTGAGAGAAAATTTTTGTATTCTCCGAATCATCATAGGAGTTATGTTTCTTTTTCTTAGCCTGGGCTTTGGTGATTACCTTAATTGGAGCAATCGGTTCAGTCTCAGATGAGCGACTAGGTATCACTTGGACTACGTTCACTACTGTTTTACCCTTGTTTAAAGGATTTTTTGGACAATCTTCAAGGAAGTGTCCTCCTTTTTTGAGGTTTTTGTCAGGCTCTGGGTATTCATTTTTCCAATGATCATCTGCACCACAGTTATGACAGGTTCTAGTTCTTGGCTTAATCATGGGTCTTACCATAGGAGGTCTAACACCTTGATTAGCTACATAGTACATTGGTGCAAGCTCTAGAGTAGCATAAGTCACAGATTCTTTCATTGGCGGTGGATGTGAATTATACCAGTCTCCTTCTATCATTACTGTAGATGGACTAGGCTCAGCATAGGGTGTAACAAGCACTAGTGATTGTTCATCTATGACTCCCTCTGGATGCATGTAATTTACAGGCACTACATTATGTCCCAGATATGGAGGTTGTTGGCCCAACACGGGTTGAGGTCTTTCCATACCCATCGGTGGTCTTTGAGCTGGGTCCATATTAAGCTGATATATGTACATGGATTGTCCTTGTGGCCTCATAGGCACGTATTGAACATTTCCATCATACTTTGGTCGGTAATAGCACTCATTGGCCTCATGGTTTGGTCCATTTACTCTCGATTGCGCACCATTTTTGCGGCCTAATTTGTTGTCCTTGTTGAGGTATCCCTTGCCCTAGTCCCCTCATAGGTGCTTTTTGCAGATTATTCATCATGTCATTCATCCTTTTGAGCATGTCTTCTATGGCTGAAAGCGGTGCTGCAGTAGCTATTCCCACTTGTGCTGGTTTGGTGGATGGTGTTTTCTCACTTTGGTTATTCTTAGGGGGACATCTTCTTCGTTGAAAATATCACAATTGTCTCCTAAGTCAATAGCATCTGACACACACTCTTCTAGGGTCGTATGCTTCTTGCTATACAGTATAGCATGGAGTTCCTTGTTTAGCAGTCCCTATAGAAACAATAATACTAGTCTTTGTTCTTCAGATATTTCTAGCCCTTGGCATCTTGCAATGTATTGCTTCATTCGAGTTGCACAATCCCTAACACACTCCCCTTGTTTCTGTTTAAAACTATACATTTGAGCTACCATATTGTGTTTAATCCCTGTTTTGGAACAAGCAGCTACAAATCCTTGAGCTAATGTATTCAAGTCCATGATTGACCTTGGTGGAATGTTTTGGAACCATGTCAATGCTTTTTCTTCTAATGTCATTCCAAACCCCTCGAATTGAGTATGGAAATCAAATATGTGTTATGCTCTTAGCACTTGCTTAAAGCTTGCTAGGTGGTCGTATGGATCCCCAGATCCAATGTATTTTCTGACCCATTTTTGAAAATCTGCTGATCTGACACATCTATTTGGTTCAACTCACGGTCTCTTGGCAGTTGGTCCTGTTCCGAGTCCTTCAAACCAGTCTGTTGGAAATAGTGACTCATGTAGCCCTGGACTGGCCTTAGTGTCACTCGGTTTTCTTCATGATGAGGTGGTTTTTGGTTTCTTAACATTACTCTCAAAAGATCTCTCACGGTGTTCATCTCTTGGAATAGTTTCTGGTCCTTGACCCAATATCTAATCCCTTATGGAGTACCCTTGATATTTGGTTTGTTTCACTTCTTTAGGAGTCATTATAGCAAAGTCATTGTTACAACAATCCCTAAACAGGTAGGTCGGTAGATCTACTGATCCCTTATCTTTGATTTTGAAGATATAGATGATCTTCATGGGTGTTAGCTGTCCTGACTTAGCATGACAAGTCCATAGAAGATCTTTGACGTTTCTATCCTCCCAACAATAGACTCCGATCCTAGGATTATCCGTACTAAGCCATTTCAAAGGCTTCAAGTCAACTTGATTGTATCCCTCGAACTCTAAAGTAGGTGGTCCTTCTTTTGCTGCCATATATGGAATTATGGTATTTACCTCTATCCCCCATTTGTCTATCACATTAGGGTTTTCAACTTGTAAATACTGAGTTTCGTTTCTATCCATGTATATTTTTCCTTGTTTGTTTGCCATGATTTCCTCTTCAAACTCAATACCATGGCCATCAATGCAAATAGCATACTCTTTGTTAGGATCCAGGTAAACCTGAGCTCCATGGCGATTAGTCTTATAAAAAGAGAGTATATGCTTATAGCACACTGTCATTCCAGTTTCAGAGTGAGTCGAATAGGAAGACATTTCAGATGTTGAATCTGAAAAAGTTTACTGAGACTTCCTCAAGGATAGTGTGCAAGGGATTTCCTTGATTCACGGTTTCTTTGGTGGAACTCTACTAGCGGTCTCTCCAAATATGCCTTGGTTTCCTAGTATACGACGAGATCTAAAGTTCATAAAAACTTGTGAAGCCCTAGATAGAGTACTTACCATCGGATTGACTTGTTGTCAATTTCTTCCACTTTACTTGATTGCAACTTCTATCAATCTGTCAATTCCTTGTCTGCAACCTGAAACCTGTATTAATTTTGATCAAATTAGCTATTCTTTCACAAAGATTGTACACTTTTTGCTAACTATTGTGACTGCTCTATGGATATGACTTCAATCGAGCCAAGTGAGTCAATAGTTGAGACTTTCAGATATCACTTTTGCAAAAAGCCAAAGGACTAATGTGAAACATTAAAACTGAGTGAACATGTATCGATTTGGATATGATTGAACCCAAAATTTCCCGGCGGCCTTGTATTATGTCGGTCTAACACTGTAAAAGTTCAAAAGTCAAAATTGGTGTCTTTGTGTAGCAGTAGTAAATAATCGTGATTATTTACTTTTCTGAGCTTTTTACACTTTTTGGCTTGATTTGCCAAGCATACAACCTGTTAAGGCCTCTGGACAAGTGTTACTAAGTTTGGACAAAATTTGTTCAAGTTATCAATTGTTTTTGTCCGCGGACTCAGTTTTCAAGAATCTGGCTTAAGTCTCACTTTTGTGATCCAAATTTCACCAAAATTGATTTGTGTGGTCTACTTGATATGCTTGACCTTGTGGTATACTCAAATGTGCAAGATGACCAAATTTTGTAGCAGATGTGCGATTATTTACTCCAGCTATTTTTTTGCAAGTTTTTGTCCCAATCTTGACACAGATTTGTTAAGTATCTCAACTTAAGATCCCTAGCCAAGTTTCATCAAGTGGACAATATTTGTTCAAATGGTCATCAGTTTTGGGCTTATTACAACATGGTAAGACGTGGTATGCTAACTTGGTCAAAAAAGTTGAAAAATGGGACAGATGTAAAAAATTACGATTATTTACTTCTGGCAGATTTTTGCATCTTTTTTATGAACTGAGCATGTACACATCTCTATCACATCAATATAAGCCTATGAATCAAGTTTCATTGAGTTTGAACAAAATTTCCCCCAATTTACACTCAAGTTCTTGAAAGTCAGTACACACTTTAGTTTTTACCCGATTTTTGGTCAATTTGATGATCCAAATTCTATGGTCCTTTACTAAAGTTGTTTGCACACATGCATAGAGTCTCTGGTATCAACCTTGGTCACTTTTGAGCTGAAAGTAAATAATTGCAATTATTTACTTTAGGCCCAAAATGAACACTTTTTTGAACTTTTTCATTGGGCAGTCTTTTCATGAGCTATTTTAAGCCTTTGAGTCAAGTCAAAACTTAATTTGGCCTAAAATGTCAAGAAAAAGTAAATAATCTGAGTTTTTGCAAACTCTTGAAATTTTTACCTCAATGTGTCCTTGAGCTTACCCACTGGTTCATACAACTTGTAAAGCATACTCTCCAGTCGGATTGAGTGGTTGGCAGTCTTTTTGTGCTATTTCTAGCCGTAGACCTAAAATTCTGCAACTTCACATAACAACTCACAATTGATTCTTTCGGAGAGAGCAATGTTCTGAAACCCACCCCAGATCCTACTTACCCTACTCCTAGATTCTACTGCAATGGGGTTGTGGAAAGTGTCCACAAACACTCGTTTTCTTGTTTTTTATGGTTTTCTGAGCCTTGACTTAAGACTTGTCTCGTCCATCAATCATTCTCAAAATCCTAACCTAATCCTACAATCCTACAAGGTACTTAGCAAGTACAATCTACTCCCAAGCTACTTCTACACAGCAAAAGATGACACTCTTAAGCTATGCGGCTTTTAAGAGAAGGTTTCTACTCTAGGAGATCTTAAAGAAAGTGAAAGGATACCTTCACAAGACGCTCGTGTTTTTCCCTAGTTTAGGTCTCTTCGTTCCCCGACAGAGGCGCCAAATGTGGGACGGGTGTCTAACCTCACTCATATCTTATTGCAAACGTAGTGAGAACCACAAATAAATTGTCAATCCATGGGACGAAGCTGACTCGACTAGTGCATAGAGGCTATAAGAGGTTGTCAATCTCTTGGAAAACAATAAACAACTCGCATCTAACTCAGGCTACACTCAAATGACTGAAATCACCAAAAGCTAATCACTCATCGATAAACAAAAATCACATCCGTTACAGCATCAAATGACATCCAAACATAACGAAACTTCTAGGACATGTTAATAAGACCTAAGCACACATGCTTATGGTCTCAAACCTCACTTTAGGTCAAGTGAAAAAATTACGATTATTAATAGCAGTGAGTTTTTGACTTAGTCGTTTTTGACCCAAAATGCATCTAAATGCTTAGCAATGATGTCCCAATACCTCACCTATACTTAGTTTTTTATTTTAAAGCTTAAATTCTTACTTATGATGAAATTAGGCCGCGGGTCGACGATGCCAAAAGCTACAAAATATCGTGAAATGCTTATGTCAATGCGTAGAGCTCTTACCTACGGTTGCAATGCAATAGACGCGACTGCAATGTGACAACCGAGAAGGGAGTAGGAAGTGTGAGAAGGAGAGAAGTGAGCGCCATTAGCTCACGTTGTGTTTCTATTATCCAAAACTTAATAATCAACTTTACAAAATTGGCTTTTATACCTTAGCCAAGGTTTTTGGTGGTCAAAACTAATAATATAGGAGCTCTAACTAAAGACAGGTTTATACAATCTGGAAGCTTGTAGCCCCGGCTCATCAATTACAAAGTTTAGCTAGAAAATAGGAGTTACAACATTCCCGATTCATCAAAATAATTATTGTTTTACAATGAGATCTCCAAAAAATGGTATCCGAGTTAGCTTGCTGCTAACAAAGACTATCAAGGCCCATCAAATGGCAACCCTCTTTATATCACAAATCTTCAAGTACCACGGCTTGCCAATGTCCATAGTGTTGGATAGAGATCCTAGAATGACCAATAATTTTTGGAAGGGTTTCTTTGAGAATTTAGGTACAAGGCTAAACTTCTCTTCAGCCTATCATCCCCAAACGGATGGCCAAAGTGAAATGGCTAACCTAACAATTCTTGATCTATTAAAATCTTATGTCACAGAATTAGATCAAAAGTCCCAATGGGAGAAGTACTTACCCTTAGTGGAGTATGCTTACAATAACACTGTACATACTTCCACAGGAAAAGCACCTTTTGAGGTGATAGAGGGAAGATCAAAAAGTCCCCTGCTACTCAAGGTACATTGGAATATCTTTGCTGCAGATGAATATAGCCGAGACCTACAAGAATCTTTTCAAAAGGTTAAGGATGTTATATCCATCTCACAACAAAGGAAAAAGGCTGCTTCTGATAAGCACAGAAGAGCCCTAGCCTTTAAACAAAATGATTGGGTCTTGCTCAAGTTTCCCAAGGCTCAATTAAGGCACACAATGGGCAAGAATCCTACAGGACAGCAAAAGTACTACGCTAAGTTAGCAAAAAGGTACTATGGTCCCTTTAAGATTCTTAGGCCAATCAATGAGATGACCTATCAACTCTAGTTGCCCAACCATTGGCTCATGCACAATGCTTTCCACATGAGCCTATCAAAGCCTTACAAAGGAGAGCCACCTCAAGAAGCAATCATTGAAGACCCACCATAGATCGAGGACAAGAAGAGGTACTGCAACCTGAGTCCATTTCCCAACACGAAGACAAGGTATTAAGAGGCGGTAAGACTATCCCGATGATATGTTATCAAGTTTAAAATTATCTTTTTGAAGACGCTAGATGGATGCAAGGCATACAATTAAAGGATAATCTAAACCTTGTCAATGCTTACAATGACTCCCTACAGTAACCAAATGTAAATATGTATAAAGGAACAAAGTTTTTCTCTTATAAGACTCTCTTTTTCTTTATTGTGCGCACATGTTAATGAGTATGCATGCTTAGGATCATGTTTGTGGAGACGATGTCTCCCAAACACCAAGTAGAGCTTGTCACTCTACTATGGAAGATTGATACAGACTAATGTGCAGACATGCTTGCGGAAGCTAAGGCTCTCAAGCACCAAATGGACTAGTCATCCATTTTGGAACGGTGTCGTAGGGTAAAATAGGGATCCTCTACCTGCTAGCAAACAGACTAATGACTAGGCTTTATCTTCTCTACCTCCTCGACTATGATTTCAAGAGAGAGGTAATGTCATAAAACTAATATTTAATTCTCCCAAATGATTTTCTCATGTTAAACTGATCATTTAATATGGGAAAGTACCAGGGGAGTAAAAGCTAGAATATTGGTAAGGCTACCAGATCGGTCTCTGCAAGGATCCAAAGGAGGGAAATAGGGATCCAAAGAGGGACAGTTTGCAAAAGAGCAATGTGCTTAAATGGGGCTTAAAAGTACTAAGGTTCAACTCCATTAATACTTCCATAGGCTAAGGTTCCTAATTTTTTATTCGATTGTCCAAAGGCCAATATAGGGGAAAATTGGATGGTCATGGAAAGACTAAAAAGTCTTTCCACATCCCTATCAAGGAGGGGGCGAGCCATGAGAGTAGGGAATGAGAGAGAAACACACACACACACACACACACTCCAAGGCTTCCCCTTTACACAAAGGGAATATTGGACACATGTCAAGCTCCTAGGCCAGTTGCCCCCAACCTCCCCTCAATCCTATTGGATGGCCATAGAGGTGGACCAATTAGAATTAGGCTAGAGTAAATTTAGTCTAATCAATTCAAAAATGCTTGATAAAAGAACCAATAGAAATTAAGCTCCCTAGAAGACTATTCGACAGTCTAGCAAGGGGTCCAATGAGCATTCAGCAGCCCAATGGCTTGCCTGATTCCTATTTGCTAGAAGACTAAGAGGTTCAATGATAGTTTAATTGAATTATTTGATTATCTAAAGCTCTCACAAAAGGTGAAAGGGGAACACATGTAACAAGGCTAGCAATTATGCTTCTAATTTATGATTGGCTAAGCTTTACAAGGACCAATGGGATGCCAGCATGAGAAAATAGCAAGAGGGGTCCACCAAGATGAGAGAGAAGGCTGCATTTTACTCTAACTCATTGCTACACACACACCCAACTCACGTGTGCAAGAAGAACTCGATCTCCTTCTCCAAGCATTGAGAAGTAGAGGCCTCCACCAACAACTCTTGGCTATGGAATGCAAATCCAACCAAGAGCCAAGCTTCAATGGCATGCTCATCTCCTCTACCATGCTAATTACTAAGCTAAGCTATGCTATTAGAGTGATTATGTGAGGAGAATACATCTTTTTTGTAAGATGCCTCTTCTTCCTCTCAATCTATCCTCATTCCCTACTAGCTCCCACCATTTTTGAAAGTGTGTGAGGTCTTGGGACTGAGGCTAGGGACACTAGGTGTGTTTTTCAAGCATAATTTGGTGTATGAAGATTCCATCTTCATTACACCAACTAGTTATATCAAGGAACACACAAATTGTATTGTACAAAAGTCTCATTTGATGGGAGAAGCTATAATACAAAGCCTTTATGGAGGGGGGACTAGCTCCATGTAAATCCGGTCCTCAACTATTGTCAATTGTTCTATTTCTCTCTCTTTTCACGTATTGTCAATGCCAAATTAGCTAGGTGTAAGTTGCTTTGTTGCTTTCTCAAATTAAATACTCTATAATGCTCATTAGGAACTTGTTCTTAATGAAATGCTCACTTTGTTATCAATTTCCGCTACACACAAGTTACTAGTGCATTAAATGTTACAGTAGGTGTGAAAGTTTCCTTGTACTCAGCTTCACAACTAAACATGGCCACAATAGGCTATTCTTGCGTAAACACAATGTGCATGAATTTCCAACCGTGAAGAAAACGCCACTTGTGGACACAACCAACCCAATCTAAGTCAAAAAAGGCATGGAACTATTCTATCGATGATCCCATAATAACCAAAGGTGTATAGTGCCACCTAAGTAGGAAAAGGGTCTCTTCAAAGCGTAGATTGATATCAAAGATCTGCAACATCATGAAGACTACACTTCAAACCCATCTCTATAGGAGTAGAAATATGTTTGCAGTCTTTACAACCAAAGCTTGAACAATGCCTCAGTATGCTTTGTCTGGCACAAAGCAATACATACATCTCACTACTTAAGTTATATACACAAATAATGATGAAAAAGACCCAATTAAGACATCTTAAAAGAAACGTTCAAATTAGTCTTAAATTTCACAATATGCTTCCTATCCCGTGTAGTGAGAAGTGTGTGAATAACATAGAGAACAATGATGAAAAGTACATCATATGCTCGATAGACTTACAAAGTGCTCTTGGTTAGGCTACTTTAAAAACTATGTCCATCCAAACAAGCATGTTTCTCATCATGCTAAGCATGAGGAACTTTCTTTGGACCAAACAAAGCCTTTTCCAATATGCATATCTTGTTTTTCTCCCCATTTTTTAGCAAAACGATGAGGCTGTGTTACACATACTTACTCATGGACATAACCATTCAAAATGCAATCTTTATGTTCAATTGACATACATTCAATATTTATGAGCTACCAATGCAAAAAGGCTAAGAATGGTAGTTATACAAGAAGTGGGAGGAAACGTCTTATTAAAATCTGTGCCCTTCTCTGAGTAGAACCTTTTGCATAAAGTCTAGCCTTATGTCCATTGATGCTACCATTTGGATTACATTTAGCTTATAAGGGTATGGGAATGGAGAGATCTTTTTGAACGAGCTCATTAGCGAGTTTTTCCAAAGACTTTCACTAAAGCGGTGTTTGCAGTGAAAAAGATTTCCACAGCTTGGTTGGAGAGAGCTTTTCTTGTTGTTTCTAATTCAAATAGAACCTTTAAACTAGTATGTACATATTCGCAAACTATGATTTGGATACTTTCCACAAGGTTCAACATAATTCTCTCTATTTTGGGCATTGTAGACTTTCTTTATACGACACCAACTAGTTGCAAAACAGGATAACACAAGCCACGTAGTGCCCTCAGTGTTTGACATAGTAGAAAACAAGAAGACAGAAGCCACCATCATATACTAAATTTTTCAAAAAAGAAATACAATAATGAAAAACCAGTTACAATTTGTGCGATACAATTTTATGACTCGACCAAGAGACTTGAGGAATGACAGTTGAACACATGAAACAGATCCTCATTTATTAGCTTGCTCTGATGGATAAACATATTGTGGTTTAAATTTAAGCCAAAGTAGCAAAGCAAGATGAAGTAAATATGCTTGCAATCCATAAACGCTTTGCTTTGTGCCACTCGCTCTCCGAAGTCTCCACATGTACACATCGGGCTACTTGTGATATGAACTTCGTACCTCTTGCCCCGGACTTGTGAAGTAGATGTTTCCACCATAAATTTCTCATGCACGTTCGTCTTTATGATAGTGTGTTGTGCAATCTAGGCTTCCATGATTATTGTTGATTTGATTCTCTTGGAGGCTTGAATTGATACTCCTGGCCGATAACACACATTGTTTGTTTCCTTAATTGCAATCTTTTTTACTGTGTAGCCTCCTGACTCCAATTCTTGCAACTTTGAAGCAGTCATGTTTGTTCCCTTTTCCACTGGCCATATATTGGGGACTCTAGAGTAATTGTGTTACAGATTTTCCATGTGTGATCCACACTATCGTTGCAAAACCACATGGATTGCGCCTTAGAACCGCTACCATGAACACTATCAACCCCTCTTTCCCAAATTCGAATACCCCAAAAGAATGGTGCAACTGCACCTGCACCTGCACTGTTCTTTATATCTTCTTACATTTACTAACTCTAGATCTCAACCACCCTTGACATTGAACCCTACTTCCCTTTGATATACGGCGTATTGCCCACATTGCCTTACGAATGTTTGTCTTCTCAACCACCAGCCCACCCTCATGTTCATCGCCTACTTGACCCACCACTCTGGAAATTGCTTGGAGACCTCCACGATTTTGCGAGATGTTTTGTGTGAGAAACTCGATTGATAAGCATTTTCCTCCTCACAACTCACATTCCCAACTTGTTTTTGCTTTTTGGCTACTGTAATATTATCCACCTCCATTGTTGGTTGTTGATAGAGGTGCGTACCTCTGAGCTCATCCTCAATATCTCTTACAATAGCAGATGGGCCTGGTGCTTGACCTTGTTGTGCCCGACGAGCAAGTTTTTATGCAGAAGGTACGGCTCCATGATATCTACCCTCCACAAAAGTAATCATCTTCACATTTTGAAGCAAAGCGTTCGACCGATCAGACATGCATGCATCATACAAGCTCAACATTTCTTTGTTTCCCTCACCAATAAGCCAATAAGCCAACTCACGTGCTTTGTTTTGGCAAGGTTTGTAGTAGGAATGTATGACAGATCATCCACTTCCTACAACACATTTGTATTCAGAGATAGTACACCAACCCTAAAAAAAACCATCCGAAAAATATTACTAGGTAATGTTTACCCCAGCAAAGTGTTTTCTCTAGTGACGGTACCGTACATGCGACCAACTTAGCCAATAGTTCATTTGGGACAAGTTACAGTCAGACACTTTTCCAGAAGCCCACCAAGCTCATCTATTTCTGTACAAGTTGGTTGCCTCTTCCTTGCTCCTTCTGCAGCGCCACAATTCACATGTATGCTTGTGCTCATATTGGAAGTTATTATGCACATATTGCATGGTGTGGATGTGCAAGCTCTACTCCCAATGAAACAAACATGAGCACTCTATTACTTCCATAACATCATTAGGACATCCATTGAACACACTTAGAATAATTTTCCAATTTGCTCCAGTTTCATCTGCCATGAACCCTCTAAAATCAGTTGGATGGTGTTTGTTGTCCAAAAACACCGTAATTATCATTTCCCAAAACATGATTTGTGCCCGCGTGTCTTCTTCTTTCATCTCACAGATGGAAATTGTTTGCATCTCTTGAGTCCTGCATAGATAAATGATTAATCAATGCCAATAAGGAACAAAGAGGGGGTTGTAAGATGTTTGCATAGGGCTTATGCAGGATCGTAGACATGTGTTGCCATTGTTTTCTACCCTAGCAAAGCAAAGCCAGCTCCTTCGCAAGTCCCCATTCCTATCTTGTCACATTCTATTTACTAGCTCAACTTCAAGGTCCGTTGACTGACATTTTGAATATGTGACATCTTTCAGTAGGGTCTGCGGATTGTCTTGGAAACAACATGATGTGGAAAAACTTATACCCGCAATTGTTCTTTAGCCAAATCCATTAAGACTCTGCACCAACTCCAATCCGTGTAGTAGTGGCTTCTCTCATCAAGTGTTTAAAACCTGGTAATAATAGCAGATACAAGAATGTCAGACAAAAGACTGTGTGACATGTTTGAGGTTGACAAGTTGAAATATCACCTCTCTGTATGGATCAATGGCTATGTCTCTTCTAATATAGATAGAAGCTCATTTCTATTTAGTGATTCTCTATTTTCTCATTACCATCTCCTTTGCAAGATTCAATTGCAAATGCCCAAGTCCCATTGTGAGCGGGATGAAAACACACACAACACCTCTATAATGACTCGATACACACTCTTGGGATGAGACACACACACACTATGGGGCACCACTCGGCTTACACAACCCACCTAGCCGAGATAGGGAACACACCCATGGAGTGAGAGGAGAGAGACTACCCAATTATCCACTCCACACACAGAGATACACACACACACACACCCAAAAAACTCAGCTCAAAAGAGGAGAATTTCTGAAGTTTAGATACAATTGAGCTTGGACCAATGGGGCAAATAGCTCACACAATATGGGTAACATATGCCAGATACAATCACAAATTGGAGCAGAAGCTTCGCTTCATAGGAGAAACTTACACAGCCAAAACAAGAAAAAAACAGTGAGTAATTTGGAAAAATGGATAGAGCCATCGCCTCCGGAACGGCCCAAAACCCCAGTCTACCATGTCAAAGTGCTCAAATCCGACCTCGGATGAGCAGTTTATGGACAAAACAGGCTCCAAAAACAGCAAAAACACAGTTGCGGATGTTCATCCTCTTCTCTCCACATTTTTTCTTGTCTTAGCTTTATTACTTGGTCACCTTTGGCCTTTTAGTTGACCTCAAACGGACCCTGAACAGGCCAAAAAGTGGCCTCGCAGTGCATAGTTGTCACCCTACTGCATTCATCCGCACACCTGGCACTCAACTTTTTCCAATAATGCATCCCACCACCACGTGAAGTGGCCCCAAAAGATGGTCCTCGTGATGACCTTTTTGCATAATTAGCACAAGAAAACACCCACGTCGTGTCTGTACTTATCCACGTGCAAGTATTGACCCCATTCGACCTCCTGACGCCACTAGATGCCATCTGACGCACCTGCTTACCTCATGTCATCGGCCCGCGGATAGCTTCTTCGAGAAGTTTTACGCTCTACCAACTCCTCATTATTATAGAAAAAACACACTGGTACTGGTGATAATGAAAATCTATGCACTATGTACATGTTGTCCTACTTGTACACATGTGGGCCCCACTCAACCACCTGGCTCTGGAAAATGGGCAATCCTTTATTTTATGCACCATGCATGTGTATATACATATGCGAAATCACTTGCTCCAAAAAAACTCCTAACATAATTTGCCCATCCCCTAGCCTGCTAGATCATTCATGATCAGCAGCAGCAAAAAGAGATATGAGACTCGTCGCGTCACAGGTCTCCTCTTCTCTCATAGACATTACTTATTCTGCAGACAACTCATCTTGCTCCACCATCATTAATCTAGCATGATATAATTTAAGACGCAATCCATTTACCCTTGACTTATGTAGAGTCCCATCCAGGTTAGCCAATTGATATGTACCATTTGGAAAACACTCCACTACCTTGACAGGGCCTTCCCACTTAACTTGAAACTTCTTTTGGAAAGTGTTGTCCAGCTTACTATTGTAGCGCAAAACCAAGTCATGCTTCTTGATACCCTTACTTTTGACCTTTTCATATATCTTTGCCAAAGCCTTATCCTGCATCTGGCCATAATGTTCCAATGCACTCATCCTATCAGCTGAACCTCTTGTAACTGTAAGAGCCTCTCTTTGAATGCATCACTAGGCGGTCCAAGCAAATTCTCTAGCAACTTTACTGCAGGCAACTCTACCTCCACAGGCAATAGTGCTTCCTTTCCATACACCAAATGAAATGGAGTAAACCCTGTACCTGTCTTCACTGAAGTACGGTAAGCCCATAATGCACTAGGCAATTCCAAATCCCAATTCTTTCCTTGGTGCTCTGTCACTTTCGAAAGAATTTGTACCAACTCACCATTGAATCTTTCATTTAAGCCATTACACTATGGGTAATAAGGAGTGGTATGTTGGTGCTTAATCTTCATATTTGCGCATAAGAAGTCTAGTAGTTTAGCTCTAAATCCTGGCCCCTTATCCGAAAGTAGCTCTAGTGGCACCCCAAACTTGCAACATATTTCATCGTACACAAATTTTTCCACATCATTTGCAGTGATCTATTTTACTGCTATAGCCTCTGCCCATCTAGAGAGATAGTCCACTGCAGTCAAAATATAGCTTCTGCCCCTGCTTGTGATAGGTAACGGGCCTATTGCATCAATCCCCCACTTTTCAAACACATCAAATGCCATAATGGTTTTTCATAGCTCTGGCTTCAACACTCTCTTCCCAAATGCTTGACACCTATTGCAAGACCTACACCAATGGTGAACATCCTTGTGCAAACTAGGTCATACATACCCCTCTTGCAAGATCTTATGCAAGATGATCTTTAGAGAAAAATGGCCGCCACATGCGCCTTCATGATTCTCTTCCAACACTCTGTAAAGCTCCTCCCGCCAGGGTACACGTCTCAACATGAGATCAGCCCCTTTCATGTATAAGACATCACCAATCAATTTGTACATGGATGCTCTACGCACAAAAACATACTTCTTAGACTTCTGAATGTCTTTCCGAATGATTCCTGTTAGCAAAAACTCCTCTTCTTGAGCCAAACTTTCCCGGCCATGATAAAGAGGTAAATTGGTCCTCAACACAAATAGCTCCCCAATCATGCTTTGAGATGCTTCATGTTCCTCTCCATTTAGAGAACGTTCAATGTGTCTGATGCTCCATGCTTCAAACTTTTTTAACAGGCCTTAAATTTTGAAACACATTTCCTTCAATGAGGTGTTCTTTCTCTTCCATACACCCAGCACTTGCTTCACAACTAACAAGGCATCACCTTTTATGCTCAACCTTCTAATCCCATGCTTCAAACAAATGTGTAATCCGGCTTTCAACGTAGCATATTCAGCCTTAGTTTTACTATGTGCATCCAACTTGAACCCTCTCTTGCATACTAGCTTCCCCTCTGGATCATAAAGTGCTATACCCCCTGAAGCCGCATCATGGCTCTTTCTGTATGAGCCATCAAAGAACAAAACATATGCATTGATGATCTGTGGCGCTTCTTCAACTACCTTTCTCACCACCTCTTCCTTAACAACAAGGGGATTCTCCTTGTAAGTCAACAAATTAGCTAGGGTAGCTCTTGTACTGTCTGCCACTAGGAAAGAGAACTCAAACTCTTGCAGCTCAGTTACCCATTTCTTGACCACATTTGACATGTTAGTGCCATTAATTAACTGTGGCAAAAAGGCATAACTCATCAAGAAAACAAAAGGTCGTGGTAGCAAGTAATGACAAAATCGTCGACAAGCAAATATTACACTAGCCATCACTAGCTCTACTTCCGAGAATTTTCTCTCTGTTACCAGCTTCACTCGGCTTGCACAATACACTAGCCTCATATAATGACTGCACTTCCCCTTTTGCAATAGCATGGCTCCAATGGCATCATCCCCTACTAATGGATTTACATAAAACACTTTCTCCCAATCAGGAGCCTGCATGGCTGACAACCCCCCTAACACCTCTTTCACCTCTTGAAACACTTCACACTTGTCATCCCATTGCAATGGATCATGCTTTGCCACTTGTTGTAATGGATAAAGGAGCTGCGAAGATAATGGAATAAACCGTGCCATATACTTCACTTTGTGTAGAAAGGTTGCCAATTGCTTTGTACTTGTAGGTGATGGAAGAAGAATAATAGACTTAACCTTGTCTGGATCAGCCTCAATGCCATTTTCTGACACCATATGGCCCAATAACTTCACCCTTGGCTGTGCTAGATGACATTTCTTTGGATTTAGTTGTCCTCCACATTCATCATATCGAGCCAATACCATCTGCAGCTTCTCATGGTGTTCGACCCTACTGTTGTAGACACAGAAGTCGTCCATAAAAGCTTTAACACAACTACCAATGAATGGTTCCAATACCCAATTTGCTCTCTCTTGATAGAAAGATGTTCCATTTGACAACCCAAATGGAAATATTGTGTAGCAATAGCAGCCCCATGGCGTAATGAAAGTTGTCTTTGTTCGGTCTTTAAGAGCAATCTTCAATTGAAAATAGCCTGAAAAACCATCACACACAGTGTACCTCTCATAACCTGCCACTGAATCTAAGATTTGATCGATGAATGGAAGAGGATATGGGTTCTTCTTAGTGGCTGCATTTAACACTAGAATGGTAACCTAACATGACATAAAAGTGTCCTTTCAGGGTTTTGGGAAAAAATTCCAAAACCATAGTAGATCCACTCATTTTGAAAAATCCTTTCATGAGCTTATAGTTCAATAACTACTACATATGGAAAAAATGAGAAACTTGTAATTTTTCTCATCCCTTGGTCACTACAAGCCTCCAAAGTTGATGGACCAGTGCATTTTGCCCAAAACATCAATTTCTTACAGTTGATTGCATATAAATAAGAGTGGACATTTTTGTAGGACATGAGATAAAATTCCCCGTTAACTTCAATGGGTTGGTGACCAAAACATATGGTTGCTTTTACCTCAATAATTTTTTTTTGGGCAAAAAAATAGGTACAAAAAAGTTGCATGTTTGCCATTCTGCGGACCTATCATCAAAGTTTCTATAGTCACACTCAATACAGATACTATATACGTGTTTTCTTAGTTCCCTTTGGGCCTCTGGACTCAAAAGGAGCCATGGAGCATGTCAAAAGGATAATGGATCTCTTACAATTGGAACCTTGGGGGCAATGATAAAGTGCTAAATACAGCAAACATGAAAAAATTGGGTTTAGCATTATGACCTCTAGAAACCCATAGAAACTACTCAATATCTAGCCAAGTTTGTAGTCTATGATTAGATATGGTCACTACCTACAAAATACACACAATTGGCCTAAGAAACTAGCAATATTGAGAAAGTTATACTTGCTACTCTAAAATGTATCGTATTCTTCCACAATAAAAAAACTCAACCATCATCATATACTATGCTATATAGAATATTAGGTCCCCCAAAACTCAAGGAAGATTAGCTTTATGTTATACATTACACTTACACAATCAAAATTGAATTTGGATATCAAGAAAGCCACCAAAAAAATCATAAAAGTGCTAATTTTGGCCAAAAAACAAGATTATGCAATTCTTGTAAATTGGTCATAACTTTCAATTTTAACACTTAGCTCTCCCTAAAAGCATCAAAACATGTTGAGAACTATGAAGGCCTAACCTCTAGCCATCTAAACCTCACAAACATGAATTTTAGAGTGGTATAGTTGCCAAAAACTGAAAAGAAGCAAAAAATAGGACCCGTTTTTTCACACAGTTTAGGTTCAAAAATGGTGTGCAAGAGTAAGGTTAATGGTGAGATCGATACTCAAAAAAAAATGCTAAGTTTTTTTCAGCTCAGAAGGCAACTTTGTGGATATATAGCACCTAGAAGTTCATTTCCATACTCTTCAAATAATTCAAGCAAAATGGTCACTTAACAGGACACAAAAGTGTCCAAGGACATAAAAGTGTCCAAGGACATAAAAGTGTCCTGTTACCATTCTAGTGTTAAGGGTTTAAAATCTACACAAATCCTCCACTTCCCATCCTTATTTGGACTGACTACTACTGGAATCACCCATTCTGTGGTTTCCACTGGGACTATGAACCCTGCCTTCAATAACTTGTCTACCTCTTCCCGCAAGGCTTCCATTTACTCTTGACCCATCCTTCTTAGCCTTTGCCGCACTGGCTTAGCTCCTTCTTTCAGCTCTATATGCATATGTTCTCCCTTGAACCCTCTAATCTCTTCATATGAATGTTGGACGGGAAGCTACTCACACACCCATGAAGTGCATGCAAACACTACCTAGATCAACATAATGTCAATCGAGGACACAGATGACATGATAGGCACACAGAGGAAATCTCTTAAGCTTGTCAGGTTGAGACCATCCTACACATACAACACTCTGGAAGGCCAACTAAACCACAATCAAGAACCTCACTGCCCTCAACTACACCACCTAGCCACATACACACATGCGGAAGGTAACTCACCTAATCATGCCAGATTCGTACGAAACTTAAGGAACACCATCCCCTCACTAGGATACACCTGTCCCTAAGCTTCTACACTCAAAACCCTCACTCAAAACCCATCTGCGGAAAACGCGTAGGATGACAGAGCCGAATTTTGAAAGTGCTTGAAACTGAAATTTATGAGTACCTATGTGTAGCTTATGTCGCCACGATTCTATAGACTACTAGCACGCAGAAAACAGACATCGTTTGATACACTTACGACCACAATTAGCTCGTAGATGCATCGGCGTGTGTGCTTCGTCTCGCGGGGAATGCTTGGCGTTGTCGCGTAGCTCTCCTCGAGCCTACCGCAATGGTGCAGTCGGATCTCCAATGTGTTGAGCGAGCCGGGCGTAGTGAGAGGATGAAGCTCACGCTCACTCTCTTTCTCTCTCACACACAATAGATGGCAGCGCTAAAACTTGATTATGATCAAAGTCTTCTTTACAAAATGACCTAGGTACCTTATATACTAAGGCTACCTTTACCAAAAATGGGGTTGAAAGGGTCAAATGGCTTTGTATTTACAATCAGGAAGTGCCATTGCACCCCAGCTTCTGAAACTAGAATAACTACTCATTACAAATGACGTTTATAGCCATAATCCGCAGAATTTCATAACTCGCAAAAGATAAGACTTTGGTATGAAACTTGAGTTATGTTGTGTTGTTGACCCAGCGGTCAACATTCCCCCCTTCCGCGTTCATGTCGTCCCCGACATGACCTGATTGTCGATGGCGATGTGGTCTTTGCTTTCGTTTTGTTGTTGGAAAGAAAGTATAGACTATAGCCTTTGCAATAGCTTGTCTTGTTTGTCCAATCCGATGTACATAGTCTTCACATGATTCAGGAAAATCATAATTGATGACGAACTTTATGTCTTTCACATCCACGCTCCGAGCTGCAACATCTGTTTCTGTCATTATAGGTCTACTGCCATATCTAAATTCAAAAGAACCCAATGTTGTTTAACTTGACTCTTATCATCATGGATAGAGAAAGCTCCATCCATCACTTGCTCCAGCAAATCTATGAATTCAGAGTATTTGTGATTCTCAGAAACAACTTCTACAATCTGTAGAATTGAGTGATTGGCTTTCTGATCTTGTGAGGCAATGACAGCTTTGTAAGATTTATGTTGTGATGTTGACCCAGCGGTCAACACTTTGCTGTTGTTTTGGCTTCATCTGTTGCACTGCTTGTATCTTTATCGAACCACAACAAGAACTATGATCCATTAGAGCGGACGTCTATCATCGTAACCATTCATCTTTTGAGATCCTCCGATTTCTTTTATGTCTGCTCTTCTTCATTGGGGACTTCTTTGTTCCTGTGCAATCATGTTGTTAGTTTTGTCTGTAGCTTTGTCATTGTAGGCCATTCTTCGACTCGCCATTGAGGAGAAGTATGCTATGATCTGAAATTGGTGCTCCAATTCATTTGTCAATTGATTTGAGTAGCATTTTCTTATTGTTGATGTAGAAGGAATATGTACAAGAGGATGGTGATACGTGTCTTTAGATTAGGGTCTAAAACCTGGATGACCAAAGGAAAAAAACCCGGTGGGAAAAAAATGCCTTTGGTATACGCTCTTATTGGAGTCGAGTAGTTGAACGTGAAGTACATGTTCATGAAAGGTGAGTGCTTGGGTGAAACACGGAAAGAGTGCCTAATGCTAGTGCCAATTATGGAACACTCTATATGCATACGAGAAATTTGTCAACAAAAGCATGAAATGTGAAAGAAGGAGATGATGGGTGCTCCGAGGAATAAATGTAGCACATGTGACATCAAAAGATGTCTCAATAGCTTCCACCTTTCCAAGAAGGGTTTTCGATGTAGAAGTTTCTCCACTCGTATCTCACAGTGCTCAGTACGTGAGTGTCTTTTGGACCTTCTCCTTCGCTTCACCAGATTTAAGTACTTAGACTTCGACTCTTTTGCTCACCTATACCAACATGAGCGACACAACGTAAATATGCTCAACTCTTCCTGCTTGAGCAGTACCTAGAATAGCTAAGACACTTAGACCACAGAGAATATTACTTGAAGCTTTGGGACTAACACCTCACTCATTTTGTGGCGTAGCTACTCGACTCTGACTTGTATGACTTGTCGGTTGCATGTTGACACTGCTTCGGCTGTTGTAGTGGCTGTTGAGACATACTTCGTGAAGTTTCATCGTTTTCCTGTACCTTCTTCTCTTTGTAGTGCTCAAGCGTCTCGTCAGTCTTTTCTTCATGTGGATTATGGATTTTTTTAATTTTTTTCTTAATAATAAACAAAGAAAATCTTAAAACAACTAAACAAAAGAAAAATAATTCAAATAGAAATCTAAATGCTATGTACACTATACACATGTCCCTAGGGGCTCATGTATGGATTTTGTCCCCATACTCCTCTGTAACACTACTATGAGGGCATATACTCTAAATTTCGTCAAAAAATTATCACAATAAAACGCAAAAATTCAATGCATCTCACAAAACATTGCCCTCTAATAGTCATAATGTTAGGTCCGTATTCAGAATGCTTCCCCCCTTCCTATTTGGAGTCATCCTTTACGACAGGGTATCGCAAAGGGTATGTGTTGTGCTTGGGCAATTAAAAGTTGTGCCTATGTAGGCCTTGTAATGTAGCCCTATTATGCATACACACTCAATGCATGGAAAAGATTTATGTTGTGCAAGATGTGGGTATAAGCAATTTGATTATTGGCATTTGTTGGCGAGGCTTCCTATTCTAAGCAATGTAATGGTCTCTGAAGCTCCTGTATTGTTGCTTGATTGAAGCGACTTGCTCTCTTCTAACTGTACTGTAATCGTAGGAAGAATTGTAAGAATTCAAGCGGCGATGCACTGACAGCAGTTTTGTTGATCTTCTTTGGGACCCATTTCTTTGCGATTATTGGTTGTTTTCTTGCTGGCTCTTGTTTGGGAACCCATACTTGCCCGTGCTTTGTTTGTGTTTGAAGAGACTTCTTTGGGATCCACCTTTTTGTTGTGTGAGTCGCCAGTGGTGTTTGCTTCAGCCCTTGTACGCTTGGTTGGGGACCAGATTTAGGCTTTGAACGTTGATACTGTGGTTGTTTTGGAATCCATATGAATTCCTGACTTTTTTGTGCTTGAATCAACTTCTTTGGAGCCCAAACCTGAGTTGTGAAAGCTTGCGACTTTGTGATATTCTTACCCGTTCGTGCACGCTTTCCTTGTTTTTCTTTTGGTGTTGGATCTTGTGATTTGTCATTAGAGATCTTTGTCTTCTTGATCCATATCTGTTTTTGGCCGATCTGGCTTTTTGGTATCCGGGATGGTCGAGCTTTGTGGCTTTGACTTGTTGTCCTGTTCTTTTGACCTGTCATGGTTGTTGTTGTTAGGAAATAAGACGTAGCTAAATAGATAATTGAGTAGATTACTTAATGGAGAGAGACAGATTTACATACACGAGATTATAGAGTAGAGAGAGAGAGAGAGAGAGTACACACGATATACGTGGTTCACCCAATGTGGGCTACGTCCACGGGAAAGCAGCCACTCAATGGCTTTAGTACTTTAAAACAAGAAGTAGTTTACAAAGGGATTATACCCTTAATGGAGCTCCGGCTCCCGCCTTGCTTCACTCTCACCACCTCACACTCACCTTGTTGCATCAACTTCACACTATGAAATGTGTGTAGAAATGGCCTCCTTTTATAGGCCAAAAGGGCTGCCCTCTCTTATGAGAGACAGCCATGTGTAGCCGCCCTTGTGCAAATAAGTCCAAATCGGACCCTCCAATCCGCCCATGTGTGGCCGCCCTTGAGAAGACAAGTCCGCTTTTGAATTCGGCCACCGGCCACCGGCCATTGACTTCCGACCACCGGCCACCGGCCATTGACTTCCGACCACCGGCCATCGGCCATTGACTACCGGCCACCGGCCAACCGACCGGTTGTTTTCCGACCACTTTCCGGCCGCCGTCCGGCCATAATATTCCGGTGAAAAAGAATATTCCGGCGAAAAAAAAGTCTCGGGGGCCTCCGCCCCTGAGGCCTCTAAAGTTGCCCCTGATTCTTGTCCGTGAAAATTTTGGTTTCCGGTGAGTGATTTTCCTTCACGCACGATGGCTTCTCCTCATAATGGGGGCCTTATAAATGTGTGCTTTTACCACAGAAAATTACAAGGGTAAATCAGGCTCCATACTTAACAATCTCCCACTTGGAGACTGATCTCCAAACCAAACCTGTGATTGCTTTCCATTCTGGCTTCTTATCCTTGAATGCCGATTGAAGATGAGCAAAAGCTCAACTTCTCCTTGTTGACCACCTTTGTAAACATGTATGCAAGATTTTCACTTGTGTGCACCTTTCCTAGCTTTAGTTGTCCCTCTTCCAAAAGAGTGCGTATGAAGTGATATCTCACCTCAATGTGCTTTGTCCTTGAATGAAAGGCTGAGTTCTTCGCAAGATGGATAGCGCTTTGGCTATCACTGTACAAGACACAATTGTCTTGTTTGAATCCAAGCTCTTCTAAGAATCTGTGGAGCCACAGAATTTCTTTGCTTGCCTCCGTCATTGCTACATACTCTGCTTCCGTGGTAGAAAGTGAAACCACTTTCTGCAGCTTTGAAGCCCAGCTTACTGTTGTGCCTCCAACCGTGAACACATAGCCAGTAGTGCTCCTTCGAGTATCTTTGTCACCCGCCATATCTGCATCAGCATACCCTTCTAGAAAAATATCAGTTCCTCCAAAATACAAAGCATTTGTTGTTGTCCCTTTCAGATACCTAAGTATCCACTTCATAGCTTGCCAATGCTCTTTACCTGGGTTGTCCATGAACCTACTCACAACTCCCACTGCATGTGCAATGTCTGGCCTTGTCCAGACCATAGCATACATTAGAGAACCTACCGCTGCAGCATATGGAACTTTAGACATATAGGCTATCTCCTCTTGTGTCTTTGGACACATATCCTTCGTTAGTTTAAAATGACCAGCCAAAGGTGTAGAAACTGGTTTTGCATTTTGCATTGCAAACCTTTCTAGTACCTTCTTGATGTAATCTTCTTGAGAGAGCTTTATTGTCTTCTTCGTCCTGTCCCTTGATATTTTCATACCAAGTATCCTCTTTGCATCACCTAAATCTTTCATTGAAAAAGATTTAGACAGCTCCTCTTTTAGGTCTTTGATGTCTTGCATGTTAGCACTTGCAATCAACATGTCATCAACATACAACATTAGGATGATGAATTTCCAATCTCCCAAATTCTTCGTGTAGACGTCGTGATCGGAGTTGCATCTTGTGAATCCATGATCCAACATCCATTGATCAAACTTCAAGTACCATTGTCTTGATGGATGCTTTAAACCATACAAGATCTTCTTTAATCTGCAAACCATTTTCTCCTTACCTTTTACTTCATACCCCTTTGGTTGAAGCATGTAGATTTCCTCCTCTAAGTCATCGTGAGGGAATGCCGTATTTACATCCATTTGCTCGAGATTTAGATCATGAGCAGCCACAAGGCTTAAGACAAGCCTAATTGAGTTCATTTTTACAACAGGAGAAAATATTTCATTGAAGTCAATACCTTTCTTTTGAGAAAACCCTTTTACCACAAGCCTAGACTTGTACCTTTTCTTCCCACCTTCTTCTTCCTTCAGCTTGTACACCCATTTGTTTTGAAGTTCCCGCTTACCTTTAGGCAAATCAACCAACTCCCATGTTTGGTTGCGATGTAGTGAGTCCATCTCCACTTGCATGCTCTTCGTCCATTCTTCTTTGGATTCATGTTGCATAGCTTCTTTGTATGATTCCGGCTCTCCAGAATCTGAGATCAAGAGATGGTTGAAGGAAGGAACAAACCTTTCTGGAGGTCTACTTGCTCTTGTAGATCTTCGGGGAATAGGTTGAGGCTCCTCATTTGGTTGACGTTGTTGCACATTGTCACCGTTTGCAGTCCTTGAGTCTTCACCGTCCTCAAGCTCCATGTACTCATCACCTGTTTCTTTTGTTTGTTTTCTTTCCAAGTAATCTTTGTACATATTTTGTTCGTTAAAAACTACATCCCTACTCCTTAAGATTTTACCATCTTCAGGATTCCATAGGCGATACCCAAAGTCTCCTTCTCCATAGCCAATGAAGAAACACTTTTTGGACTTTGCATCTAGCTTTGATCTTAGGCTTCTATCTATGTGCATGAAAGCCTCACACCCAAACACTTTGAGAAATGCATAATTCACCGGTTTACCTGTCCATGCCTCTTCTAGAACTCCTCCATCCAAAGCCGTTGAGGGTGACCGATTGATTAAGTACATAGACGTACTTACAGCTTCCGCCCAAAGCTCAAGCGGTAGGCCTGCATGTAGCCGCATGCTTCGTGCTCGTTCCATGATTGTCTTGTTCATCCTTTCCGAAATCCCATTTTGTTGAGGTGTCCTTGGGGTTGTCCTTTGCCTCCGAATGCCATTGCTAGCACAAAAGCTTTCAAAAGCTTGGCTGCAATATTCGCCTCCATTGTCGGATCTGAGGCATTTAACCTTGGTACCTCTTTCATTCTCCACAAAGGCTTTCCACCTTTGAAATATGGAAAATACATCAGATTTATTCTTCATGACATAAACCCATGTTTTTCTAGTCGCATCATCTATGAATGTTACATAGGATAATGAGCCACCAAGTGATGGTGTACTTACAGGACCCCAAACATCAGAATGAACCAACTCAAGTTTTTTATTTTTTCTTTCATTTCCTGATTTTTGAAATTTTACCCTCTTTTGTTTACCATAAACACAATCTTCACAGAACTCTAAGTCCACTTCTTTCAAACCTGGTAGAAGCTTCTTTGTTTGAAGGATTTTCATTCCTTTGGCACTCATATGCCCAAGTCGATAGTGCCACACTGCACTATCAACTTCTGTAGTTGCTGCACAAGCTGAAGGTTGCGTGCTAACAGTACACAAGTAAAGTGTACCGACCTTTTCTCCCTTGGAAACCACCAAAGATCCCTTTGAGATCTTCCACCGTTTATTTCCGAATGCAATGTTGTGACCTTCATCGTCCAATTGTCCTGTAGAGATTAAATTTTTTCGAAGAGAAGGAACATGCCTAACATCTTTAAGCTTCCATTCATTTCTGTTAGAAGTTTTGACAAAAACTGTACCTTTGCCGACAATCTCACAAGCTTCATCATCTCCCAAGTATACATACCCAAAATTACCTTTGGTGTAGTCTTGGAAATGTTGCTTGTGTGGTGTTGCATGGAATGAAGCCACGGAATCTACTATCCAGGAATTAGACACATTGTCTAATGAGAGAATTAGAGCATCTTGCTCTACTTTACCTGCCACATTGGCCTCCGATGTTGGCTTGTTGTCTTGAGACTCTGTCTCCTTCTTCTTCTTGGACCAGCAATCCTTCTTGACGTGGCCCTTCTTGCCGCAGTTCCAACATTCAAGAACTGACTTTGTTCGTGACTTGCTCCATCTTGAGCGATCACGACCCTTTTGGCTTTTGAACCTCTCCTTAGGCCTTCCTCTTGTTTCCACTGACAATGCAGCACTTGATGATTCTCCTGTGCTTCTCCTTCGTATTTCCTTGCTTAGGAGAACACCCACAATATCATCAAACTTAAGAGTATTTATACCAGAAATAGAATTACTTACAGCCATCACAAGGCTGTCCCAACTATCCGGTAGAGATGATAATATAAGGAGAGCTCGCACTTCGTCATCGAAATTGATTTTCACCGATCGAAGTTGACTTATGTTTGTGTTAAAGTCATTTAGGTGTTCTGCAACTGAACCATTCTCTGCCATCTTTAGATTGAACAAGCGCTTCATAAGAAATACCTTATTGGATGCCGATGGTTTCTCGTAGAAGTCGTCAAGTGACTTCATCAAGTCCTCCGTGGTCTTCATCTCCAAAAAATTGAAGGCCACCGTTGACGCCAAGCTTAACCGGATTGTTCCCAGGGCCTTTCGATGAAGGACAATCCATGCTTCGTCTGCCATCGTTGCGGGCTTCTTTGCAAGATCGCCTAGTGGCAAATAGAGGTCCTTCTGGTAGAGATAGTCTTCAATCTGCATCTTCCAATGTTGGTAGTTTTTGCCATTGAACTTCTCAATCTTGAGCTTCCCTTCCTCCGCCATAACTCCCACTCAATTCAAGGAATCCTTTCCTTGAGATAATTTAGCTACGAGCAAACCTTGATTACTTTTTCTAGCAGTGCTAGGGGCTTTTCCTTGTGTCCATCTGCAAGCTGCAGGGTCATTCGTGTGGATATCAAGGCAGGTTTTCCCCATTTTTTCCAAACCTCTTTGGTTGCAATGGCCACACCAGCTCCACTGTCAAGGATTGCCATGGTTTTTACACCATTGAATTCCATAGGAAGGGTGGTGTTTCCATCTTCTCCCTCGTAATACTCGCCTACCTTGTTTAATGGAACTGGCCTAGTATTTAGTTGAGGCATTTCAAGCTCTTTGATGCCTTCCTCGATTTGAGTCATTGGGGTTTTTACACCAAATTTCTCGAGACATTTACCCACATTAGCCCACATGTTTGGTCTTATTCTGAGCAACTCGGCTAACATTATTGTACAGGTGACTGGGGTAGATAGAATATCTACTAGCCCCTTTGAATCGATGGCCTTGTTGGGAGACAGTCTCTGTGATGGGACTGCAACCACATCTGACTTGGTTTTGTACTCTCCCATGTAGGACGGTAGTGTTCTTAGCGAATGGGGTTGACTATCCATAGATTGTAAAGATCCTTTGTCGCCCCAACACGATTGCACATCTAGATTCATTTGAGATCCAGTCTCAAATTCCTCTATTGGTGGTAGAAACACTCCTCGTTCATCACCAGTCTTGTCTACTCGTCTTCTTAGGTCATCGGCTTCATTGGCCTCTCTGACTTGTTTCCACAATTCATCAAGACCATCTATCTCTTTACAATCCGCAGGTATAGCTTGGTGAAATCCCTCGGAAGAGTTATCCGTGGTATTCAGTACTATCCTTGGTTCTAATGCTGGTTCTTTGAGGTTTGGTCTGTGCTCATGACTAGAATCTGGCTCTTTAAGTTCCTGGTTTGGTGGGATTACTTGTGTAGGCATGACACGGATCACATCCTCAGGTTTTGCACCTGGTGGTTCTAGTAAAGCTTGGGCTGTTTGAATCATTTTATGGCACATTTCAAACCTTTGCTTTTCTAGTTCCGTATAGGGATATGTCATCCACCTTTGTTCTTGGATTTGGTTTTTTTTGAGCCTCGCATCATAGGCTTTCAAGAGGGCATCTAATGTCTCATTAACCTTCTCTGCCAACACAGATCCTCCGAACTAGCACTTCTCGATTTCTCATCCGTGGATGGTTCTTCTAGAGGTTTAACCATTTGTGTAAGAGAAGGTGCCTCCTTTTCCTCATGTTGTTTTATCTTCTCCTCAGCTTCGGTAAGCTTCTCAGCTAGGGATTTTTGCTCTCGTTCCCTGCGTGCTTTCATCCTAGTCTTTCTAGCTTTCCAACTATTGCGTTTGCTCTTAGTTTTCTGACTAGGTGCGTCTGTCTTTGGTCCATTATCTGTCTTTGTACTCGTGTCACTTTTCGTGTTCTTTGTCTCTAGATTCTCATCAGCTTTCTTTTGGGCTTGTGCTCTCGTAACCACTTGAACTGGTACAACATTTTCATTTTCTGAGCTACTAGGGAGCTGAACAATCCCTGATACATTTGTCGTGATTTTCCTGATTTGGTTTGGTTTTTTCGGGCAATCGGGGATCAAGTGAGTGATGCCACACTCAAGACAATAGGCATTTACTTCAGTGATCTCCGTATGAGGACATTGTTTGACCAAGTGGTTGTCACGAATTTTGTGACAATCTGTCTCTGGTTGAGGAGATTCTTTTAGCATTTCCTCTTGGCTATAAGCAAGATTTGACCTAGATAAGCCGTTATTTGCAATGAATCGCAATGTACTTTCCTCCATTTCATACCTTCTTTCTTTCGACTGAAACCCAGGAGGTGGAGGTTGTACCGGCCTCACCACTCCATGTGTTTCTCTCACATTTTGTTGCTCTGAAGGGTAGTACTCACTTTGGTTGCTATACCACATTGTAGCTGGTACTGGCGTTAGTTTATTTGATGCTTCCATCATTGGCATGTATCTCATGTCTACCGGCATTCTAGCACCTGGCAATGGAGGTTGTTATCCTAAGACAAGCTGTGGCCTTAAAACTCCTACTGGTCTTGGCGCATTCCCCGTAATGTATCTAGGTGGAGTAGGTGCTTCTGGAACAGGTTGTACATACCTCTCCCTAGCATTTTCCATGCTATAATAGCACTCTTCCCCCATATGGTTCGTCCATTTTCTCTCAATTTCACACCACTTCGGCTCTCCCGAATCAGACCTTACAAGAGGAATCAACCTCTTGACCAAGTCGTTGATAAGATTTTCTTGATCAATAGGTGTCGTTGGCTTGGCAATGGACTCACTTATCTGTGAAACACTGTGCTGAGAGGATGTGTCATCTCCTTGACTCTTTAAGTCCTTTTCTTTGTATGCCTCACAGTTATCCACTAGATAAAGAGCTTCTTTGATCAACTCGTTTAGCGTCATCCTCCTTATCATATGCAGATCCTTCTGAAGGCCCGCAAGTCTCATTCCCTGGATAAAGATCAGCATCAGCCGTAGGTAATTCCGCTCTTGGACAGAGCTTAACATATCTCTTGAGTCGTAATGATGCTTCGCGTACTGATTCATCCTCTTTCTGTTTGAATCTATGGATTTGCGAGACCGTGTTGTGAGCAATTCCTTTTGGCGAGAATTCTTCAATAAACTCCTCAAACACCTCATCTAGGGTCTCAAAATCCCATATTTCCACCGAGTCGAACCAAGTAGCTGCATCATCTTCTAGAGTCAATCCAAATCCTGCAAACTGTGTCGCAAAATCTGAAACTTCTTCTGCTCTAATCACTCTTCTAAAAGCCGTTACGTGATCTCTCGGATCTTCATCTCCGGAGTATTTTCTGTTTACCCATTTCTGGACTTGGGATGGTCTAACTCGTCGATTGTCTACAAGTCTAACCAGAGACTCTCCCAATCCGTCTCTCGTTATCGCTCTTGAAGGGAATCCTGGTGGCTCTCTTCTCCTATAGGAATTCTCGTGTTTGGTGGAGGCATTTGTGGTCCTTCATTGACCAAATATCCACCTCTTTCTAGTACAGTCTGTGGATTTGTGCTTTCTACAACTCTGTATTCTCGTCCATACTTGTCGACAACTATAGATCTCCATTGACAGTCGACTCCATATGTGTAGATATATAAGAGCTTGTAATCCGTTATCTCTTCTAGGTATGGATCTAAGCACCTATAAAGATTGACCTCATTGTCGTCAATGTATCTATATAGTCCTTCACTCTCATGACCAATCATCCAAACTCTCTCAACGAGATGGGTCTTTATCAATTGCAAGTTTGGAAGATCCATTGTGGGAGGATATTCCTCTATCGTAGGGATCTCCAAGCTTGTGTAAGCTGCATTTGAATCTAGGGTAGACATAATTTCTGGGCTTAAGAGCTTTTGCTTGGTTCAAGTAGACTTAGTCCACTGTGTTCAAGTTCTTTGGTTAGGGAAAAAGTCGAAACTATGTCCAAAACCGCAAGCGTTTCATCACAATTCTCGCAAATTATCGCTTCTAGACACCCCTGACTTCCGGATGAATTTTGAGGCCTCAAACGATGTTTTTTTCAAAGTTGAACAAAATGGTCTAAGATCTGCAGGGCCGCTCTCAGGCTACGTTTTGATATAAAAACCTTTCCGATCCGATACCGTTTGTGAAAGTTATGGCCAAAATAGTGAAATGCAGTTTAGACTGGTCAAAATGAGTCCAAATTCAATTTTGAAAAAATATTTGGGATCTCTGTGACACTGTGAACACTTATGTATGGTCAAAAGTACAGTTGGACCCTAAAACTGGCCTAGAGACATCCTACGCGTAGTATTTCTATATGCTCAGAATTTAACAAAATTTGGTCCAGAGACTCCCCTTAAGTCTAGCAACACAATGGTATGCTCAGAATTTCATTTGGACCTAGAAATGGCTGAGACATTCTACGCGTAGTATGTCTTTTTGCTCAGAATGACTTGAAATTTTCACCCCAGCTTCTCCTTGATGTGGTGATCACAGTGGTGTGCTCATAGGTTGGTTTGGAGTCCTATATCAAGCTTGAGACATCCTACGCGTAGGATGTTTAACTGCTCTGTTTCAGATCAAACTTGCACTGTAGCTTCCCCTTGATGTGCTAAACTCACAGCTATTTTTACTTTTTGATTCTGACACCTATAGGCTGGTCAAATGATCAAGAATCTGTTTCAAAAGCCTGATGTCTGTTCTGATGAATTCCTAAGTCAAATCAACTCCAAGTTGGACCAAAATTGACTAGGAGGCTTGCCTAAGGCTATATGACAGTATGGTATGGTCAAAGTAGAATTTTGGTCTCAAAATCATGCAGCAGACATCCTACGCGTAGGATGTCTTTTTGCTCAGAATGAACCCAAATTTGAACTACAGACTCTCCTTAAGGTGCTGATCACAGTGGTATGCTCAGAAATGTGTTTAGAGTCTTAAATCACACAGAAGACATCCTACGCGTAGTATGTCTTTTTGGCCTGTTTGACCCCTGACTTGTCCCACAGCTTCCCCTTGATGTCAGCAACCCAATGGTATGCTTAGATTTTGGTTTGGATTTCAAAAGTCCCAAATTTTAGATGTTCTTGCTTTTTTTAGTCAAAAGTGCTAAAGTCCGCTTTGAACTCAATTTTCTCACCCAAATGAGCTGAAAACTCTCACATGCACTCAAAACATCATGTATAACATGCACATGAAGTCATCCTATGGTTTGGTCTCTAAAATTATGCCTTGGGCACAATTTGGGTAGGATGTCTGGCAATTCTCGTCTTTTGGCTTTGATCTGTCAAAATTTGGTCAAATTTTCACTTTCCAGGTGAAAATAGGGTCAAACCTACCTTTTAAACACACTGGTAACCTCATATTTTCAAAAAAAAAAGCCCAGATTACCCTGTAGACATCCTACGCGTAGGATGTCTTCTGCTGATTTTTTGAGACTGAAGTGTCCCTGATGCTTCCTTATGCTCTCAGCAAGTGCAAGTATGCTTCACAATTGCAAAAACATGCAAAAATCACTCAATTAAGCCTTTGCTGAATTTTTACGTTTTCTGACTCCGCCTTTTGGCTTTTGGTCAACAAAAATAGGGAAAAACGCTCAAGTCAATATGTTACTAGGGTAAAACCTACCCTCTGAACCCACTGGTGCAGTCAGAATTTTCAAATTTGGTCTCCATAACCCCCTTGAGACATCCTACGCGTAGGATGTCTATGTTTAGAGAATTGCAGGTTTTCTTCACAGAACCCTTGCATATTCTGTTTTATATGCACAGCATCAATCAGTCATACAAAAATATCCACAAAAGCTTGTTTATTGCATTTTTACCCTCAAAAGCACACTTTTCCGTGATTTCAAATGCAATCAAGCACTTTAGCAAATAATTCAGTGTTGAATAGCTCTAGATCAGAATCGGATCACTTACCTAAAGCTACTCCTACAAATCATATGGGGTTTTGCATCTATGAGTAGAAAAACGCTTCACTGCCACACACGAACTAGTAAATGCTTTTATCACCTCACAAATCACTCGACCACCAACAACTACTCTAATCCACAGATCCTAACTAAAGCTATCTAGTCGCAGACCCTCGGCAAGACACACGCTTCCTGGCTATCCACTTGATCGCGGAATATCCTCTTCCGGATCCACTTAAGAAAAACGCTTTCTTTGGCCGAAACTAAATCAAGCAACCATCACACGAGTGTTAGTAGGAAACCTACATAGGTCCTTGTGTCCCCGACAGCGGTGCCAATGTTGGACGGGAAGCTACTCACACACCCATGAAGTGCATGCAAACACTACCTAGATCAACATAATGTCAATCGAGGACACAGATGACACGATAGGCACACAGAGGAAATCTCTTAAGCTTGTCAGGTTGAGACCATCCTACACATACAACACTCTGGAAGGCCAACTAAACCACAATCAAGAACCTCACTGCCCTCAACTACACCACCTAGCCACATACACACATGCGGAAGGTAACTCACCTAATCATGCCAGATTTGTACGAAACTTAAGGAACACCATCTCCTCACTAGGATACACCTGTCCCTAAGCTTCTACACTCAAAACCCTCACTCAAAACCCATCTGCGGAAAACGCGTAGGATGACAGAGCCGAATTTTGAAAGTGCCCAAAACTGAAATTTATGAGTACCTATGTGTAGCTTATGTCGCCACGATTCTATAGACTACTAGCACGCAGAAAACAGACATCGTTTGATACACTTACGACCACAATTAGCTCGTAGATGCGTCGGCGTGTGCGCTTCGTCTCGCGGGGAATGCTTGGCGTTGTCGCGTAGCTCTCCTCGAGCCTACCGCAATGGTGCAGTCGGATCTCCAATGTGTTGAGCGAGCCGGGCGTAGCGAGAGGATGAAGCTCACGCTCACTCTCTTTCTCTCTCACACACAGTAGACGGCAGCACTAAAACTTGATTATGATAAAAGTCTTCTTTACAAAATGACCTAGGTACCTTATATACTAAGGCTACCTTAGGTTTAACCAAAAATGGGGTTGAAAGGGTCAAATGGCTTTGTATTTACAATCTGGAAGTGCCATTGCACCCCAGCTTCTGAAACTAGAATAACTACTCATTACAAATGACGTTTATAGCCATAATCCGCAGCATTTCATAACTCTCAAAAGATAAGACTTTGGTATGAAACTTGAGTTACGTTGTGTTGTTGACCCAGCGGTCAACAATGAAGTAATGAACAAATCAAGAAAACTAGCCAGCATGTGCAAATATATCTCCTTCTCCATAGCTGAGAGGTCTCTACTGATCATTTGTGTCATCAATTCTTGCTTCTTTGACAATTCAACCTTGGTTTGCATCATCCCTTCAATCACTTCATAAGGCCCTTCACTTTCATCTTCAACCTCATTTGCAAATGCGACTAAACAGACTCCTGGATTTCTTTGTCCATCAAAAGAAATGCAACATCAGCATCCTCATCACTGCTGGTAGTACTATCACTGTCCTCATCAGACATTGTGGAATAGTCTTCATCAGTAGACTCATCCTCATCTTCATAAAGCTCCTCCAATCATTTCCTTGTGTCCATATTATATAGCTTCTTGGCACATGTCTTTCCATAGAGGCTAATCGTACCACGTCTCCAATCTTGAACAGCTCCCACTGCACGTAACCATGGTCTGCCCAGTATAATAGGATATGCTCCCAACCCTGTTGGCATCACATGAAAATCAACCACCGCCTTTGCATCATACGCCTCCACTTCTAGGCTCTTTACAACACCCAAACATTTTACTTTTTGATGGTTTGCCAATCTGATCCGGAAGCCTGACACCCCAGTCACTCACTGTAAGACCCATCTTCTCAACGCATGAGTGTGTTATGACACATATTTGAGCTCCACCATCCACATAACCTTGTCCCATATTTTTTCTTTTGTGCCACACATCTACTATTGGACAGATGTCTGGTAGCTCATCCATCGCCAACACCTTCACTGAACCTCTCTCTGGCTCTTTCTCCATTGGGTTAACCATCCTCTTCCATTGTCGCCTTAGCTTAGGCACAATCTCTATAAGCTGCCCAAAAGTAACATCTATCTTCCTGCTTGTCAGATCCTCCTTCAAGTCATAGCTTAATTGCCCATCCCCTAGTGGAAAATCTGAAACATGAAACTTGCGACGAGCCCTTCTTTTCCTCTTGGCCTTGACATCCTCGCCTTCATGAATCTTTCCCTTCTTCTTACTAGGACCTGGGGCACTTCCTCCTTCCTTGTCCTCTGTGGTCCTCTTCCCAATAGGCATCACTAATGTATCATCTAGCTTTGATGCCTTTTCCAAGGTGACTACACTTATCACTTTTGTCTTTCCTTTTTCCTCCTGGGTTAATCCACTGGTTCCTTCCTCTCCCTTAATTTCGATTCCATAATCATTTGACCTAGTTAGCACCTGTTTTGGCAATGGGTACATGTCTCCACCCATCCTTGGTGGCTTATCACATTGCGGACTGATGTGGCCCAACTCTCCACAATTATAACATGTGGGTGTCTGCCTCCAGAACCTACCATTTCTTTGTCCAACACCATTCCTAGGTCTTTCTTCACCTCCTGGCTGATTTGCAAACCTCCCTCGACCTCGATTATTTCCCACTTGACCTAGCAGGTTGAGGCTAAGATTCTTCATTAAATCTACCACTTGTCTCATGTCTTGCCTTAGCCCATCATCTTGCACTGCTGTAGTGACCACTGATGGCATAACCTGAGGAGTAACAGAAACCATTGGTTCATGATGAACCCCTGGCATGCGACCTTGCAAAGAATCCATAGGCTGAAATTCAGTCCTCATGGGCAAAGACTCCACCCCTAACTGGCTCAATTTCCTCAGCTTCCACTCTTTGTTCCTTGCTACCTCTAATGCATCTTCATATGTCCTAGGCTTCTTTAGCTCCACTCTCCAACGTATATTCTCCCAAAGACCAGCCAAGAACCTGTCCTTCTTCATCATGTCAGGTGGGGGTACTTGTGGTGCTAAGGCCTTGCACACCTGCTCCCATGCCAATGAAAACTTATGTATGTATGCATCTACTGGCTCACCTTCCTTTTGTACCAAACCTTGTACTTCTTGCCACACTTTGTCAGGATCTTCTGTCTTCACAAACTCCACTTCCAACCCATGCCTTAGATTGTCCAAACTCAATCTTACAGGTGGATCAGCCACACGCAACTCCTCTTCAAATGCTTTGGACCAAACTCATGCCTCACTCTTCAAACAAATTTGGAGAAGACGTAACATCTACGCTGGGTCATGAATCTGGTTGCTAATACAGGTCACCTCCATATTTCCAAAAAGTCTTCTACATCTTCATCACTTCTTCCATGAAACTCCGGATAAGAGAAAGCCATGGCTACCCAAGTTACGATGCTTTGAGAACCCCTTCGAACATACGTGCAAGAACCCAAAACTTCTGATTGACTCAATCCCCAGAAACCTCAATGGCACTCAAGCTTTAGATAAGGACAAACACGTGCGCATCAAATGAGTTTTCATAATTAATCATCGGAATTACAACAGGCAAAGGGCATTCTAGTATCTCTCTTAATCTGCTTGGCCCGAACATAAAGACTATGCGTTGTTGGAAGAAAATCTTCCTAGACAATGAACATTTATCTGGATTCTTTGAGTTAAATGAAAAGGAGTGAATTGAGGTCCATTTTGATCATCCATTAAAGCCAACCATCAAGCTCCCAAGAAGGCACACCTGACTTATCCTCTGATTTTGCCAGAATTTCAGCAGCATAACAGCATAAATGGATTAAAAGACCAAAAAACCACCCATCATAACTTGGAAAAATTTTGTCAGAGTTTCCCCAGAAGTAGAGCAGTGAGAACCCAAAATATAGACTGTATATGTATGCATAAACTGCCAACAATAGAAACCGAGCATCAAGTAGGAATCACTAGTACATAGCCTATGGCGAGGTCATGAAAAGGGTGCTCCAGCTACTTGTATCACCGAAAGGATCTCACATTTGAGAATCCCCCTGCTCAATAAAACCTCACGCTATCGACCCCCTCACGAAGGCTTATGCAAATCTCGTATAGTCAAGTCTCAGAAATGACTATCTTCCAGACCAAGTCTTAGAAATGGCTGGGACTCCCAAATAAAACCAAGTATGGCTCCACAAAGGCATACAATGGCAGTTTCCACAAGTAATGTACAATACCAACAGACAATGCGCTCAAACAGGCGCCAAATGATGCATACCCACGGCAACTGCAAGTGACTTTCACTTGCCAGTGTATCACTCTACTCCAGCTACCTGTACCTATGTGAATCACCTATACCTGTCCCTGTAACCTGCAACCTGTAACGTGTAACCTGTAGTCTGCAATCTGAAACCTGTAATCCCGAAGCTGAAGGTACTCGAAGACGATCCTCAGTGGGGGCACCAAAAGAATGTGAGCGGGATGAAAACACACACAACTCCTCTATAATGACCCGATACACACTCTTGGGATGAGACACACACACGCATTATGGGGCACCACTCGGCTTACACAACCCACCTGGTCGAGATAGGGAACACACCGATGGAGTGAGAGGAGAGAGACTACCCAATTACCCACTCAACACACACACACACACACACACACACACACACACACACACACCCAAAAAACTCAGCTCAAAAGAGGAGAATTTCTGACGTTTAGATACAATTGAGCTTGGGCCAACACCAATGGGGCAAATAGCTCATACAATATGGGTAACATATGCCAGATACAATCACAATCAGTAGGGTCTGCGGATTGTCTTGGAAACAACATGATGTGGAAAAACTTATACCCGCAATTGTTCTTTAGCCAAATCCATTAAGACTCTGCACCAACTCCAATCCGTGTAGTAGTGGCTTCTCTCATCAAGTGTTTAAAACCTGGTAATAATAGCAGATACAAGAATGTCAGACAAAAGATTGTGTGACATGTTTGAGGTTGACAAGTTGAAATATCACCTCTCTGTATGGATCAATGGCTATGTCTCTTCTAATATAGATAGAAGCTCATTTCTATTTAGTGATTCCCTATTTTCTCATTACCATCTCCTTTGCAAGATTCAATTGCAAATGCCCAAGTCCCATTGTGAGCGGGATGAAAACACACACAACACCTCTATAATGACTCGATACACACTCTTGGGATGAGACACACACACACTATGGGGCACCACTCGGCTTACACAACCCACCTAGCCGAGATAGGGAACACACCCATGGAGTGAGAGGAGAGAGACTACCCAATTACCCACTCCACACAGAGATACACACACACACACACACACCCAAAAAACTCAGCTCAAAAGAGGAGAATTTCTGACGTTTAGATACAATTGAGCTTGGACCAATGGGGCAAATAGCTCACACAATATGGGTAACATATGCCAGATACAATCACAAATTGGAGCAGAAGCTTCGCTTCATAGGAGAAACTTACACAGCCAAAACAGCAAAAAAATAGTGAGTAATTTGGCAAAATGGACAGCACCATTGCCTCCAGAACGGCCCAAAACCCGAGTCTACCATGTCAAAGTGCTCCAATCCGACCTCGAGTGAGCAGTTTATGGCCAAAACAGGCTCCAAAAACAACAAAAACACAGTTGCAGTTGTTCCTCCTCTTCTCTCCACATTTTTCTGGTCTTCTCTAAGGTTTTTCAGTTCCCGCACTTAGCTTTATTACTTGGGCACCTTTGGCCTTTTATTTGACCTCAAACGGACCCCGAACAGACCAAAAAGTGGCCTCGCAGTGCATAGTTGTCAGCCTGCTGCATTCATCCGCACACCTGGCACTCAACGTTTTCCAATAATGCATCCCACCACCATGTGAAGTGGCCCCAAAAGATGATCCTCATGATGATCTTTTTGCATAATTAGCACAAGAAAACACCCACGTCGTGTCCGTACTTATCCACGTATTGACCCCATTCGACCTCCTGACGCTACTAGATGCCATCTGACGCACCTACTTACCTCATGTCATTGGCCCGCGGATAGCTTCCTCGAGAATTTTTACGCGCTACCAACTCCTCATTATCATAGAAAAAACACACTGGTACTGGTGATAGTGAAAATCGATGCACTATGTACATGTTGTCCTACCTGTACACATGTGGGCCCCACGCAACCACCTGGCTTTGGAAAATGGGCAATCCTTTATTTTATGCACCATGCATGTGTATATACATATGCGCAATCACTTGCTCCAAAAAACTCATAACACTGTCATCGGTGTTTTGGACACTACACGATTCACAAGTTCTCTTGTCTGCTATATTGTCAATCGCAAAACTCCCTTTGCGAAAGGGTGGTTATGGCTTCCAATGTGGATGAACAAGCAGGTCTAGTTGATCTTAGTGAGCAAGTAATAGATAGTGCAAGAATACGCTTGAAGCAAAACTAGACTCTGACCACATTGGAAGAACCTTAGAGTTCCATTGTCTGAGCTCAACATACCAACGAACAAAATTGATGTCGTCAACTTCCCTATCCAAGAAGTCTCGTTTGCAAACAAGGTAAATGAGCAGTCTATCGAGGCGGTAAAACTATCATCCAGGAGTTTCGAACTTTAAAAGGGGCTCTCCTCTCAAATGCTTCCCTTTGGTTTTGTTCCTTTCTTTTTCCTCCGATGGACCCTCAGTCCTTAACTGATATGTATCTCATGTATTTCACGTAAAAGCATGTCATGGTAAAGTTTTGCATCCGGTTCCATGGGTCATATTTGACCTCCGTGGATGATAATACAATCTATCCATCTATTTATCTATCTCTCTCGCATCTCCCTTTATCACTCCCCTTCTCTCTTTCTCTCTACCCCCCCCCCCCCACTCTCTCTCTCTCTCTCTCTCTCTCTCTCTCTCTCTCTCTCTCTCTCTCTCTCTCTCTCTCTCTCTCTCTCTCTCTCTCTCTCTCTCTCTCTCTCTCTCTCTCTCTCTCTCCACCATCTCTCTCTATCTCCTCATCTCTCCCACTCTATTCCTGCATTTCCCTATCTCTCTCTACTCCTTTTTCTCTACGTATCTCTTCCCTTATCTATATATCTTAGTCTCTCTCTCTCTCTCTCTCTCTCTCTCTCTCTCTCTCTCTCTCTCTCTCTCTCTCTCTCTCTCTCTCTCTCTCTCTCTCTCTACATCATGATGTCAAGTGAGAGAGAGAGAGAGAGGGAGGGAGAGAGAGAGTTGAAGGACTTTTGAGATTGAAGATATAAAAAAAAAATTTGTCTATTTTTACTCTCTCTCTCTCTCTCTCTCTCTCTCTCTCTCTCTCTCTCTCTCTCTCTCTCTCTCTCTCTCTCTCTCTCTCTCTCTCACACACACACACACACACAAACACACACACACAATGATGTGAAGTGGGCGCTAGTGAGAAAATCTAAAATAAGAAAAAGCTTACTATGGTTTTTTTAGAAGTTGTATATAAATAACCTCATATTGTGATTATCATCACTTTGCATCAAATTGTGAAGAAATCCCTCTCTCTCTCTCTCTCTCTCTCTCTCTCTCTCTCTCTCTCTCTCTCTCCCCCCCCCCCCCCCCCCCCCCAAGTTGACAAGTGGGCGCCCACTTGTCAACTTGGAGTGGAGAGAGAGAGAGAGAGAGAGAGAGAGAGAGAGAGAGAGAGAGAGAGAGAGAGAGAGAGAGAGGGGAGGGAGGGGACGGGGGGCGGGAGAGATAGGGTGAGAGATAAGGATAAGAGAGAGAGCAAGGGAGGGTCTTGAGATATATATATAGATGTGTGTGTGTGTGTGTGTGTGTGTGTGTATATAGAGAGAGAGAGAGACAGAGAGAGAGAGAGAGAGGGGAAGAGAGAGAGAGAGAGAGAGAGAGAGAGAGAGTGAGGGGGGGAGGGACTGGGGGCGGGAGAGATAGGGTGAGAGATAAAGGGGGATTGGATAGGGCTTTTTACTATAATCTTGGATCTGATACGACTCGTATAAAGGCGGCTAGCAAACACTACTTTGATGTCAATTTGTTTAAGAGAACTCTTGCTTTGCAGTTTAGGATACTAACTCTAATGGTTTCTGAATGACTTTAGCAAATCATTATTTATTGTGCCAAACAATAGGGTATCTTAGATTATTTATTGCAAGATTCAATCTGTTGAGCATGCATAGTATAAGGGGGATTTTACAAATCAGCCCTTTCTATTTACTACAGGGTCCCATAATAAGGATGTATGTGATTCTGTCAATCATCTATTGATGTTGTGCTATCAGGTCTAGAATGTCCCACTCTGATAATACATAAAGGTGACTGGCATCAAGTCTGTACTAAAGCTTATTGTTGTGATTACATAAACATTATGTAGTGCAACAATAATTGCTATGGCATTACTGTGTTTATCCTTGTTGAGAGTTGGTTATGGTCTTCACAAGGTGAGATACTAAAAGAGTTCGACCTCACTCTAGTTTTGGATGGCCGGATTAGGATCTAGGGTTGGAACTTTGTCTTGTACTGATTTTTTGAGTAGTACTGAGTGATTCTACTTTGCTTCACGTTCCAAATTCTTTTTGGTTTATACAAAATAATAAAAAATGGTTGCAAGCTTGACATTTTGTTATCACACTAAATCAAATCACTGTTTATGATAGAAAAAGGTAGCTGGATTGCTCCTAATTTAATTTTTGATAAAATTGGATTGTCTTTTTACTCAGTAAAGCTAGCATAATTCAAAAAAAATTCCCATAGTAATGATGTCTAATGTTTGCACGATCAATAGTGTGGGCTTTTGAAGTCATTGAGCTCTCATATTCACAAGGTACCTTGCCTTGATCTAGCTGGTTTTGTGAAGTCATATCGGAGATACATCTTGTAAACATTAACCTTGGAAAACTGGAAGTAGCTTTGCTTAAAACTTTGTAAACACAAACTCCATGGGACAAAAGCATGGGTAAGACACTTGGATCAGAAAGGGTGATGGCCTTCTGATCAAAACTTAATCTAATCAAATAAATGTGTATAAACTCCCTAAAAAATGGGAGTAACTATTAACCTTACTTATAAACTATAATCTCGCTCGGATTGTAAGGAGTGATGACCGTATGATCACAAGATAAAATGAATTTAAAAGGAATTAAAAAAACACACACCTTGCACTTAATCAGATGGGAAAAAGGCAGCTTCATAAATTTTAGAATGATACCCACAATTATTTTCTGGATGGTAGGTATAAGTTAAAAAGGTTTTAAGTACGACATGGATATACATATTCAAAGCTAACGAATATTTTGTCTTGCCTGTATAGATGTAGGTGAGGACTCTATCTTTACTTAGGATCTTTTTGGCTTTGCTGGTATCCGTCATCAACATACTTGTCGATGACATACTGGTGACATACTGGTGCAGCCTTTATTATATTCAATAATGCGTGGGATACCTCCTCTGATCCCATCCTCAAGTTCCACTACTCTGCTAGGACTCATCTCCAGTAAAAGGTGGATGAAAGATTTGAACTCACAACATGAGCACGAGCATCTAAATTAACTCCCCTAGCCAACCCAACACCCAGTGGTTGCTGCTGGCTCAAGCGATTCACAAACTGAAAAAAAAACGATTTTACCTGCTCTGCGCCCATAGTCCCCAGCGGTCGCCCTCGCAACTCCCCTCCCCCCCCCCCCCCCCCCCTCTCTCTCTCTCTCTCTCTCTCTCTCTCTCTCTCTCTCTCTCTCTCTCTCTCTCTCTCTCTCTCTCTCTCTCTCTCTCTCTCTCTCTCTCTCTCTCTGTGCACGTTGCAGTCGGCACCCCCAGTCTGCCCTTTTTTCGCCTGCATCTGCGAAGATTCTCCACGACTTCCTTTTTCCTAAATCGTGGGCACTTACTTGTCCTATGTCACTTTAGCATCAATTGTTTTTAACTATCTTATGTACAAATCACTAGAATGATACCTCATTCTCACTATGATGTACAAAAGTGAATCGAAGAGTGAGTCGTTTTTGTGCTAATCCTTGTCCTTTGTCTAAAGCCAGTTGTCTTTTGAATTGATATGTTCTTTTGTGTATAAGTATTAGTTTAAAAACAACAACACACACGTCCTAAACACAAGGTTCTCCCAGTTTACTGAGTAACTAGGATGTTGTCTATAGGCTTCGATTGACCCACTGCCGATAACTCCTTATTAGGTTGTTAGGTATTATGTGGTCTTTTCTTGACTATAAAATAAATTGCTGCTCACAACTACTGTAGTCTTTGACTCTGCTGGTTTCAGGTTGCAGGTTGTAGGTTAATCCAAAATTCTTATGTTTAATTATATCGATTCTTGTGATTTCAGGATCCTTTTTACCCGTAAACGGATTACTCTTGGTTGGACTATTTTCTTGAAGCCTATCTATTGAAACAATTATAAGCATGACAAACCTCTATGAATGATTTTGAACGGCATCCATACTATATTCTACTGGCTAACAAAGCCTTCAAACTCTGACTGCAGTATAATCCTATCTGTTAACATTGTCACTTATTGCTCCATTAAGATTCATGGATTTTTTGCTATTTACAGCTCTTTTTACTTCAAAATTGACTATTCTACTCTCATCAACTTGATGAGGCAGTAGGCCCATACTCAATGGGCCTACTTCCGACTCATTGAGTATAGTGTCTGGGTTAGGGCGGGCACACACACACGCACTTGGTCACTTTACTTTACTTGGGCTGCTTCTCCCTGAATTCACACACACTTCACTTCTTGCTTTGGTCTCAATAGTGTGATCTGATGGTTATATTGTCTTGTAATGTGCTCACACTTCCTATTGGGAGCCTCTAGGGTTAGCAAAACTTATGGCTCTCCTAGTCGAACCCTTTTTGGCTTATAGCCCTTTTGGTTTATATGCATTAGGTGGGAGATACCCCTAAGCTCACTTGAATTAGGTTGCTACTCTTGTGCTGGTGTGAATACTCCCCTATAAAACTTACTCTCAAGGGTATAATTACCCTGGCATTACTCTGTACAAAAACTTTAAGGTGACCCTCCTCCCGAGCGTGATGAGCCATGCTATTATGGCTTTCTCTCACCACTGTGCAATGTTGTCCCTGTGTAATTGTTATGTCTCTACTCTGGTATGGCATCCTGACGGACCTTAGTTGTCCTCTTGAGCATAAAACGAGTGGGCTTTGAAGTTCATCAGCCCTCTATAATGCTCTGCAACACCACCGAGTCCCACCATCTCTCTCTCCCCTGCACCTTGACTATAAATACAGGCTGGTGTGTAATGATGATGCACCACTTGATCATCATGATTCTCTACGGATTCTTGGAGTTGAGCCTGCAAGAATCACCAGCCATACTCAACTGTTGGAACTTCTATATAAAGGTGAGGGATCCTCTTATCCCTCACTTAGCCTTGAATTAATGTGTTTGTATATTAGATAAGTGATGGCCTTAATGATATCACCTCCTATTTTGAGCTTTAAAACTCGATGAATAAAGATGATGGGGATAATAAGCTTTTTTGATGGTTCAACCTATGCAAACGTGGTGTTAGTGGTGATACCCGCTGTCGTGCAGGTTCTTTTCTTTTGATTTTGATTTTTGGTTCAAGAAAGTTAGCACTTTTAATTTACCGTTTGGTTTGTAGCTAATATATTAATGTGATACTATTTTAATCTTTGGTACAAGAAAAATTTATTGAGGACCTTCTCTGTACTCAAAAAAAGACTTGAATCTATACTGACTTATTTGATTAGCACAACTGGTAACTAAGCATGCAAGATTATTTTGTGTCACCTGTGTTGATCTTAAATTACCTAGGGTTAGCTTACCTTCCTTGGAAAGCATGACATGATTGGTTCTGAGGTTACCGGGCTTGGCAGGCCTAAATACTCTATTCATATTTTTCTAACTTATCTTACTCGTGGCTCTTGGGATGAAACCGAAAACCTGATTCTTCCACCGTCCACTTGATGATTATTTTCAATAAGGGTATAAATATCAATTTTCTTTTTGTTCTGCACTTATTGTGACCTGGATTTTGATGTTTTGGGATTGATTGAGCAATGATGGATCCTTCCCATAGACCCCTTACGAATTTAGGTAAAATTTCATACTTTTTAAACTAAGTTTATACCGGTACAGTTCAGGTCCACTTGGATCATTTACTCCCTTGGGGTTATTTGGGTTAGTCCTGATTTAATACGCCCTATCAAAGTGGTTTTAATTAATGGAAAAGTTCTGATATATTTTTCTCAAAATATGTTGATTGATTACTGGCATGGAATATTTCACTTGGTGATGGCCCCTGATGTTGATGGCCCTTGATGCTCTTTGTGACCTATAGTTTATAGAAAATATAAATCTTTGCTTCAGGTTTGTTAACCGTCACGGCTCACGGACACCCCATCACCTACGATGGACGTGTATTATGTATTTGGTAGAGTCAGGTACCGGGCTTGTCGGACCAATAGGAAAAGGGTAAGAGTGATCGCCGATGAGAGGCGCACTCTAACTGGGACATTCAAGGGATTAGTTGGCTAAGCATGGGCGCCCAAGTGTGAATGGGGTGAGCTCATATAAAAGCCAACTAAACCTAATTTTTACTCATTCTCTCATTTGTGCAATAGAAGAGTGCTCTTTGTTGGGATTAAAGCCCAAGTGGCCTCTTATGCGGATATGGCTGGCCGTCCGCCTAACTCACTTTGTTCTAACTCTTTGTATATACTAACTTATACTGTGTGAATACTAAGGTATTGGGAGATAACCCTTCTAACAGTTCTCTGCGTACTGTACTGTGTAAGCTCACTGTGTGTGTGTGTGTGAGAGAGTCGACCCACGCTCCGCTCCGCGACTTCAATTGGTATCAGAGCCTTGGTTCAGTGCGGATTTGCGCAATCGCGCGCGCGCGCACTTTTCCGGCAGATTCTGGATCCGGAGTTCGAAAATTCACACTCGGCGTTCCGGGAGCGTTTTCAGCAGGTGACCTGAGGTTTTACCCCCCTTTCGAAGCCGTTTATGCCCTCAGAATTTCGTTCTGAGCACTACAGCAGAAGATAGATTTCAGCCGCAAAGAAATCCGTCTTGTGTAGATTGGCAAGCAGGAGGTGGTCGACATCAATATCGACATCGACATACATCACTTATTCGTCTTCAGAGCATCATCTATAGACCAGGTACACATATATATCATCAGATATATATATTGCACTCTGCATTGCTACTTCTTGTGCTTGCCAGGTTCCAGGGGAGGTGTGGCCATACGACGGCTTGACACCACTGGCATGTATTGCAGATTGATGTACTGTGATTGTGGGTCTGCTAGTTGTGAGTCAGGCTAGCAGACAGACCGCCGCAGCGGTCATAGGACAGTGATTGGTCTATTATAGGATGTATGCTAGTTCTGGGCAGTTTGTTGAGCCATCTGAGAGGGTAGTGTGTGAGGTTTTTTGAAGCCAAGCACTGGGGGCTGGGTTACCCAGTGTGAGGTGGATTAGGTTGCTGGAGTTCCCCTCTACACGCATCCTCTTCGGCGACTTTTATCCCTTAGGATGTATGACTTTGTGTAGACACTGGATTGCATCTTATGCATCAGGCCGTTGAGGCATTGTTCAGGGTTCAGTCTTGAGACAGATACAGGTTCTGTCATCGCTCAGAGAGGAGACAGTGTATGCTTACAGGACAGCATATTACAGAGATTTTTTAGATTTGTCACTGGTCAGCTATTTATGATTGTTTTTTGAGCTATCTTTTGGTTCCCAGAGCTCAGTTTACAGGGGAGACTCTGTCAAAAATTTTCAAAATACTGACAGTTCCTGAGGAGAGGTGTTCAGCTTGTTGATTACAGCTTGTTTACTGTGTACAGAGGCCAGTTTATAGGGGAAACTCTGCCGGATTTTTCTCAGGAGTAAACAGTTTGGCAGATATGGCATCTTCTCAAAGTGAGACTCTTTACAACATAAAGAAGCTGGATGGCACAAACTTTCCATTCTGGAAGAAGCAGATTTGGCAGGTTTTGGTGCAGAAAAAACAAGTGAAGCCACTGAAGCTCAAAGGGGAGAGACCAAAAGGTATGGCTGAAGATGAGTGGGAAGAGCTTGACGAGTTAGCTTGTTCCACAATCATGCTGACACTGGCAGAAAATGTTTACTTCAACGTAGCAGAAGAGACTACAGTGTATGGCGTATGGCAAAAGCTATGTGGTATGTACGAGAAACAAAGTGCTGCTTCTCAGATTTATTGGCTCAAGAAATTGGTGGATTTGAAGATGAAGGAAGGGACAGCCATGTCAAATCATCTGAATGAATTTCACACAATTTTTAGCCAGTTAACAGCACAGGAGATAGTCTTTCCAGATTCAGTGAAGGCTATGTTTCTCTTAATCACTTTGCCAGACAGTTGGGATACTTTTCGTACAGCGTTAAGTAATTATGTCGCGCCAGAAGGTCTTACAAGTGCCAATGTAGAAGGCAGCTTGCTCACAGAGGAAGTGAACAGGAAGAACATTGACAAAGGCAAAGGCAATAGTGCTTTGGTCGTTCGAGGGAGACAACAGTTTAAAGAGAAGAAGGGTAAGAAGGCACAAAACCGAAGTAAGTCTCGTGATTCGAAGTCAAAGGATGACATAGAATGCTACCATTGTGGCAAGAAGGGTCACATGAAGCGAGACTGTACGAAGTGGAAACAAGAAAAAGGAAAAACAAAGAGTTCTGAGCAAGATGAAAAGAAGAGTTCATTGAAGATTGAAGAGGTGAATGTCACAGGATCTGGTTCAGACAGTGATTCCGGTATAGCAGCTGGTGACATCTTCCTTACAAGCAATCTTGATTCTGTTATCTTGACTGCAGAGGATGGACATGCTATGAGTGATTGGATTATCGACTCAGGGGCATCTTTACATGTTTCTCCGCACAAAGAGTGGTTTACATCATATGTGGCTACTAAAGATTATGTCAGACTTGGCAATGAGCAGGTTTGTGACATACTTGGAGTGGGAGATGTGCAGTTGAAGTTTCAGAATGGCTCTTCTTTATGGCTCAAGAATGTCAGACATGTTCCAGCAATCCGAAAGAGCTTGATTAGTACAGGGAAGTTGGATGATGCGGGTTATGTGACAGTTTTTGGGAACAGCGCTTGGAAGATCTCCAAAGATTCGATGACTGTAGCACATGGCAGAAAGTCAGGAACTCTGTACACTTTACATGTTTCAGAGGTTAAAAACCATGTAATTAATGTGATTGAGCAGCCAAGTGTGTCACTGTGGCATCGTAGGTTGGGACGTATGTCAAAAAGAGGAATGGAAATACTTTCTCATTATGGTTATTTGCCTGGCTTTTCATTTCAAGATTTCGAGTTTTGTGAGCATTGTGTTTATGGTAAGCAAACACAAGAACCGCACAGATCAAAGAGGAATCGTAGGGACGAACGGTTAGCTCTTGTACACAGTGATCTATGCGGACCAATGCCTAGTTTGTCACTAGGGGGAGCAGCGTACTTTTGTACATTCATAGATGACTATTCTCGCAAAGTATGGGTTTACTTCTTGAAGCACAAGGATGAGGTGCTCAAGGTCTTTAAGACATTCTTGCAGCTGGTGGAGAATCAGAGTGGTCAGAAGTTGAAGTGCTTGAGAACTGACAATGGTGGAGAGTACGTTTCCAAAGCTTTTCAAGACTTTTGTGAAGCAAAAGGGATTAAGCGGGAACTTACTGCACCATATAATCCTTCACAGAATGGGGTTGCAGAACGAATGAATAGGACCATACAAGAGAAGGTCAGAAGCATGTTGTCAAATGCTGAGTTGCCTGATGGATTTTGGGCGGAAGCAGTGGCTACAGCAGTCCATTTGATCAACAGGTCTCCTAGTAGGGTTCTGGATAAGAGTGCAGTGGCCGAGATGCTATGGACAGGCAAGGCACCTTCGTATAAGCATCTCAGAGTCTTTGGTTGTGAAGCTTATAGCCATATTCCTAAGGAGTTCAGAAATAAGTTAGAACCAAAGAGCAAGAAGTGTATATTTCTTGGCTACGGAGAATCGGGCGAGATGGGTTACCGGCTTTGGGATCCTGAGTCCAGAAAGCTTATTCGTAGCAATGATGTGCATTTCAATGAAGCCAAGTTTCACGCTAAGCCAGAGAAGACAGAGGAGATCAGAAGAGTTGTCTTCAGGGAAGATGGACCTAGTGCTAGCACATCAAGACAGCATAGTCAGGCTCAGGAACGGCCTATAGTGGCTAGAGAGGCAGAATCAGTTGTGGTGAGATGTTCTAAGCGTGTCTCCAAACCACCTGATCGTTATGTGCCATCTCTAAATTATGTCATGCTCACAGATTGCGGAGAACCATCTTGTTACAAGGAAGCATTACAAGTGGTTGACTCGAAAAAATGGCAGTTGGCCATGCAGTCAGAGATGACAGCTCTGCATAAAAACCAGACATGGAAGTTGGTTAAATTACCACAGGGCAAAAAGGCTCTACCTTGTAAATGGGTTTACAGGTATAAGATCACCGCTCATGATAGTCAGCCAAAGTACAAAGCAAGGCTTGTTGCCAAGGGCTTTAAGCAAGAACAAGGCATTGACTTTGATGAAGTCTTCTCTCCAGTGGTCAAGATGACTACATTGAGATGCTTTCTTGCATTGGTTGCTATATTGGATTTGGTGTTGCACCAAATGGATGTCAAGACAGCGTTCTTGCATGGTGATTTAGATGTGGAAATTTACATGCAGCAGCCAGAAGGGTTTGTTGAGAAAGGCATGGAACATTTGGTATGCCAATTGTTAAAGAGTCTTTATGGCTTAAAACAATCACCGAGGGCATGGTACCATAAGTTCCACCAGTTTATGCTTTCTCAAGGCTACAAACGTAGTGAGTTCGATCACTGTCTATATACAAAGAAGGCTAAGGATGGCAGTTGGCTGATCCTTATTTTGTATGTGGATGACATGTTGATTGTTGGCAAACACTTGGAAGAAATTTCAGCTTTGAAGTCAAAGATGGCAAAATCATTTGACATGAAAGACATGGGTGAGGCAAGTCATATACTTGGTATGCGCATTGAGAGAGACACGTCAAAGAAGTTGATTTGGTTATCTCAAACAGAGTATATTGACAAGGTTTTGCAACGTTTCAATATGGAGAAGGGAAAGGCATTGAGTGTTCCATTGCCACCATATGTGAAACTTAGCAAACAAGATTGTCCTGTGTCTGAGGAAGAAAAGGCTGAAATGGATAAGATTCCATATGCGTCTGCAGTGGGTAGTTTGATGTATGCAATGATTGCTACACGTCCGGATATTGCATTTGCAGTGGGAGTGGTTAGCAGATATATGTCAAATCCCGGCAAGAAACATTGGGAGGCAGTGAAAGGTATCATGAGATACTTAAAACATACAAAGAGTATGCGCATATGCTATGGTAGTCAGGATTTGAGTGTTAGAGGATACACTGACTCAGATTATGCAGGAGACTTGGATAAGAGGAGATCTACATCAGGCTATGTCTTTACATTGGCTGGAGGTGCCATATCATGGCGATCTCGATTACAAGATTGTGTTACGCAGTCTACTACAGAAGCTGAGTATGTTGCAGCAAATGAGGCATGCAAAGAAGCTATTTGGCTTGGTAGATTGGTTGCAGACTTGGGAATCAAAGTAGATATGCCAGAGTTATATTGTGATAGTCAAAGTGCTATACAATTGGCAAAGAATCCAGTGTTCCATTCGAAGACTAAGCATATTGATGTCAAATATCACTTCATTAGGGAAGTACTTGAAGACAAGCAGATACAACTGCTGAAGATCCACAACAAGGACAATCCTGCTGATCTACTCACAAAGGGACTTCCAGGAGAGGGCTTTGTGCATTGTCGTGAGTTATTGGGCATTGGATAGATGGCAGCCATGTAAATCTTTGTACATTTATGTTCATAGATTTACAGTTACTTAAAGTGCCACATTGGACTTTAAGTGGGAGGTTGTTGGGATTAAAGCCCAAGTGGCCTCTTATGCGGATATGGCTGGCTGTCCGCCTAACTCACTTTGTTCTAACTCTTTGTATATACTAACTTATACTGTGTGAATACTAAGGTATTGGGAGATAACCCTTCTAACAGTTCTCTGTGTACTGTACTGTGTAAGCTCACTGTGTGTGTGTGTGTGAGAGAGTCGACCCACGCTCCGCTCCGCGACTTCACTCTTGCTCCATCTCCATCTCCATCTTCTTCTTCTTTTTGCATTTTCTGCATTTTCTGGTTTGCACTGCACAGTTCTGTCAAGTTTCAATTTCTGCATTTTCTGTGTTTTCTGGTTTGTGCACAGTTAGACGCACAGTTAGTTAATTAAGTAGGCTAGTAATTAGGTGAGATAGAAAGCAGGTAGGTAAGGTCAACGCGCACCCAAAAAAACAAAAAAAATTAAATGTTTTCCAAAAAAAAAATTTGAAAAAAAAAATCCGAAAAATAAAAACGCGAGCGAGGGGGAGGTTAAATTTTCAAAAATAAAAAACGTGAGTTTTAAAACGGACGGGTTGGTTTGTATAAAAGTTAGATCAGGATCATTTCCCCAAGCCCAAGCCCAAGCCCAGGCCCAGGCCCAGGCCTCAGGCCTCAGTCTTATGATATATACTAGACTCACTCTTATATATATACCCTACTCCCTCAAGAGGGAATGAGAGCATGTGGGACAAGTCCTCCACTCTCCTCCCTTCTCTTCCCACTTGCACCCTTAGACTTGCTATTTGGAGCCTAGTTCCCCAGCTAGGAAAAGACTATTTCGGGCTTTTCCGGAGCAAAATAGAACCAAACGGTGGGCTATAAAGCACAGCACGTCCCTCCTAGCGATACGCTCGTTTCGAGCTATCACACGGCCCATTCCACAACACGCTCTAAAAAATCTAGCAAAAAAACAAACAAAAAACACGCAAAAAACTAGTCACAAGGCCTCCTAGAGCAGCTTTTTGACACCTGAGGGTATCAAAAGCACATGCACTTACGCTCTGGGCGGGTGCTAGAACATGAGCATATTGAGGGTGCCTCTGTTCATACAGACACCCATTACCCATCCACGATAGGCTCTAGACCCTCAGCGGGGACACAATGTAGCACCACCCAAGACCCTAAAATAGCCGTTAGTGATTCCTCCTCCGACTCAGAAATCATGGAAGCATACCCTACCCAAAACACTGAGAGAGAAGGCCATGCACCTCCCGAAGCTCCACAGCCTAGTACTAGTATGTTTAGCCGTTTCATGGAAACATTAGGTAGAGCTACTCGCTCAGAACCTGATGCAAATGAAGCACACGAAGGGGGTGGGGAAGTGGACTCTCCTTTCACATCGCACGTGGACCCCACACCCCCAAAGAGTGTCCATGTGGATATCCTGCCAACTTCTTACCAAGAAGGCCCTGTTGAGCTGCCTCCTTCAGAAGTTCCCTCTAGAGTACCGTTGGTGACAAGTAAAACCACGGGGAGCAACATTGCTTCTACCTCACAAGAAACCGTTAACACGTCGACTCTAGAAGGATTGTTCATTAATGATCATTGGACATACGACCTCCACACTGAGGTGTTGACGGATCTACACTCTGGCCACGCCTACCATGTAGGATGGATAGAGATTGTACAATCCACCTCTAGTGCCACGAGCATCGAAGATCAACAGAAAATGATATGTAATGTTATCCATGGCATTATTCAATCAGAAAGGCAAAACCGAGGGGTAAATATACTCTCAACTGGCCCCATGAGATTTCTGGATACGAGCAAGGCTCAACAGCCTACTCTATCACAAATGGAGACTCCTCTAATGAGTCCCATGGACCCATCTTACGTCATTTCACCTGGGGTCTCTATGCAATCTGAGCCTCCGAACGACAACTTTAGCTTCCCTAACTTGGCTCAACCCTCTATTAAGGAAAACACAGTGCTCACTCCAGGGATAGGCCTGACAGAGAATGTACCGATGACATCTACGGTTAGTGCAGTGCCACTACCTAGTGTCGTAGTACCTAATATGGGGCCTCGACCGTATGTGCCTCTAGCCCCTTATGCACACATGGCCCCCACACCTCCAATTGTACCACTTGTTCATGCTCCTCGAGTGCCGCTCCCTAGCCCTTATCCGAGTGGACCTATGCCCGGTTATGTTCCATATCCTGCATCATCCACACATATGCCAAGACCGGTACCCGTCCCTCTCCCACATATGATTCCAAGAGTACCTCCACCGGCCCTGCCTCCTCACATAGGTGACTTGGCAGCGTTTGCTCAAACCATAGGTCGATCTATCGCGGAAAATATGCGTCATGCATCTGATAGAGAGCCTAGAAGTAAGGCAGTACAAATTGCCAAACTCACGCAAAAATTCAATGGGGACGAAGATGCTAGAAAACACATTGAAGTGTTTGAACAAGTATGTGATTCCTTAGGGGAACGCAACGAACTACATAAGTGCAATGCCTTAAGCTTGACATTAAGTGGGAAGGCTGGAGATTGGTATAGAACCCTAAGGGTGGACAAGAAAACAATCTACCCTACCCTTCGAAGGTTGTTTCTAAAGGAGTACATACGAGAAGGTGTGCTTTGGGGTGTAGCATCTCAGCTACAGAAGGCCGAACGTAAGGAAGGAGAGTCAGTAAGGGACTTCATTAGTCATCTAAAGCACTTAAACTCTTGATGCCCTGTAAATGAGCGCTTCAACAATAACCAACTGCTTGATCGATTCATTCGAGGGTTGAGGAATGAAGGAATCTATAATGGACTAGTGATTAGAGGTATCACAACCTGGGAAGATGTCACTGCCAATGCAATCCAATTAGAGGACAACTTGATGATAGCAGGCATGAGGGTGTCTATTGACACGAGATCCACTAGCTCACAAGCCATTGAGTATGAACCCATGACTGCAAAGCCCATTGCCAATGAGCCAAAGGTATTTGAGACATTCTTGACAGACCTCACCAAGGCAATCCAAGAGTCTCTTAAGGATAATCGACCCCCTCAAAATAGTCACATGTATCCAAGAAGGGAGCAACAATGGTGTTCCATTTGCTTAGGTCCACATAGCACTAGTGAGTGCCCTACGTTTAGAGTAAAATTTAATGGGACTTGCAACGCATGTGGTAGGTATGGTCACCAAGCTAAGGATTGTTCAATGATCAAACGTATGATGGAAAATAGACCACCTGTAGCCTGGACGGATCCGCCTCGAGCTCCTGTATTGATGCCTGCTCCACCTGTTGAGCAATTACCGCAACACATGGTCCCTAGATCTCAAAATGTTGTACAAGCTACACCGCTACCACCTCCTGTGCTAGGACCGCAGCCCCCGCATCCAAGAGTCGCCCCTATGAACCAAGTGGGTTGCGAGCCATCTAATGCTTATGCAGATGGCTGTGAGGAGGAAATAGACACTAGTATTGCCTACAGACTTGATACATTGGAAGAGTGTCCTATATACTACATGGAAGATTGTTGGGGGCAAGTCAAGCCGGTTTATCAAGCTGCTGCTCTCGCATCCAGAGGTCAAAATATCAACACCCAGGCTAGGAGGCCACCTCTTCAATGCTACGAGTGTGGTGGACCACATCGGGCAGCGGAGTGCCCTATTAGGCTGCAAAAGAATGTTGCACAGATGCAAATGAATCAAGGGAGCACGTCTGCAATGCCAATACTCACCTGTAATCGTTGTGGCATAGATCACTTGATTGCCCAATGCCCTTATAACTCAAATGCGCCTAAAATCACACCCCTAAATTTGGTCGAAATTGCTAGTGTGACATCGCCAATACCACCCGTCGCACCCGCTTATGCGATTACACTGTCCATGCTTCAAAGGCCAGGCCATATCCTCGAAGAGAGAGATACCGCGTCAGTTATCCAAGCAAAGAAAAAGAAGACACGAAGGAAGAGGTCGCAGAATACGGGAAATTCAAAGCCAAGTTCCAAAACAAACATAGGAACAGGAGATGACCCCGTGTATATGAATGACCTCGAGGATGATTCAGATTCAGTCGAGACAATGGAGACTAGAACCAATACCACAAAGGGAAAGACCGACCAAGAAAACCGTAACATGGAACCAAATGAAAACCGAATAAGAGAAAACCATAAAGAGCCTCTGAAAACACCACAAGTGTTTCCAAATCCAATCCAAGACCCCCAAGATAAACCGCAGGGGCAAAAAGGGAAGAATCGTAAAAAGAAGATTGGGACGTACCCAAACCCAGTAGACGAGATTGAGCAGGTGAAACATCTTAGAGGTTTAGTGGAGGAGACTCAAAGGAAACTAGAACCAGAACCCATGCATGTCAAAATTCATGACACAGTGTTTCCCACGCAAGTTCATCCACCCCACATGAACCATAGACCGTTAGCCATATCTAGTATCATCCAAGAAGGGAGTGAGGGCAGGACATCTGAAAGTGAGCATACACCCTTCTTGTTGGAAAGGATGTTTAACGAAGGAATACCTGATCCCGTTGAGGAATATGCGATTCCATCCTCACCAGTTCCTAGTCAAGGACCTACACCCTGCAAAACGTGGTGGTGCGGGAGTTAGCATCGTTACAAAAGATTGTTGGGAATCCATGTGAAAACCCCGCCTCAGTGTTACTAACATTGTGGTAAAGATGGCAAATGGTACCATAGCCAAACCTATGGGGATGCTCAAGGATCTTAAGATCAAAGTTCTAGGACACAAGGTACGACATACGTTCATTGTAATGGATTTCTCTAAACACCTTATGTCATATGAAATGATTTTAGGACGACCATTCATGAGGGAAGCACAAATGGTTCATGATTGGTCTAAAAATCATGTCTATTTGCAATTCCAAGACTCTGTCCTTAGAGTGGATTTGGTGACTGGTAAGGTACACCCCTTAGGAAGTAAAACCATTATTGATCATCGCTCTGACACCACAGTTCACTCGGCCCCACTACAATATTGTTACACTTGTAAGAAGGATACAGACATTGGCCAAGATTCTCCTTATATGGATATCCTACCTGGGATGACTGAGTCGGACAATGTAGATTGGGTCCACCTAGCAACAACCATAGACACTTGGGGAAATAGGGGGACGACCTGGGTAACACCTGAGGGGGATGAAATTCCTGTACCCTTAAATATGCTACAAGCAATGCATATCGCTTCCGACAAGACTCATCCTAATGTAACGAAGAAAACATACAAGTGGGTCCCTAAAGCTTCTTTATTGACCATAGCTAGTGCTAAAAAACAGAAGCCTTGTAAGAAACGTACCACTCGCTCCAATAAAAGTAAGAAAATGTTGCGATGGATCCCTAAACGACTATTGGAAGCCCAAGGCTACTATCAAGGAAATGATCAAATCTGGATGCCAAAACATAGATTGTGCTCTTACCTATCACCTGACCCAAGTGAGCCCAATCCCGTAGCTCCAAAACGAATCAATGATTGTGGAAAGAAAAAAATCACAGAATGCTACACACCCGCTCCCGAGCTAGTTTGGGTACCAAAGAAAGAACGATTTGTTCCACCTAGCTCAGGAAGGGGGGAGTCCCATGAAGCTTCTAGCTCCTCATGTAATACATCCATAGTGGTAAAAGCTTCTACACAGCCTCCATCTATAGTAGTGGACCTCCATGAAGCTACAAAAGAATCCACACCTCCCAGTGTTCAAGAATCACCTGATGAACCACTTCAAGTTCGATCCTGGGAGAGTACCTTACCACCCTTGCAACTTGACGAGGCACCTAGGGTAATAGAAAACTACTGGCAAAAATCCTCACCTATTACCAACTGGAACAATTGGTTTCAAAGGGTGACAAGCTCATTTCAAACAGTATGATCTACCCAAGCAAGGGGGGAGTGTTTGTGGACATCCATCATTCACTTGCTTCCCTCTCAACCTTTTTCCCTGACCTCTCAATCACCAATCTTAGGGAATGTACATATAAAGCTTTATACTCACAAAAAAATAAATAAAAATAAAGAGCACGAGCAATTAGCAAACGAGTATGCACATTAAAAGTCAAAACATTGACTCAGACCTACACATGTCACATCTGGTACAGTGAAACAGAAACCTATGCCATAAAACACCTTTGATCCTCATCACTTGAGTGATGGAGGGTAGGTAAGATTAGTACGATAGGAGTGTTTCTGTTTTAGAGTTGAGAGATTAGCGAAGTTCTCTTTTCCCACTAATGTGCCTCCTGGAGGTATTCCTTTTGTTTCCTAGTGTGTACAGGAGTGTGTTGCTATTGATAGGATTTGGACCTTCATGGAACCTTTCTCTCGTTCACACTTCAAATCCAGCGCGACCATCAACACAAATAGGTGTTTTATGTCCATTAGCATTGCCCTTATCTTTTTGCATCCATGTTTGTCTGCTTTAATTGTGATTGGTAGCATAATATTCACCGCATTGGCTTAGTATCAAACATTTAATTCAATGTAATGTTTTGTCATAATCACTTGTCTAGGTTTAAAAATCAAGCAGTCCAACTAAGCTACTTTGACCAAGCTAGGTATTAGAAATCTTCTCTTAATACCATGGGGAATGCCTTCCTAATAAGAAATGGTTACTTAGGTTCTTAATCCGATTTAGGCAGCATTGTATGAAATGTACTAGGGCTTTCTAGTGGGCTTAACCCTATTGACCTTTAGCTTAAGTATTATAAAGGGAGTTTACTAATGTGATGAGCCTGGGGAGGGTAACAGTGTTATATGACCCCCAAAGTTACAAAATTAAAATGCTGAAAATGAACAAACAAAAAATCAAAGTGCAACAATGTAAAATTTTAAGCTGGAAGAGAAATCCCTGCTTAAATCGGTACTTCACTCACATGTATCGCCTATGGTACTAGAGCCCTAGAGGTTCCCAGTGTGGGCGCTTTTCCTTGAAAAGCAAAAAACCCAAGGCATACAAAATAAGCACACACATCAAATTGAATCACTGTGAAAAGACTTTGGGGGGTCAACGAAAAGGTAATCAGTCAGGCGATGATTTCATGAGAAATTCCTTTTATGGTAGCTTAACTACAAGTTCTTCTAGATATAGCCTCTAGTGAGCCCTCGAACATGAATACTTGGCTCTCGCGATTAAACAACTTAATTGACCACTGAAAATTAAGAAGCTTACCCATGGTATTAATATTCGATCTCTAGTGTCTTTTGACCGTCAAATTAGTGACCCCAGACTTGTTTAATTTTCTACCTTTACATCTGTTTATGCATTTGATTACATTGCGATTTAATGTTCATTGCTACCAAATTGTTTGAAATTCTATTACCAATCTTTGTCTACCTAAAACTGCATATGCTTTTTAAGAGAATGCCATTACTGTGCCAATGTTGTTTGATTTTGCAGTGACTGAAGAAGGCTAAGGACATTCATCTCAAATGCTCTTCCACCTCGACGAACCAGCTTCAACTCAATAGCTTCCGAGGACGGAATCTACATCAGGAAGGGGGGCATGTTAACCCTCATGGCTCACGGACACCCCATCACCTACGACGGACGTGTATTATGTATTTGGTAGAGTCAGGTACCGGGCTTGTCGGACCAATAGGAAAAGGGTAAGAGTGATCGCCGATGAGAGGCACACTCTAACTGGGACATTCAAGGGATTAGTTGGCTAAGCATGGGCGCCCAAGTGTGAATGAGGTGAGCTCATATAAAAGCCAACTAAACCTAATTTTTACTCATTCTCTCATTTGTGCAATAGAAGAGTGCTCTTGCTCCATCTCCATCTCCATCTTCTTCTTCTTCACCTCCTTGTGTGTGTGTGTGTGTGTGTGTGTGTGAGAGAGAGAGAGAGGGAGAGTGTGTGTGCGATCGAGCATTACGAAGGCACGACGACGGCGAAGCGGTTGAGCGCGGCACGACTGCAGCTTCTTCTTCATCGCGGCGAGGAATCCACCACGAAGGCGAGCGTAGAGCGGTGAGTGACACACCCTTTGGTCTCTTGAGCTTGCTAGTTTAGGCTTGTTGTGTGCTTGGAGCCATTTGTGGCTCGCACACAGTGTATTGGCAAGTCCCTTACTTCGACAGTGCGGCAAGGAGCGCACAAGGTTATTATTCCATCCCTTGACTAATTGATATAGGTAATAGAGAGGAAACTCTTGTAGGATATAGTGGGCTGAGCAGTAGGATCTTGTCGATTTGTTGGTATAATATGACCTTTGTATACACTACCTCTATATTGATTGGTTTTGGCTTTTTACTATAATCTTGGATCTAATAGGACTCGTATAAAGGCAACTAGCAAACACTACTTTGATATTGATTTTGTTAAGAAAATTGTTGCTTTGTAGTTTAGGATAAATTAACTCTAATGGTTTCTGTATGACTTCAGAAAATTATTATTTACTATGCCGAACAATAGGGTATCTTGGATTATTTATTGCAAGGTTCTGTCTGTTGAGCATGCATAGTATAAGGGTGATTTTACAAATCAGCCCATGCTATTTACTATTGGGTCTCATAATAAGGAGTTATGAGATTCTATCAATCATCTCTGGATGATATGCTATCAAGTCTAGAATGTCCCACTCTGATAATACATAAAGCAACATGGAATCTAGTCTGTACTAAAGCTTACTGCTGTTAATGTTTATTACATAAACATTACCATAGTGCAACAATAATTGCTATGGCATTATCGTGTTTATCCTTATTGAGAGCTGGTTATGGTGTTCACAAGATGAGATACTAAAAGAGTTCGACCTGACTCTAGTTTTGGATGGTCAGATTAGGATCTTTGTTTTGTACTAATTTTTTGAGTAGTTCTGAGTGATTCTACTTTACTTCATGTTCCAAATTGTTTTTGGTTTATACAAACTAATAAAAATTGGTTGCAATCTTGAATTTCTTATATCACACTAAAACAAATCCGTGTTTATGATAGAAAAAGGTAGCTAGATTGCTTCTAATTTAAGTTTTGGTAAAACTGGATTGTCTTTTCACTTAGCACATCTAGCATAATTTTGAAATTTTCCCATAGTAATGATGTCAAATGTTTTCTTGATAGTGTTGGCTTTGGCAGTCATTGAGCTCTCATATTCACAAGGTACCTTTCCTTAATCTAGTTGGTTTTGTGAAGTCATATCGGAGATACATTTTGTAAACATTGACCTTGGAAAATTGGGAGTAACTCTGTCTAAAACTTCATAAACACAAACTCCATGGGACACAAGAGGGGGTAAGGGACTTGGATCCCAAGGGGTGATGGCCTTCTGATCAGAACTTAATATAATTAAATAAATATGTATAATTCACTAAAAAATTGGGTTAACATTAACTTACTTATAACCTATAATCTTGCTTGGATCATAAGGAGTGATGACCTTATGATCACAAGATAAAATGAATTTAAAAGGAAGAAAAAACACACACACCTTGCACTTAATCAGACGGGCAATAGCGTTTTGATTACTTTAGAACAAATGGCAGCTTCATATTTTTGAGAGTGATACCCACAATTATTTTTTGGATGGTAGGTATAAGTTAAAAAGGTTTTAAGTAGGACATGGATAACAACTGATAGGCCTATTGACAACTCTAATACATACTCAAGGCTAATGAATCTGTTTTCTTGTTTATATGGATGTAGGTGAGGACTCTATCTTTACTTATGATCATTTTAGCTTTGCTGCTATTTGTCACCGACATTATTTGCCTCTATCACTTTAGTATTAGTTGTTTTTAACTATCTTACGTACAAATCACTAGAATGATACCTCATTCTCACTATGATGTACAAAAATGAATCAAAGACTAAGTTGTTTTTGTGCTAATCCTAGTCCTTTGTTTAAAGCTAGCTGTATTTTGAATTGATATGTTCTTATGTGTATGGATATTACTTTAAAACAACAACACACACGTCCTAAACACAAGGTTCTCCCAGTTTGCTGGGTAACAAGGATGCTGGATTTGGAGATTTTTGTCTATAGGCTTGGATTGACCCACTGTCAATAACTCCTTGTTAGGTTGAGAGGTGTTAGGTGGTCTTTTCTTGACTATAGATTGGATTCCTGCTCACAGCTACTTTAGTCTTTGACTCTACTAGTTTCAGGTGCAAGAAGTTAATCCAAAATTAGTTACCCTTCATGAAATCGATTCTTATTATTTCAGGATCATTTTTACCCGTAAACGGGCTACTCTTGGTTGGACGATTCATTTGAAGACTATACATTGAAACTATTATAAGCATGACAAACCTCTACGACTAATTTTAAACGACATCCATACTATATTCTATTGGCTAACAAAAGCCTTCAAACTCCAAATGGAGTATAATCCTCTCTACTATTAACATTGTCACTTATTGCTCCATTGAGATCCATGGATTTTTTGCTATGTTATAGCTCTTTTTACTTCAAAATCGACTATTCTACTCTCATAAACTTGATGAGGTAGTAGGCCCATACTCAATGGACCTGTTGTCCACTCATTGAGTATGGTGCCTAGGTTAGGGCAGGCGCACGTGCACACACACACACACACACTTGGTCACTTTACTTTACCTAGGCTGCTTCTCCATGAATTCACACACACTTCACTCCTGCTTTGGTCTCAATAGTGTGATCTGATGGTTATATTATCTTGTGTTGGGCTCACACTCCCTATTGGGAGCCTCTGAGGTTAGCAAAAGTTATGGCTCTCCTATGGGTCGCACCCTTTTTTACTTATAGCCCTTTTGGTTTATATGCATCATGTGGGATATATCCCTAAGCTCCCTTGGATTAGGTTGCTACTCTTGTATTGGTGTGAATACTCCCCTATAAAACTTACTCTCAAGGGGTATAATTACCGTGGAATTAGTTTGTACATATTCTTTAAAATGGCCCCTCTCCCCAATGTGTGCTCTACCGCACGTGTCGAAGGATGGGGACTTGCTGAACACTGTGTGTAAGCCACGAATGGACGCAAGCACACAACCAAATTTTCCTAGTAAGCTCAAAGGGAGCAATGGTGTGTCACTCACCGCTCTATGCTTGCCGTCATGAAGGATTGTGTGCCGCAAAGAGGTGGGAGCCGCCGCCATAGCGCTCAATCGTCTCACCACCATCGTTGATGTCACCGATGCTACCACAATGCTTGATCATTCTCTCTCTCTCTCTCTCTCTCTCTCTCTCTCTCTCTCTCTCTCTCTCTCTCTCTCTCTCTCTCTCAAGCGGGCCCATGTACACACACACACACACACACACACACACTCGTGAGCATACGATGGAGAAGAAGGTAGAGGTAGAGCAAGAGCACTTCTTTAGCATGCACCTCAAGAATGAGGATTTTAGGTCAAAATGGACCTTTTATATGAATCTGACCCATTGACACATGGGTGCCCATATTGGCCGGTCATAGCAAAAAATAATGTAAAAATGAGATAAGTGGTGCACCTCTCATCGGCAATCTTTAGGCACCTATAGGATCGGCAAGCCTGGTCCATGACTCAAATAAAGTGATAAGGCGTCCGCCAAAGGTGATAGGGTGTCCGTCCTCAAAAGCTAGTGAGGTGAAGCCCGTTCTGGAGGTGGAAGAGCATCTGAGATTGAATTTCTTTAGCTTTCTTCAAACACTGCAAAATCAACCAAAAATGGCACAGTAATTGCATTCTCATAGAACATATATAATTAAAAAGCATATGCAGTTAATAGGCACACAGATTGATTGGTAACAAAATATAAAACAATTTTTCAATAGTAAACATTAAACTCTAATATAATCAAACGCATAAGCACTTGTAAAGGTCAAAAAGTAAACAAGTCTATGGTCGCAAATTTAACGATCAAGAGGAACTAGAGGCCAACTATTAATACCATGGGAAATCTTCTCAATTCTCTCTAGTCAATTAAGCTGTTTAATCGCGAGAGCAAAGTATTTCATGTCTGAGGGCTGACTAGAGGCTATACCTAGAAGACCTTTTAGTTAAGCGATGATAAAAAGAATTGCATATGAAATCATCGCCTGAATTATTCCCTTTGTTTGACCCCCCAAAGTGTTTCCCACATTGATTCAATTTTTGACGTGTGTGCTTATTTTGTATGCCTTGGGATTTTTACTTTTCAAGGAAAAGCGTTCACACTGGGAACCTCTAGGACTCTAGTACCATAGGTAGCACATGTGAGTGAAGTACCAAATCAAGCTGGGATTTCTCTTCTAGCTTAAGACTTTACATTTTTGGCACTTTTGTTTTTTTGTTTTTCATTGCATTTCAATTTAGTAACTTTGGGGTCATATTGACACTGTTACCCTCCCTGGGCTCATCACAATAGTAAACTCTCTTTATAATACTTAAGCTAAAGGTCAAGAGGGCTTAAGCCCACTAGAAAGCACTAGTACATTGCACACAATGCTTCATAATATCGGATTAAGAACCTAAAGTAACCATTGATAATTAGGAAGGCATTTCCCATGGTATTAAGAGGAAGAGCTCTAATGTCTATCTTGGTCAAACTAACTTAGTCAGACTTCTTGATTCATAAACCTAGACAAGAGACTATGACATAAAATTATATTGAATCTAATGTTGAATACTAAGCAAATGTGTTGAATAGTGTGCTACCAATCACAGTTCAAGTAGACAAACATGGATGCTAAAAAAGACAAGAGGCAATGATAATGGACAAGAAACACCTATTTGTGTTGATGATCATGCTCGATTCAAAGAGTGAACTACACAAAGATTGCATAAATCTCAAAATCCCAACTACTGCAATGTGTTCCTGTACACACTAGAAAACACAAGGAATACCTCTAGGAAGCACATCAGTGGGAAGAGACACAAACCTTTATTGAACACAATCAAACAACATAAAGAACCATAACCTAAGTATTTGCACCCCCTAGAGGGTCAAGGGGATAGAATATTGTTTAGATGGGTGGGTAGTCCTAAGTCTAAACCCCTATCCTCTTCATCGTCAAGAAAAATAAAGTTATCATCAGTGAGACCATATGTGTCATCCGTGTAATCATTTAAATCTTCCTCATCATTAGATGCACATATGTTCACTAACAATGTCACTAGGCGTGTATAGTCAACTTGCTCAAAAGATTAATCTTGTGCAATTGAAGAGACGATCTCTACTAATTAGGATCAGTTGTGGTCAAGAGACGTATCAGTCATTCTAATTCCTCAAAATTTTTCTCACATGCTAGTGTATCTACCAAATCCCATTCACATGCAAGCACCGATTAGACTATGTGAAACACTTGTGAAAATTAAGGAGGGTACCTCTTACCCAAGGTAGGAGCGAATGACTCTAGCATACTAGCCATATCTATACACACAAATAGATTTTGGTTAGTGTCCAAATATTATAAGGGTCATATACTAGAATTTGTAGGTTTCAAGATTTTTGTTCGGTGGTTCTTTCTCTTTTACTTTTTTATTCTTGTTTTCTTGAGTATAGGGCTATATACCTAAGATTGGGAGATTGAGAGGTCAGGGAGGAAGGGAAGCAAGTGAATGATGGATATCAATAAACACTCCCCCATTCCTTAGGTAGATCATACCTTTTGGAACGATGTCATCACCTTTTGAAACCAATTGTTCCAAGTTGTAATCGGTGAAGAATTTGACAAATAGTTTCTCACCGGCCTATGCGTTTCATCTAGTTGCAAGGGCGGTAAGGTACTCTTCCATGATTTTACTTGAAACATTGTTTTAGGTGATGAATTTATGATGGGAGGTGCTATTCTTTTCTTATTTTTTTGTACAATTTTGGTGGTAGGTGGAAGTTGTGAAGAAGTTTGTGTTTCTGTAGAATAACTACATGAAGAGCAAGAAGGTTCATTTGTTTTTTCTATGTTTGAGTTGAGCGATACAAGTTGTTCTCGCTTGGATACCCAAACTAGCTCCGGATCAGGTGTTAGTATTCTGTGATCTTTCCCTTCCCACGGTCCTCAATCAGCTTTATCATTATAAAATTTGACTTACATGGATCTATAGGTGACAAGTAAGAACACAATTTACATTTAGGTACCCAGATTTGATCATTCTCTTCATAGTAGCCTTGGGCTTCCAATAGTCGTTAGGAATCCAACACGATGTTTTCTTACATTTCTTGGAGCCAGTGGGACGTCTCCTACAAGACTTCTATTATTTAGCGTAAAAAAAAGTCGTTAAAGAAGCTTTAGGGATCCATTTGTATGTTTTCTTTGTTATATTACGATGAGACTTGTGTGTCTCATGCTTTGTTTTAGCTACAGAAGTTGAAGCTCTAGAGGGTTGGGCTACAAGTATAGATGGTTCGACCTCTTGGACATGCAATGTTTTGGGTTGTATTTTCTCAAGAGGTGAATCTCAGGGAGTATCACTTGTGGTAGGGATAAGAGTTGATTCTTGTGTTGTGACACTCCCAATCCTAGGTTTATATTGGTACTAACATCCACTTGTGTCCTAGGGTTATATTGCCTTCCATACTTCCAGCAGGCATGACCAAAAAGTCTTGAGCTATGACTCCGTTGTCATAACTAGCAAAAGTGTGCTAGGTTCCAAAAATAGTAGTTTTTTTCTTGTTCATACCCTTGACTTGGATGGTACTCTCAATAAAGATGGCTTTCCTAATTGACACCACACTCCGTATGATAGCATATTATATTTAGCACCTATGTCCAATAAGGCATTATATAGCACTTTCCCATAGGCACAATTTAACTCAACAAGATATCGTAGAGGTGTGTCAGAGTCCAATCAATCATCCTCTATCTTAACTTGAAATGCATGTGTAACTCCAAGGTTGGCCTCTCGTTGGCGTCATACATTGCTCTCGCTCCTTGACCTCAACTTGAGCTTGTATCTGTTTCATTTCTGCTTGTGCCTTGGCTGCCATTTTTATGGATGGCAGGTAGCTCCTCTTGGCTTAAAGGATCATAATATCTTTTAAATTTACTCCCATTGAGGAATCCAATGGTTTCAACTCCATCAAGATTTTCCACATGAATAGTACCTTGTGGGGTGATTTCGCATACTCTATACGGTCCTTTGCCCGCATATTTCAACTTTTTCTTTTTTTTACGCACTCCATACATAAGGACTTTATCCCTCACCTTGATACCCTTGTTCTTTAAATGACGGTCAAACCATTTCTTTCTCCTATCTTTCTCCACAAGTGCATTTTGCATAGCCAATTGTCTTTCTTCATCTAATCTCTCAAGGTATATAAACGCTCAACTAAAGGTTTACCATCCCATCCTTCTTGTGAAGCTACCCGAAGACTAAGAATTACAAACTCCCATGGCATAATTGTTTCTTGGCCATATACCATTTTGAATAGTGTACAATTAATAGCCACCTTGTAAGCAGTACAATAAGCCCATAGAGCTGATGTCAGCTTCAAATCCCATTCTGTGCGATGAGCTTCCACTGTTATCGTAAGGATAGAAATTAAAGTCTTGTTAGTGCTCTCAGCTTGTCCATTTGCTTGTGGATAATAAGGTGTAGACTTATGGTGGGCTATCATGAAGTTTGTCATGAGTTCCTTTATCACTCCATTTATAAAATGAGTACCATTATCACTCACAATCTCAAGGGGAAAATCAAATTGTGTAATAATGTTCTCAAAGAGAAACTAAACAGTTGACCTTGCATTAGCCTTGCGTATTGCCTTGGCTTCCACCCACTTTGTCCCATTGTCAGTGGCAACAATAATATATCAAGCTTGAGTGTTACGAGCTGCCGAACTAAATGGGCCTACAAAATCTAAACCACATTTTTTAAGTGGTGGAGTCACTTTAATAGGATGTAACAGCATCTTATCCTTTCGTTGTGTGATCTTGTAACATTGGCATTCATCACACCCTTTTGCAAAAATTGATGCATCCTTGAATAAGGTGGCCACCAATAGCCTCATTGCAACATGTTTCTAGCAAATAAATTCCCTGAAAAATGTCCTCCGGTTATACCCATGCGGGCTTCTTGCAGTATGTATAAATACTCATCCTCACGAGCACAAAGTCTAAGAATATCTTCCTTCCTTAGCTTGTAGAGAGTTCCTACAATTAGTTAATAAGGTTCACATTCCTTTAATAGTTTTTGAGCTATATCCTTACGAAGCTCTTTTGGGTGGAAAACCATCAACTAAAAAGTTCAAATTTTCTCACTCCATTCAGGCATGGATTCAACTAGGAATAGGGAAGTATCGAGCAATTCATCACTGATTCCAGTAGGGACTTCACCATAGGGTATGTGAAAGAAATGATCCGCCATAACATGTCTTTACGAGTCTCACCCCACAACGGTAAAATCAAACTCAAGAAGAATTAATAACCATCATGTAATTCTTCCCATGGAACAAGGTTTACTTACTAGATACAACAACGCTTGATGATCCACATAGAAAACAAACTTGTTGGCAAGAAGGTAGTAGCAAAAAGAATTTACTACGTAAATCATAGCTAAACCTTCCCGCTGTGTGTTGAGCCAACAGAGGATCACACCCACATTTTTGCTCACACTCATCATTTTGTAACCATTGATTGTAATAAATGTCTTTCCGACATTAATTTTGATTTGAGCCATTCATTAAGTAACAGGACTCAATTGAGTTTCCAGCTTGTAATCCCGAAGTAATTTCACTTGCTGATGTAATTAGTTAGAGATGTTCTCACCTCCAAGGCTGAGGTATATAAGCCAAAGTTTTTGTAACCTAAAGGGATTCAGATTATTAATCAAAGTGAGTTTTTGAGCGCCGTGACTGTGTCTGAGAGAGAGAGAGAGAGTCTTATCTACTTGCTACGCGAGCTACGGAGCCGCCATTGGAGAAGTGACACCGCCATTGTTTTAGCAACGGCGAGAGCTACGCACAGATACCAAGAGTGTGCGCTATCGGCTTCTATGTGTGATAAGTTCCTACGAGCTTCGGTGTGAGTTTTCTTCCAACTCGTGTGTCGGAATGGAGCGTGCAGCATATCTATAGAACCACAACGAGTAGAGCTACACATTAGTACCATCGGGGTCAAGTTTCGATCACCTGTATTTTTCGGCCTGTCTTCATACGCGTTTACCGCACGGAGTGGTTATAGGTTGATTTTGCAGTTCAAGTCTTTAGGGTGTTGTTCTTACCTAGTGTATAGACTTCCCCTTGAGTTTGAGATCGATTCAATGATTCTAGATCCTGTTTCGTATATCATTCGTTCGTAGTACGGATTTCAGTCACTTGCGTATTTTAGAACTTAGATTTGATTTCCCTAGTAGTGATTGTCATTAGAAGGTCGAGTAGGTGATTTGACACCCACCTAGTTGTTTCCATGCGCCTGCGGGTCAAGCTCCGTCCTCGTCTAACAAATTCTGTTGTTGGTTGAGTTCTCGCTATTTAGCTTCCGCTAGCGGCGTAACCGCCTTAACATTTGGCGCCGTTGCCGGGGACGAGAGCCCTAAGTAGGTGACCTTAGACTAATCCTACGAGGTGAGTCGTATAAACTACTTTGTATAGTTTAGTTAGAAAAGATCTAGGAGTGGTGGACTTCGAAGATCTCGAGAGATACTAGGAAGTGGGGTATTTCTGGGTCTTCCGTGTTGACAGTATTTTTAGTTTAGCTTAGATTTGTTTTTTGTTTTGTTGGTGTTGAGTAGTTGTTGATAGAAGAAGAATTTGCTAGTCCGTGAGTGGCAATGGATCTCTTTAAAATCACAATTACCTAACCCATTTTATGATTAGGAATGGCTTAGGTAGGACTTCATTTGATCCTGATCTAGAGCTAGTAATCATTGGATTATTTGCTTGATATGGTTGATTGCATGTTAGATCACCAAACCGTCGAGTTAGTAGTGAAACTTGCAATAAACAAAACTCAGAGAAATTTTCTGTGTATCTGGGAGTTGTTGAGCACTTGAGAAAGCTTTAGGAAGGAATCTGTGCCAAAAAACTGGAAATCTGCAACTTTAGACATCATACGCGTATGATGTCTAAATGACCAAACAGAGACCAAAACAGAAATTTTGACTTTACCAGAGTGTTCAAAAGGGGGGTTATACCCTAATTTCAACTTAAAACAAGAGCATTAACACTCAAAGAAACCCAAAAAGATAAGTCGGAGTCCAAGAAACGCAAAGAATAGGAAATTTTGGATTCAGATCTTGTTTTTACATTCAAACCTGACAAAAACACTTAAATCTCAATTATAAACATTGGAGAAGGCTTAAAACCAAAAATAGTCAAAATCTGGGACAAAAGACATCATACGCGTATAATGTCTTTTAGCACATCCACTGCTTATTTTTTATATCTGACCTGACAAGATTGTTACAAACACTGTAGAAAGCATAAATATCAAGTCTTGACCCAAATTGATGAAAAAGACATCATACGCGTATGATGTCTTTTACCTAATTTTTGACATATTTTGATACTTTGCCAACACAGATCCATTGTAATAGCTATCTAGAGGTTATATTTCAAGTTTCATCCCATTTGGATCACAATTGACCCAAAACAAGTCAAAAGCGGAAAATTGCCAAGAAAAGCCTAAACTAGCCATAACTTGCTCAAACAGAGTTCAAACTAAATTTTGTGAGTGGACAGAGCATAAGGGGGCAACTGAGAGTGAGCATAACCAAAATAGTCCAAATCTGTGAAAAAAGACATCATACGCGTATAATGTCTTTTTCATCATAACTGCAACAAAATTCTCATTTGATGAAACAGAAGTTGTCCAACTGACAAGATTAAACAATTGACCAAGTATCAATCAGTTTGGATCGATTCTGACCACAAAAACTTGGGAAAACAAATTGCCGAGACGAAAAAGTTAAAGTCCTTTAGGGGAATTGATGAATTTGAGATCGGGCAGGAATCTCCAGAATAACCAACCAAAACAAGGGGAACAAGCAAGTGTCATATCAACCGAGGGAAGTGTAAACCAAAGTTGGGTGCAACAATTAGAGCCGATCTTTGAAGGAAGTGTTTCTGATACTTCTTCGGAGAGATCTTACGAGATTTTCACCGAACACTTGGAACACTTGAACTTGAACAACAGAGAAAATATGGCAGCAGGATCATCAAACCCTTCCCCCACAATGAAGCTATTGTTCATAAAATACCAGTACGACAATGAGCAAGGTGCCAAGATCTACAAAGATGGAATGGACCGCTATTGTGTAAAGATAGAAGATAGACCTAGTGAGTTCAAGGACTTAGTGCCTGTGAGCTATAGCGGAGATAGATATCTAGATGAAGAGGGTACCATGTACTTGGTAGTCCTAAACCCTAACATTGTGGACAAGTGGGGATTGATGGGCACCAAAGCCAAAGTTGATGAAGAACTTGAGGAGAAAGCACCAATAATGAACTTCCCTGATGCGAGGTTAAGAAGAGAGAATGAAACTACAAGGATCAACACTGATAACATCTATGTGGGGCTATACAAATATAATAATGGGGAACAAGATCTCTATTATAGATGTGAAGAACCCTACACCGGAGAGTTGACAGACCAAAAAAGACTTTATGTCTTTACCTACACAGAAGGATCGGAAGTGAAAATTGCCGCTTACGACAAGTATGGGAGGCAATACTCAACAATGGGCAAGAAAGAATTAGAAGGATATACATACTTTGGGGGACCACTACATCAGTATTATGTTACTGCTAGCTCACAAAGACCAGCACCAACAAATGGAGTGCAAAACCCAATGACGACAGGAGGACAAAGAACTCAGGCTGCTAACTCTTTCAGTCAACCTCAATACTCGAAGCCCGGACCAATGGGATCATTACATTCCAGAGAGTCAATGGATACGAATCGAGGTAGTGCAATTCCAATCCCCACGTATACCACTCCAAGTCCAAGGTTCGAAGTGGAACCATCACATTTACCTCCTAGTAGTAGACTCAGGGCAGGGGAACCGACAAGGGTAACCCATGAAGTCCATGATGTTAGAGAAAGCTTTAGCTGGGACACAGGAGCAATGAGATTGGTAGCAGACCATAGACGTATGAGACCATCTCAAGTAGCCAAGTGTATGCCAAAGAAGTATGGTGGTTCAGGAGATCCGTATGCACATGTGTCACTCTTTAAGCAAGTCTTAAGAGCTGAGCAGATAACAGATTTCCATACACAATACGAGGGATTTGGTCCTACTCTAGAAGGTACGGCATTGACATGGTTTCAACCACTGAACATAGGGGGATTCCATGACATTGACCATTTGCTAAGAGAGTTTGCTGAGGAATTCTCAAAACGAGGGATTAAGCACAATACGGTCTCACAAATATATGCTTTTAAACAGAGAGAACACGAAAAAGTGAAGGAAGCTTCACTTCGCTTCAAACAATACATTGAGAGATGTCCAGTACGTGAACGACCACAAGATGACAGACTATCTCTTCTCTTTATTGAAGGATTGAGAAACGACACTCTCAAGAAGGACTTGCACTTGAAAGCTTGTACAAGTTTCGAGCAAGTAATGAGAGAAGCATTGTACTTAGTGGATAACTGTACGCTTTATGGAGAGGTGTCAGCGGATACAGATTTTGCATCCAGTAGCTCTTCCTCCGTAGCGAGCGAGACTACCACTAAAAAGAATGTTCAAACAACAACCATGCCAAATGTAGATCAAATGATAGAAGATGCTCTAAAAAGGATGGCACCATAGCAAAAACCATTGCCAAAACCACTGAAATGGTGTGCTATTGAACAAAAATGGACAAACCATCCAACAGAGGAGTGCTATTACAACAAAGGGTATGTAAGGGAGCGTCAGTATGCACCTCCTGCTCAATTAGCACCACCTCAGGTACATCCAGTACCTCGATACCCAACGAGAAATGTACCAGGACCTATGGGGATAGAAAGACCGCAACCGGTATTGGGACAACAACCACCTTTACCAGGAGCAAGACTAGTGGGCATTAGATATGCACCAACCTTAGAGAATCAAGAAGAACAAGCCTTAGTGCCTGTTCAAGCCTATTATGAAGAATCTGGTGCACGCATGTCTCCAACTGTGTATTACCCACAAGAAGAACCCAAACAACCAGAACCATGGGGCATGATTGGGAATGTTGGAACACCAACAGTTACAAGTGCTTCTGATGAAGAGAGATACAATTTGGACGCAAGAACATTGATGTTCATAACTCATGGAGGGTTAACAGGACAAAGACCATCCTATCCACAAAGGACGAATCAAGTGGGACCAAGACCAGCACTAGGACCCTGTTACAAGTGTGGAGGTGACCATCTGATGAATGTTTGTCCACATACGGAAATCATTAGAATTAACGCTTATTGCACTGAGTGTGGGGTTACTCACTTCATTGAGGATCGTTCAAAGAATCCAAACAAAGTGCAAAAGACGACATTGAATATGCTAGAAACTATTCCTACCAGCAGTGGGTCCGAAAATGAAACTCTGATACCAACGCAAGTTGTTACTAGAGCTCAAGCTAAGAAAACCACTAGAGAACCTGAGAATGGAAAGTTAGCGACTGAAGTGGTTAGTCAAGGACCGCGGAGTCAGATAAACACATGGAAAGCTAGAAAAGCACGCATGAAGTTGAGAAAAGAACGTGAAGACGCTATTCTAGCTGAGGAACTAAAGCGAACTAAAGATAGATTAGAAAAACTTGAGAGTCAAAACGGGAAACGAGAGATGAGCCCGGAAAGAATGAAACAAAAGAGTATCAAAGAAACAACGAGCTTAAGCTCAGGGGGATCAGTGCTAGTCGACAAAGTACACGAACCATTGGACGCACTGATGAGAGCTTACGAAGCTAGGTTAAAGAACAACCAAACACAAGAACAGAGGTGGATGACATATCCAAACGCGGAATTGGAAAAGCAGAGACTTGAAATGTGCCAGAGAATGATCGAGACTGCACAAGCCTTATTAGAACCACCAAGAGAAACAATGAATCGTGGAACGGAAAACCCAATTCAGCAAGAGACTATCATTTCACGGGTAGCTGAAAAGACTCCCAGTGCACAAAAACCTGAAAATACACACAAGGATGACCGCATAGTATTGAACACAACCGATCAGGAGATAGAGAGTTTTCATCCAATCATACAGAGGTCTTACGGAAGAGATGAGGATTACAATGAATTTTGGAAACAAGTGAGAGAGGCAAACTTTGCAAACAAGCTAAGTTGCTAAGCTAATCAGACAAATTGGGAAAAGGACATCAGGAATCCTCCCATAGTGGAATTTGAGGTAGGATCTCAAGGGGACTTGGATCTGCAATCCTATTGGGAGATGGGGGCTCTGTTAGAAAAATGGAGAGCAAACCTCATTCACTGAATACCTTACCTTCATACTTGGGAGAGTATGAAGCAAAATCCGAGATTAGAGCACTTCCCTCACGAAGAATTTCATCAGAAAAAGTCATGGACTCGCAAGGATTGATAGAGATCTTGTCAACACCAGTGACATGCACTATCACTTTAGCTGAGCTTTTGAGGCTAAGACCACATATGTGGACCACTGTAGGAAAATGCTTGGAGAAATTTGGGATAAAAGACCCAACATCGAGACTGCAAGAGGGTATACAAGAGCTGAGCAAACCACAAAAGAACGCTAAGCCTGTACCCTTAAACAAGGTCGGAGAGTATTGCAAAGGTGAAGAGGGGAATACAACCTTACCAGTTGAATTCCAAGGAGTGAACACGATGGCAATACTAGACAGCGGAGCTGGGGTAGCCATTGCTACAAAAGAAATCTGGAAAAAATGGGGGAAACCAGCAATAAGGAAGACTAGGTTGAAACTCCAATTAGCAGATGGACTCATGGAGAAACCTATGGCGTTATTAGAGAAAGTCGTAGTGACTTCTTGCGGCATTGAATACGAACATACTTTTGCTATTGTCGATTTTGGCAAGGAGAATAACTATGATATCATACTGGGAAGACCATTCATGAGACATTTGAAAATGGTCCAGGATTGGGGCTACGATCACATATACCTGAGAAATATGGAAACCACTACACGTGTGAACCTGAAAGACCATAGCTACAAAAATGTGAACCGCACACCGGTAGAGGAGTTTGATTCAGCTACTATGGCGGGATCCGAATTTCCAGCTTGGTTAGGTAAGCCCAAGGAGTTATGGATGTGTGGAGCCTCGAAATGTGGAAGTCTGAGGCGAGAAGAATATGTTTTAGAAAGGGCTATCGAAGACGAAACTTATATAGGAGAACCCTTTCCAGAGGACACGCTTGAACCATTAGAATGGACACACATTCTAGCAACCCTAGATGTTTGTGCAATTTCGGATGGTCCCACAACGAAATTTTGCGACATGGACGGGTATGACGTGGTTCCGTACTTCATGCTGAGAACTACACTCGAAAAAGAAACTGAAAAGAACGATACACTGGAAAAGGAAGAATCCAAGAACAAAGGTAAACAACAACCAGAGAAAAAGAAGAAGCAATGGCAACCAAAAGTTTCTATACAACTGGATTGCTCTTCGACGAGGAACTCTCGACATTGGATAAGGAAGACAAGCAATAATATAACAGCTCAACCTTGGGAAAAAACGGAGTCAAAGTTGGTATGGAGACCAAAAAAGGTTGTGCCAGAGAACACCAAGGTGGAAAACAGAGTCTTCAATACCAAACAACAGAGTGATTCCAAACAATGAAGGACAGTGAAACAGATCTGGATTCCAAAAAAGTTCATGAGGGCACAAAGCTATAGCAAGCAAATTTGGATCCCAAAGATTTTTAAACAGGAACTCCCTTCAGTACAATCCACGGCAACTCCTAGGTATTTCAAGGCGAGGAAATCAACACAAAGAACAAAGCAGGTTTGGGTCACAAAGAGTTTGTGGCAAGCACAAGCGAAGCGGAAGCAGATTTGGATTGTGACAAAGAACAACAAGGTAAAGAAGAATCCATCTACTGATTCTACTACCGAAGTGCCAAAACCTACCCAAAACCCAACCACCAATCCTTCAATCAAACAAAGAGCAGCTTTATTGGAAAGACTGTTGTATCATCGCTCTACAATTGCATTGGGAACTTATGACCAAAACAACTACAATGCTTCGTCCACAGACACTTCATAGTCGTCCGGGAGGACTCAGACTAGGAGGGGGGGAGGTATACAGGTATACAGGAGCTACAAAGTAGCTACAAGCGACAAAAACAAAGAAAAACAAAAATTATATTACAAGGGCAGTGTCTTACATGATTTTGCAATTTTTATGTTTGATTGCGGATATTGATAATATTTATGCCCTTATATACCTTGTTTTGCAACAAGAAGAGATCAAATAATAAATTTGGGTCTCTAGACGTGTAAATATCACTAAATAAGAGTGTTTTTGGAGCTAAAAAGTGGAAAAAAGTGGTAATCCAAGTCCAGAAATCACAAATAAGTGTATATTCATATACACAGGGTTACCAGCTATTTATTATGTATGTTTGGAATTTTTTGGCTTCAATTTGCTATTTTCCTTTATTTTTTATGATTTTCTTGATAAAAGTAAAAGAAAAATAAAAAAGCAGGTGAAACGAGATCAAAAAAAAGAAAAGAATAGATGGTGATGATCCTAATGACAAGGGCAACCCATGGTAAAAATTGAGTACAATTCGGGAAAAGTTGCGGAAAGCCCGAAATGACAGAATTTTGACAAAGTGGACAGATTTCTCAGAAAAAGGTCAAACGGAGTCCAAATTGAGAAATTTCAAATCCTAAAGTGCATTTCACGACGAGATAGGAGCACATGTCAAATTTGGTAACAAGTGATCCAGGAAGTCCAAAGTTAAGTATTTTTTACTTCACTTACAGGCTCATTTGCACTATTACCCACTTGGAGAGAGCAAAGAGCACACAGGAGCATCCAACCTTCTACAGCCTTCTACCACTGCTACGAGAGCTCAGAGGACACCAGACATGAGAGGTAGACTCGTTGCCATAAGCTTTTGATGCTTATCATTAACTTTTGCCGCGAAAACTGACCAAAACCAAGAAACAAGAGCAGACGGGGAATGCGGTAGAATGCTAGGTAGTGGCACAACCGCCTAACCAAACCTTGCAAGAACTTATAGGTGGGTTACCCTAGTATAGAAGATGGGTTTCTAACACTCAAAGCTCGAGAAAGAACGACCGGAAAAACCTTAGGTCAACAGAGCCTGCAAGAGGCAAACAGGAAAAAGTTGTCGAAACGACACAAAACTTCTCAGGAAGCTTAACAACATCGAGGGCAATGCAACCATGGAGTATCTCCAGGTTTGGACCACCAAAAGTAGGTCGGAACAACCGATTCGGCTGCGGACACACAAAGCGTCATTTTGGCATAACGGCTGAAATTGACGACCGAATGAAATGAAACTTCACAAGCAGCTTCAAATATACATGGATGACTTATGTTTGCAAGCAAAACCCAAAAGAAAGCTGATTCACTTACCGATGGTGAAAAAGACGCTTTCGGCCAACCAAAAGGAGAAAGATGGAGAACGGGGAGCCAAAGTCAAGTTCAACCAAATAGATGGCTTCACAACATATCCAATGAGCTGGAAATGCAACTCTCGAGAAGAAAAGTTGAAGAAATTCAACTCCAAGGCAAAAAGACGACTTCGAAAACTGAAATGCCTATAAGGGGGCTTTTTAGCTAAACTGATGACTTTTTAAGTTGAAAACTAGTTAGCAGAGCTTAGGGCACTAGCACAAAGCATTCTTTGCACAAAAAGACCAACATTTCAAGAAAAGACATCATACGCGTATGATGTCTCACAGCATGAATTTCACATTTATTTCAACATTTGAGTGCATAGCCTCATTCCACATGTTAATCACATCCTATGAACCAAGTATCATGAGAATTGGAGTTAGAAAACCCAAGGAAAACCAAAAAGACGCAAAGTAGGCCATAAATTTGATTTTTGGTCCTAATTTTGTCAAAATAACTCCAAACTCATTGAAACTTTGTAGGATTGTTGATTAACACATCTACAAGCTATCTGGAACCAAAAAAGCACCATTTTGACACAAAAGACATCATACGCGTATGATGTCTATCTGCACTTACAGAGCCAAAACTGCTCATTTGTCATCATACATCCATTATATATATCTAATACATGCTACATATGAAATTTGGAACCATTTGGTCAAGAGGATCACCCCATTAGCCCAATTGAGGGAAAATCCTTCACCTAAAGCCTATTTTTGGCCCAAATCCAACATACTCAAGTCCAAACCAAGATTTGAGTAGAAACAGTCCTTCACTAGTACATGGGGAGTCCACAGAACCAATTCCATGCAAAATTGATGAAAAAGACATCATACGCGTATGATGTCTCCAGAGCCATTTTTAGCCCAAAATCTATCCAAACTTCACAAATCCACTGAATAAGCCTATCTAAAGCCAAATCCAAGCTTATAGAGAAATTTGATCCAAAAATACACTAAAAGCCATCATACGCGTATGATGTCTCACTATGTGATTTTGGCACCTCAGGGTTTCAACCACCAAACAAAAGTGATCTACATGCCATTTGAAAGTGAACCACCAAGTTTTATCCATTTTGGATCATAAAATCCAAATCCCTTTCAAAATTTTGCCAAGAGCCGGAACTGGACTAAACTAGCCAAAACTTGACCAAATGGGATCCAAACTCAAATCCAAGCATATGATACTCATGTATACACTATCAGCTACAAGCACAACCAATATGAAGTCATTTTGACACAAAAGACATCATACACGTATGATGTCTCCAGTATGATTTTGAGCCCATTTTGCATATTTTTTCACCTACCTTGCATCCTTAGGCCCTGAATAGCTCATGTTTCAATTTTCAAGTCATTTGAATAGTTAAAAGCTTCATTTCGGCTTTCAGTACTAAACGCTAACTTCTGAAATTGGAGTTACAGGATCCATGGATTCCGCCAAGTCATCGGCAACGAAGAGAAAAAGACCGACAATCAAAGATGCTATTGCAGAAGCGGAACCCTTTGACATTCCAGCAGAAACCCTCAAGCCAACCAAAACTTGGGTGGAGGAAGCAGTATTGGAGAAAGAGGGAATAAAGATCTACCAGGGGACTTTCAAAGATCCTCAAGGGCAAGCGGTGGATGTACCGATGATCCCACAGGAATTGGTAGATTATAGCAGGTCAGGAGACATCAGCAGGTACCTGGAAAGGGCAGACTTGCACAGTTTCTTCACCTCGAGACCATCAGGTGTGGATACAAGAAGAGTGTACGAGTTGGCAACATCCATTCAGAATGATGGAAAAGCCACATTGACAGCCATGGATGGAGAGAAGGTAGAAGTACAGATCACTCCACAGCTAATTGCAGATGCATTGAAGCTGCACAACAAAGGGAGCTCGGTCAAGGAAAGAAGAGAGGCCATAGAGGTCTATGGGCCCAAGAAACAGAATGCGACCTATGGAGATATGGCGGACCCAAGAGCGGCAACCCTTTGCCGACTGTACAACCAATTTCTTCATGTTTGCAGTAAAAGATCGCAAAAGTATACGACACCACCCCATGCCATTGCGACCACCATCACATGGGCATTAAAGAGCAATATGCCAAAAGAGGTGAATTACGCTCAACACATCCACGAGCAAGTAATTGCCATGCACAACGAGAAGCCAAAGTACATAGGAGGAGCGGAAATTCTGACAAGAATAGCTTATGAAGCTATTGGAGCTAGAGATCAGCGGCCAAAGGTTCCCTCCCAAAATGAGTGGCTTAGAGAAGCCGATGAGGAGGAAGAACAGCCCGAAGTATCCAAGAGGGCATCCACAAGAGCACGCCGGAAACTAGAAGTAGTTTCAGAACCTGAAGAGGATGTGGACTAGCCGCTTAAGAAGAAAGTAAAGAAGAAGGTTGCTCCCAAGCAAACCAAAAGTCAGAAAGCGGCAAGAATGGAAAGACTAGTGGAGCAGTTTAGAGTGGAAAGAGCTCTAAAGGGTGACTTTGAAGAAAAGTGGGTGCCAGACCCCACTAAAGTCGGAACTAGCTCAGCCAGGCCACATATTGATCAATACGATCAATATATTAAAGCTTACGAGGATTCGGAGGCTATTCTGGAGCAGCAACCTGTCGAGCCATACACTGAAGAGGAGGTACAGCAATTAAAAGCTGAGCTGAAAAAAGACGACAAGGGGAAAAGGAAAGTAGATGAGTCTACTAAGCCTCAAGAGAAAGATGGGCAAGCCGACAAAAGGAAAGCCATGGAAGCTGAGGACAGATATCCCTCTATGACTGATGTACCAAGCCCTAAGAAGACGGAAAAAATTGTGGCGGAGACCACAGTAGAGGTGGACACAGATGATTTGGAAAAGCTAGAAGCCGAGACCAAAGAAAAGAAGATAGATCCAGTTCAGCAAAAGAGAAATGATTATGAGGATCTGGTAGAGATAGGATACACCGAAGAAGAGGCCCTTGAGGCAGTTTATGGGATCACCCTACAGAAACAAGATGAACGGAGAGGAACGGAGGAAAAAACAAAGAGTAAAAAAGAAAGTGAAGAGAAACTGGACGAATCGAAAGTACTAGAAGAGCCAAAGCCAGTGGAGGTGGTGGCGGAAAGAGCTTTAGAGTTGACAGATGATGATGAAAAAGACATGCACATGGTGCATGAACTGCTCAGCAAGATAAAAGAAAGGTCCAAGGCAAAGGAAGTAGAGATTGAGACAGCCAAACAAAGGGAAGCGGAGTTGCAGAGAAAATTAGAGAATGCTATGACTGAATCTGAAAGTCATAGAGCATCACTCTATGACGCAGAAAACGAGAGAGACGGCTTGATACTCCAGCTAGCGGAGGCTTCAAGAGAAGTAACAAGTGCACACGAAGCAAGGGAGCGGATAGAGGATGAGTTGGAGGCGGCCAAGGATGAGCTCATTGAGCTAAGGGAGAGAGTCGAGCTCCAAGAAAGAACAATCACTAGACTCAGGACTACCCCTAGAGCTAGCAGAGCAGGAACCGAACAAGAGGGAGCTATCATACCAGCTTTGGAAGACCAGGTCCGAAGCTTACAAAGAGAGCTGAGATTAGAGCAAGTGCAAAGGTTTCACATTGCGGAGGGATCATTGGCCGCAGAGGAGAGGCTCACATTAGAAAATCAAACACTACGGACAAAGAATGAGGCCCTCCGCAAACAGCTCCAAGATCTACAAGAGCAACAAAGAAGAGAGACAGAGACACCACAAGAAGAATCAGGTGGAGCAGCCATAGAGCTACCAGAAACTGGAGAGGCAACCACAATTGAAGATCTAGCCCCAGCTCAAGAGGTGGCCTCGACTTCAAGAATCTCTGAAGAAGAAGAACAAAGGCTCCATGACCAAATACAAAAGTCAGCAGAGGAGAGTGCCAAGGCGGAAATGGAATGGGAGAGGAGACTCCGAATCTCCATTAGACTTCAGGGACTAGACACAAAAGTGCTCCATGAACAGTGGATGCAACCCAGCCTGCCTTTCCCTTTGATGAAATTTGAAGTGCTAAAGACGAAAAAGAGAATAGAGGAGGAGCAGTATGTCGCTCTTTACGAAGGCGACATCACAAAGGAGGAACAATCAAAGAAGATAGTAGATTCACAACCTAGATGGAGGAAAGGTTGGCTGAACAAATACCCAGCCTACCTCATCTACTTGGTGGAGGCACCAAAGGAGATTCGGGAGGATGCAACCTTCTGCCCGGTGCCAAGAGTCAGAAACTGGAAAGAGCATAGCAGGATTGCAGAAAAGAAGCCAAATTGGCTTAATTATCCCAGGATGCCAGGACCAAAGGCAGGAGAGAGAATAGGTAAAGCCTACATGGTGAAAACCCTAACGGGCACCATGAAGCTCTTTACTGGCTCTCCTGACCTTTCATGTCAGATGCTCAAGAAAATCTGTAGGACTCTCTTAGCTTGCATTGAAGTGTTCGTGCCAGATAAAGCCACGACCTCGAGTCTACTATCGACGGCCGACACGGTGATTGATATGATGTACGATCTTTCATTGCAGCCTTCTCCAAAAGTGTTACACCTCCTATACCAAAGGATTATGTTTTTGCCTAGCTTCCACATGCAAACATTCGAAGAAGCTTTTTACACCGGCTTTTTCACCCACGAAAGCAAAATATTCGGCCCAACCTTGACCATCGACAACCTACGATACGAATCACATTTGCAGATGCTCAAGGCGACAGGACTTTATTGACCAAGCATAAAAGTCATGTCAGGGACGACATGAACGTGGAGGGGGGGAGTGTTGAGCCAGCAGAGGATCACACCCACATTTTTGCTCACACTCATCATTTTGTAACCATTGATTGTAATAAATGTCTTTCCGACATTAATTTTGATTTGAGCCATTCATTAAGTAACAGGACTCAATTGAGTTTCCAGCTTGTAATCCCGAAGTAATTTCACTTGCTGATGTAATTAGTTAGAGATGTTCTCACCTCCAAGGCTGAGGTATATAAGCCAAAGTTTTTGTAACCTAAAGGGATTCAGATTATTAATCAAAGTGAGCTTTTAAGCGCTGTGACTGTGTCTGAGAGAGAGAGAGAGAGTCTTATCTACTTGCTACGCGAGCTACGGAGCCGCCATTGGAGAAGTGACACCGCCATTGTTTTAGCAACGGCGAGAGCTACGCACAGATACCAAGAGTGTGCGCTATCGGCTTCTATGTGTGATAAGTTACTACGAGCTTCGGTGTGAGTTTTCTTCCAACTCGTGTGTCGGAATGGAGCGTGTAGCATATCTATAGAACCACAACGAGTAGAGCTACACATTAGTACCATCGGGGTCAAGTTTCAATCACTTGTATTTTTTGGCCTGTCTTCATACGCGTTTACCGCACGGAGTGGTTACAGGTTGATTTTGCAGTTCAAGTCTTTAGGGTGTTGTTCTTACCTAGTGTATAGACTTCCCCTTGAGTTTGAGATCGATTCAATGATTCTAGATCCTGTTTTGTATAGCATTCGTTCGTAGTACGGATTTCAGTCACTTGCGTATTTTAGAACTTAGATTTGATTTCCCTAGTAGTGATTGTCATTAGAAGGTCGAGTAGGTGATTTGACACCCACCTAGTTGTTTCCATGCGCCTGCGGGTCAAGCTCCGTCCTCGTCTGACAAATTCTGTTGTTGGTTGAGTTCTCGCTATTTAGATTCCGCTAGCGGCGTAACCGCCTTAACACTGTGTAGTGGTGTAGTTCCTCTTAGAATCATTTAATAGACGACTTGCAAAGCTAATGGGGTAGTCCAATTTATGTTCTCATGGTTGAGCTAGAACACATCCAATAGAAAATTTTAATGCATCAATATGCACATGGAAAATTACAATTCAATCGTGCACTCGTAGGATGGGAGCACTTATCAAGGCCTTTTTTAATAACTCATAAGCATGGTCACACTCTACGGTCCAATTGAACTCAATAAGAAGCTTGTACAATGGGCGAGCTATCTCGACAAAGTTTAAAATAAACCATCGGCATAACCAACATGGCCCATGAACTTTTGAACTCCTTTATAGTTTGTAGGTGGTGGAAAATTGGAAATGGCTTTAATTTTGCTCTCATATGTGGAAATCCCATTTTTGGACACTATATGCCCTAAAATGACTCCATGTTTAACTCAAAATTGGCATTTGAAAGGGTCTAATGAGATGCGATATAATCTGCACTTCTCAAACACTTTTCGAAAACATGATAGAAGTTCTTTTCAAGAGGAATAAACACAAAGTTCATCTAAGAAAGCTTTGCAAAACTCCCTCAAATATTCCCTAAAAGTAGTGTTTATCAATCTTTGGAAGGTAGCAGGGGCATTGGTTAAGCCAAAAGTCATAGCAGGAAATGTGACCACTCCAAATTCGGTTATAAAAATAGTTTTAGCTTGGTCCTCTAGTGCAATTGTGATTTGATTATAGCCAGAGTACCCATCTAAAAAGCTATAAGTTTCCTTCCCTACAACTCTTTCAAGCACATGTTTCGAATATGGCAAGGGGTAATGATCTCTCCTAGTGGCGGCATTGACCTTCTTGAGATCCACGTGCACTCTGCATTTCCTATTCTTTTTTGGCACAATAACTATTCGAGACACCCATTCTGAGTGCTCAATAGGGTATATGAATCCGCATTTGACAAGCTTTCCAATCTCTTCTTGAACAATCTTTGCATACTTAGGATTCAATGGGTAGGGTCATTGCTGGATTGGTTTGGACATGCTATTCATGGGAATTGTGTGTTGCACGATCATGAAAGGTGGAACACCTTTCATATCATGATATGTCCAAGAAAATATGTCCTTGAATCCCTTGAGAAGCTCCTTAAGTACATATTCCTCAGCTTCTGTCAGATCTTGGGCAATGAAAACAGGTTTGGACTCCTCACCTGGGTCTGCTAACTCTATTTTCTTAATTATCACTGGACCATCATAAACTCCATTACTTCCATCGATAGATGTTCTCTGAACCGTTGTATACACAACCTTACGCTCCTCCATGGTGTAGGATTTGAAATGATCAGGTGCAGGATGTAAATCTGTGGGGTCTTATTGTTTTGTGGATTGGATTTCTCTTCTGCTTCCTTTTTTGTTGAGCTAGCTCTTGATTTTGTCGTCTCCTTACAGTATGGCTCAACTTTGGATTCTCTGTAGCTTCTAGCTGTGTGATGTCAATGGGTTGTGGATTGCACCACATGATGCTTTAAAGGTATTCACCCCAATTATTTACCAACTTTCGATGAGCATCATATACCCCTATATAACTTAGTCATTATGTGGTAGATTTCTTTTCATTTATCCTAGCACACACATTTGCTCGATATCGTCGCCTCTTATATCTCTTACTTCTCTTGTTTAATTTTTGATCACGGCCTTCCTCCAGTGAAGAGTCACTAGATGAATCGCTACTCGTGTCTTCTCCTCTCTCGGATAGATTGTCAATTAGGACATTGTTGGCCTTCGTATGGTTTGTTTCCATATTTGCACCAAGATTTAACTTAGATTCTTCTTCCTCAGTGTTAATTTCAATTGATGATTCTGACTCCGAATAATGTGAGCTATAGTCTTTTGAGATGCTACTGATTTCAATCTTAGTCAGGTCATCAAAAGCTATATGCATCGCTCCTATCATATTTAAAGGTATGAGTTGTGGCATTTCATCCCCCTTAGGTGTTACCTAGGTCGTCCCTTTATTTCCCCAAGTGTCTATGGTTGCTGCTAGGTGGACCCAACCCACATTGTTAGACTCATTCATCCCAGGTAGAACATCCTCCCATAAAAGGGGAATCTTCCTTAACATCAGTGTCCTTTTTACACGTGTAACAATACTGCAATGGGGCCAAGTGAATCATGGTGTCAGATCTATGATCAATTATAATATGTTTCCTAGAGGATGTGCCCGACCAGTCACAAGATCAACTCGAATGACAGAGTCTTGGAACTGTAAGTAGACATGGTTTTTAGACCAGTCATCCACCATTTTTGCTTCCCTCATGAAAAGGATGTCCTAAAATCATCTCAGATGACATAGTGTGCTTGGATATGCTTTATTTTGTGTCCAAGGACCTTGATCTTGAGGTCTTCTAGCATCCCAATAGGTTTAACAATAGTCCCATTGGCCATATTTACCACTATGTTTGTAGTCCCAAGGTGAGGTCTCCCATAGATTCCCAGCAATTTTTAGTTAGATTGCTAACCCCAGTGCCACCATCAAGGATTCCCTTCACAGTTAATCCCTTGGTCGTGATTGGTATGGTCGCATTGGATTCATTGTCTTCAAAGTATTGTCCCAACTTGTTAACAGGTATTTCAACAAAAGAGTTCTCATCTAGGTTGGGTTGTGGATCTAAGTGTTCCTTCTCTATTGAGACCTCCGTAGCTCCATCCATATGTGCAAATTGTGGTAGCCCGCCGACTTTCAGTCCTCCATTGAGGAAAGCTTTAAGAGCTAAGAATAGCTCGGGGTCTCCAAGTTTAGACATGATGGTGGTTCTAACTTATGAAGCCATGAAATCCATCAATTTGGCAATATTTAACGGCACTTTTTGGCCTTCAGTCCCTTGACATGGGGAAGATGGGATCTTTGATAGGTTCAGGTAATCCCTCTATAAACATTCTCTCCAATAAGAAGGGGGTACGTCCACTTCCCAATGATTCAAAGTCACTTTCTTCATGGATGACACTAGGTATGGCTAGTGGTCTATGGTCTTTGTGAGGTTGATTTTGCATAGGTAACACTGTGTCTGTAATCTGGACCTGCCTAGGTGCTGGCTCTAGATCCCTTTGGGTATCTTCTACCAAACTCATTAATTGCTTGACTCATTCAATCTCCTCTATAGGGTTTGGGTAAGCCCTATCTTCTTCTTGGGTTCCTTGGGTCTTGGCCATTGTGGCTCATGATGATCTTCCTTGGTTGTTTCTTTCCTAGTGACCGTTTTAGTCTCCATGTTCTCATTTGAATCAGAATCCTTTTCAACGTTGTTCATATACACGGGGTCGTCACCAATCCTTATGTTGGTCTTTGAACTAGGGTCTGACTTTGCTGCTTTTTGTGATCTCTTCCTTCATGTTTTCTTCTTCTTTTGAGATTGGGCAATTGATGATGTCTCTCTTTCTTCAAGAATATAATTTTGGTTTTGGAGCATCAATCATGTCAATACATTTATTGGTACGACGGGTGTACTTTGTGATGGCTCCTCAATAACTTCAATTAAGTTCAATGGCGTAATCTTTGTCACATCTGGATTATTAGTAAATTAGGAAATCAAATGATCTATGCCACATTGATTACACATGAGTATTGGCATTGTAGTTGTACTCGCTTGATTGGTTTGCATCAGTGTGGCATTCTTTTGTATTCTAATAGGACACTCAGGTACACGATGTGGACCCCCACACTCGTAGCATTGAAGAGGTGGTCTCTTGGCAGTGAAATTGGCCTCTTGCTACAAGAGCAGCTACTTAATAGACAGGTTTGACTTGTCCCCAATAGTCCTCCATGTAGTATTGTGGACTTTCTTCAAGTGCATCAATCCCATAGGCAATATTAGGATCTAACTCATCCTCAAAATCCACACAAGCAATAGATGACTCACAACCCACTTGATGCACAGAAGTGATTCTTGAATGTGAGGGTTGCAGTCCTAGCACTGGAGGTGGTAATGGTGTTGTTTGAACAACATTTTGGGCCCTAGGGACCATGTGTTGTGACAATTGTTCAAGAGGTGGGGCCAACATCAATGTAGGCACTCGAGGTGTATCCGTACATGCTAAGGTTGGTCTATTGGCCATCGCACGTTTAAATACTATGCAATCCTTGGCTTGATGAACATACCTCCTGCATGCATTCCAACTCCCATTAAATTTTACTCTAAACGTTGGGCATTCATTGGTACTATGTGGACCAAAGCAAACTAATCACCATTGTTGCTCCCTTCTTGGATACATATGATTGTTTTGTGGATCACAATTGTCTCTAAGACTTTCTTGAATGGCCTTGAAGAGATCTGCTAAAGTCATCTCAGTAATTTTGGCTCTTTAGCAATAGGCTTTATGGTCATTGGCTCATGCCCCGATGCTTGCGAACTAGTAGATTTAGGCTCAATAGACACTCTTTCTCCTTGAATCATTAAATTGTCCTCCAATTGGATCGCATCGGTGGTGACTGCTTCCCAAGTGGTGATACCTCTAATGACTAGGCCATTGTAGATATCCTCATGTCGTAGTCCCCTAATGAATCTATCGAGCAATTGGTTATTATTAAAGCACTCATTTGGAGTACAATGAGAATTCAAATGCTTCAAGCGACTAATAAAGTCTCTCACAGACTCCCCTTCCTCTTGTTGGGCTTTTTGGAGCTAAGAGGCTAACCCCCAAAGCACTCCCTCTCGTATGTACTCTTTCAAGAACAGTCTAAGAATAGGGTAAATCGTTTTCTCTTCCACCCTTAGAGTCCTATACCAATCACTTGCCTTCCCACTCAAGGTCAGGCTTAAAGCATTACTCTTATGCAGCTCATTGTGTTCTCCAAGGGAATCGCATATTTGTTCAAATACTTCGATATGCTTTCTCACATCCCAGTCTCCACTAAATTTTTATGTGAGCTTGGCTATTTGTACTGCCTTACTTCTAAGCTCTCTATCAGGTGTTTTACACATATTTTCAGTAATAGATCGACTAATAGCTTGAGCAACTATTGCCAAGTCACCCAACTGAGCAAGTATAGTGGAGACAAATGCTCTCAGGACTGCATGTGGAATGGGGCTTGGCATCAGGTTAGGCATACAGGTGATCCTCGATCCCAAGCTGGGTACGATGTTGTGACAAGTGGTGGCCCAAAGTTCATATGTGTGGCCCTGGACATAGCAAACGTGGGATGTGACATGGTAATGCTAGCTGGTATGGTCCCATTGAAATAAGGGCTTGGATGTTGTGGTCGTGGAGAATAAGTTGTTGAAACAATGGGAGGGGCAAGAGCTACATGAGCACAAGGGTCCATAGTAGGTGCATATGATTGATACACACTTCTAGGTACTGTTATAGGCATTGGGCCAACATGTAGTGATGTTTTAGTAATAAATGAGGTCCATGGCATGTTTTTTGTCATGCCCATCACTAGGGTAGGCATGGTAGCCATGGTGTCATCGAGAGAAAGATGAGCTAAACTTGGAAAGGTAAAGTTATCTCTTGTGGGGTCAGATTGTACTAAGACCAGTGGAGAAACAACATATGGAGGATCCATCGGGCTTACGAGGGACTCTCCATTTGTGAAAAAGTTGATTGCTCAGCCTTCCTTGTATCTAAGAATCTCACGAGACCCGTTGAAGGCATGTGGATCGCTTTGTTCTACCTCTCTAGCTCAATAACCCTATGGATGACATCACAAACTCTTTGTTGTTGCTCCTCTATGCTACTAGCACTCGATGTGGATTGTAGATTAAAGTATATAGGTTGACTAAAGTCTTTGTTTGTAGTTCATACTCCCAATTTTCATTTAGAAATGCTCCATCTAGGATTGAGGTTCTAGGGAAGTCCATTGAACTAGATGCAATGTGGTTCTCTATGGTTTGACCCTTAGTGGTTGCTAATTCAGGAGCACTCGATTGCTCGACTAGCATGATGTTGACATAGGGGCCTTTGCCTTTAGCTCTCTCCGTTGCTCTGCCTTGCGTAAGCTTTCGATTTCCTTTTCCCTAGTTGCAAGCATATATAACTCAACCTCTAGCACTTTGACAAGGCTTCGACCACCTGGTAATATAACCTCGAAGGAAAATAGCTCTAAAAATTCAGGGAGTGCAGTGAATGGAGTATTCACATGCACACTCTCCAGGAGCATGGGTTCTACATGGGTCATGAATGGTGAATTTACTTCCCCACCCCCTTCATTTACATCTCTAGCTCCATGTTTGAAGTGAGTGGCTCTACTAAAAGTCTCTTTCAAGCGGCTAAGCATGCTCGCCTAGACCGTGGGCCCATGGCATGCATGTCTTGGCTTGAACTATCGGGATTGGGCATCGAGTAGCCTTCCATGATGTCGTAGTCAGAGGAAGAGTCACTAGATGCAATATGTGGGTCATGAGTGGTACTACCTTGGGCTCCCGCTGAGGGCCTAGAGCCTAATGTGAAGGAATAATCGGTGCTCGCGTAAATGGAGACACTCTCTATATAATCGTCCTCTAGCACACAACCAGAGCGTAGGTGCATGTGACCTCAATACCCTAGAAGTGTTGGTGAGTGCCCGTAAAGGCTGCTAACCTAGTTTTTTGGGTGTTTTGCAACCTAAATTTACTCTCAAATTAATTTATTTTTGTCCTTTTTTCCGATAAAGCCACGAAATATGGTGTGTGATAGCTCAAAATGAGCGTCTTGGTTAGAGGGACATGATGTGCTTTACAACCCCCAATTTGGTTACTTAAGGCCCTTGGAATCCTAAAAACAGTCTTTTCCTAGTTGGGAAAAAGACTAAAATTAGTAAGTCCAAGGGTGTAAGTGTGAAGGGAAGGATAGAGGATTTCGAGGACTTGTCTCACATGCCCTTCTTCCTCTTGAGGGGGTAGTCTATATATATATATATATACATATATATATATATGATAGTTTCTATACTATATCATACGATTGAGGACTGAGGCCTGGGCCCGGGCCTGGGTTTGGATCGCGATTCCTTCCTTTTAATTCCTTTTGTTTTTTATTTCAAATTTTACGAGCATTTTATATATATATTTATATTCAAAAAATATATATTTTTTCAAATTTTGATGTGGATAAGGTTGTGCTGCGTGGGCGCCGAGCTCACAGGCACAAAGCCTACCTAACGCGTGTAGTTGCACCTTGCAGCTCTGTCAGAACTAGCTACACTACACATTGCCACGCTAATTAACACGCCTAACAGAACTAATTAACATTGCACACTGCAACACTAACAGAACTGACAACCTGCTCAACACTGCCCACTTCAAAAAACCTGCACATTACAGAGCTACTAACACTAACATACATGCTCAAACCTGCACATTATAGAGCTTAAACAAATCTAACAAAACCTGCACAAAGTTGCATCTTGCAGCACTAACAGATCTAATCAAAATTCAAAAAATTTGAAAAGGACAGAAATGAATGGCTTCACAAGGCAGCACTGAGTGATCCGCGAGCTTGGTGCAGGGCAATCCCCGACAGCGGAGCCAAAAATGTGCGCTTCTACCACACATTCCGGAGGCTGGGGACTTGCCGAACTCTATGTGCGAGAGAGAATGGCTATAAGCACACAACCAGATTATCCTAGTAAGCTCAAAGGGGACAATGGTGCGTCACTCACCGCTCTATGCTTGCTGTTGTGAAGGATTCCATGCCGCAAAGAAGAGGGTGTTGCCACTGTCGTGCTCAATCGCCTCGCCACCGCAACCGATGCCACTGCAATGCTCCCTCTCTCCCTCTCTCTCTCTCTCTCTCTCTCTCTCTCTCTCTCTCTCGCTCTCTCTCAAGCGCACACACACACTCGTGAGCACACGATAGAGAAGAAGGTAGAGGAAGAGCAAGAGCACTTCTTTAGCATGCACCTCAAGAATGAGGATTTTAGGTCAAAATCGACCTTTTATATGAATCTGATCCATTCACACATGGGCGCCCATCATAATGAAAATAATGTAAAAATGAGATAAGTGGTACGCCTCTCATCGGCAATCATCTACACACCTATAGGACCAACAAGCCCGATCAATGACTCAAATAAAGTGATCTGGCATCCATCAAAGGTGATAGGGTGTTCCTAAGTGGTTAACACCGAGCATGATGGGCCACGCTATTATGGCTTTCTCTCACCACTGGTGCAGTGTTGTCCATGTATAATTGTTACGCCTCTACTCTGGTATGGCATCTTGACCAACCTCAGTTCTCCTCCCGAGCATAAAGTGAGTGGGCTTTGAAGTTCATCAGCCTTGTATATTGCTCTGCAACACCACCTTGTCTCTCTCTCTCTCTCTCTCTCTCTCTCTCTCTCTCTCTCTCTCTCTCTCTCTCTCTCTCTCTCTCTCTCTCTCTCTCTCTCTCTCTCCCCCCCCCCCCCCCCCCCCCCGCGCGCGCCTTGACCATAAATAGAGGCTGGAGTGTAATGATAATGCACCACCAAATCATCGTGATTCTATGCAGATTCTTGGAGTTGAGTCTGCAAGCATCGCCAGCCATACTCAATTGTTGGAACTTCTATATAAAAGTGAGGGATCCTCTCATCCCTCACTTAGCCTTGAATTAATGTGTTTGTATATTAGATAAGTGATGGCCTTAATGATAGTTGTCCTAAGTATTAAAACTCGCTGAATAAAGTTGATGATGATAATAAGCTTTTCTGATGGGTCAACCTATGCAAACATGGTGTTGGTGGTGATACCCGCTGCCATGCATGTTTTTTTCTTTTGATTTTGATTTTTGCTTCAAGAAATTTAGCACTTTGAATTTACTGTTTGGTTTACAATTTACAAATTTTATGTGATATTGTTTTACTCTTTGGTACAAGAAAATTTTATTGACCTCCTCTGTACTCAGAAAAAGACCTGAATCTATTCTGACTGATTTGTTTAGCACAATTGGTAACTGAGCATGCATGACTGTTTTGTTTCACCTCTATTGATATTAAATTACCTAGGGTTAGGTTAGCCTCATTGGTAAGCATGACATGATTGGTTTTGAGGTTACTGGGCTTGCAAACCCTTAATACTTTGTTCATATTTTTTTAACTCAACTTTCTCGTGGCTGTTGGGATGAAACTTACAGCCTGATTCTTCCACTGTCCACTTGATGATTATTTTCAATAAGGGTATAAATCTCAGTTTTCTTTTTGTTGTGCATTATTGTGACCTAGGGTTTGATGTTTTGGGGTTGATTGAGCAATGATGGATCCTTGCCATAGATCCCTTTCGAATTTAGGTAAAATTTCATACTTTTTGAAACTAAGTTTATATCGGTACAGTTCGGGTCCGCTTGGATCATTTACTTTCTTGGGGTGATTTGGGTTGGTCATGATTTAATATGGCCCGTCACAGTAGTTCTGATTAATGAAGAAAGTTTTGATATATTTTTCTCAAAATATATTGATTGATGACTGGCATGGAATGTTTCACCTGGTGATGGCCCCTGATGTTGATGGCCCTAAATGCTCCGACTATGACCTGTGGTTTATAGGAAATTGGAACCTTTGCTTCTGGTTCTTTACTTGATACCTTGACATATAGGTAATATAAAGGAAACTCTTGTAGGATACAGCGGGATGAACAATAGGATACAATCGATATGTTGGTATAATAAGACCATTGTATACACTACCTCTTTGTTGATTGATTTTGGCTTTTTACTATAATCTTGAATTTGATAAGACTCGTATAAAGGAGGATAGCAAACACTACTTTGATGTTGATTTGGTTAAGAAAATTGTTGCTTTGCAGTTTAGGATGAACTAACTCTAATGGTTTTTGAACGACTTTATCAAATCATTATTTACTATGCCAAACAATAGCGTATCTTGGATTATTTATTGCAAGGTTCAGTCTGTTGAGCATGCATAGTATAAGGGTGATTTTACAAATCAGCCCTTACTATCTACTACAGGGTCTCATAATAAGGAGTTATGGGATTCTATCAATCATCTATTGATGATGTGCTGTCAGGTCTAGAATGTCCCACTTTGATAATACATAAAGGAGCCTGGCATCAAGTCTGTAATAAATCTTAATATTTTGATTACCTGAACATTAACGTAGTGCAACAATAATTGCTATGGAATTACTGTTTTTATCCTTGTTGAGAGCTGGTTATGGTCTTTACAAGTTGAGATACTAAAAGAGTTTGACTTGACTTTAGTTTTGGAAGGTCGGATTAGGATCTAGGGTTGGAACTTTGTCTTGTACTGATTTTTGAGTAGTACTGAGTGATTCCACTTTACTTCACCTTCCAAATTCTTTTTGATTTATACAAAATAATAGGAAAATGGTTGCAAGCTTGACTTTTTTATATCACGCTAAATCAACTATGTGTTTATGATAGAAAAAGGGATCTCGATTGCTTCTAATTTATATTTTGGTAAAACTGGATTGTCTTTTTACTCAGCACAACTAGCATAATTCTCAAATTTCCCATAGTAATGATGTCTAACGTCTGCCCGATAAATAGTGTGACTTTGGCAATCATTGAGCTCTCATATTCACAAGGTACTTTGCCTTGATCTAGCTGGTTTTGTGAAGTGATCGGAGGTATCCTGTAAACATTGACCTTGGAAAACTGGAAGTAACTTTGCCTTTAAAAATTTAAATAAAAACTCCATGGGACAAATGCATGGGTAAGACACTTGGATCAGAAGGGATGATGGCCTTCTGATCAGAACTTAATATGATTAAATAAATATGCATAAAGTCCCTAGAAAATTGGCGTAACGATTGACCTTACTTATAACCTATAATCTTGCTTGGATCATAAGGAGTGATGACCTTATGATCACAAGATAAAATGAACCTAAAAGGAATTAAAAAACACACACACCTTGCACTTAATTAGATGGGCAATAGCTTTTTGATTACTTTAAAACAAATGGAAGCTTCCTATTTTTGAGAATGATACCCACAATTAGTTTTGGATGGTAGGTATAAGTTAAAAAGGTTTAAAGTAGGACATGGATAACAACTAATAGGCCAGTTGACACATGTAATATGTATTCAAGGCTAATGAATTTGTTGTGTTGCCTATATGGATGAAGGTGAGGACTCTATCTTTACTTAGGATCTTTTTGGCTTTAATGCTATCCGTCACCACATACTTGCCCTCTATCACTTCTTATGTACAGATCACTAGAATGATACCTCATTCTCACTATGATGTACAAAAATGAATCAAAGACAGAGTCGTTTTTGTGCTAATCCTTGTCCTTTGTCTAAAGCCAGCTGTCTTTTGAACTATTATGTTCTTTTGTGTATAAGTATTAGTTTAAAAACAATAACACACATGTCCTAAACACAAGGTTCTCCTAGTTTACTGGGAGAATTGGGTAACTAGGATGTTGGATTTGGAGATTTTTGTCTATAGGCTTGGATTGACCCACTGTTAATAACTCCTTGTTAAGTTGAGAGGGGTTAGGTGGTCTTTTCTTGACTATAGATTGGATTCCTACTCACAGCTACTATAGTCTTTGACTCTACTGGTTTCAGGTTGCAAGTTAATCCAAAATTACTTACCCTTGTTGAATTAAATCGATTCTTATATTTTCAGGATCATTTTCACCCGTAATCGGACTACTCTTAGTTGGACATTTCATTTGAAGACTATCCATTGGAACTGTTATAAGCATGACAAACCTCTACGATTGGTTTTGAACAGAATCCATACTATATTCTATTGGCTAACAAAGCCTTCAAACTCTCTATTAACATTGTCACTTATTGCTCCATTGAGATTCATGGATTTTTTGTTATGTTACAACTCTTTTTACTTAAAATTGACTATTCTACTCTCATCAACTTGATAAGGTAGTAGGCTCATACTCAATGGGCCTACTTCCAACTCATTGAGTATGGTGCCTGGGTTAGGGTGGACACACACACACACACACACACATGTTGCTAGGTATGAGGTGTTGCTATCTCCTTGGTATTATTAGCTAGCGACTGTTGGCGTGGGGAACCTTCAGTGAATAACTGACTTAAATTCACTATGTGATTTTTTTAGTAGGTGGTACCTTAATGGCACCTAACCCTTAGTAGCTAAATAGGGTTATGAGGTGGGGCAGGCTGCCTGGCTTTGTTAATTCTGTCCTCTTATGCGTGATATCAGGGTGGCTCCCCTCCTGGTGAGACGGGTCTGCGCTACAGTGCTCTCTCTCTCTCTCTCTCTCTCTCTACAAGATGGCAATGTTGTATCTTCTCCCTATTGAAGCTGGGGCCACCTTATTGATGTGGAAGAATGTGGCCTCTATACAAGGCGGCGCTGCTGTATCTTCTCCATCTTGAAGCTGGGCCCGCCACACAGCTGTACAGGAATATGGCCACTAGCTCCAAACCTTATAAAGGTGAGCTTCCATGCTCACTTATCATTGGTACTGTTTGTTTCTGAGGTGCGTGTGTGTACTTGTGCACATTGGGATTGTGAGGGTTTTACCCACATAGGGTGTAGCGTTAACTAGTCGGCTATATGGCAAAAGGCAACATAAGCAGGCTATTGTGGAGCTGGCTACTCTGACTCAATCTCAAGTGACTTATGGCATTGTTATGGGCTATTGTCCCTACTGTTTGGATGTGTTGTGATTCACTTGTTGTTATGGTAATATTCCTCATGCATATACCGTAATGTGTACATGAATGGAAACTTCTACTGAGCCCTTTTTTTTCTACGACACTATTGGTTTACTCGCCTTTAAGAAATGCTTTCAATTTTTTATTGATGTATCATAAGCATGTAGGGATATCTGTGGCTTTGGTTGTGTGATTCCCTTTCAAGTGTAGGGATATCTGTCAATGCATATATACGGTCCTGTCATAGGCATGTTTTTTAAAAAATCATTGAAAGGAGGTATCCTCTTGCAATAGTGAATGAATGTTGCCTTGAATTTCCTTTTTAGCTAAAAATAATGATTGAAGTTCTTCTTAACACTTGGTGAAGGACCCTATATGGTAGGGTTGACCTACTTGTGGGGTGAAAAACAACGGCTTGGTATATATTTTAAAAGCTGCAGCAGCCATTATTCTACTGTTGATGAGCTTCTGGGTTTGGTAGTAGCGAGCTTACTATTCTTGCTCATATGGTCTACGCCGTTGTCAGGAGTTTTTTGGAGCAAGGGATTGCGCATATGTACATATACATGCATGGTGCATCAAATAAAGAATTGCCCATTTTTCAAAGCCAGGTGGTTATGTGGGGCCCACATGTGTACAGGTAGGACAGGATGTACATAGTGCATCGATTTTCACTATTACCAGTACCAGTGTGTTTTTTCTATAATAAAGAGGAGTTGTTAGCGCGTAAAACTTCTCAAGGAAGCTATCCACGGGCCGACTACATGAGGTAAGCAGGTGCGTCAGATGGCATCTAGTGGCGTCAGGAGGCCGAACGGGGTCAATATTTACACGTGGATGAATACGGACACAACGTGGGTGTTTTCTTGTGAGAGTTATGCAGAAATGTCATCATTAGGACCACTTTTTGGGGCCACTTAACGTGGTTGCGAGACACATTATTGAAAAGAAATGAGTGCCAGGTGTGTAGATGATGCAAAAAGGTGACAACTATGCACTGCGAGGTCAGTTTTTTGCTTGTTCGGGGTTCGTTTGAGGTCATCTAAAAGGCCAAGGGTGTCCGACTAATAAAGCTAAGTGTGGGAACTGAAAAAACAGAGAGAAGACCAGGAAAAACGTGGAGAAGAGAGGAGGAACAGCCGCAGGTGTGTTTTTGGGGTTTTTGGAGCCTGTTTTGGCCGTAAACTGCTCATCCGATGTCGGGTTTGAGCACTTTGACATTGTAGACTAGAGTTTTGGGCCGTTCCGGACGCGATGGCGCTGTCCATTTTGCCAAAATCCTCACTCTTTTTCTGCTGTTTTTGTTGTGTAAGTTTTTCCTATGAGCGAAGCTTCCGCTCCAGTTTCTGATTGTATCTGGTATCTTTTACCCATATTGTGTGAGCTATTTGCCCCATTGGTGTTGGCCCAAGCTCATTTGTATCTAAACATCAGAAATTCTCCTCTTTTGAGCTGAATTTTTGGATGTGTGTGTGTATGTGTGTGTCTCTGTGTGGAGTGGGCAAGTGGATAGTCTCTCTGCTCTCACTCCATAGGTGTGTTTCTGTCTCGGCCAGGTGGTTGTGTAAGCCGAGTGGTGCCCCATAGTGTGTGTGTGTGTGTGTGTGTGTGTATCATTCCAAGAGTGTGTGTCGGGTCGTTATAGAGGCGCTGTGTGTGTTTTCATCCCGCTCACATTCTTTTGGCGCCCCCACGGAGGATCTTTTTCGAGTACCTTCTACTTCGAGCTTCAAGCTTTGAGATTCGGGATTACAGGTTGCAGGTTGCAGATTACACATTACAGGTTACAGGTTATAGGTTACAGGGATAGGTACAGGTACAGGTGATTCACATAGGTACAGGTAGCTGGAGTATAGTGATATACTAGCCTTGGTGTCACTTGCAGTTGTTGTGGGTATGCATCACTTGGCGCCTATTTGAGCGCATTGTCTGCTGGATTGTACGTTACTTGTGGAAACTGCCATTGTACGCATTTGTGGAGCCATACTTGGTTGTATTTGGCAGTCCTAGCCATTTCTGAGACTTGGTCTGGAAGATAGTCATTTCTGAGACTTGACTATACGCGATTTGCATTATCCTTCGTGTGAGGGTCGATAGCGTGAGATTTTTATTGAGCTGGGGGATTCTCAAATGTAGAGATCCTTTCGGTGATACACGTAGCTGGAGCACCCTTTTTGTGACCTCGCCATAGGCTATGTACTAGTGATTCCTACTTGATGCTCGGGTTCTATTGTTGATAGTTTATGCATACATATACAGTCTATATTTTGGGTTCCTACTGCTCTATTTCTAGGGAAACTCTGCCAAAATTTTTCCAAGTTATGATGGATGGTTTTTGGTCTTTTGAGCCATTTATGCTGTTATGCTGCTGAAATTTTGGCAAAATCAGAGGTTAAGTCAGGTTTGCCTTCTTGGGAGCTTCATGGTTGGCTTTAATGGATGATCAAAATGGCCCTCAATTCACTCCATTTCATTTAACTCAAAGAATCCAGATAAATGTTCATGTGTCCAGGAATATTTTTTTCCAGCAGCGCATAGTCTTTATGTTCAGGCCAAGAAGATTACGAGAGATCTTGGAATGTCCTTTGCCTGTTGTAATTCCGATGATCAACTATGAAAACTCATTTGATGTGCATGTGTTTGTCCTTATCTAAAATTGAGCTCCATTGAAGTTTCTGGGGATTGGGTAGTCAAAAGTTTTGGGTTCTTGCACGTGTGTTCAAAGGGGTTCTCAAAGCATTGTAACTTGGGTAGCCATGGATTTCTCTTATCCGGAGTTTCATGGAAGAAGTGATGAAGATGTGGAAGATTTTTTGGAAAGATGGAGGTTGCCTGCACTAGCAACCAGATTCATGACCCTGCACAGATGTTACGTCTTCTCCAAATTTGTTTGAAGAGTGATGCACGAGTCTGGTCCAAAACATTTGAAGAGGATTTGCGTGCAGCGGATCCACCTGTAAGATTGAGTTGGGACAATCTAAGGCATGGGTTGGAAGTGGAGTTTGTGAAGATAGAAGATCCTGACAAAGTGTGGCAAGAAGTACAAGGTTTGGTGCAAAAGGAAGGTGAGCCAGTAGATGCGTACATACGTACGTTCTCATTGGCATGGGAGCGGATGTGCAAGGCCTTAGCACCACAGGTACCCCCGCCTGACATGATGAAGAAGGACAGGTTCTTGGCTGGTCTTTGGGAGAATATACGTTGGAGAGTGGAGCTAAAGAAGCCTAGGACATATGAAGATGCACTAGAGGTAGCAAGGAACAAAGAGTGGAAGTTGAGGAAAATGAGCCAGGTAGGGGTGAAGTCTTTGCCCATGAGGTCTGAATTTCAGCCTATAGAGTTTTTACAAGGTCGCATGTCAGAGGTTCATCATGAACCAGTGGTTCCTGTTACTACTCAGGTTATGCCAGCAGTGGTCACTACATCGGTGCAAGATGATGGGCTAAGGCAAGAAATGAGGCAAGTGGTAGATTTGATGAAGAATCTCAGCTTAAACATGCTAGGTCAAGTGGGAAATAATCGAGGTCGAGGGAGGTTTGCAAATCAGCCAGGAGGTGAAGAAAGGACTAGGAATCGTGTTGGATAAAGCAATGGTAGGTTTTGGAGGCAGACGCCCACATGTTATAATTGTGGAGGATGGGGGGAGACATGTATCCATTTCCAAGACAGGTGCTAACTAGGTCAAATGATTATGGCATCGAAATTAAGGGAGACGAAGGAACCAGTGGACTGACCCAGGAGGAAAAGGGAAAGACAAAAGTGCTAAGTGTAGTCACCTTGGAGAAGGCATCAAAGCTAGAGGATACATTAGTGATGCCTATTGGGAAGAGGACCACAGAGGATAAGGAAGGAAGAAGTGCCCCAGGTCCAAGAAGAAAGGAAAGAGCCATGAAGGCGAGGATGTCAAGGCCAAGAGGAAAAGAAGAGCTCGTCGAAAGTTTCATGTTTCAGATTTTCCACTAGGGGATGGGCAATTATGCTATGACTTGAAGGAGGATCTGACGAGCAGGAAGGCAGATGTTACTTTTGGGCAGCTTATTGAGATGGTGCCTAAGCTAAAGCGACAGTGGAAGAGGATGGTTAACCCAATGGAGAAAGAGCCAGAGAGAGGTTCAATAAAGGTGTTGGCAATGGATGAGCTACCAGACATTTGTCCAATAGTAGATGTGTGGCATAAAAGGAAAAATTTGGGACAAGTTTATGTGGATGGTGGAGCCCAAATATGCGTCATAACACACTCATGCGTTGAGAAGATGGGTCTCACAGTGGCTGGGGTGTCAGGTTTTCGGATCAGATTGGCAAACCATCAAAAAGTAAAATGCTTGGGTGTTGTAAAGAGCTTAGAAGTGGAGGCATATGATGCAAAGGCAGTGGTTGATTTTCATGTGATGCTAGCAGGGTTGGGAGCATATCCTATTATGCTGGGCACACCATGGTTACGTGCAGTGGGAGCTGTTCAAGATTGGCGACATGGTACGATTAGCCTCTATGGAAAGACAGGTACCAAGAAGCTTTATAATATGGACACAAGGAAACGATTAGAGGAGCTTTATGAAGATGAGGATGAGTCTAGTGATGAAGACTCTTCCAAGGTGACAGATGAGGACAGTGATAGAACTACCAGCAGTGATGAGGATGCTGATGTTGCATTTCTTTTGATGGACAAAGAAATCCAGGAGTCTGGTTTAGTTGCATTTGCGAATGAAGTTGAAGATGAGAGTGAAGGGCCTTATGAAGTGATTGAAGGGCTGATGCAAACCAAGGTTGAGTTGTCAAAAAAGCAGGAATTGTTGACACAAATGATCAGTGGAGACCTCTCAGCTATGGAGAAGGATATATATTTGCACATGCTGGCTAGTTTTCCTGATTTTTTCATTACTTCATACAAAGAGATCAGAGGGTTCAAGGGCGAAGAGATGCATATAGAGCTGAAAGAAGGTGCTAAGCCAGTGCGGCAAAGGCTAAGAAGGATGGGTCAAGAGCAAATGGAAGCCTTGCGAGAAGAGGTGGACAAGTTGTTGAAGGCACGGTTCATAGTCCCTGTGGAGACCACAGAATGGGTGAGTCCAGTAGTAGTCAGTCCAAACAAGGATGGGAAGTGGAGGATTTGTGTAGATTTTAAGCCCTTAAACGTAGCCACTAAGAAGAACCCATATCCTCTTCCATTCATCGATCAGATCTTGGATTCAGTGGCAGGTTATGAGAGGTACAGTGTGTGTGTGATGGTTTTTCAGGCTATTTTCAATTGAAGATTGCTCTTAAAGACCGCACAAAGACCACTTTTATTACGCCATGGGGCTGCTATTGCTACACAGTATTGCCATTTGGGTTGTCAAATGGACCTTCCTTCTATCAAGAGAGAGCAAATTGGGTGTTGGAACCATTCATTGGTAGTTGTGTTAAAGCTTTTATGGATGACTTCTGTGTTTATAGCAGTAGGGTTGAACACCATGAGAAGCTGCAGATGGTATTGGCTCGATATGATGAATGTGGAGGACAACTAAATCCAAAGAAATGTCATCTAGCACAGCCAAGGGTGAAGTTATTGGGCCATATGGTGTCAGAAAATGGCATTGAGGCTGATCCAGATAAGGTTAAGTCTATTATTCTTCTTCCATCACCTACGAGTACGAAGCAATTGGCAACCTTTATACACAAAGTGAAGTACATGGCAAGGTTTATTCCATTGTCTTCTCAGATTCTTTATCCATTACAACAAGTGGCAAAGCATGATCCATTGCAATGGGATGACAAGTGTGAGGAAGTGTTTCAAGAGGTGAAAAAGGTGTTAGGGGGTTTGTCAGTCATGCAGGCTCCTGATTGGGAGAAAGTTTTGTATGTAAATCCCTCAGTAGGGGATGATGCCATTGGAGCCATGCTATTGCAAAAGGGGAAGGGCAGCCATTATATGAGGCCAGTGTATTGTGCAAGGCGAGTGAAGTTGGTAGCAGAGAGAAAGTTCTCGGAAGTAGAGCTAGTGATGGCCAGTGTAATATTTGCTTGTCGACGATTTCATCATTACTTGCTACCACGGCCTTTTGTTTTCTTGACGAGTTATGCCTTTTTGCCACAGTTAATTAATGGTACTAACATGTCAAATGTGGTGAAGAAATGGGTAATTGAGCTGCAAGAGTTTGAGTTCTCTTTTCTAGTGGAAGATAGTACAAGGGCTACCCTAGCTGATTTGTTGACCTACAAGGAGAATCCCCTTATTGTTAAGGAAGAGGTGGTGAGAAAGGTAGTTGAAGAAGTGCCACAGATCAGCAATGCACATGTGTTGTTCTTTGATGGTTCATACAGAAAGAGCCATGATGCAGCTTCAGGGGGTATAGCACTTTATAATCCAGAGGGGAAGCTAGTATGCAAGAGAGGGTTCAAATTGGATGCTCATAGTAACAATGAGGTTGAATATGCTACTCTGGAAGCCAGATTACACATTTGTTTGAAGCATGGGGTTCAAAGGTTGAGCATAAAAGGTGATGCCTTGTTAGTGGTGAAGTAAGTGCTAGGTGTGTGGAAGAGCAAGAACACCTCATTGAAGGAAATGTGCTTCAGAATTAAAGGCCTGTTAAAAAAGTTCGAAGCATGGAGCATCAGACACATTGAACGTGCTCTAAATGGAGAGGCACATGAAGCAGCTCAAGGCATAATTGGGGAGCTATTTGTGTTGAGGACCACTTTACCTCTTTATCATGGCCGGGAAAGTTTGGCTCAAGAAGAGGATTTTTTGCTAGCAGGAATCATTCCAAAGGAGATTCAGAAGTCTAAGAAGTATGGCTTTGTGCGTAGAGCATACAGGTACAAATTGATTGGTGATTTCTTATACATGAAAGGGGCTGATCTCGTGTTGAGACGTGTACCTTGGCGGGAGGAGCTTTACAGAGTGTTGGAAGAGAATCATGAAGGCGCATGTGGTGGCCATTTTGCTCTAAAGATCACCTTGGATAAGATTTTGCAAGAGGGGTATGTATGGCCTAGTTTGCACAAGGATGTTCACCATTGGTGTAGGTCTTGCAATAGGTGTCAAGCATTTGGGAAGAGAGTGTTGAAGCCAGAGCTACGAAAAACCATTATGGCATTTGATGTGTTTGAAAAGTGGGGGATTGATGCAATAGGCCCGTTACCTATCACAAGCAGGGGCAAAAGCTATATCTTGATGGCAGTGGACTATCTCTCTAGATTGGAAGAGGCTATAGCAGTAAAACAGATCACTGCAAAGGATGTGGCAAAATTTGTGTATGATGAAATATGTTGCAAGTTTGGGGTGCCATTAGAGCTACTTTCAGATAAGGGGCCAGGATTTAGAGCTAAACTGCTAGACTTCTTATGCACAAAGATGAAGATTAGGCACCAGCATACCACTCCTTATTACCCGCAGTGTAATGGCTTAAATGAAAGATTCAATGGTGAGTTGGTACAAATTCTTTCTAAAGTGACTGAGCACCAAGGAAAGAATTGGGATTTGGAATTGCCTAGTGCATTATGGGCTTACCGTACTTCGGTGAAGACAGGTACAGGGTTTACTCCATTTCATTTGGTGTATGGAAAGGAAGCACTATTGCCTGTGGAGGTAGAGTTGCTTGCGGTCAAGATGTTAGAGAAGTTGCTTGGGCTGCCTAGTGATGCATTCAAAGAGAGGCTCTTGCAGTTACAAGAGGTCCATTTGGATAGGATGAGCGCATTGGAGCATTATGGGCAGATGCAGGATAAGGCTTTGGCAAAGATAAATGAAAAGGTCAAAAGTAAGGGTATCAAGAAGCATGACTTGGTTTTGCGCTACAACAGTAAGCTGGTCAACACCTTCCAAAAGAAGTTTCAAATTAAGTGAGAAGGCCCTTTCAAGGTAGTGGAGTGTTTTCCGAATGGTACATATCAGTTGGCTAACCTGGATGGGGTTCTACATAAGTCAAGGGTAAATGGATTGCGTCTTAAATTGTATCATGCTAGGTTAATGATGGTGGAGCAAGATGAGCTGTCTGTGGATCAACTTGGCCGAATATGGTTATAAATGGTTGGTTGTGAAACAGGGTTATCATTGATTGTGTCCAAATATGGTTAAGAGTATGGTTATGTAAGGTTGTGGATTATGGTAGATATGGTTGTAAATGAGCTACTCATGAGGCTGTAAATGGTTTCTTATTACATCAAAGTTATGGACCATGGCAGCTCTCTTTCCTAGCTTTTGGAACAAATGTGGAACCATGGAATATCCCATCTATATGTTGTATGTTTTGGGGGATTAGCACTCATACTTACTACCTTACATGTGGTTTTGACTCCGTCTAGGGAGGTGTAGGACTTACTTACTAACATCTTTTTATGTTACAGGAGGTAACTCCAAAGTATAGATTGACTACAAGTATGAGCATTGTCACTGATCCTGAAAAATAGCGGCAGTTAATGCCAAACTCTGTAAAGTCAAGAAACATGTATATGTGGCCCACTTTGAGGCTAAATTGCTTCATAAAACTCGTCTCCAGCCTTATCTCATGAGAATGTGCAAAGCAAAAGGGGCTCCAAATGTTCTTTTCCCTTAATGAAACCATCTCTGAATATATGAGTAGCTTCACCTTTCTTATTATTTATCTTTGAAAGCAATTTAGTTGGGTGACATCTATAACTTGTGGGATACCCATGCATCACCTGCATACGGTGCCAATGCTAACTGAAAGTTGTGTTGTTTCCATAGGTGTAGGTGAGGGTTACCTTCTCAACTAAGGTTTTCAAAGTTCCTTGGCTTGAAGTTGTCGGATTTATATATCTTCAGGCTCTTGATTCTCTTATACTTGTGTATAAAGTATGTTCTGTAATATGAATGGGAATGATACCACCTTTTCATTGACATAGTTTCTAGTGCCTTTTGTAATTTGAAAGGATTCTTTGGTGTTTATGTTATATTGTTACTGGAACACACACACACACACACACTTGGTCATTTTACTTTACCTAGGCTGCTTCTCCCTGAATTCACACACACTTCACTCCTACTTTGGGGTCTCAATAGTGTATCTCATGGTTATATTGTCTTGTATTCTCACACCCCCTATTGGGAGCCTCTGGGGTTAGCAAAACTTATGGCTATGGGTCGCACCCTTTTTTACTTATAGCCCTTTTGGTTTATATGCATCAGGTGGGATATATCCCTAAGCTCGCTTGGACTAGGTTGCTACTCTTGTATTGGTATGAATACTCCCCTATAAAACTTAGCCTCAAGGGGTGTAATTACCCTGGCATTAGTTTGTACAGATTCTTTAAGGTGACCCCCCTCCCCGGCAAGATGGGCCATGCTGTTATGGCTTTCTCTCAACACTGTGCAGTGTTGTCCCTCAGTAATTGTTACGCCTCTACTCTGGTATGGCATCCTGACAGACCTCGGTTCTCCTCCTGAGCATAAAGCGAGTGGGCTTTGAAGTTCATCTGCCTTGTATATTGTTGTGCAACACCACGGAGTCTCTCTCTCTCTCTCTCTCTCTCTCTCTCTCTCTCTCTCTCTCTCTCTCTCTCTCTTCACCTTGAACATAAATACAAGCTGGCGTGTAATGATGATGCACCACCTGATCATCCTGATTCTTTGCGGATTCTTGGAGCTGAGCTTGCAAGCATCACCAGCCATACTCAAATGTTGAAACTTCTATATAAAGGTGAGGGATTCTCTCATCCCTCACTTAACCTTGAGTTAATGTGTTTGTGTATTAGATAAGTGATGGCCTTAGTGATATTACCTACTATTTTGAGCATTAAAACTGGTTGAATAAAGTTGATAAGCTTTTCTGGCACTTTTAAGCACAACATAATTTGGGTCTTCATGAACATAATAAGTATTCTTCTACTTCTTATATACCCCTTCCTTTGCTAATAGAGGAAGTATATCACCTCTCTCTTCTCCTTTTGTCACTTTTCCACAGTAAATATTTGAGCTAAACAACTCCTTCTCTTACAAGGAACCTTTGAAGATGAGAAGCTTGTAAATCATGCAAGTCTCCAATGGTGACATTCGTGAGCTTATAATATACACTAGTGTGAAGAAAATCTCCAATGGTGACATTCATTGTAATGGAAATGGCCTTTGAACTTTAAGAACAGTGGAATTAAGAGAACTACCGTGGGCATTTTTATGAGACTACTTTGAGAACATAGAGGGTGAACTTAATTAGTGATAGCAACATAACCATTATACTTAATTAACTTGGCATGAAGAATCCTTTTGCAAGAGAGAGAATTAGAGAACATGACAACAATTGAGGACCGGAATTATGTGGAGCGGGTCTCATAGATTCTCCCATAAAGAGAAACTTGGTACAATACAATCTTTGTGCTCCTTGTGACCTAGGTGATGCAATGAAGATGGAAAGCTTCATGCATCATCATGAGCATAACATAAAATTTGTAAAAGCATAACATAAAGAGATACTTGACGACCAAAATTATGTGGAGCGGGTCCCCCCATCCAATATGCTTTTGTATTATAGATTCTCCCATAAAGAGAGACGTGGTACAATACAATCTTTGTGTTCCTTGTGACCTAGGTGATGCAATGAAGATGTAAAGCTTCATGCATCACGAACATAACATAAACTTTGTAAAAGCATTAACCATCCTCGGTCTCAATCCCAAGGCCTCAAACACCTTCAACGGTGGAGAGAGCTAGTGGGAATGAGGGTAGGGAAGCCTTTTGCTATGAGCATCCTCTTTTGGAGTTTCCAGCGTAGAAACTCAAGGCGGGTTGTTGCGTGCATTTCTTTGGGGACAAGCACGATAGACATGCCCTTGCTGTCCACACTTGTAGCATTTGTTATCCTTACGATAACACTCTAGCTCTGTTGGAGAGAGTCTATTCTTACCTTTGTAGACTCCTTTCTCCTTAGCTTTGTTATCGGTGTTGCTAGAGTTGCCTTTGGAGGAAGTTTGAGCATTATTCCTCCCTCTAGGCTCATTTTGATCCTTCACTTCCATGGGCTTAGAGTTTCTCTTAACCCCTTGTTGGAAATTGATTTGAGATGCAACCATAGTATGGTGTATGACTGCCGATATGGCATTAGGCCTTTGTGAGTTAATATACTCGGCCATCTCTTCAAAAATTCCCGCACAAAATTGTTGCTTTTGCTCCTCAAAGCCTATCTTTTTGTAGACACTGGCTTTGAGAAGTAAATCCCAAAACTTATCTGCATACTTCTAGATAGACTCGTAGGGAGAGATTTTCAAGCTTTGCCATTCTGTGAGGACATTGTCTTTAGTGTTGCTTGCCAGAAATTGTTTCATGATGGAGGCTCTTAAAGCCTTCCATGTCCTTGGAGCTTTCCTTTGGGCTCGTAGGCTAGCCCACCATTGACGAGCGGAGCTTTAAAAATGCATAGATACCTGACGCAATTTAGAGGACTCCATGAAGTCCTCATCACCAAAGGCCACTTCAAACTGATGGATGAAGGCCAAGATCTTGTCCATAGCACCAAAGGTGCCATCATAGGTAAGAAAAGTGGTGTCCTTTCCTCCCTCCTTGAACTTCTTCAGCTTCTTGGACCTTCTCCATACCGGATAGGACTTGCGATGGCCTTTCCTTTTGGGCTCTTTGAGAGAAGAGCCGCTACCTTCATTGGAATATGAGGAAGGTGATGAAGATGGAGAAGAGGGTGACCTCTTTCTCTCCTTTTCCTTCTTTTGGTACCTCTCTTCCTTTTTGTGATAACGAGGAGGAGGACTTTTCGGCAATCTTTCTCTCTTGGGGGGAGTTGGAGATTGTTGAGGCTGTCGTCTTCTTGGAGCCACATCTTCAGAATTATTGGGAGACTCACTTCTTTCTCCTTCTCTTGGTGAAGGCTCTATAGTAGAGACTTCACCTCTCTTCTTGGATGGAGGTAAGCCCGCTAGTAAACATTTAAGCACTTCGTATGGGTTCTCCTCTACTCTCACCGTAGAGAGCCCTCTCTTGGAAATCTCTCTAAGAGACTTCTCAAGTGCTCTCTCTTTTGGGGGAGATTGGAGAATCCCATAACTATGAAGTTGTTGGAAAACTTCGCCTTGTAGGGATGGGCTTCCCATAGCTTGATGCAGGTTAGAAACAAGACAATTGATAAACATGGGAGCATCATCATTAGCACCTTCATGTGCAAAATCAAAGCTATCAATGTTCATTCTACTCTCTTGATTATTGTCAGCCATGGTAACAAAATTTATGTATGTACTTAGTGTATGATTTGGCAATTCAAAACCTTAGTTGCCACTCCTCTTAGCCTTTGAAAATCGGCTCTTAAGTATCTACACCCACGGCTCAAAGTGGTTAATTATAGAGAGTAGAGGAGTAGGTCTAACATAGCAGAGTTGCCGAGGGCTAGCTCCTTTCGGACTTCTTATGGCTCAATAATGGTAAATCCGTAGGCAAGTCTAAAAAGACTCCATTATTAAGTCCAAAGCTCCCGAGGTGTGCACCATATCGCACATAGTGGGCTCAACAAAACCGATAATAAATCCCAGTTCCACTTACCCTAATATAATTAACAACATCAACCATTTATAGGCTACTTAAGGACCTCTCTTCTTAAGCAAGAAAAGAGAAACCAAATGCTCTGATACCAATGTAATGGAAATGGCCTATGAACTTAGAGAATAGCGGAATTACGAGAATTAGAGTGAGCAAATTTGAGAGCATAGATGGTGAACTTAATTGGTAGTAGCAACTTAATCATAACACTTAATTAACTAGGCATGAGCAATACTTTTGCGAGAGAGAGAGAGAGAGAGAGAGAAAGAGTTTAGAGAATTTGACAACATTTGAGGACCGGATTTATGTGGAGCCGGTCCCCCATCCAAAAGGAATTTGTATTATAGATTCTCTCATTAAGAGAGACTTGATACAATACAATCTTTGTGTTCCTTGAGACCTCTTTGGCAGTATGGAGATGGAAGCTTCATACACCAAGATTTTGCATAATATCAACAATCAATCTTAGCTTGAAAACAATCAAGAACTCGTGAACATCATTAGTCTTTGTGTTCCCTAAATCATTTGAGTGCATGAGGATGTATACTTTTATGCATCAACTTGTGCCTAAAGCAACAATTAATCTACCTTGCAATACAATTAATCTACTTGCATTAAGTAACTAATCTACTTGCAATAAACCATTAGCCTTCTTGCAATAAGCATAACATGCACTTTGTGGAAAGCATTAACTATCCCAAGCCTCAGTCCCAAGACCTCAAACACCTTCGAAGGTGGAGAGAGCTAGCAAGGAATGAGGGTAGGGAAGAGGAAGAAGAAGTATTCCATAGGAGAAAGACATAATTCCTCACTTATCATCACTCTTCTTGCTTAGCATACATAATAGCATAGTAATGAAGATGGAGAAGATGGAAAGCTTAAGCATTGAAGCATGGCTCTTGGTTGAATTTGCACTCCATATCCAAGAGTGTTGGTGTAGGCTCTCAACCTCTACTTGCTTGGAGAAGGAGAGGGAGTTCTTGCACCTTGCCTAGCACACAATGAGAGTGTTTGTGAGTGGGTGTGGGTGAGTATACCCCCTAATCAACCCCCTAGCTTGCTTGGGTCGACCCCCCCTTGTAGCTCATGCTTGAAGCTCATTAGACCCCTCCATGCCTAGCCAATCATAAGCAGGAGGCATTACAAGCAGCAAGGGTAGCCTTGAGACAAGTGTCCCCCTTTCCCCTTTGAGAGAGAGGACTTGATAAATGCAAAATCAATTAATTCAATCCCCTAAATTATTATTGGACCCCTTGGGTGGCCAACCAATAGGCTTTAGGCACACCATGAGGGCAACATGAGGAGGAACTTGACAAGTGTCCCTTTTGCTTTCTTTGTACCATGCATGCCTTGTGTGAGTGTGTGGGTGTTCTCTCTCATCCCCCCTCATGTAGGGCTCACCCCCTTCTTGTAGGGATTGAATCTTTGACTTTTTGACACCTCAACCCTTCATGCATAGGCCCAGTTCCCACCACAAGCTTGGCCCTTAAGCACTTTAAGCTTGGGCTGGGTTCTCACCTCAAGTGCAACCCTAAAATCTCAAGCATGTCAAGCACCTCAAGCATCTCAATCATTAAGCACCTCAAGCATCTCAAGCACCTCCATCATCAAGCACCTCAAGCACCTTAGTCATCAAGCATGACAAGCAGGACAAGCACCTCGAGCTGGGTCGGGTTCCCGCGCCTCAAGCTCAACCCTAGCTTACCTAAGGTCAAAGGACTTTTACACACATTATTGGAGGTCTTCAATGAATCTACCCTAAGGTCTTATGCTCCATTGGTTAGCCTTGCTCTTTGATAGACCATCTCTCATTTGGGCTCCTTTACCATTAGCCCCATGTTGAGATAGATTTATAAGCACATGTCTATATCTTCACCCTTGTTCCCGTTTATTCTCCCACATAAAGTGATCAGTTTAATCTGAGAAAATCATTTGGGTTGGTTAGATATTAGGTTTTATGACATGTCCTCCTTTCCCCTTTGAGAGAGAGGGCTTGATAAATGCTTAATCAATTAATTTAATTATCTAAATCCTCATTGGACCTCTCTAAGGGTCAACCAATAGGCTTTGGGCACACCTTGAGTGTAACCTAGCTAGGGTCTTGACATGTGTGCTTTTTGCCTCTTGAGCAAGGGGTGCCCTTTGGTAGAGAGAGAAGTCATTCAACCTCATCCCCTACTTGTGTGGCTCAACCCCTCCTTTGTAGGCATGCATGTTGACTTTCAAGACCCAAGCAACTTGGCCCCCTACATGATTAAGCACCTTAGTCATCAAGGATAGGATTAGTAAGTGCATGGCCTCTCTCTCTCTCTCTCTCTCTCTCTCTCTCTCTCTCTCTCTCTCTCTCTCTCTCTCTCTCATGCCTCTAGCCTCAAGGGCTGCCCCCTGTTTGTACGGATTGAATTTGACTTCAAGCACATGCCTACCTTTAAGCATGCACCCATGTACTTTTAATTAGCAAGCACCTCAAGCATAGGCCAAGCTTTAACTAAAGGTCTAAGTAATTTTAACACTAACCTTTATAAGTCTTTAATGAAGCTAACCCTAAGGTCTTTAAGCTCCATTCTAGCATTGCTCTTTGATAGACCATCTCTCACATTGGACCCTTTGACTCTGGCCCCGTGTTGAGATAGATCCATAAGCACATGTCTATTTTCTAACCCTTGTTCATGTTTATTCTCCCACATTAAATGATTAGTTTAATATGAGAAAATCATTTGGGTTGGTTAGATATTAGATTTTATGACATTACCTATCTCTTGAAATCATAGTCGTCCTCGACTATGAGGTAGAAGAGATAAATCCTTAGTCATTGGTCGACATTTTTTAGCGGGTAGAGGATTCTTTTTACCCTACGACATCATTCCAAGATGGATGATTAATACATTTGGGGCTTCGGAGACTTAGCTGCCGTAAGCATGTCTGCTCTTGAGTCCATTTCATTATCCCAAAGTAGAGTGACAAATTCTACTTGGTGTTTGAGAGACGTCGTCATCACAAACATGATTCTAAGCATGCATACTACTTAAATTTGTGCACAAGAAAAAGAGAATTAGTCTTATAAGACAAAAACATTGATCTTTTAAAAGAAACGTGTATATTTTTTGTACTCTAATGTAGCATTGTAAGCATTGACAAAGTTCAGACTATCCTTAAGTTGTATTCCTTGCATCCATCTAGCATTTTCAAAAGGATAATTTTTTAACTTAATAAGATACCATCAGATGACGTCACCATGTTGTAGTACCTTGTATTCATGCCGAAGGATAGCGTCAGGTTGTAGCACCTCTTGTCGGTCTTTGATTTCTGGGGTGTCTTCAATAACTGGTTCACTTAGTGGCTCTCCTTTGTAGGGCTTAAGTAGGCTCACATGAAAAGCATTGTGTATGAGCCAATGGTTGGGCAACTTGAGTTGATAATTCATGTCATTGATTGGGTTCAAAATTTGAAGAGGACCATAGTATCTTTTTGCTAGTTTAGCATAATACTTTTAATGGCCTGTAGGATCTTTTGCCTTTTGTCTGCCTTAATCGAGCCTCGGGAAACTTGAGTAAGACCCAATCATTTTCTTTGAATGTTAAGGCCCTTTTGTGCTTTGTTGAGAGATGAATATAGCCTCCTTAATATTTTGGAAAGATTCTTGTAGGTCACGGCTATACTCATCAACAGGCAGCAGCGAAGATCTTCCCATGTACTTTAAGTAGCAAGGGACTTTTAGGTCTTCCCTCTATGATCTCAAAAGGTGCCTTTCCCGTAGTGCTATGGACAATATTATTGTATGCATACTCTACAAGGGGTGAGCGTTGATCTACTTTGGTAACATAAGTCTTTAGTAGATTGAAAATCGTAAGATTGGCTATCTCACTTTGGCCATCCGTTTGTGGGTGATAGGCCAAAGAGAAATTCAATCTTGTACCTAGATTTTAAAAGAGACCTTTCTAAAAATTACTGGTCATTTGAGGATCTCTATCTGACACTATGGATGTTGGCAATCCATGGTATTTGAAATCTGAGATATGAAGAGAGTTACCATTTGGTGTGCCTTAATAGTCCTTTTATAGGAATAAAGTGTGCTTGCTTGCTAAACCTATTGACTATTGTCCATATTACCGTATTCCCATGGATAGATTTGGGCAATCCAAAGCTAAAATCCTTGGATATACTCTCCCATGTGTTGAATTAGGAATTGGAAATGGGTGGAGTAATCCAGGTTGCTTCCCTCTATCATACTTGGTCTTTTGACATACCACACACTTTGAAACATATTCTTGTATGTCCACTTTCATGGTAGGCCAATAGAAGTATGTCTCTATTCCTTGTAGAGTAGGTTGGATGCCTCTATGCCTCGCATAGGGAGGAGTATGGGATTCATACATGACTTTCTCACGAAGGGAGTGGGTAACACATAGCCTATTTCCATGGAGAAGGTAACCATCCTGCAAGGTGAATGGTTCTTCTTTCTTCACTAAGAAAGAGGCTGAAATTATATTTTTAAAGTCAGGGTCAATAGCATACTCATGTATCATAGAAGATAGATCATTGTGAGTTGCTATAGACACTGCATTGACTCTTGGTAGTCGTGGTGAAAGTGCATCGTCCACTTGATAGTACTTACCAGCAACGTGAGCGATATAAAAATAAAATTACGAAAAGAAAATTTTCCCACCTCATTTGTTTGTCAAAAATCTTGGTTTGCATCATGGAGTACTTACGACTTTGGTGGTCCGTTTGCAAAATAAATGGAGTCCCCAACAGATAGTGCTTCCAAGTGTCTAGGGGATGTAGAACAGCTAAAAGCTCTTTTTCGAATATGCCCAAGGCCCGTTCATCGGCATTGAGCCTTCGGCTCTCATATGTTATGGCATGTCCTTCTTGAAGCAATACTGCTCCAAGGTAATCACCACAAGCATCACATTGGACCTCAAATGCTTTTGAGAGACCCGGAAGCATAAGGAATGGTTGGGAGGTAAGCTTCTCTTTGAGTGTCAAAAGCATTTTTCTCTTTAGCAGTCCATGAGTACTTAACATTCTTCTTTGTTAAGTCATGTAATGGTCCTGCTTTTTGAGAGAATTTTGTGATGAAGCGTCTATAGTACTTTTGATTGATAAAAAGCTTGTTCTCCCTTATAGCTTGAAAAATTACCTGGAGATGTTGCTCGTGTTGCTCCAAAGACTTTAGAGTGGATGATGATATCATCAAAGAACACTCCAGTAAATTTGCGATAGGGCCTAAATATTTTCTCAATTAAACGATTAAACGTGGCTGGAGCATTTGTCAAACCAAAAGGCATGACAAGATATACATTAAGATCAAACATTGTACGAAACACGGTATTTACGATTTCTTCATTCACTATCCTTATTTGATGATAGCCACTTTTAAGGTCAATCCTATTGAAGTAGGTTAAACCTTGTAGCTTATCAAACAGATCTTCAACCCGCAGTATGAGAAATTTATTTTTGATAGTGATATGGTTTAGCGCTCGATGGTCCACACATGCGGTATGTACCATCTTTCTTTTGCATTAAAAGGACTGGAGAACAAAAGGGAGAGGAGCTAGGTCTCACCATCACTTCTTCTACCAATTATTGTACTTGCCTCATGATCTCCTCTTGTTGAGCTTGGGAAACTCGATAAGGAGGCTTGTTAGGTGGTGAGCTTCCTGGTAGGAGCTCAATTTGATGGTCATCATCCCCTCGTTTTGGAGGTAAATCCATAAGGATATCATCGATAAAAACATCTTGGAATACATTTAGAAAATGAGACAATCCAACTCTTCTTGATTCCTACCATTTTCATTTGATAAAATATTAGCGTCATTTAGAGACTCTTTGACAAAAATCATGTACGCAGAAACTCAGCTTTTCATTGACTTATCAAAAGCAGGTGAATTTAAAAGAGGTATAGTACGACCAGACTCATTAGCATCTATATACATGCTCTTTTCCCTGTAGGTGAAGTAGATTCTCCTTTCAAGGAACTTCATGTTGGTAGCCATGTGGTTGAACCATGGTGCCCCTAAGATAACATCCTCATGTTGGAGAGGAGAGATGAAAAAGTCTTCTTTTTGTAGACATGGCTTTGGACATGAAGCCTCAACTTCCCAATCAAGGGAGTAATGGAGGCTTGTTGTCCCTTGAAGGCTCCATCACCAGATACATTATCTCCCATCTTGAAAGCTTGAATGTCCAACTTAGTGGCCAACTCCATTGATATGAAGTTGTGAGTAGAGCCAGGGTCAAATAGGACAAAGGAATCATGCTCCCTTACCTTTCCCCAAGCATTAGGAGAGAGGTGATCCTTTGCAATAGCATCCTCTTTGGAGCTTCGACCGTGCAAGCTCTAGGAGTCTCATTGTGGGCATTTCTTTTGGGGCAAGAATGATAGCCATGTCCTTGCTCCCCACACTTAAAGCATTTGTGATCCTACAAAAAGCTTCTAGCTCTTCAGGAGAGAGTTTATTTTTACCTTTGTAAACTCCCTTCTCCTTGGACCGATTGTTGTCGTTGGAATTGGCTTGGAAAGAGTTTTGGCCATTGTTCTTCCCCTTTGCATCATTTTAATCTCTGTTTTCCATGGGCTTGGCATTCCTTTTAGCCCCTTAGTGGAAATTGATACGCAAAGCAACCATAGTGTGGTGGATTACTTCGGTGATAGAACCAGGCTATTGGGAAATTGATGCGCGAATCAACCATAGTGTGGTGGATTACTTCGGTGATAGAACTTGGCCATTTCTTCAGGTAATCCTGCACAAAATTGTTGCTTTTGCTCGGCAAAGTCTATCTTTTGAAAGAGGTCGCCTTGAGATGTAAATCCCAAAACTTGTCCACATATTTGTGGATAAACTCATTGGAGAGCAGCTTCAAACTTTACCATTCGGTAAGCACTTTGTCCTTTGCATCGCTTGCAAGGAACTGCTTCACGATGGAAACTCATAGAGTTTTCCATGTCTTTGGGGCTTCACCGCCACGAAGGCTATCCCACCATAGACGAGAAGATTTCTAGACGTTCATGGCTACATGACGTAGCTTGGAGGACTCTGTAAAAGCCTTATCCCCAAAGTCCGCATCAAATTGCTAGATGAAGGCCAATACTTTGCCGGTAGCACCAAAGGTGCCATCATAGGTGAGAAAAGATATACTCTTTCCTCTCTCTTTGAACTTCTTGAGCTTTTGGGACCTTCTCCATGCAGGGTAGGATTTGCGATGTCCTCTCCTCTTGTATTCTCTAGGAGAATAGTTGTTGCTTTCGTCAGAAGAGGAGGAAGGTGAAGAAGAAGGAGAAGATGGTGACCTCTTTGTTGCCTTTTTCTTCCTTTGTTTCCTCTCTTCCCTTTCGGATGTTGGGGTATAGGCGTCTATGCCTTGCTCGGCCGCCCAGAGTATGGGCGCCCACTGACTTGTATACCGTATACATAGCATAAGTGTATAGGGGGCTGCTCACTCTTTGAGTCTCCCCACCCATATATGTGTGTCGTGTGTCTCCTTCTCTCTCTCACTCTCCGTCTGTGGTGCTCTCCGATCCCCTTCAATTGGTATCAAAGCGACAGGTGTGAGAGCGTAGATGGACGGCTTCGCAATGAACTCGTCGGCTATGGCGGAGTGGTCACAGATCTGAGCAAAGAAATAGAGGAGGCTTGCAGGAGAGCTCTCAGGAGCTTCCTAGTGCTCACAGATTAGTCCACAGTTCCTCTATAGATCAGCCCACTGTGTACAGCATTTTCCCTCTTCTCGACGAGCTTTGCAACGGCTACATCGGCGACAGATTGGAGCTTGGAGCTTCCATAGACAGGGAAGCATTGTGAGATTGATGCATTCAGCTCACGCATCAAGGTGGGAAGTGAGTTTGAGCCTTTCTATGAGCTCAAAGAAGCACAGAAGAAAGTCATTCAGTTTTTGGCAGTTTGACAACAGTCTACTATTTTGCTCATAACTTGAGCTACAAAGCTCCGATTCCAAAACTTTTTGGTTCAAAACGGAGCTAGCTTCAAGCTCTATGACTTTGTAGAAGGAATCTTTTTCTGATTCAGAGTGCAGGTGGGTCTAAAATTAAAAACACAGAGACTATTTTTTAGGACAGTTTTGGGCTCTGTTGTTTTCTTTGCTGCAGACAGCTTACCCATGCACACTGCAGGTAGCAGGTACATATGAGGTGTTACAGGATTGGGTTTGACTCCCAGGTATAGGTTGAGTCTAGTACTCCCACAGGTGTTGCCAGTTGCAGTTGAGTGGTTCTTCTGCAGTGTTGTGGCTTGCATACATGGTCTTTGAGCTGGTAATGCTCTATGTATGCTTATGTGGTGAGCAGTAGATCTTGTGAGCAAGTGTAGAGGTTGGTTGTGGCTGATATGTATGGTCACGTGTGGTACTCTTTGTGAGCATTTGTTGAACACAGGTTTGCAGAGCTTATGCATGTATGTTGCGTGTAGTTTGATGCGCATTGATTGCTCATTGTATTGAGCTTGCAGGACAATGGTTATTTTGTGTTGATAGCCATTGTGCATCGAAACTCTGGCAAAATTTTCCCAGGAGTTTTATGCGCACCATTTATGCGATCTAGGTAGAGATTGCGGGTTGCACTCAGTACTTGCGTGCTGTGTTCTCTACAGGTGGGAGATTTGTGCGTGTGTATGCATCGATACCGCACAGTGTGGGCTTGGTGATTAGCTCACGGTTTGACACGCGTACAGTTATCTTGGCACACTCACAGGAGTGAACATTGTGATGTATGCTTGTGTGGCTACGAGCTAGGTAGCCGGATTCGAGTCATATTGACTTGTGATTTTGTGCAAGGTTTTGCACGGTTATTGGTGCAATTTTGCATTATGTTTTGAGCCATATTTGCAGACTTTTGTTGATGCGATTTGAGCCAGTTTAGGGCTGATTTGATTGACATTTGCTACTCATTGTTGGTTGCTCTTTTGCGAGCAGTATGGCTGATTTTTCATTTGACTTCCAGCGTTATGGTCTGTCACTGTTTGATGGTGCAGATTTTGTTGCTTGGAAGGAGCATATGCTTGTTGCATTGGCGGATTTGGGGCAGGATAAACCCTTGCGTGTTTTATTGGTCTTTTGCGTTGCATTTGGGTTCGCTAGTGATTGCGAGAGGTGCTAGAGTTGGCACATGGTACCCATTGCACGTAGTACTGGTGCGAGATGGTCGAGTCTCAATCTTGTTACAACCATGCAGAGAGCGAGAGACCTGGACATTCTCTTTTGCTCATGGATTGCACGGTGCTTTGCATGGAGTGCAGAGTAGTGAGCTCGTTGTGCACACAGTTGGGGCACGACTTGAGCAGTCACACAGAGAGGTGACAGAGTCAGACATGCATGCTTTGCTAGTGACTAAGCAAAGCAGAGAGTCAGTTGTGCGAGATACTCCTATGCATGATAGATAGGTAGAGCGGTCTTTCTCTAGTGAGTCACGACAAGAGGACGTTGTGCAAGAGTCTATGCATAAGGAGTTAGAGCATGAGAGCTCTAGTGAGTCACAGCAGATTGAGTGGTCATGTTTGCAGTGGATGATTGCAGAGGAGGCTGAGATGTCAGCAATTATGCACTCATTCCTTTCTATGCTCGACAGTGAGCATGGGGATATAGTTGTGCACGATATGTCTTCCAGCAGACACCTAGAGCAGCTGGTTTGCTCTGAGGTTGCAGGACAGGTGATGCATCTTTTGCAGACAATTAGGAGATGCATATGGCTGACACGCCTTGTCAGTCAGAGATGCCTATTGCCAGGGATATATATGTTGATGCATGCTCCGTATGTTACCATATACATGTGGTAGTGATGTGTGTGAACACACTAGGACCGCCGGGGCATTTTTTCCCTCTTTAGGAGGTTTTTTCCCCCGTGCATTGTATATACGCCCATCACTCTAGGGCTATCTATCTTTCCATTGCACACTAAGTAACACACTCTCTATTGTGTGCCTTGAGCTTCCTTCGTCTTCTCCAAGCTGTGTGTGCTTCTCTGCAACCCTAATTCCAACAATTGGTATCAGAGCAGGTCACATCCTCCCAGGCTTAGTCGCCAGCTGCTCCAGCACACGCCTGCTCACTTTCTCCGATTTCAGTGAGCTTTGGCGAGCGTTCGCAGGTCAACAAATATTTTGGGTAAGCTCGAAGAGCTTGGTCTGCTCAGAATTTTGATTTGGGCTCATTTCGGCCTCCGTTTCCACTACAGGCAGTACTGCACAGGCTATTTCTTCATTTTGTGCAGAATTTTTGTCAGTGCCGTTTTCTGCATAACAGGTGCCTTATAGTCTTCTACGGTTTGTGCTATATAGCACAGGTTGTTCCCGCTCCATTTCTCCTATTTTCGGACAGTTTTCACATCAGGTCAGCATTTACCATGGCTGACAACAACAACACAGATGTGTTCAAGATGTTTGCTGCCGAGGACAGGTTGGATGGGGACAACTACCCTATGTGGGCTTATATGATGCAACATGTTCCTTTGTCAAAGGGTGTCTGGAACATTGTGCAGGGCATTGATGTACGTCCTGGTTCTGAGGATGTAGGCGATGTTGAGGATGTTACAGGTCTTGCTGCAAGGATTGCAGCTGTTAGAGTTGTTTTGCCTACGGTAGAACAAGCTCGTTGGGATGTTAAGGATGCGCAGGCTCATGCATTGATTGTGTTGTCTATGAAGCGCACCATTGTTCCTCACATCCGTTCAGCAAAATCTGCAAAACAGGCTTGGGATATTTTAGCAGGTCTTTATGCAAGCCGCAATGCGGCTAAAATTGCTTTGCTGCGTAAAGAGCTGGAGTCGAAGATTATGCATGAGGAAGATGATATGGACACTTTCCTTGCTAGTGTCAAGGATATCAATGAGCAGCTTATTTCTGCAGGTGAAGTCATTTCAGACAGTTCCCTTGTGCAGACTGTTCTTGATGCCTTACCAGATTCCTACCAGACTTTTGCTAGTACTTGGATACTGATGACCCAAGGAAATCCTGAAGTTGTCAAGTTTGATGCATTATGCACATTGCTATTGCAAGAGTCACTTTCCAAAAAAAACAGGACTAGGCAGTGTGCAGTTGAACAGGCTTTTATTGCTTCTCAAAGAAAGGGTGGTAACAGCAATGCAGCCACTTCTTATGGTTCTGCTGCGAGTGGCAAAAATTATGTTCCTCATGCTTCTGCTGGCAGTACTTCGTCTAGCAATTTTGGTGATAAGGGCAAAAAGAAGATGCGTTGCCATTATTGTAAAACCAATGATCACTTGATCAAGTCGTGTCCTAAGTTGAAGGCCAAAGAGGCTAAGAAGAAAGAGGGTGGTTCCACTGCAAATACTGGTTCCACTACAAATGCAGTCATTGTTGAGTCTTCTGTGAAAGGAGAATGTGTTGCTGATGTTGATGCAGAATGGGCTTTTAGCGCAGAGTGCACTTACAATCCTGCTGTCCATGATGCATGCTTGTCAGTTGCTGCAGATTCACATGTGTGGTATTTCGACAGTGGTGCTACAAAGCACATTACCTCACATCGTGAATTGTTTACCTCTCTCGAGTCTGTCCCTCATGGGAATTCAGTCACTTGTGCCAACAACGCCTCTTATCCAGTTCAGGGAGTTGGAAAGATTGTGCTCACTACTGCTAATGGCAGTTCCTTCACACTTGTTGATGCACTTTATGTACCTGGGATCAAGAAGAATCTCTTATCTGTATCCGCACTTGCTAGACTTGGACTTGTAGTCAAATTTGTGGATGACAGATGTACAGTTCATGATCTCTGTTTTGGTGATGAAATTGTTGCATCTGGGCTTCTGTGCCGTGGGCTGTATAAGCTCACTTTGTATGACAAGTTTGGACAAAATTTTGCAAATGCTGTTGCAGATTCAAGGGCTATTTCAGATGCAAAACTTTGGCATGCATGTTTTGGTCATCTGAATTTTGTCAGTTTGCTGCGTTTGCAGAAATCTGATATGGTTGCTTCTTTGCCGCCTCTTGAAGCACCTGTCAAACATGTTTGTGAAGGCTGTATTTTGGGTAAGATGCAGCATTCTAAGTTTCCAAAGGATGGTTCAGTTCGGGCCACATGCAGGTTGCAGCTTGTGCATAGTGATGTTTGTGGGCCCATGCAAACTCCGTCCTTGGGCAATTACCTGTACTTCGTGACTTTCATTGATGATTACTCCAGGCATGCATGGGTATTTCCACTTAAAGCGAAGTCCGAAGTCTTTATGTGATTCAAACAATTTATGGCTATGGCTGAAAATGTCTCGAAATGTACTATGGGCACCCTCCGTTCAGATCGAGGGGGGGAGTATATGTCTCATGAATTTAATGCATTTCTGGCTAGTCGTGGGATAAAACACCAATGTACAGTGCCTTATACACCTCAGCAAAATGGTGTTGCTAAGAGGAAAAACAGGTCACTGACGGAAATGGCACGATGTATGGTCAAAAGTCAAGCTTTACCGCATTCTTTTTGGCTTGAGGCCATCATGTGTGCCACTTATGTACTTAACAGGTGTCCTACGAAAGCTTTGCAGTCTATTACTCCATATGAAGCATGGCATGATAGAAAACCTTCTATTGAGCACATGCGTGTTTTTGGTTGTTTGGCATATGCTTTGGTGCCACAAGTGCAGCACAGAAAATTGGATGATAAGGCTGTCAAATGTATTTTTGTTGGTTATAGTGCTGAAAGCAAAGGTTACAGGTTGTATCATCCGCAAACAAAACGTATTCTGGTTTCTTGGGATGTAGTGTTTGCGGAAGATTCTGTTCAGCCCTTGCTGTCATGTACTAGAGACAGTAATGTAAGCTCACAGGACATTTATGACACTTTGTTGCCTCTTTTTAGTGGTGGAAATACGAATGTAAGTTCCAATGAGGCAAATGTACAGCCTATGGGGGTTTCTAAAAATGTTTTAGATCAGCCTATTACTGATGCAGATGTACATGATGTACTTGATGAGGAAAGGGCTGAAAATGAGCAGGCTAGAGGTATGCCAAAATGGCTGGTGCACACTTTGCGTGACAGTAAATTGGATGCACCTTTGTCTAGTCGTACTCGTTCAGGCTCTCGCCATGCATCTTATGCATCAGATTGTTATGCTTTGGCTGTGTCTAGTTTACATGATGTTGAGGAGCCTCTGACTTTTGATGAAGCACAGAATTCAGAAAATTGGATGGCTGCCATGCAATCAGAATATGATGCACTTATAGAGAATGACACATGGACTTTATGTGATTTTCCTCCTGGCAAAAAGGCCATTGGTACGAAGTGGGTTTACAAGTTGAAACGCAAGCCGGATGGTGAGATTGATCGCCATAAGGGTCGACTTGTTGCAAAGGGTTATGAATAGCAAAAAGGCATAGATTATGAAGAGACTTTTGCTCCCACTTGTCGTATGACTACTGTACGTTTTCTATGTGCATTGGCAGCTCATTTTGGTTGGGATGTACATCAATCAGACATTGTTACTGCTTTCTTGAATGGTGACATATTTGAGAAAGTTTATGTAACGCAGCCTCGCGGTTTTGTCATAAAAGGACAAGAGGACAAAGTGTGCAAATGTAACAAGGCTTTGTATGGGTTGAAGCAATCTCCTCGTGCTTAGTATGAGAAAGCTGACACTCATTTGGTCCAACAAGGCTTTCGTAACAGTCCAACAGAAAGCACATTGTATGTAAAGCGTGAGGGTGATGTATTTCTCATCATGGTTCTTTATGTTAACGATTTGCTGATCACTGGACCAAATGAGAGACATATTGCTGAATTTAAGGCTGATTTGAATGCTACTTTCAAGATGAAAGATTTGGGGATGTTGCATCATTATTTGGGTATACAGTTTAAGCAGCGTGATGGTGGTATTGCCTTGTGTCAGAAAAGTTACATAGAGACATTGCTATGTAAGTTTGGACTTGAGGATTGCAAACCTATTGCCACTCCCATGGAAACAGGTTTGAAGTTGAGTCTACATGATGCTGGCGATCCTGCTGATGTCACTCTTTACCAAACTGCTGTTGGCTGCCTCATTTATGTATGCAACACGAGGCCGGATATTCAGTTTGCAGTCTCACAGGTCAGCAGATTTATGCATAGCCCAGGGTCTAAGCATTGGCAGGCTGTCAAGAGGATTTTCCGCTACCTTAGTGGCACTTTACATCTTGGCTTGTTTTATCCCAAGGGGGGATCATTGCCGCCAGACTTACATGCTTTTTCGGACTCAGATTGGGCTGGTTGTTTTGACACGCGAGTGTCCACAAGTGGTTTTTGTTTCATGCTTGGCAGTTCATGTATATCATGGTTGAGCAAGAAGCAACCTACTGTGGCCACTTCGAGTTGTGAGGCTGAGTACAGGGCAGTCTTCACAGCTACGGTTGAGTGTGTATGGCTCAGACGCCTTATGGCTGATTTGGGTGTTGGACAGGACACTGCCAACACTATCTACACTGACAGTCAGAGCGCATTGGCAATTGCGAGGAACCCAGTTTTTCATGCTCGCACAAAGCACATTGAGGTGCATTACCACTATGTCAGGGAGAGGCTCTCAGCAGGAGAGATCAGCTTGGCTTATGTGCCAACGCAGGACAACCTTGCAGATCTTTTCACAAAGGCATTGTCTCATGAGAAGCTTGAAGCTTTCCGCAAAGCTTTGGGCTTACTCCCCTTTGTGGACTGATCCTGTCCTCAGGGCATGGCACTTCCCTTTACTCATGTGCCAGCTCTCGTTCACCGCATCACTCCAGGGGGGATTTGTTACCATATACATGTGGTAGTGATGTGTGTGAACACACTAGGACCGCCGGGGCATTTTTTCCCTCTTTAGGAGGTTTTTTCCCCCGTGCATTGTATATACGCCCATCACTCTAGGGCTATCTATCTTTCCATTGCACACTAAGTAACACACTCTCTATTGTGTTCCTTGAGCTTCCCCAGGATCACGAGTGACCGTGTTTTTTGGGAAAACACTCAAATTTTTTCAATTTGGAAATGCAATAGGTTTGTGTGGCAGACATCTAAATGTCGTGTAAGAGGTTAAACAATTTAGGTATACTGTTTCCAACAAGCAACAATTTGTGTTAGAGGTTAAACAATGTACAAACACTTGTACATGACCATCCATGCACACTTTGTAAGTCCATGAGAGCTAGCAATGCACAAGTACTTTGGAAACTTTGACCCCCACATATAGCATTTCATTGCACATGGCATTAGTCTTCTCCTCTCATGCAATCCTTTGAGCTTTTATTGCTAATTCATCATTCTGTTGTTGTGGAAGTATATCACCAACACTACTAGCAACTCTTCATATTATGAGACAAATAGAATGACTCTTTTTGGAATTTTTGCCCAGCATCGATACTACGGTCAATATTTATGTTGATATGCGTGTCACAAATATCAATTGTGATATCGATGCATATAGTAACACTACTACTGACTGTGATATCAACATTCTATGAGGAAATTTCTTTTTGAACTATTGAGCTCGTGACAAGAAACAGGTTCACCTTCTCCAAATTTGTTGCAAGTAAGATTTGCCTCTCTCTCTCTCTCTCTCTCTCTCTCTCTCTCTCTCTCTCTCTCTCTCTCTCTCTCTCTCTCTCTCTCTCTCTCTTCAAAACTCATTAGAAAGATCTTCAAGGTCTCTTCATTGTTCCTACAACGTTAAAAGTTTTTCTCTTTATTTTAGCAGGAGAAGATTTACATAGAGTCTTGGATCCCATTTGCCACCAGGAGATTGATCGAAAAAAGATGCTCAATGTCACAAATTGTTGACGTGTCAAGCCACTAAGACCCAGAAAGTTAGGGCTCCTCGAGCTTATCCCTAGCCAATCTGCAAATGCCAATCGAGGGGCCTAAAACCCTAAGAGAAGCAGAAGAAGAAGAAGAAGAAGAAGAAGTTCCCATCAAGTTCCAGATCCTCGTCGAGTGGCCCAATTATTAAAGAAAGAGTTAAGATTAAAATCATAACCCCAACAACTTATGTACCGTGTTTGATGGGGCCTAAAATAAAGGGCACACATACACACACAAAATCAACCTTGCACTCGTATGATAAGACCTTTGCAAATGGCATGTATTCTCACACAAACAAGAATCATTCTCAAACTATACCATCACCACGTATTTGATATGCATGCAATAACTTGTAAGTGGTTTACACTATTTGAGAGACTTGGGGAAGCTCATGGTAAGACCACCACAAATGCTATTTATAGAGATTCTACACGGGAACATACAAATTCTTTCATTTTCACCATTGAGATCATTTTCACCATTGAGAATACACATACAAATACAAATGGCATCGTTGAGCCACATATGCATGAGATGACCATAGCACCTTACATGGCATCCACACATCAAAACTGTGAAGCACAATCACGAACACCATGTTGAAGTGAAACTAAGCTTCTAGCAAAGGCTAATATAATCTCTCTCTCTCTCTCTCTCTCTCTCTCTCTCTCTCTCTCTCAAAAAGGAAGGAGCTGAGATACCAAGCTGCAAAAATAGGCCAAGAAATGACCAAGTATCAACTGAACGAGCCAAAATGCTGAAAGAATTAGCTGGTCACTGCTAGAGAGGAGAACAAGAAGCTCAAGGTTACTACAAAGGGATGTGCACCAACATAGGGAGTACTTAAAATTGGTATGGGAACGCAAGGAGCAGAACATAAAATTGAAGGAAAATCAGGAAGAAGCAAAAAGGTTTAAGGAGCACATGATGAGGATTTAATGAAGGACTACACCAAGACATTAGAAAAACATCTAGAATATGTCCGAAAAATCCTCAGGTACAACAAAATCCTCATGAGCTGCCCCACTATTAATGACATGTCTATGGAACAAGAAAAGGAGTGTTTGTCCAAACTAAAAAATAAAGCACTAACTAAGCTTTGAGAGGATCATGATATCTCTAAACTCATGCTAGGCACACAAAGGAAAACACGAGGCTTCAAGAACAAAATAGGGATCTGAGAAACAAATTGCAGGACACATATGGGAAAGCAGAACTGGTTCTTGTATTCAACAAACAAAGTACACCCACGGGGATAGGAAAAGAAGCCACAAGGGGAGCTAATTGTGGAAAACAAATGGCTACATGATGGATTGCAAAGTTCTTTAAACTATGCCACATATGCCAATTTTTTTAGAATTGCATCCCATGTGCTTAACGGTGAGCTTGTCAAACTCAATAAGCCATTGCCCCAATTCTTCAAGGAGGCTCCGGTTGGTGAATAAAATTTGGAAAGAGCCATTACCTGCACAAAACCCATGTGAAGGGAAGCTACATGACATAGCTTTTAAAGGAACCATATGCCGAGAAGTTACATTGGTTGTCGAAGGTGGCTGTAATTTCCTGCAGACTGGCATGTGGTAAGAGCGAGCAAGACCCACTGAAGGCGGGTGTCGCAACCTCATAGCATTAAAGTCACATTAGTCTCTCTCATCCCCCTCTCATCTCGCGACTCACGTAAAGTTGTAAGGGTGGTTTCACAAGGGGGAGAATGCTTGCCCTGCGGCAAAAAAACATCGAACGCAGTTCGTGAGCCCTTTCACATTAAGAAGTGTGTCACCATCCCCTCATCGCCCAAAAGTGTGTCCTTTAAAGTCCTTTTCCTCCCTCTGTTATTGCTTCGCCTTCCTACTAAGCTCTTAAGCTCTTGGTAGCATCAATGGAAAAGAGAAGACGCTTGGAGGAAACATTAGCGAGAGTGGAGGAAGAGCAGCGAGAGAAGTGGAAATATTAGCGAGAGAGCGAGAGAGAGTGCAGGCCACACAATTGACTCAAACTTGGACTTTGAAGATTTTGTTATCGGAAATCTGGTTCGCTCGCAGATCTGCAACATGCCACCAAATTTGTAAGGTTTGTATTGCTCGCCGTTATGTCACTAAAAGGGCTCTGGCCAACAAGTGCTTCGAGATTCCGTTTCAAGGAACTGCACAACCAGCTCATTGAGCATCGCTACACAATAAAAGGTCCAACTCACTACAGTCCCTATTGAGCCGTTGTACAATCATCAGGTGTAGGCAAGTCAAGAGCATTGATGGAATTGAGTAAGCTGGGTGTGTATGTTTGCTAATGCAGCCTGGCGAGTCACTCGACAACGGCCTTCCCCCCAAGGACAGTTGGTCTCGCAGATAAGCTTGCTAACACATTCACAGAACATGGTATGGTGTTTTACTTCACTCGACAACGGCCTTCCCCCCAAGGACAGTGGGTCTCGTAGATAAGCTTGCTAACACATTCACAGAACATGGTATGGTGTTTTACTTGAAGGCCTGGCTCAGCATACTGCTGCTCACATTAGTACCACACCTCCAGAGGTTTGGAAGCAAGATCAGCTTCCTGATGAGCATGGTTCTCCCAAAGGTGACCTTGCTAAGAAGATACTGGAGGAGTAGATGAAATCTGACCGTGATGACTCGTACAAAGGCAAAAATCCAGAGGTGGTAGGATTGAGACTTGTAGTGAAGTAATCAAGTATGTTGAAAAAGCCTTGCAGGAGAAGTGCACACAATGCTCACCTGGCGAGAAGACGTCGTGTATTCACACCCGTTGTTGTGTCATCTTTGCCTTTGATGAAGCAAGAGGGCTGCATAAAGAAGACCCATAATCAAAATCGATGACCTTCTCCCCATTCTATTGAATCGCGAGGACCCTCAGGATGTGTTTTAACCATAAGACTTTCAGTGCAATTATGTTAGACACCTCTGCTAAAGTTACCAAACTGTTACCCAGCAAGCACAACGAGGATAGTGAGAGGGCCAGATGGATGGGTTTCACGGCACCTCCAATCTACTTCCTCCCAAATATGTCTCTTTTCAAGGAAACTATAAGTCATGGAGTTCCTGACTGCTTCCAACCCCAGCATTGGTTAAAGCAAGGTAGGCCAATGCGGTCTGCAAGGCTGGAAATGGGAGATAAGCCTTCATCCGTTCGGCGTTTTGCTTTGCAAAAGGTAGTTCGAACTATTGATGGGCCATTTGACAGGAAGGGTCTAGATGTGGATGTGCACCTTGGGGTCATGACTGGAAGCCAAGCCATGGCACTTTTGTCTGCTTCAGCAGGGCTCTCGATATGTGCTCGATCTGAGCTTGGAGAAGCCATGTCAGCTTCACACATGAACTTGATTCTGTGCATGTCTGAGGATAGGTCCATGATTTATATTGGTTTGCCAGCTGAGCCAATTCTTGTGGAAGCTGTAGCCTCTGCTTTGCAGGATGATGTGGTCCAGGAAGGGGCACTAAAGCTCTTACTTGCTGCATGCATGTGACTCCTGGACCACGAGGAGAGTTTGTCGCAAAGTTCATTCTAGTGGTTGCCATGTGGGACAAGAAAGAAGAATGGCAGCTGTGGCAGATTCCGGTGGAAAAGTATTTGGAAAAGCTACTTGTAAATGGCAATGCTGATCAGACCACTTTTGACACCCTTAAGGCTAAATGCCCAGAGGGGGGCAGCGTTTTCTTCAATTAATTCGTGCTAGTGCGTAAACCTCCAACCACTGATACATTGCATAGGGCTTTCATATCAGGTTATGCTCTCATGTACAGGGCAGAGAACAACTTGCCAGGTTTAGACATGATCATTCCAATGTGGACTTCAAAAGGCATGTTAGTTGTCTCGGTAAAGAACTTGAATTGGCCTGGCTGGCTAGAAGACGTTTCTACTAAGAGAATAAGGTTGGAGTTTACAAATGTAAGGGTAGAACCAAGCCAGTTTGACATCACTATTGTTATGTCCTTGCGTGAGCCAGTCAAGGATGTTGGGGATGGGTCTACATGGCATCTTTGAGTATCAACTGAAGGGCATGGGATGGCAAGAGTGCCTCGAACAAAGTTTTTCTCATGAAAAAACTCATGCATTTGAATATAAAAGCGGGCAATAGTGTTTGTCACATTTAAATGAGCTCAATAGCTTGTTTACACAACTTACATATAAGGGAATCAATTTTGATGATGAAATGAAATCCATCTTATTGCTATGTTCTTTTCCTGCATCACGGGATACATTTAACACTACCATAAGTAACTATGTCCCTAAGAGCAAGCTTGTTTTTAGTGATGTTAAAAGCGCTTTTCTCACGGAAGAGATTCGACATCAATCTCTTGACACTAATGAGCATAGTGATGCATATAGGCCTAGTGGAAGTTTCCTAAAAAACAATCAAAGGCAAAGAGGTTGTAGTCGTAGCCACATTCGTTCTCAAGATCACAAGAATGCATGTGGCAAGAGTTGTGGATGTGACACAAAGAACAATGAATGCTATCATTGTCACAAGAAAGGACATATGAAAAAGCCTTTGTTGTTTACTACAAAGAATAAAGGGTAAAGCCATTGTTGTAAATTTTGCACCTCCTAATAGTAGTGTAAAGACAGAGGATCTCAATATCCTCGAGTCTCCACATGTTGATGTTGTTCTTGACTTGCCACAATTGTTTGATGTACTAGTCTTTACTTTTGATTTGAGGCCAAAGTCATTGTTAGCTGTTGATAAATGCTATGCATAGAATTGGATTATCGAATCGAGTGCTAGTTTTCATGTTACTCCTCATAAGGAATGGTTCCCCAATTATCCCTCTACACATGGTTCAATCAAGCTAGTTGATTCTCATCAGCTTGAGATATATGGCATTGGAGATGTGAAGTTGTGTATGCGCAACGGTATTGAGCTCATGTTGCAAGGTGTTAGACATGTGCCAAAGCTAAGTAAGAGCTTGGTTTCAATAGGACAGCTAGATACACTACAATGTGTGGCAATGGCTCTTGAATTATCAAAAAAAGTAACTTGGTCATGCTCAAAGGCCAAAAGTTTGGCACGTTATATTCCTTGTATGTCTCTTCAGTGAAAGAGAACTCTATCTATGTAGTTGAGCTAGCTTCTACTGAGTTATGGCATAGCCCGCTTGGTCATATGGTTCAAAAGAGAATGAAATAGTTATAGAGTTTTGGCTATATCCTTGTGAAACTATTCTGATTTTAGTTCGTATGAGCATTGCATACACAAGAAACAAACTAGGATTACCACTTTGCCAATGGATACATAAATCTCTAGGGGGGGTATTATATTTCTTGACTTTCATAGATAACTCTACTCAAAAGGTGTGGGTCTATCTCTTAAAGAGGAAAAACAAAGTTTCTGCTACATTTTCGAACTTCCTTGCAATGGTCGAGAACCAGTCAGGAAAGAAGTTGAAGACTTTGCGTACTGGCGATGGGGGAGTACGTCTCCACTGAGTTCAAGAATTTTTATAGCAAAAGCAAAATTTGGCAACAATTTACTACGCCATACACACCTATGTGTTTGTGTGTGAGGAATTCTCATATGTTTCTAAAGAGCTTAGAAAGAAGCTGGACCTCAAGTCACACAAATGCATCTCCGTTGGCTATGGTGCGGATGGAGAGATGGTTTATCACCTCTGCCAGCCAGAATCTTGAAGATTTATTCGTAGCTCACAAGTGATCTTTAATGAATCAAAGATGCATAGACAACCCGTGAAAGATATTATCACAAAGTGAGATTCGAGGACATAGCCTCAAGTCTAGTTACACAAATAGCTCAGTCTACTAGCAATGTATCTACCACTAGTAATTCTCTAGAGAGAGGTAATACTCCTGAGAGAGTACACTCAAGCAGTGAGGAGATCTACACATGTATCTCGTGCCCCTGAGTGATTTCAACAAGGGTTAGACTATCTACAAAGAACCTACTTGCTACCAAGAGGCTATTGAAATGGAAGATAACATAATGTGGGAGTAGGCAATGCAATTTGAGTATAACTCGATTAAGGTGAATGATACTTGGGAATTGAGAGAGTTGCCAAAGGGAAAACAAGCCTTACCTTGCAATGGGTATATAAGAAAAAGTACATGGCAAAAGATCCCGAGCTTAAGTACAAGGCTAGATTGGTTGCTACTGGGTTTCAAGCAAAAGAAAGGCATTGATTTTGATGAAATCTTTTCTCTAGTGGTCAAGATGACTACATTGCATCTTGGGTTGGATTACTAGTCACTGAGGAAATGGAACTTGTCCAGATGGACGTGAATATAGCTTTTCTTCAGGGGATCTTGATGAGGATGTCTACATGAAACAACCAGAGGGTTTTGAAGTCAAACCTAAGAAGCCTACAAGGGCAAAATTGGTGTGCAGATTTTGTGAGGCATTGTATGGACTAAAACAAGGCTCAAGGCAATGGTACATGAAGGTTGACAAGTACATGCAGTCCCAAGGGTATGAAAGGAGCGAGGAAGATCACTGTTTGTATACCCAAAAGTTGAACAATGGTTCACTTATCATCCTGATACTTGAAACATGAGATAAATTTGCCTTCACATCTTCTTACAATACAAGCTACCTCACTCTCTTTAGCTTCCATTCCTTATGCTTTGCAACCTTAATGCATCCTCAAATGGAAGTGGCCTTTTAAGTTCAACATTCAATGTCAAATCAACCCTTAAGCTTTGCATACATGTACCCTTTGTAAGTATAAGAGGAGGAACAACACTCTAAGGGGGGTCACTTTGCAAAACTTGTATCGTACTACATGTATTATCCAAAGAGGATTATTAATAGTCCAAAATGTGTACTTTTAAAATGTGTACTTTTATGAATACATTAGAGGGGGTGCCTGTTTTTTAGACAGGCCCACAGAGTGAATATAATATGTATATTGAGGTATTATCATTAATCTCTTAAATGCATGTGATATAGCAAGATTTTCATAAGTGACTACCCTGAGACATCCTTGCCCAAAGAAACACACCACCTATTCCACAAATAGTTAAACTACTTCACAAAGGCATCTACCCTCTAATAATCACTATGTACAAGTCCTTCAATGGAGTGCTACCCATTTGTTTGGTCCTCTACCTTCTTAAACCTCTCAAGAAAAGCCTTCTTGACCCCATAATAAGTCATCACGTGTGGAGTTTGAGATTATTTTACCCAAGATACATACTCATCATACCATGTCCTTGCATCCTCTTTCAAGAAAAAGAAAAAATTGTTAGCATAAGCACTTGATTTTTCTTATTTTCAATCAAACAAGAAAACTTCATCTTTTCAGTGAATGCATCAACATCCTCACCTACATGACCATCGAACTTTGGAAACTCTAGCATCACGTCCATCAAAACTTGTACGCTAAAGGTCCCTTGGAAAAACTCCTCGTTGGTGGGCACCAAAACACTGCAGGGAAACAAGAGCACATAGCACCTCTATATAGCAATTTCTCCCAATAGCACTCAAAACACGAGGTCAATACCACAAACCGTATCAAAAGAACTCCCACAAAACTAGGAAGCAACTTCCTTGTTGGCATGCCTTTATAGCACATGCCAAAAAATGTACTTGAGGAAAAGAGATTATCCCTTTACCAATTTCCTCTTTAAAACATTAATTTAAAAGTGTACATATGCGACCAAACATGTAAGCTTTCACAACTTACTCTATATTAAACTGCCTAACGGGTTGCCATCTGCAGGAAATAGGTTGTACCCTTTAAAAAAATCTCCAAAAGGGATTCTTTCAAGCATGAAAATTAAATGAAATTTTTGAAATAAAAGGTTTGTAGGAAAAAATTCAAATCTGTGCATTGATATGTCCAAAATTGGCACAAACATTAGGCTACCATAGCACGACCACATGCAAAGAAGCCTAGTCGAGAGTAAAAAATGCATCAAAAAGCATGAAGGAGGCACACTGATCAAAAACCTACAAAGTTTTGATAATAAGCTACCCCTTGCTTACTTCTAAGTCACATCTCACTTATATACAAGAAACACTTCAAATTGAACACATACGAAAGTATCATAAGAACAATGTACATGCTATAGATGTCAACATAGAGAAAGTTTTGAGGATACTTGGGGATCTGATTGGCCTTGTCTTGAGATATTTTGATGGCGGTGTAGGGACCAAGGAGAATATCCTCCAATCTCGGCAGGCGCAAAGGATTCCATGCATATGCTCTTAAATAGCGTAGGATATGTGGGTCCATGATGGGTGAGGAGCTGGCGGTTTTCTTCTCTTATGGGGTGAGTGAGGTGATGGAGCTAAAAAAGAAGAAGGTGGTCGTGCCATGCAAGGAGTGGGGTGACTTATACACATGATACTACCATTTGGTACCATCATTCTAGATCCACATTAACCCACGATGTGTGCCTTTATCGGATTTAAACCAAGGCTTATAGAGGTTTGTTTACTTACAAGTAGACAAGCATGTGATCCCACGTAGAAGGTGTTAACCCTCATGGACACCCTATCACCTACAATGGACGCTGTATTATTTATTTGGTAGAGTCCGGGACCGGGCTTGTCGGTCCAATAGGTGTGTCGGTGACAATCGGCCACTATGGAAGCCCATTTGTGAATGGGCCAAACTCTTATAAAAGGTCCATTTGACCTAAAAATCCTCATTCTCTGAGGTGTAAGCTAAGAAGTGCTCTTGCTCCATCTCTATCTCCTTCTCCTTCTGTGTGTGTGTGTGTGTGTATGCTAGAGAGAGAGAGAGAGTGTGTGTGTGTGATAGAGCATTGCAGCGACATCGACCGCAGTGAGGCGGTAGAGCATGGCATCAACGGCAGCTCCTTCTTCTTCGCAGCACAAGATCCTTCACGACGTCAGCATTGAGAGGTAAGTGGCACACCATGATTCTTTGAGCTTGCTAGGACTCTCTAGCTATGTATTTGCAGCCTTTCAAGGCTCGCACACAGTGTGCATGCAAGTTCCCAGCCTTCGACACGTACGGCAAAGCGTACATTTTTGGCGTCACTGTCGGGGACAGCCTTGCATTAAGCTTGAGGAGCACTCAGTGCTACCTCTGGCAGCTTTTCTTCCATCTGTTTTCTGCGTTTTGCTGAGTTTTGTGAGAACTTTCTAGTGACTATAAAGGGCAGATTAGCAAGTTTTTGGCAGATTTTGTTAGTAACCGTAAACTCTGTTAGTGCTGCATTGTACTAGTCGTTGTTAGTTTTGCAAGATCTGTATTGTGCAAGTGTTAGTAGAGTTGTTAGTGAGTGTAGATAGTGAGCAGCAGAGTTAATTGTGTGTGAGTGTGCAATTCTGTGTTAGACAGTTAGTTAGCTGTTAATTAGTTGCAAGGAGGTAAGACAGAGCTCCTGTGTGCGTGTGGGAGCTCGACGTCCACGCGACCACATTATCCTCAGAAAAAGTTTTTTTAAAAAAAATTATTAAAAAAAACGCTCGAGATATTTGGACTAAAAAAAATCAAAAATTAGAATTAAAAAAATATTATTCTAAAAGAAAGGAATAGGGACTTTTCTACAAGCCCTATGATATACTACTCGCACTACCTTATATATAAAGACTAGGATCTCAAGGGAAGGGAGTGCATGTGGGACAAGTTCCTCAAGTCCTCCACCATCCCCTTCACACTCACCCTTTGGACTTACCAATTCTATTTCTCTCCCCACCTAAGAAAATACTAGTTTTAGGATTCTATGGGTTGTACGTAACCGAATCGGGGGCTGTAAAGCACGGCAAATCTCCCTAGCAAGACGCTCGTTTTGAGCTATCATACATCATATTCTGTGGCTCGATTAAACAAAAGGGACCAAAAATACAAAAAAAATTGGGTTGTAAACACTTAAAAAACTAGGTGAGCGGCCTTCACGGACACTCACCAACACTTCTAGAGTGTTGAGATCAGCACCTACGCTTTGGTCGTGTGCTAGAGAATGAGCACATCGAGAGTGTCTCCGTTTACGCGGGCACTCATTATTCCTCTACCATAGGCTCTAGGCCCTCAAGAAGAACCCTAGATAGTACCACTCAGGACCCGCATATTGCATCTAGTGACTCTTCCTCTGACGATGACGCCATAGAGGGTTACCCAATGCCTAATCCCAATAGCTCAAGCCAAGACATGCATGCCATGGGACCACGGTCCGGGCCGAGCGTGCTTAGCCGCTTGAAGGAAACCTTTAGTAGAGCCACTCGCTCCGAACATGGAGCTAACGATGTAAATGAGGGGGATGGGGATGTAAATTCGCCATTCATGACCAACGTAGACCCCATGCTCCTGGAGAGTGTGCACGTGAATACTCCATTCACTGCAACCCCTAACTCTTCAGAGCTACTCCCCTCTGAGGTTATATTACCTAATAGTAGAAGCCTTGCCGAAGTGCAAGAGGTTGAGAAGTTTATCATTGTGGCTAGGCAAAAGGTAATCAAGAGCTTCTTACGTAAGGCGGAGCAATGAAGAGAGTTAAAAGCGAAAGCCCTATGTCAATGTCCTTGCTAGGAGAGCAATTGAGTGCTCCTGAATTAGCGACCACCATTAAGGGTCAACCCATAGAGAGCCATATTGCTTCTGGTTCAAAGGACACCCCTAGCACCTCAATCCTAGATGGAGCGTTCCTAAATGAGAACTGGGAGTACGAACTACAAACAAAAACTGTAACCGACCTATACACAAGTTATGTGGGTTGGTTAGATGTCCTACAATCCACAACGGGTGCTACTAGTGTAGAGGATCAACAACAAAGAGTTTGTGAGGTCATCCATAGGGTTATTGAGCTAGAGAGACAGAACAAGCGGATCCACGTGCTTTCAATGGGTCTCATGAGATTCTTAGTTACAGGGAAGGCTAAACAACCAACCTTATCACAAATGGAGACTCCCTTGATAAGTCCAATGGATTCTCCATATGTTGTTTCGCTAGGGGTCTCAGTGCAATCTGAGCCCACAAGTGATAGCTTTACTTTCCCAAGTCTAGCTCATCTTTCCCTTTATTACACCATGACTACCATGCCTACCTCAGTGATGGGCATGCCAAGAAACATGCCCTGGACCTCTTTTGTTAGTAAATCACTGCTATATGGTAGCTCAATGCTTGCAACAGTACCTACAAGTGTGTACCAATCATATACATGTATGGGTCCTCTTACTCTTGTAGCTCCTACCCCTCCCATTGTTTCAACAACCTATGCTCCACAACCACAACACCCAAGCTCTTATTTCAATGGGACCATACCGGCTAGCATTAGCATGTCACATCCTATGTCTGCTATGCCTAGGGCCACACATATGAACTTTGGGCCGCCACATGGCACAACACCATACCAAACTTGGAGCCCAAGGGCTTCCTATGCACCAAGCCCAATGCCAATACCTACTCCACATGTAGTCTCTAGAGTGCCTTCACCCACAATACTTGCTCACTTAGGTAACTTGACAACATTTGCTCAACTTATCGATCGATCTATTGTTGAGAATATGCGTAACACGCCTGATAGAGAGCCTTGAAGTAACGTAGTACAAATAGCCAAGCTCACACAAAATTTTAGTGGAGACGGGGATGTGAGAAAGCATATCGAAGTGTTTGAACAAATATGTGATTCTCTAGGAGAACACAATGACCTGCATAAGAGTAATGCTTTAAGCCTAACCTTAAGTGGAAAGGCTGGGGATTAGTATAGAACCCTAAGGGTGGAAGAAAAAATGATTTACCCTACTTTTAGGAGACTGTTCTTGAAAGAATACATACAAGAGGGAGTGCTTTGGGATGTAGCATCTCAGCTCCAAAAAGCCCAACGAGAGGAAGGAGAGTCGATGAGAGACTTTATTAGTCGCTTGAAGCATTTGAATTCTTGTTGTAATCCAAATGAGCACTTCAATAATAACTAATTGCTTGATAGATTCATTAGGGGATTATGATATGAGGATATCTACAATTGCCTAGTCATTAAAGGTATCACCACTTGGGAAGCAGTCACCACCAATGCGATCCAATTGGAGGATAATTTAATGATTCAAGGAGAAAGAGTGTCTGTTGAGCCTTAATCTACTAGCTTGCAAGCATCGGGGCATCATCTAATGACCCTAAAGCCTATTACTAAGGAGACAAAGATATCTGAGATGACTTTAGCAGATCTCACCAAGGCCATTCAAGAGAGTCTTAGAGACAATTGTGCTCCGCAAAACAATCATATGTATCCAAGACGGGAGCAACAATGGTGCTCAGTATGCTATGGTCCGCATAGTACCAGTGAATGCCCTACTTTTAGAGTAACATTCAATGGGAATTGCAATGCCTATGGGAGGTACGGTCATCAAGCTAAGGATTGCATAGTATTCAAGCGCGCGATGGCCAATAGACCAACCTTAGCATGGACGGACACACCTCGAGTGCCTTCATTGATGTCGGCCCTAGCTCTTGAACAAACGTCACAACACATGGTCCCTAGGGCCCAAAATGTTGTTCAAACAACACCCTTACCATCTCTAGTGCTAGGACCGCAACCACCACATCCGAGAATCACTTATGAATCAAGTGGGTTGTGAGTCGTCTATTGCTTGTTTGGAAGGCTGTGAGTAAGATATAGACCCTAATATTGCCTATGGGATTGATGCGCTTGAAGAAAGTCCACAATACTACATGGAGGACTATTGGGGACAAGTCAAACCTGTCTATCAAGTAGTTGCTCTTGCTACAAGAGGCCAAAATATCAATTACACTGCCAAGAGACCACCTCTTCAATGCTATGAGTGTAGAGGTCCACATCATGTAGCCGAGTGTCCGATTAGGCTACAAAAGAATGCTACACTACTGCACACCAATCAAGCGAGCACGTCTACAATACCAATACGCATGTGTAACCAATGTAGCATAGATCATTTGATTGCCCAATGTCCAAAGAATCCAAAGGCGCCAAAGATCACGCTATTAAACTTGATCAAGGTTATCGAGGAGCCATCACAAAGTACACATGTGGTACCAGTAAATGTACTCACATGATCGATGCTCCAAAAACAAAATTATATTCTTGAAGAAAGAGACACGACATCAATTACCCAATCTCAAAAAAAGAAGAAAACACAAAGGAAAATATCACAAAAAGCAACGAAGTCATACCCCAATTCAAAGACCAACATAGGGACTGGTGACGACCCCGTATATAAATATGGCTAGTATGATAGAGTCATCCACTCCTACCTTGGGTGAGAGGTACCCTCTTTACTTTGCACAAGTGTTTCACATAGTCTATCCGGTGCTTGCATGTGAATAGAATTTGGTAGATACGCTAGCGTGGTGAAGAAGAAGAAGATGGAGATGGAGCAAGAGCACTCTTCAATTGTACAAATGAGAGAATGAGTGAGTTTTAGGTTTAGTTGACTTTTATATGAGCTCACCCCATTCACACTTGAGCGCCCATGCTTAGCCAACTAATCCCTTGAATGTTCCAGTTAGAGTGCGCCTCTCATCAGCGATAACTCTTACCCTTTTCCTATTGGACCGACAAGCCCGGTACTTGACTCTACCAAATAAATAATACAATGTCCGTCGTAGGTTACAACGTCCGTCTCGTAGGTGATAGGGTGTCCTTGAGCCGTGAGGGTTAACATGCCCCCCTTCCTAATGTAGATTCCGTCCTCGGAAGCTATTGAGTTGAAGCTCATTCGTCGAGGTGGAAGAGCATTTGAGATGAATGACAACGTCCGTCTCGTAGGTGATAGGGTGTCCGTGAGCCGTGAGGGTTAACATGCCCCCCTTCCTGATGTAGATTCCGTCCTCGGAAGCTATTGAGTTGAAGCTCGTTCGTCGAGGTGGTGTCATTCATCTCAAATGCTCTTCCACCTCGACGAACGAGCTTCAACTCAATAGCTTCCGAGGATGGAATCTACATCAGGAAGGGGGGCATGTTAACCCTCATGGCTCACGGACACCCTATCACCTACGAGACGGACGTTGTAACCTACGGCAGACATTGTATTATTTATTTGGTAGAGTTAGGTACCGGGCTTGTCGGTCCAATAGGAAAAGGGTAAGAGTGATCGCCGATGAGAGGCGCACTCTAACTGGAACATTCAAGGGATTAGTTGGCTAAGCATGGGCGCTCAAGTGTGAATGGGGTGAGCTCATATAAAAGTCAACTAAACCTAAAACTCACTCATTCTCTCATTTGTGCAATTGAAGAGTGCTCTTGCTCCATCTCCATCTTCTTCTTCTTCACCTCCTTGTGTGTGTGAGAGATAGAGTGAGAGAGGGAGAGAGAGGGAGTGTGTGGGCGATCGAGCATTACGAAGGCACGACGGCGGTGAAGCGGTTGAGCTATATGCATTGCTTGTAGCATGTTTAAGGGTACGGGCATTTCATCCCCCTCATGTGTTACCCAGGTTGTCCCCCTATTTCCCCAAGTGTTTATGGTTGCTGCTAGGTGGACCCAATCCACATTGTCCGACTCAGACATCCCAGGTAGTACATCCATATAAGGAGAATCTTCCCCGACAGCAGTGTCCGCTTTACACGTATAACAATACTGCAATGGGGCCGAGTGAACTATTGTGTCAGATCTATGATCAATTATGAACTTGTTTCCTAGGGGATGTGCTCGACCCGTCACAAGATCCACTCAAATGACAGAATCTTGGAACTGCAAGTAGACATGGTTTTTAGACCAGTCATGCACCATTTTTGCTTCCCTCATGAAAGGACGTCCTATGATCATCTCTGATGCCATAGTGTGTTTGGAGAAATCCATAACAATAAAGGTAATCCTTATTTTATGTCCAAAGACCTTGATCTTGAGATCTTCTAGCATCCCAATAGGTTTAACAATAGACCCATTGGCCATCTTCACTACTATGGTTGTGGTTGCAAGGTGAGGTCTTCCCATAGTTTCCCAGCAATTTTTAGTCACAATGCTAACCCCAGCGCCACCATCAAGGATTCCCTTCACAGTTAATCCCTTAGTAGTGATTGGTATAGTCGCATTGGATTCATCACCCTCAAACTATTGTCCCAACTTGTTAACAGGTATTTCTATAACAAGGTTCTCATCTAGGTTGGGTTGTGGATCTAAGTTTTCCTCCTCTATTGGCATCTCCCCAGCTCCATCCATCTGTGCAAATTGTGGTAGCCCAAACTTCAGTTCTCCATTGAGGAAGGCTCGAAGAGCTGAGACTAGCTCGGGGTCTTTATATAGTTTGGACATGATGGTGGTTCTAACTTCTGAAGACATGAAATCCATCAATTTGGCAATGTTTAACGGCACCTTTTGGCCTTGAGTCCCTTGACGTAGGGAATATGGGATCTCCATTTCTTCGATAGGATCAAGTAGTCCCTCTGTAAACATTCTTTCCATCAAGAAGTGAGTACTCCCACTTTCCCATGACTTTAAGTCACTTTCTTCTTGGATGACACTAGGTATGTCCAAGGGTCTATGGACTTGGTGAGGTTGTTGTTGCGTAGGGAACACGGTGTCTATAATCTGGATCTTCCTAGGTGCTGGTTCTAGATCCCTTTGGGTATCTTCTACCAAACTCCTTAATTGCTTGACTCGCTCAATCTCCTCTGTAGGGTTTGGGTAAGTTCCTATCTTCTTTTTGGATCCTAGCCATTGTGGCTCATGAAGATCTTCCTTGTTGGTTTCTATGTTAGTGGTCGTTTTGGTCTCCATGGTTTCACCTGAATCAGAATCTTCTTCAACGTCGTTCATATATACGGGGTCATCACCAGTCCCTATGTTGGTCTTTGAACTGGGGTCTGACTTCGCTGCTTTTTGCGATCTCTTTCTTCGTGTTTTCTTCTTTTTCTGAGATTGGGCAATTGATGCCGTGTCTCTTTCCTCAAGAATATAATTTTGTTTTTGGAGCATTGATCGTGTGAGTACATTTACTGGTACCACGGGTGTACTTGGTGATGGCTCCTCTGTAACTTCAATCAAGTTTAATGGCGTGATCTTCGGTGCATTTGGATTATTTGGACATTGGGCAATCAAATGATCTATGCCACATCAATTACACATGAGTATCGGCATTGTAGACGTGCTTGCTTGATTGGTTTGCATTAGTGTGGCGTTCTTTTGTAGCCTAATAGGACACTCGGCTACACGATGTGGACCTCCACACTCATAGCATTGAAGAGGTGGTCTCTTAGCAGTGTAATTGATATTTTGGCCTCTTGTCGCAAGAGCAGCTACTTGATATACAGGTTTGACTTGTGGACTTTCTTCAAGCACATCCATCCCATAGGCGATATTAGGATCTATATCTTCCTCATAGCCTTCCAAACAAGAAATAGATGACTCACAACCCACTTGATTCACAGAAGTGATTCTCGAATGTGGTGGTTGCAGTCCTAGCACTGGAGGTGGTAAGGGTGTTGTTTGAACAACATTTTGGGCCCTATGGACCATGTGTTGTGTTGTTTGTTCAAGAGGTGGGGCCGGCATCAAGGCAGGCACTCGAGGTGTGTTTGTCCATGCTAAGGTTGGTCTATTGGCCATCGCACGCTTAAATACTATGCAATCCTTAGCTTGATGACCATACCTTCCACATGCATTGCAGTTCCCATTGAATTTTACTCTAAAAGTAGGGCATTCACTGGTACTATGTGGTCCATAGCATACTGAGCACCATTGTTGCTCCCTTCTTGGATACATATGATTGTTTTACGGAGCACGATTGTCTCTAAGACTCTCTTGAATAGCCTTGGTGAGATCTGCTAAAGTCATCTCAGATATCTTTGGCTCCTTAGCAATAGGCTTTAGGGTCATTGGCTGATGCCCCGATGCTTGCAAGCTAATAGATTTAGGCTCAACAGACACTCTTTCTCCTTGAATCATTAAATTATCCTCCAATTGGATCGCATTGGTGGTGACTGCTTCCCAAGTGGTGATACCTCTAATGACTAGGCCATTGTAGATATCCTCATGTCATAATCCCCTGATGAATCTATCAAGCAATTGGTTATTGTTGAAGCGCTCATTTGGATTACAACGAGAATTCAAATGCTTCAAGCGACTTATAAAGTCTCTCACCGACTCTCCTTCCTCTCGTTGGGCTTTCTGGAGCTGAGAGGCTACACCCCAAAGCACTCCCTCTCATATGTATTCCTTTAAGAACAGTCTCCTAAGAGTAGGGTAAATCGTTTTTTCTTCCACCCTTAGGGTTCTATACCAATCCCCAGCCTTTCCACTTAAGGTTAGGCTTAAAGCATTGCTCTTATGTAGGTCATTGTGTTCTCCTAGAGAATCGCATATTTGTTCAAACACTTCGATATGCTCTCTCACATCCCCGTCTCCACTAAATTTTTGTGTGAGCTTGGCTATTTGTACTGCCTTACTTCTAGGCTCTCTATCAGGCGTGTTACGCATATTCTCAGCAATAGATTGACCAATAGCTTGAGCAAATGTTGCCAAGTCACCTAAGTGAGCAGGCACCGTGGGTGAAGGTGCTCCAGAGACTACATGTGGAGTAGGTATTGGCATTGGGCTTGGCGCATAGGAAGCCCTTGGGTTCCACGTTGGGTACGATGTTGTGCCATGTGGTGGTCCATAGTTCATATGAGTGGTCCTAGGCATAGCAAATGTCGGATGTGACATGCTAATGCTAGCCGGTATAGTCCCATGGAAATAAGAACTTGGGTGTTGTGGTTGTGGAGCATAGGTAGTTGAAACAATGGGAGGGGTAGGGACTACATGAGTACGTGGACCCATAGGTGCGCACTGGTAGGTACTATTGCAGGCATTGAGCTACCATGTAGTGGTGCTTTACTAACAAACGAGGTCCATGGCGTGTTTCTTGGCATGCCCATCATTGGGGTAGGCATGGTAGCCGTGGTGTCATCAACGGAAAGATGAGCTAGACTTGGAAAAGTAAAGCTATCACTTGTGGGCTCAAATTGCATTGAGACCCCTAGCAAAACAACATATGGGGGATCGATGGGACTCACTGAGGGAGTCTCCATTTGTGATAGAGTGGGTTGTTTCCCTTTGCCCGTGTCTAAAAATCGCATAGGACCCGTCGAAGGTATGTTTATTCCTCGATTTTGCCTCTCGGACTGGATAATCCTATGGATGACATTGCAAATCATGTGTTGTTGTTCCTCTAGACTAGTGGCACTAGATGTAGATTGTACAACTTCTAACCAACCCACATGGTATGTGTAGCCCATGTATAGGTCGGTCAAAGTCTCCGTGTGTAGGTCATATTCCCAATTTTCATTGAGAAATACCCCGTCCAAACTTGGTGTACTAGAGGGTTACCGTGAGGTGGATGCAATGTTGCTTCCCGTGTTTTGACTTTTAGTCACCGCTACCTTAGAGGCGACTTTGGAAGGTGGTAGCTCGGTAGGGCCCTCATTAAATGAGGTAGGTAGAATGTCCACGTGGACACTCTGAGGGAGTGTGGGATCTATAGGAGATGTGAATGGTGATTCTACTTCCCCACCCCCTTCGTTTACTTCACTAGCCGTAGGTTCAGAGCGCGTAGCTCTACTAAAAGTTTCCATCAAACGGCTAAAAACACTAGTTCCAGGTTGTTGGGCCCAGCTAGGTACGGTTTCATTTGTTCCCCCGGGGCTTTGTGTAAGATGCTCTTCCATAATATCGAAGTCAGAGGAAGAGTCGCTAGTCGCTATATTTGGGTCTTGGGTTGCACTACCTTGGGTCCCCGTCGAGGGCGTAGACCCTAGCGTGGAAGGATAGTGAGTACCCCCGTAAATCGAAGCACTAGCTAGTTTTTCGGACTCTAGCACACGACCAGAACGTAGATACATGTGCTTTGGGTGCCCTACAAGTGTCAGCAAGTACCCTTAAAGGTTATTTGCTTTGTTTTGTGGGTGTTTTGCACCCTGTTTTCTACTTGATTTTTTCTTGTTTTTGATGTTTTTTTAATTTTATTTTTTTTTTAATTGAAGTGTGTGATAGCTCGAAACGAGTGTATCACTTAAAGGGTCGATGTGTGCTTTACAACACAATTTTCGGGCATCTGACGTTCCGTTGGTCCTCAAAAATCAATTTTTAGCTACTTGTGAAGCTAAAATTCGTTTTTTTAAAAGGCGACTGAGGCCTAGGCCTGAGCGTGAGCTTGGGCTTGGGTCTGGGAGATATTCTCGATCCCGGTCCTACCTTTAAAATTTTTTTAAATTATTTTTTTAAATTATTTATTTATTATTATTATTATTATTATTATTTTAAAGGATAAGGCCGTCGAGGCCTGTGCGAGAGCACACACACACTCTCTCTACCTACTTCTAACTAATACACCTACTCTTACACACTAACACACTCTATTAACTCTCACTAATCTACTTCCTACTTACTGTACACAGAAAACTAACTACCTTAATACACACAGAATAAATACAGAACCTTTTAAATCTCTATTAACAAAGAAAACTAACTACCTTAATACACAGAGAATAAACACAGAACCTTTGAAAACTCCATTAACAAAAAAAAACACACAGTATAACACCAAATCCCTCTTCTCAACACACACACACTCCTTCCTTACCTTTCCTACAATAGAAATTGCACCACGGAGAAGCACAGAGTGCTACTCGAGCTTCATGTATGGCACTCCCCGGTAGCGGCGCCAAAAATATGCGCGCATGTCGCACATGTCAATGCAAGGAACTTGCCGATACACCGTGTGCGAGCCACAAATGGCTCCAAGCACACAACAAGCCTAAACTAGTAAGCTCAAAGAAGGCGATGGTGTGTCACTCACCGCTCTACGCTTGCTTCGTGGAGGATTCCTCGCCGCGAAGAAGAAGGAGATGCCGCTACGCCGCGCTCAACCGCTTCACCGCCGTCGTGCCTTCGTAATGCTCGATCGCCCACACACTCTCTCTCTCTCTCTCTCTCTCTCACACACACACACACACATACACACACACACACACACAAGGAGGTGAAGAAGAAGAAGATGGAGATGGAGATGGAGCAAGAGCACTCTTCTATTGCACAAATGAGAGAATGAGTGAATTTTAGGTTTAGTTGACTTTTATATGAGCTTGCCCCATTCACACTTGGGCGCCCATGCTTAGCCAACTAATCCCTTGAATGTTCCAGTTAGAGTGCGCCTCTCATCAACGATCACTCTTACCCTTTTCCTATTGGACCGACAAGCCCAGTACTTGACTCTACCAAATAAATAATACAATGTCCACCGTAGGTTACAACGTCCGTCGTAGGTGATAGGGTGTCTGTGAGCCGTGAGGGTTAACACCTACCCAACTAAGGGTTGGGGCCCACAGGACACAGCGGTCGGGCTCAATTTCGGTTCTGAGATTGAGCACGCCACATGCAACTTGCATGCAAGGCATGTAGTCAACAAGGTCTCCACATCGAAGCTTTTCCTGCAGCGTCTCTGTATTTTTTGATATCAGAAAATTTCACCACGATTAGCAACACAAACAAGGGCCATGTTGCATGGTTGCATGCACAACCAGGAAAGGCGGAATAGTGGCTCTCGCATGATCACACAAGCTTGAATATTTTCGACATGCGGTCGCCAAGGCAAGTTGCATTAAGGTATTTATGCGGTAAGCAATAAATTTCAATTTTCTTTGTTATTTTCCTCAAGCACATGTTGCATCCCGCCCGACGTACGGCTTGTGCCAATCATGTGGTTCTCATACTCGCATGCACGTATGGGTTTAACAAACTTTGATTGCCCAAAGACCATTGATTGTGTTCATGACCAGCATCAAACATGGCTTGAGTATGACATGGTTATGATGTTTCTAAATGTTAATGTTCATTGCAATTTTTCCTTACGCGAGTACAACTTGATTCTATCACAGCAAGGCTGTGCATTGCTTAAGAAGCATATTCTTCAGATAGAGGAAGTATCCTCTCTATTGCATAGCTCTTGCATGCATCAGAGGATAGTGCATCTCTATTGCATATCTCTACATGCATCAGAGAAAGTGCATCTTCTGCACTCTAAGCACAAGCACGGTTTGTGACAGTTATCTAAAGCATTCAAATTTTGTTGCCTACATTATTGGCAAGCGCCAATTATTAGTTGCAAGCCCGCATCAAGCACGGCTTGAGTACACACAGTCTCGATCAGAAGCATGGCTTCTACTAAGTGCCTTGATAGAGCACGCCCATCAACGGTTCAAGTTTTCTCCAAAGGCAAGGCAAAACGACAATGTTTTAGCATCTCAAGGAGATAGTCACGGCCTCTTGCTAGACTTGTGGCAGGCGGCAAAGGTGTTTGGCATGGTTGACCATTTGTTCCAGAGTGAGACACTGATTGTTTCAAGTTGTGGATTTGAATTTTTGCTAAGAACATGGTTCCTAGGGAAAGTTTGTCCGAGTTTTCAGCCGCTCACAACAAACCTATACGGTCAAGGACAACAATAATCACACTAAGCAAGTACAGCTTGTAAACCTTCTCAATCCGGTGTACAAGTAGACAAGGTCCATTCTTGGTACATGATCGACAAGGTTGACTCTCTTTGTTTCCATTTCTGCATCTTGCATTGAGACTCAAGAAAAAAAACAAAAACAACGGCAATGTGTTTGTAGGTTATTTCATTACGTACCAGATGGGTGTATAAGATACACAAGGACGTATATGTATATGCGACAACTCTCTCTTGCAAAGCAGATATGGTTATGTGCCATTTTGGAATGAGTTTTTCCTTCCAAATTTCATGCCACCTAGTTGCAGCAACAACGACTGGCAAGGCTTCGGGGAACTGACAAAATAGGGACTATCACCTCACAGAATCCCTACCAGTCTAAACTGTGCAAGGCACTTATGGTTTTGGCTCTCACGGTTGAGGCCATCACTCACTGTAAGGGCTTACAATTATGCATGCATGGCATGCTAGTGAGGTGGATTCAATTCTACCGCTTCCTGCATTGTGCTTCCGCTACGACACTCGCAACTCTTTCAAGGACAGACTAAGTGATAGATTGTTTAATATGATTGTTGGTTGCTATCAACACACAACAACACTAAAAGGAACCTAAATCTACGACTTATTTTAGGGGCAAAGTGAAAATGCTAAGTTATCCTCATACAATCACGACCCCTGCATTGTAGGTGGGTCGGAATGAATTTTCTATTTTTCTGTTACCTTTCTCGATAAGAGAGTCATACCGAAAAACTGTGGGATGCTTATACGATAAGCTGCAATTTTGGCATAAGATGCATAAGAGCACATAGCTTGGGTACACACTCTAAAACCTTAAGGAAAGTTCCTCAACCCAGCATGCTCTTGCTCTCTCTCTCTCTCTCTCTCTCTCTCTCTCTCTCTCTCTCTCTCTCTCTCTCTCTCTCTCTCTCTCTCTCTCTCTCTCTCTCTCTCTCTCTCTAAGGAAAAAAATGAAAATCTTCTAAGAAGCTTTTGATACATGTTTTGCTCATGAGTCAGCTTGAGCCAAGGTGCTCTAACTCACAGCTAGCACGTGGCTAAGATGCTACTCAAATTAGTCTTCATCGGTTCGTTGATTGAACACTATTTTGCATAAGGGCTATGAGCCAAACAAGCTAAGAGCCGTTGTCAGGCCAAGGGTAAGACCCAACTATTGGCATTCTTTGGGTGATTGTTTTCAAGATCTACCCAAGGAAGTACACATCGACGTTAATGGACAAGCAGATTTATGAGTTTACACCCTACCATATAAGGTAACGACTACGTATGGGTGTCTGTGGTTGGTTGGTTTAAACTCTATGAGCTTACTCCACTCCAAACCGCTTTCAATCTAGTTGGTTGTCTCCACTCCATATCAAATATATGGCTAGATAATCAATGGTTGAGTCCTAGCTTATCATCAGTCGTGGTAGACTGTCTGTCAGTGGTTGGGAAAAAGCACCTCACTCTTACTGCTGCTATTTTTTGCTAAAGGATCTGCTACAAGCATACGTTAGCACAACGCATTTTGAATGGGCGATTCTCTCCCTATTCTAGAATTTGCTTACGTAAGGTTTTCAACTTTGAACACCTGTTGTGGTGGGGTTGGATACCGTTTCCATAGTTTCATAAGTCAAGGACTTAATAGGTGTACTAACCAAGTATGTTGGCAGGTAACCTTCATTAGGGGTGAACATGTAGTTCTATGTGTTCCAAAATGTTCAAAAGTTTGACATAAGGACACACCCTATTCTACTTCTTAGTAGCTATGATCTTTTTAAGATACTCACGCAAGTTGGAAATCTGGCTCACAACTTCATGGAAGTTGCGCCAAGGTTTTCTTGCATTATTCCAGTACCTTCAGAAGATCTAAAAATTGGCTATGCCTTTGGACAACTCTTAGTTGTGGTTACTCCTTTACAGTACTCAAGTGAGTTATAAATGGAGTTACCATTTAGACCCAAGTGCTTGCAAAAGGACAACAATGTTGAAAATCAAGATGTTGCTCTTGGTTTCATTGAACCTCATCATTGCATCACGTATCAGTTGGCTCGCGTATGGTATGCCAACACGGAAAACATCAGTGTTCTTACGAAGATATCACCACTTTTGTTTTCGAGGACGAAAACTCTTCTTAAGGGGGGAGTAATGTCAGGACACCGGCCAGGCCGGACTAGACAAGGCAGGGCCGAGCTAGGCGGTGTGGAACGGGGAGTCCAACTAGGGCAAAGGGCCAGGGGCATGCCTATATAAAGGGTGGTTGGGTGGTGGACTCTCAAGCTCTAGTCACCCCTGTCTTGAAGTGATGTTAGTTTGTGTCTAGTTATAGGATCTTGTAGTCTGACTGAGATGTACTCATACTCCGAGGAGTGTAGGTAGAGATTGCACCATATTGGAGAGCAAGCCAACCCCATAGGTATGCCATTGATTTTTTTGTAGGTACTGCCATTACATTGGACACTCATAGTGTCTATAAGCCATGAATTGATAAAAATAGCTTGTTGTTTAGCAATGGACATAGCTTTTTTATATTCTAAACTAGACAAGTTACCAGGGATACAACTAGATGGAGGAACAACTAGAGTTGACAACAAAGGTGTTACAAGACTGTGCACCCTCTTGTTGGAGTGGTTAGCTGCAAGTAGGATAGCTGGCGTAATGGTTAATTATGTGCTGTCTATTTATTTTTCTAATTGAGTTGATGATGATGATTTTGTAGAGTGGAATGCGGGGAGTTGATGAAGAGGCGCAGACAATAACTCTTGGTGTTTTATACTCGCACAGTATTTTAGATTTTCATTTCAATAAGCCACTATGGCTATGTAAATAATTATAGTGGGAACTTTCCCTTATGGGTCATGCAAGAACTAATGAACTTCACTCATTTACAAAAGTGAAGTGGTTGTAAAAGAGGAGCCTCAAATTTTGGCACCTTAAACTCACAAATAATATATTAAATACCAAACTCCACAAGAATAGGTGCCGTGGAGTTTGGGGCTAGATTTAGGCCTTTCTCTTGCAGATTCTCTTCTCTACACTCTTATGCTATGCTTAATTTTGTTGTGTACTCTCTAATCAAGTCTCTATCTCTTACAATTCTCTTACACACTCTTACAACCTTGTCATGTCAATTCCATGATTCCTGTGTGTATGTGTGTGTCATAGTCTAGGTGTGTGTGTGCTTGGAAATTGGAAAAAGAGGTGGACACGTTGATGGTGATGTCTGTGAGCAAGGTTGAATGGTATTAAGCAACCGGTCCCCCCTCTTCTCCCAACCTTGTCATGTCAATTCCATGATTCCTGTGTGTATGTGTGTGTCATAGTCTAGGTGTGTGTGTGCTTGGAAATTGGAAAAAGAGGTGGACACGTTGATGGTGATGTCTGTGAGCAAGGTTGAATGGTATTAAGCAACCGGTCCCCCCTCTTCTCCCAACAATGGTATCAGAGCTTTTGGTTTGAGGGAAATCGGTAATTGATTTTTTAATTTGAAGAGGAATTCTCAAAGCAGTAACATCGGGTTTGCAAAGGGAAGCTGAATCATCAATATTATTCAACAATTTTGACTATCAACAATTACAACTTGGGTATGTGTACCATTTAATTCAAGACAATTGCTAAGTTTGATGGATCTGTGAAGATACAAACGAGGAAGTGAGAAGAAGAAGCAAATTTTGATGGAGCTCCTTGATGCGAATTCCTAAAGGGTTGAGTTTGGCACAGAAATAGAATTTGAGACAAGATGGCTCTCAAGGTTTTTGAGGCTCGCCTAGAACAAGAAATGGACTTCTTAAGCTTGGAATAGAATCCTCTTGTACCAAAGTCTACAAGGGGGAAGTTTTTCAAAACTCCTTTGTCAATCAAGTTCAACCTGTGGGAAACTGCCCTTGCATAGGAGATTCCCTTGCAATCCACCACAATTCGCGGGAACCGGCCCTTGTTGCAGAAAAACTCATGTGCCGACCATCACCAAATTCCGCGTGGTCACTCTCAAACTGGTCGCCCGAGGTTTGTGAACCCATTTCCCTTCTTGCTCGCGGGTCGAGAAGGCCTCTATAGGCCGTGAGATCGCCAAGAAGTATTGTGCATTGTCGTCGTTGCTGCTTGCAACACTGTCCACGTTTTTTTTCCCCACACTTTAAGGTATAAAGTGAAGTAATTCATGCAAGTGGCCGTCCACTGGATGGTCCAGGGCCGCCCATTGCAAGCTTAAAAAAGCCAAAAAAAAAACATTACTTCAGCAGTCGGTCTCCCCTTCCTCCCCAAATAAAATTGATCGGTTGCGTACACAAGCACTAAAGCATTGACAGCTTTTGCTTCTCATCTCCGAAATTCCCCGATTGACTGCCCATTATATACAAACCTCGCAGGCTATTCCCGAAAAGCCGTCAGCTCCCATTCTTCATCTTTTCAACGATCACCATTATAATTTCAAAAGGCGATCTCTTCAATCGACGTACTGTCACCAAGAAAAATAACGTTTGATGACATTTGGCTTATTTCAGGAAGCCGATTCTACTCATTCAAGCTACGATGAACCTTGCCTTACCTTACCAACTGTGACTGCCATTATTTTTGGGATACGGGAGATCGGACGCCGTGAAACTTGACCAACTCCCAGACAAACCGTCTGACCGCTCACTTTTTCTGTAATTTCCAAGCACATCGCCATTCTGGACTTGATGCCAACACAATTTTTCAGCTATTTACATTTCATTTCTGTTATTTATTTTAACTCTCTTTTACTTATTCCGAATATTGCATCTATAAATACCACCATATAGCCTTTTTAAGCATTATTATTATCTATAATAAAAAAACAAAGCAAGCAACCATGGCACACCTTTCACAAGCACCCACAATTGCTGAACAGCTTGCCAATCAACAACAATCTCTCACGTATGAGCGCAGACGAAGGCAAGAACTTGAAGATAAATTATTGCATTCTGCACACACAGAATCTGCACCGAACCCAAGCAAAACAAAAATTAGCAGAAAAGCCTTCACTTTCAAGGATTTTGATGGCAGTAAAGATGCTAGTACGGTTCTAGCATGAGTTAGTCAGCTAGATGACTAATTTTCATAATGAAGAATTCTCCGAACGTGAAATGGTAAAATGTGCATCAAATCATCTCACTAGAAACGCTGCACTGTGGTGGAATGCCACCAAACAGCACGGGAGAAGACCATGTACCTGCCTTTTAAAAAGTGTTTTTACCTCAATTTTTGCCCACACAATACAAAGCTAAAGCACGCCGTCAATGGGATTTAATTTGATAGGGTCAAAATGAAGATATACAGGTTACACTAATCGCTTTTGGAACTGTTTAATTCAATTGCAAGCTATTGAACATGTTAGTCGTAGGAAATTGAAGCGTAAGTACATATCAGGCTTGGCACTACAAATTGGTGTTGAGATAGATATGTTCAAACCAGATTCTCTGTCAAAGAAAGGTGGACAACCCTCTCACACTGATCAAACTGCTAACACTAACCGTAACAAGAGACCTCTTTTCTCTACTAACTTTGACAGAAACAAACATCAAAGCCATACCTTTTTCAAGAGACACGGATTTGATAATTTTGCTATAGCTGCTCAACCTCATAGCAACAACAACAACAACACGCATCAATGAGGCAACCAAAATTCCTTACTTATGTCCTGCTCAAACTCTAATAGTAACAAAAAGGTGAAGTGTTTTAAATGCTTTCAGCATGGTCACTATGCAGATAAGTGCCCGAATGGTCCTGTTAAGGGCAATGGTCAATTCAATGGAGTCAACCAAAATCCAAGCCAAAAACCCTTCAACAACAACTGCCCAAACGATGCTACTCTTAACCTCATCGAAGATTCCAATCCCGATGACAATGAAGTGGAAGCTAATTACGGTGAGGAATATGATCCTGAATATGATCACATGACAACCCATCTCCAGGTACTCTTCTATCTCCTCACACCTTGTTTAAAGTGCAAGGCACTGTTAACGGTGAAAGTGTCACAATTCTGCCACGATTTCATTTCTACAAGCTTGGCACAACAACTCACTCTCTCTCTCAAGTCTCATCACCTCACAAGGTCAAAACTGTTTTTAATAATCAAAGTTTTAATTGTAAAACCCAAGTCACTGTTGAAGTTTGCATTGGTGAATTTACACAAGCACGTACATTTCTGGTAGCACCATTGCATGGTCTTAATATGATTTTGGGAATGCCATTTCATCATGAATTTGACCCGTTGATTAATTATAAAACACGTACTATGTCTCTCACTCATAATAATAATAATTTCTCCATCCAAGCAACAAAAAATTTCCACTCCTCTCTCACGCTCAAGCCAAAAGAGCAATTCGAAAATAGGGGGAAACATATATAGTGTTGGTAAATCAAATTTCTGTTAAAACTGAAACTTCACGCAACTCTACACACGATGAATTTCTCTCACAATTTAAAGATTGTTTCATCCGTGATCTGCCACTTGCAATTCCACCTTCATGTCCCGAAGATCACAAAATAGATATTATACCGGGAAGTGAACCCCCTTGTAGAGCACCTTATTGAGTAAATATAACCCCACACAGGGAGATACAAACTCAAATCCCTGATTTACTTGATCGAGGCCTAATCAGACCTAGTAGTTCACCATATGGAGCTCTACTACTTCTTGTCAAGAAGAAAAATGGAACCTTTCGTATGTGTATCAACTACAGGGCTTCAAATAAGATCACTATTAAGAATAGGTTTCCTATTCCTAGAGTGGATGATCTGTTAGACAAACTAAAATGGGCAAACATCTTTAGCAGAATTGACTTTAAATCAGGGTATCATCAAGTCAAAATGTTTGAACATGATGTTTACAAAACTACTTTCAGAACACAAACTGGACACTATGATTTTCTTGTCATGCCATTTGGTTTGACAAATGCACCAGCCACATACACATGCATCATGAATAGAATTTTCATTAACCATCAAGATTTTGTGATTGTATTTTTTGATGACATTCTGGTATTTAGTAAATCTGAAAAAGAACATAAAGAGCACTTCATACGTGTATTTGATTTGTTTGCACAAAATCACTTGTACTTGAATCCTGAAAAGAGTTCATTTTTCCAATCTGAAATTGAATATTTGGGACACATCATATCAGGTAAGGGAATACATGTAGACCCCAAGAAAATTAAAGCAATTTAGTCATGGCCTAGACCCAAAAACTTGCATGAGCTACGTTTTTTCATCGGTCTTTGTAGCTATTACAGGAAGTTTGTTCGTAACTTTGCTTACAGGTCACATTATTTGACTCTCCTATTGAAGAAAAACACACCTTCTGAATGCATTGACTTACAAGAAAGCTCATTTTATGCACTTAAACATGCTTTGACTAATGCACCTGTATTGCAACTTCCTGATTTTGAAAGACCATTTTTGTCGTAGTCACTGATGCTAGTGGAAAAGGTATCGGTGCAATCCTTATGCAAGATAACCTCCACTTGCTTTTGAAAAGTCGTAAATTCAAACCTTCTGAAACAAAGTTCAGTACTTATGATAAAGAATTGACTGTTGTGGTACATGAATTGAAAATCTGGAAACATTATGTGATGGGTATTGACTTGATCATTAAAACTCATCAACAAAGTATCAAATATTTACTTTTTCAACCCTTAATAGATGATAGACATATTAAGAGGGCCGCTTTTATTCAAAGTTTTCAGCCAAACGTTGTAGCTGATGCTTTGAGTAGAAGACCCTCACTTAATAATCTATCAACCATTACGGGAACTTCATTTGACACTATGCCTGACACTTATGCATATGATGATGACTTCAAAATGACATGGTTGCATATGCTTGACAATTTTGTACACACATTTCTTGAATACACTATTCAAGAAAACTTCCTTTATTTCAAACAAAAATTGTGTGTGACTAAACCTTTCCGTACATTAATTATTGAATAATTGCACAAACCACGCTATGCTGGATATAGAGGATTTGTTGCAACTTGTCAAAATTTATGTCGTGATTTTGATTGGCCTACTATGAGAATTGATGTTCAACAGTATGTTTCAACTTGTTTGATTTGCCAAAAGATCAAAGCAGCCACATGCAAGAAATTGGGACTTTTACACCCTCTCCCTATTCTTGAAAAACCTTGGGAAATATTTCAATGGATTTTGTCACTAGATTTCCACCTACTATTCACAAGCATGACTTGATTTGGACTGTTATTGACCGTTTTTTAAACAAGCATATTTCATTCCTTGTAAGAAAACACTCACATCACATCAAGCTGCACTTTTGTTTCTTAAGACTGTTTTTCCACATCATGGTTTGCCTAAAGTCATTATTTCTTATCGTGATTCAAAATTCTGTAGTGCTTTTTGGACTACTATGTTCAAAAATCTTAGCACTACACTTGACTTCACTTCTGCATTTCATCATGAATCTAATGGTCAAACCAAAGTCACCAATTGCACTATCATTGATTTGTTAAAGGCTTATGTTTCTTCTCAACCTAAGAAATGGGATGATTACTTGCATATTCTAAAATTTGCAATATAACAACACCACTCACACTGCCACGGGTAAATCTCCATTTGAAATTATATATGGTCACTCTCTTCCTACTCTTGCTTCACGTTTTCTAATGTTGTGCATGCCGCTGATGATTTCACTACCGACTTTCATGATGTTTATGCAAAGTGTGCATTCTACCATTAAACACCCACAAGAACTTTACACTAAGCATGCTAACAAGCACCGCAAGGCACACCAATTTAAAGAAGGTAATTATGTTTTACTTCGCATTGAAAAACGAAGGATCAAAAGTGTTGATACAAATCTCTTTGTTAAGCTTGCTCCTCGTTTTTATGGACCTTTTAAAATTTTGGCTGTCATAAATGATTTGTTTAGACCCACATGCACATTGGCACATTCACAATGCATTTCACATTAGTCTTTTAAGACCTTTCAGAGGACCCCTACCTACACATCACATTTATGAAGACCCACCTTTACTTGTAGACCAAGAAGAGCAACTCATCCCTGACAAAATAGTTGATCACAAGACCACCACTACACACACTGGTATGGTTTATAACCGTTACCTTTTGACTTTCAAGGGCCACCCTAGAGAGGATTCCAAATGGATGCCTGAAAAGTTTTTTCGCAACTTCCCAGACCTTCTACACAATTTTCATCACTCACGGTCCAATTGATTTCTCTATTGAGCAACTGAGGACAGTTGCTATCCCTGGTGGGAGGGATGTTACGAGACTAGGCACCCTCCTGTTGTAGTGGTTAGTTGCAATTGGGATAGCTGGTGTAATGGTTAATTATGTGCTGTCTATTTATTTTTCTAATTGAGTTGGTGATGATGATTTTGTAGAGTGGAATGCGGGGAGACCATGGTTTGATCGCATGGCTGCCAATGTTAAATTCCCTGAAAGTAGAATCTCCTTTAGGTTCAGGGAAAAAGATATGTACATAGATGCCAAGCAAATGGGTCACACCATACCCATTGTACATACGCAAGCTTTCAATATGTCAATAAAGAGCTCTATTTTCGTGTGCGTGATTTTTGTTAAAGACTCTCAAAATGAACCTAATGTTTTAGCAAAAGAAAATATACACAATCAAAAGGCATTAGAGTTATCCAATTCTCTCAAGGGGTTTCAAGATGTCTTTATTGACGACATCCCTTGTGAGCTACCTCCTAAACGAGGCAATGATGACCATGCAATTGAACTTCTTCCAGGAAGTTCACCGCCTAACAAACCTCTTTATAGAGTTTCTCAAGCTCAACAAGAGGAGATTATGCAGCAAGTTGATGAGTTAGTTGAGAAGGGCATGTTTAGGCCTAGCTCATCTCCATTTTGTTCTCATATGTTACTAGTGCAAAAGAAAGACGGCACATATCATATGTGTGTCGACTATAGAGCACTAAATAGGATCACTATCAAGAATAGGTTTCCCGTTCCACGGATAGAATACCTATTTGATAAGGTACAAGGATCCACCTACTTTAGTAGGATTGACCTAAAAAGTGTCTATCACAAATAAGGATAGTTGATCAAGACATTGTAAAGACCGCATTTTGCACTACGTTCGGTCTTTACAAATACATTGTCATGCATTTTGGCTTGACCAATGCACCAGCCACATTCAGCCGCTTTGATGGAGAAACTATTCAAGCCTCACCGAACCTTTACTGGAGTGTTCTTTGATGATATCATCATCTACTCTAATTCATTAGACGAGCACAAGCAACATCTCCAGGTAATATTTCAAGTTTTAAGAGAGAGTAAAGTTTATGTTAATCGAAAGAAAAGTGAGATTCAGTATTTAGGTCACATTATCTCTCAAGATGGCATCCAAATGGATCCATCAAAGTTAGAGGTAATAAAAGGATGGCCTAAACCAAGGAATCTTCATGAACTAAGAAGCTTTATAGGTATGTAAGCATACTATAGACGCTTCATAGAAAATTTATCGCTAATAGCAGGACAATAATAAAGAAAAACGTTAGGTACACATGGTCTGCCAAGGAGAACAATGCTTTTGAAAAGCTTAAAGAAAAGCTTATCTCTCAACCTGTGCTTACACTACGGGATCTCTCAAAGCCATTTGAGGTCCAATGTGATGCTTGTGGTGTTTGCCTTGGAGCTGTTTTGCTCCAAGAAGGGCATGCCATAGGCTATGAAAGTCGAAGGCTCGACCCTGTTGAGCAAGCTCTAGGCATATATGAAAAGGAACTCCTCGCAGTTCTACATGCCTTAGACTCATGGAAGCACTATTCATTGGGGACTCCTTTCATTCTGCAAACGGATCACCAAAGTCTTAAGTACTTCATGACACAGACCAAGCTCTCCGACAAACAAATGAGGTGGGCAAATTTTCTTTCGCAATTTCATTTTCATATTGCTCACATTGCTGGCAAGCATAATCAAGTAGCCAATGCACTCTCAAGATGATCGAGAGTGAATGTGGTTTCCATAGAAACTCACAATGATCTATCTTCTATGATAGATGAGTATGCTATTGATCCCAATTTTAGAGATGTGATTTCAGCCCTTGCATTAGGGAAGAAAGAGGAACCATTTACCTTACAAGATGGTTATATTCTCTATGGAAATAGACTATGCGTTACTAACTCACTACGTGAGAAAGTAATGTATGAATCTCATGCTCCTCCTTATGCGGGGCATAGAGGGATTCAGTCTACCCTATAGGAGATTGAAACATATTTCTATTGGCATACCATGAAAGAAAACATACAAGAGTATGTTTCTAAATGTGTGGTATGCCAAAAGACGAAGTTTGATAGAGGGAAGCAAGTTGGATTGCTTCAACCCTTGCCAATACCTAATTCACCATGGGAGAGCATATCCATGGATTTTATCTTTGGATTGCCTAAGTCTATCCATGGGAATACAGGAATATGGACGATAATAGACAGGTTCAGTAAACAAGCTCATTTTATACCTGTCAAAAAGACTATCAAAGCGCATCAAATGGCAACCCTCTTCATTTCACAAATCTTCAAGTACCATGGCTTGCCAATGTCCATAGTGTCGGATAGAGATCCTAGAATGACCAGTAATTTCTGGAAGGGTCTCTTTGAGAATTTAGGGACAAGACTAAACTTCTCTTCGGCCTATCATCCACAAACGGATGGCCAAAGTGAAATAGCTAACCTAATAATTCTTGATCTACTAAAAGCCTATGTAATGGAAGTAGTTCAAAGATCCCAATGGGAGAAGTCCTTACCCTTAGTGGAGTATGCTTACAATAACACTGTACATACTTCCACGGGAAAATCACCTTTTGAGGTAATTGAGAGAAGATCAAAAAGTCCCCTGCTACTTAAGGTACATGGGAAGATCTTCGTTTGCAGATGAGTATAACCGAGACCTACAAGAATCTTTCTGAAAGATTAAGGATGCTATCTCTATATCACAGTAAAGGCAAAAGGATGCTACTAACAAGCACAGAAGAGCCCAAGCCTTTAAAGAAAATGATTGGGTCTTATTAAAATTTCCCAAGGCTCGACTAAGGCACACGACGGGCAAGAATCCTACGGGACACCAAAAGTACTATGCTAAGTTATAAAAAAGGTACTATGGTTCCTTCCAGATTCTTAGGCCAATCAATGACATGGCCTATCAACTCAAGTTGCCCAGCCATTGGCTCATACATAATGCTTTCCATGTGAGCCTACTAAAGCCTTACAAAGGAGAGCCACCTCAAGAACCAACTATTGAAGACCCACCGGAGATCGAGGACCAAGAAGAGGTGTTGCAGCCCGAGTCCATTCTTCGACATGAAGACAAGGTACTAAGAGGCGGTAAGACTATCCCATGACATCTTATTAAGTTCAAGAATTATCCTTTTGAAGATGCTAGATGGATGCAAGGCATACAATAAAAGGATAACCTAAACCTTGTCAATGCTTCCCTATAGTAAGCAAATGTACAAATGTTTAAAATGAACAAAGTTTTTGTCTTATAAGACTCTTTTTCTTTATTGTGCACAAAAATGAAGTAGTATGCATGCTTAGATCAAGTTTGCAGAGACGACGTCTCCCAAACACCAAGTAGAGCTTGTCACTCTACTATGGAAGATTGATAGGACTAATGTGCATACATGCTTGCGGCAGTTTAGGCTCTCAAGCACCAAATGGACTAGTCATCCATTCTGGAACGATGTCGTAGGGTAACATAAGGATCCTCTACCCGCTAGGAAAAGGACTAATGAATATGCTTTATCTTCTCTACCCCATAGTCGTCTATGATTCCAAGAGAGAGGTAATGTCATAATAACTAATTTCTAATTCTCCTAAAAGATTTTCTCATGTTAAACTGATCATTTATTATGGGGAAGTGCCAGGGGAGAAAAAGCTAGAAAACTGGTTAAGCTAGAAGATCGGCCACGGTAGGGATCCAAAGGAGGGAAAATAGGGATCCAAAGGGGGGGCCATTTGCAAAAGATCTATGTGCAAGAATGGGCTCCAAAGACCTTAGGGTTCAGCCCATTAAGACTTCCAAAATGCTAAGGTTCCAAAATTCAAAGGTTATGTCCAAAGGTCAAAGATTAGGAAATTTGGATACTTTGTGGTGTGTACAAAAGTCTTCACAAGTCCCTACGTAGGAGGGGGCGAGCCCAAGAAGTAGGGGATGAGAGAGAAACACCCACACACACTCACAAGCTTCATTTGTACACAAGGGGAAAGAGGGACACATGCCAGCTCCCTAGGCCAAATGCCCACAAGGTGTACTCAAATCCTGTTGGATGGCCTTGGAGGTGGACCAATGAGAATTAGGCTAGAGTAAATCTAGTTTAATTAATTTAAAAACACTTAATAAAACAACCAATAAGAATTAAACTCTCTAGAAGACTATTGGACAGTCTCCCAAGGGGTCCAATGAGCATTCAACATCCCAATGGCTTGCCTGATTCCTATTGGCCAGGAGACAAAGGGGTCCAATGAGAGTTTAATTGCATTTATTAATTACCTAAAGCTCTCACAAAAGGGGAAAGGGGGACACATGTCAGAAGGCTATCACTTATGCTCCTGAAACCTTATTGGCTAAGCCTTGGGAGGTCCAATGAGGTGCTAGCAAGAGCAAATAGCAAGAGGGGTCAACCAAGAGAGAGAGGGGGACTGATTTTTTCAAAGGCAATTATCCACACACACTCACACAATCTCATGTGTAGAGTAAGAATACTCTCTCTCTCTTCTCAAGCTTTAATGGAAAGCTTATCACCTACTCCAAGCTTATGAGAAGGGAGGCCTACACCAACAACTCTTGGCTTTGTGATGCAAATCCAACCACGAGCCAAGCTTCAATGCATGCTCATCTCCTCTACCATGCTAATTGCTAAGCTAAGCTATGCTAATATGAGTGATTATGTGAGGAGATGTACATCTTTCTCGTAAGACTACTCCTTCTTCCTCTCAATCTACTCTCATACCCTGCTAGCTCTCACCATCTTCGAAGGTGTGTGAGGTCTTGGGTTTGAGACCGTGAGGGAATTGATGTTGTGTTTGATAAGTGTATTGCTTAGTGCTTGAAGTTTCCATCTTCAATCCACTAGCTAGTATTGAAGGAACACAAAGAATTGTATTGTAAAATGTCTCTCTTGATGGGAGAAACCATAGTACAAATCCTTTTGGAGGGGGGACCGGCTCCATGCAAATCCAGTCCTCAACTGTTGTCAATTTCTTAATTTCTCTCTCTTTTGAAGTATTGTTCATGCTATCTAACTAGGTGTTATGCTTTTTGTTGCTCTCTCCACCCAAGCACTCTTGTTATTCTCATTAGGAATCTATTCTAATGAAATGCTCACTATGTTCATGCTATTTTCCACTACACACAAGTTACTAGACCATTAAATGTTACAATGCCCCCCCCCCCCCCCCCAAAAGCTTCTTCTTATAATGGTGTCTTGCACGAGCTCCAAGTGGTTATCACCTTCATAAAGGAGAAGAGTAGTGTTGTAGGGCTCAAATCAAAGAGCAATGTTGTAGGCCACTCTGAGCCCAAGACAAATCCAAGGTCCTTAGCCAATGTCAAGAAAGCTTATCTTACCTATCTTTGCAAATCCCTGATGAGCAATAGGAAAATGTTTTCTCAACAATTAGCATTCTCGTGCAATTGGATAGATTTGGCGATATTCCCAAGGTGTGCCAATCCACCCACATTGATCATTGTGCGATCCCACAACTTGTTTAATGCCTCTTGTGAGTCATAAGAGTAGCTCCCATCAATAGTAATTATTTATGAAGCAACACCATACGAATAGAAATCTTAGTATGAGTGACTTTGTCCACCATTATAATTATCATATTTTGAAACTTGTTGAATTTTAGCCAATGTCAAAAAGATTAAGAGACTTGTTTAATGCTCTCACACTTGTGTATCAACATTTTTAGTGGCACGTATTTTTAGTGCTAGAATTGTTGCTCGTCATAACTAAGAGAGAGCATCATCGTACATGAGTAGGCGAAGTAGAAAAGAGAGAGCTTCCATCCATAGTGCACGCGCACGTGTGTGTGTGTGTGTGTGTGTGTGTGTGTGTGTGTGTGTGTGTGTGTGTGTGTGTGTGAGAGAGAGAGAGAGAGAGAGAGAGAGAGAGAGAGAGAGAGAGAGAGAGAGAGAGAGAGAGAGTCCTTCAATGCTATCTCTACTTGGCTGTGTATGTGTGTGTGAGAGTGTTGCTTGATATATATTGCACTGCCTTGCCATCTTTGCCCGATTGTTGAGGTGACGAAGTGGGCAAAGGTTACTATTGAGAACTTCAGATCCCAACCATTTTTAATTGTAGTATTCTCTATTATCGGCAAAGCAATCATATTGAAAATGCTTCACAACCCAATATATGTGGAGGGGTAAGATTTCCTATCGATGAAAAAAATCTCACTGGATGAGGAATCTAATCCCTCCAATATGAACAGCCTTCAACAAGTCACAAAGATATTTCTCGGATTATCATCATCAAGGAGGATGAAAATGGCTCTTCTAGGTGAGCACTAAAGAGAACGAGTTGACCTAAGAGATGGGAAGTTAAGTAGCTAATAGCAACAAGGGTGTTGGATGTAATGAAAATTGCCTATGAACTTTGAGAATAGCGGAATTAGGAAATTAGGTGAAGCACTTTCGAGAGATTCTTTGTGAGCATAGTGGTTGAACTTAATTGATGGTAGCAACATAGACATGGTACTTAGTTAACTTGGCATGGACAATACTTTTGCAAGAGAGAGAGTTTAGAGAACATGACAATAGTTGAGGGCCGGATCCATATGGAGTCGGTCCCCCCTCTAATAGACATTTGTATTATAGTTTCTCCCATCAAGAGGGACTTGGTATAATACAATCTTTGTGTTCCTTGTAACCTAGGTGATGTAATGACGATGGAAAGCTTCATGCATCACACGCATAACATAAACTTGAAGAAAGCATTAACTATCCCAAGGCCTCAAACACCTTCGAAGGTGGAGAGAGCTAGCGGGGAATGAGGATAGGGAAGAGGAAGAAGAAAAATTCCATTGGAGAAAGAAATAGTTCCTCACTTATCATTACTCTTCTTGCTAGCATACATAATAGCATAGTAATGAAGATGGCAAGCTTAAGCATTGAAGCATGACTCTTGGTTGGATTTGCATTCCATAGCCAAGAGTGTTGGTGTAGGCTTTCACTCTCACAAGCTTGGAGAAGGAGGTGGTGTTCCTCAACTTTCACCAAGTGAGAATGGATTTGCAATTGAGTGTGTGTGTGTGTGTGGAGTATATCCCACTAGCACACACTAGCCAAGAGTGTTGGTGTAGGCTTTCACTCTCACAAGCTTGGAGAAGGAGGTGGTGTTCCTCAACTTTTACCAAGTGAGAATGGCTTTGCAATTGAGTGTGTGTGTGTGTGTGTGTGTGTGTGTGTGGAGTATATCCCCCTAGCACCCCCCCTCCTTGCTTTGGGTGAGTGGTGACCTTTCTGCATGTTGCAAGCTCATTGGACCCCTCTCCCCCTAGCCAATCACATGCAGCATGCAGTCAAGTACATGGGTAGTCTTTTGACAAGTATCCTCCTTACCCCTTAGAGAGAGAGAGATTGAAAATATATAGATATTTGTTAGATGGAAGTAGAAGCTCATTGGACCCCTCTTTAGCCCAACCAATAGCATTCAAACACACCATGTGGTTAAGCTTAGTGAGAGTCTGACATGTGTCCCATGTGCTCTTTTAGAATTCCCCTAACTTTGACATTTTTATGCATAGGAAGTTTCTCAAGCAACTTCCTCATTAAGTGTGTAGGTTCTCATTTTGACTCAAGCATCTTACCCCCCATGCATAGGAAGCTTCTCAAGCAACTTCCTCATTAAATGTAACAAGTACCTCAAGTACCTTAGTCATCAAGCATGACAAGCACCTTAGGTGGAGTTCCCACCTCAATCACAGCCTTAGCTTGCTTAAGTTTAGGTCGGGTTCCCACCTCAAGCACAACCCTAGCTTGCTTAAGGTTCCCACCTCAAGCACAGTCTTAGCTTGCTTAAGTTTAGGTTGGGTTCCCACCTCAAGCTCAACCCTAGTTTGCTTAAGGTCAAAGGACTTTTAACACTAACCATTGGAGGTCTTTAATGAAGCTAACCCTAAGGTCTTTTAAGCTTCATTAATTAACCTTGCTCTTTGACATACTGTCTCTCATTTGGTCCCCTTTACCATTGGCCCCGCGTTGAGATAGATCCGTAAGCACATGTCTATATTGTAACCCTTGTTCCTGTTTATTATCCCATATTAAATGATGAGTTTAATGTGAGAAAATCATTTGGGTTGGTTAGATATTAGATATTTAATGACATTGGATGTGAGAGATTGCCCCCAATTATGACAGGAAGCATGTTTGCAAGCTCATTCACAAAGATTCGCCCAACAACATCACGTTGGTTATGACAATCGACAAATGAATTTCAAAACAAAAGTGTACATAAAATACTCTAGATTCTTACTTATTATCAATGAAACAATGAAATGAACACACTAAAAATTGCATGCTACTCTAGAAATGACACATTCCTTTGTATTATAAAAATTGGGGAAGACTGTGCAAACTCTCCCATGCAATATAAGGAGACTTACATGTTTTTTTTTTCCCCAAACATAAAAAGGAAACAACATCTAAAACTGAACATATTTCAAACAATCCAGATCAACAATATATATAAATTCCAACCCTTCTTATGGTTCCCTTGTGAGGTACATGGATCAAAATTGGAGCGTCACGATCGTAACGTACTAGAGATGGTGCCAATCAAAAACAAGAAAACATGCTTTGATAAAAGGTAACAAGCTCTCTCTCTCTCTCTCTATATATATATATATATATATATATATATATATATATATATATATATATATATATATATATGTATTTTTTCTCCATGTATATATACTCTTGTTGAATCTTCAGATGACACAACACTTACACTAATGACAAAAATGCACACTATAAGGTTGAATCAAGGAATTTATACAATCTAAAAGCTAAGGATATATTCAACATATCAAAATTTGGATATGAAGATCGTAGCGTACTAAACAAATTACGGTAACAACAGTCGTGGAAAAAAAGCACAAGCTCTCCCCGCCTCCCTTCAAGCTTTTCTAGGTTCTTGTTTTACAAGCCCAAAATGTAGCAAAGCAGGAGATAACGCTCTTGTTTGACACCACACCTCAAGGCAATGCCTTTTGGCGGTTGAAGCATTAAGGTCTCGCCATCCATATTTTACCCATGGAATGGAATGGGGAAGGCTGTGTTTCTCCGATGTCTGTATCACCTGCGCTACGCGTCTGCTGTGCGATCTCGAGGATTCTGCACAGAGATCATAGAAAGCAAGAATACGACGCCGTCTTTAGCTGCATTGCGTGCACGCTTGGCCGCGGGAGGGCCTGAACTCCAAGATTTTCTTCAAAGCAGGACTCCGGACGAGGATGGAGATACCTATTCTGTGGAGGTCGGCACCAAGAAGAACCCTGTAGCTAAGCCTCCCTGGATGAAGCGCATCATTCCTGGAGGGGACAAGTACACCACTATCAAGGCTAAGCTCCGTGAACTCAACCTGCACACAGTCTGTGAAGAGGCAAAATGCCCTAACATTGGTGAATGCTGGACTGGTGGTGAGACTGGTACCGCTACCGCTACCATAATGATCCTCGGAGACACTTGCACTCGTGGATGCAGGTAAATTAATTCACCTGCCAGCCTTTCCTTTTATTTTCCAGGTGAACTTTCCCATCATTACGTACGTGCAGGTCTCTGAGTGCGTTGTATATGTCCTTTAATCAGACAAGTCACACTTGCAGTAGGGACTGGGGTGGGAATGACAAAGTGGTTACTGAGATTGGGGCAATTATTTTTGGCTAAAGAACTTAACTTGGAAAGTTTTTTTATGTATCTTCCAAGATAGCTTTCTGCTTGAATGACCCATATTCACTGGGCTTGCCTCTTTGTATGTATAGTTGATTTGTTTTGTTTTACTTTTTTAAGCTGTGGGACGAAGAGGGCATATTCTAGTGTGTTTTTAGTATGAGTTCAGTCTTTTGTTTGTAAGAACGTGGCTCTTCTCTCTTTGTCTCTCTATTTTAGCTTTGAGCAGTTCAAATCCTTTATTCACAGGGATAGCGTCTTAGTGCACAATTGATGGAGCTGATAGCTTTTAGAGTACATGAGTTTATTTCTTGTACTCTCCCTTGATTGAATTTGTTAATAGGGAGTGAGGGCTTTCTTGTGGATGTGGCCGGTGAGGTGAGGTAGATGTTTTCTCATTGGCTGGGTATGCGAAGCCACGTCAAGCCTGGGGAGTGGCTCTCTGCGTCTATTTAGCCTCCCCAAGGCTTTGGATACTTTTCCCAGCGTTCACATGGGCTCCTAGGGACCTTAAAGCCCTGCCGTTCTTATGCTTGCCCTATATTTTCCCTGCGTGGGCCGGTTAGTAGCCTTGGAGAGGCCCTACATATGGGGCAAGGGGGTATCACTCGCCTGGCAGGCGCTCTGAAAAAGCAATCGACATGAGTGTGGAAATCTTGGCGTTCTTTATCAAGTTCAGACAAATTTGTCCTATTCTCATCATTCATCTCTCTCAAAAAGATCGAGTAAACAAACAAACAGGATTTTATTAATTTTGAAATGACCGAAACGAATACAATAGGGACAGACTCGCCCTTAAGTTATACATCAAGTACAATGGTTCTGCCTTTCTCTGTGGTCAAAGTCGCTTCTCTCGCCCGATAGTCGACCACGGCGTTGTTCTTGTGGTACCAGGGAATTCCCAAGAGGACATCACAACCTTCCAAAGGCATTATGTAGAAGTCCTCATGTCCCAAATACCACCCTGACAATGCAACCGAAGTTTGCCAATGACAGGTGTAATGGCTACGTCCCTGCCGAGGGCCGCTAGAACTGCCTCTGCTAGTCGTCCCATCCGATCAGGTGTGATCTCGAACGCGACGCCAATTCAGGTGAAATGAAGTTGACCTTGGCTCCTCCATCAAAGAAGATCAGGGCTTCTTGGTCTTTCACTTTGCCCCATGCTCGGTAAAGTTCTGTACTCTCGTCCATCGTGCTTGGTTCAGTACCCAAGCAATCTGGAACCAGTCCTGTTTTCATCTTGCCTTTTCGTCCACGTTGCTCAGCTGCTCTCAAACCCTCTGGCTTGTCTTCATCCTTGTCACTCTGTTCTTTCGGTGCCTTTTTAGGGCACTTAGCGGAGATGTGCCTAGTTTCCCCGCATCCAAGGCACTCCCCCTCTTTGATGTAGAGAGTTCTGTCTCTCGAGGAGTGAGTTTGGGTCAGCCAGCGTTTTCAGATTCAGCCCGCTGTCCGCAGATTTTAGCATCTGTTTTTAGTGCATCGTCGTCGCCATCGCTGTCTTCGCTGAAACAGTGTCAGAATACAGCAGAAGTCGGCGTTCTGCAGATTTCAGCCCGTCCTTGTCGTCGTCATCATTGTGGTCGACATCGTCGGCAAGTCCATTGCATCTAGACCATTGTACTAGATTGTGCAATCAATAGCATAGGGGGCCCCTTGGAGGAGGGTTTGAGAACCGTCTTGTGTCGTATTCTCTCTCTCTCTCTCTCTCTCTCTCTCTCTCTCTCTTAGTCACAGCACCTTCATTCACAATGTCTTTCACTTTGTTTGTGATCATTGCACTCTCTCATTAAAGGACAAAAGGCTCTCCCTTCCGCAAGTAAAAAGGAACCCTTGAGCACAGTTCGGAGTACTCATCTTGAGCAAAGTTGAACATTCACTTCCGTTGTACCTTACATTGGTATCAGAGCTTTGATAGTGTTCTGTATCACTCGAGGAAAGAACCACGACTTTTTTTTGCTTGTAGCGGACGCACTTAACCCAAGTCCACTTGGGCGTGTTGATTACTAGTGATTTTGAAGAGTGACAGGTAACCCAAGAAAGAAGGGCTTGTAAGTTGTCCGGCCTCCCCTTGTTTCTCTTTTCACTCATTGAGAGCGAACCGTGCACTTAGCGGCCAGCCAATCGACATGAGGTGGGAAAAAGCAACCTTGGTGTGAGCGTAAGGCCGCCAAGGGGTGCGCCTGCAGGGAAGAGTTGAGCTCGGGTAAGAGAAAAGCCTTCTCTAACTCAGATTGCAAGCTAAAGATGTAACAGACTTGGACACTCCAAGTCAAGAATCAACCGCGACAGCACCAAATAACCACTTCAAAACAAGTCACAGATCACAATAGATGTATACTGGCCCGGCGGAGTTTCGTGCCTAGAGATATTGGCCCCAAAGACTGGCGTCCCTTTCGGTATTTCTTTTTATATTAATCAAATCAAAGTACAAGAGAGTGGCTAGGGTTTCACTCTCAGACTCTGCGTCCAGATACTCTGAGAAGTGAGGCCCTCACCACTAATTTAAAGGTTACAAGGGATGCCCAAAAGCAGAGCCCCAAAAGCTTCAAAATCAAAAGCCCTGAAAGCAAAAGCTCTTTTCTCTCTCTCACAGAGAGTTTCTGAAAGCAAAAGCAAACTCTCTCTCTCTCTCTCTCTCTCAATGAGAGCAATAAAAAGCAATTATGCTTTTCTGGCCAAAAGCTGAGATTTGCGTCGCTCAAAAATATCCCTTTTTTTTTTTGGTTGACTTCCGCGATTTCCCAAAATTAGGGTTTGTGGCAGAAATTAGGGTTTGCAGTTTTTTAAGGGTTTTTGGCAGAAATTAGGGTTTCTGCTGTCTGCCATGTCATCACTTTGTGACATACCCCCCTCTTGAAAGCATTGTAATCGACCGCGATTACGCCTGCAAAATCGACAAAAGCCATAAACCGTCTTAGCAGACACTGACTGTTAGTACCTACGTACTAGGGACACATATCTAGCACATGTACCAAATCGACAGTCACATCACACGACATCACTAGACATCACAGGACATCACATGACATTCAACATTCATTCGGATCTTAGACCATGATTTATCGGCAATGTAGCTAGCAATCACATCTAGGTCCAATCGGGACCTCATCGATGTCCGATTGACTAACCCCTATTGCAACCATGTCTATTCGAGGTTAGTCAGACCAAAATGTTGCAGTCATTTCGGCTATCAGTTCCTGTACTCAAAAGAAGTCAAGAACAAATCAGTATCATTATCAGGAATTCCATTTCATGAAGTCATCCAGTAGAATACTATCAGCTCTCAGTATCCCTGAAGCTCAAAGAGACATCAGTGACTTTAGTATCAAAATCAAGGAATCTGTTGACAAAGGAGCGGAGTAACTCCCCTCTTGTGCATCCCACTGCACCAGATCTTCGGCCAAGCTGAATTTTTGGTTTCCGTTTGGAGTAGACTATGCTATACCGAAACATCGAGGTAAAGTTTCACAATCTAAGGAGTATTTGCTAGGTCCTCCTCCTCCATCCACTTCGCATCAAATGCAGGAAAGTTCTTGAACTTAACCAAGAACCGCCTTCGGACTTTACCTTTCTTCGTATCCCTCTGTGCCAAAATCTGTTCAGAAACAAGGGTCTCCTCGTTTTCTTCCACTTCGGGTTGCTCATCGGGCTCCTCATCATCAGGCACATCACCCCTAAAAGGTTTCAAGAGACTCACATGCAATGCATTGTGAATCCTCCAAGTATCTGGCAGTTTCAATCGGAAGGAGACATCATTTATCTTTTCAGTTATCTTGAAAGGTCTATATTATCGCATACTAAGCTTTGGAAAAAGCCTCTCCTTTCCCTTTTCCTTTCGTAGGCATGCCTTCTCAAAACGTAAGATCACCCAATTATCCTCCTTCAATTTCAAGTCGCGACGATGGCGATCCGCTGCTTTTTTCTGTCGTTCTTGAGACTCTTGCAAAGTCTCGCGAACTTTGGCAAAAGCCGTATCCAAATCTCGCGAACATTCATCCGCTTCAAATATCTAATCTTTCGTGCTCAGGAAGGATGGAACCTTCGCAGCACTTTCAACAATCTCAAATGGCCTCTTTCCCGTCGAAGAGTGTATCGTGTTATTGTAGGCAAATTCCACCAAAGGTAAGTTCTTTTCCCATTGAGTCTTCTGATTCGAGATACAAGACTTCAATAAATCTAAAACCACTGAATTGGCAATCTCAGATTGCCCGTCAGTCTGCAAGTGGAACGATGGCGAGAACTGCAACTGCGTGCCAATGTTCTCCCAAATTGCCTTCCAAAACAAACTCATAAATCTGGGGTCTCTGTCGGAGACAATCGTCTCGGACGCGCCATGTTATCGGAAAATCATCGTGATCATTCTGTGTTCTCAGGAGATCAAAAATGAAATCCATTTCAATATTTTCCTAGGGGCGGGTGGGTATGGATAAAGGCTATAACAATTCATGTGTCTTATGCCAGTCAAACTTGACCTTCTGGCATACTGCGCACAAACTCTTCCACATCCTTTTTGAGTCTCGGCCAAAAGAAGTATCTCTCTACCCCTTTCATGGTGGTAGCAATGCCGCGGTGACCCATAAAAGGTGGACAGTGGCATTCAGTCATAACCTTTGCCTTCAACGGTTGTGTAACGCACAACATAGTCTTTTTCATCGAGTAGCCTTCCCGAAGGGAGTATCCAGCTACTATCTCCCCATCCCGTATTCGTGTGAAAAATATCTGCAAAATCTGTATCTGTGGCATATTGATCGACCATATCCTTGAAGCTCCTATGATGTATCGCGGAAATAGCCAGAACCAACGGCGTCCGAGACAAAGCATCTGCCACCACATTCTTCTGTCCCTGCATGTGGACAATCTAGAAGTGAAACTGTGACAAGATGTTCGCCCACCGCATCTGCTTTTCCGAAAGCTGAATCTGTGACAAGAAGTAGCGTAAACTCTGATGGTCTGTAAAGACAGTAAAATCCGCTCCGAGTAGGTAATGTCGCCACTGAGTAAGAGCATGGATAACCGCCAAAATCTCTCATATATCTGTGCTGTCATCTCCGGCCTAGAGAACAATCGGCTCTCGTAAGCAATGACATGGCCTTCTTGCATCAAGACTGCACCCCAGACTATGACCACAAGCATCACAATATACTTCAAATGACTTTTGCAAGTCCGGCAAAGTCAAAATAGGTCCTGTAGTCAATTTCTCTTTCAAGGTCTGAAAGGCAGTCACCTCTGTGGATCCCCACGAGAAAGGTACTCCTTTCTGTGTCAAGATATGCAAAGGGGAAGCATCCTCTGCAAAGTTTCGTATGAACCGCCTGTAGTACGAAGACAGTCCCAAGAAGCTTCTAACTTCATGGACATTCCTCAAATCGGGCCAATCACGGATAGTCTCTATCTTGGCCGGGTCCATTTGAAATCTTGCTCTGCTGACACAATGTGTCCCAAAAAGTGTATCTCTGGTAGGAAAAATTCACTTTTCTTTGCATTAATCACTAACGTGTGATCTCGTTATGCCTGAAAGACTTGAAGCAGATGATCTCTGTGTTCTGCTCCATTCTTGGAGAAAACAATGATGTCGTCAAAGAAAGTGCTAACAAATAGCATGTACTCTCGAAAAATCTTGTCCATCATCCGGTTAAATGTCGCAGGAGCATTGGTTAAGCCAAGAGGCATCACCAAAAACTCAAATAACCCAAAAGTCGTCCGAAAAGCTGTCTTGTAGACATCTTTTGGCGTTATCCTGATCTGATGAATCCGCTCTTCAAGTCAATCCTGCTAAAGCACGAGGATCCTTGTAACCTGTCGAGTATATCATCGATCCTAGGAATCGGAAATTTGTTCTTGATGGTGATTTTGTTGAGAGCTCTATAATCGATGCACATTCTCCAAGATCCGTCTTCTTTAAAACCAACAACATTGGAGAGCAATACGGTGAAGTACTAGGTTGGACAAGACACTTTTCCAAGAGGCCTTTCACTTGGTTCATAATCTCTTCATTCTGTGCTCGGCTCACACGGTAAGGTGGCCGATTCGGTGGCGTGCTTCCAGGTATTAGATCAATGGTTTGATCTTCAGGCCCTCCGAAAAGCAATCGGCATGAGTGTGGAGAAAAATCTTAGCGTTCTTTTGATCAGGTCAAAACATATTCAACCTTTATTCATCGTTCAGTTTTCTCCCAAAAGAATGACTAAGAAACTGAAGTTCATCAAGTACAATCTCTAAGCCCTTCATTTGTTAAAGTCGCTTTCTCGGCTCGGTAACCAACCATGGCGTAGTTCTTGTGGTACCAAGGGATCCTGAGTAGAACGTCACTCGCGTGCTCTGAACACCCCATCCGGGTGCCAATCGAACTACCTCCGCCTGTGGCGTCAGTCTGTCGGGCGTAATTCCAAATCGAGCCGCCAATACCAAGTGAAAAGAAGTTGGCCTTGGCTCCTTCAAAAGAGCTCCCTGATCCTTCACTTTGCCCCAAAAGCGGCAAAGTTTGTACTTACATTCATTCATTAGATTCGGTGCAAGTCCCACGCCATGTGGTACCGGTTCTGCTTTTCTATCTGCGTTTTTTGCCACATTCCTCAGCTGCTCTTCAACTCTCAGGCCTGTCGTCGTCTTTATCATTCTGTTCTTTCTGTGCCTTTTTAGGGCACTTCGCGGATATATGTCCATGTTCCCCTCATCCAAAGCACTTCCCCTCTCTGATGAAGCGAGCTCTCTCCTCAGGAGTAAGCTTGGGTCGTGCATCCTTTTTCTCTGGGTTGCTCTTTTTCTTTCTACTTTCATTCCTAGAAGTCTGTTCGGCTCGTTGTGTCATGTTCTCATCTGTGGGGTAAGTCAGACTGCCAGAGTGAATCGCAAAGCCCCGCTTCGCATGACTCATCAACTTCTGAATAGAAGCTGACTTCTGTTCCAAGCAGTGATCTCAGATCTCTGTAGGTAGACCCAAGGTAAACCGCTCAATCTGTTCTCTGAACGAGATCTTCTTGAATGAAGAGGCGGGTAGAAAAGAGCTCCAGAATCTTTCACAATAAGCATTGATTGTATCTTTCTTGGTCATCCTAAGATGGTTCCAAGCAGCTCGTATATCTCGTTCATATTCTTGCATCAACCAAGAAGAAATAAAAAGCTTCTTAAATTTCAGCCATTTAATTGGCGCAGTCTTGTTTAAAAGAAGCGTGGACCACCAAGTACGAGCATTCCTCTTAAAGTAAGAGGCAGCTCTCCGAATCTTGGAGTGCTCTGAATAGCGTTCTCCCGCGAAAGCAATGTCAAACTGCTGTATAAAAGACAAAGCCTTCGAAGCATCTGAGTATCCTGAAAAAGTATCAAACTTGATCGAGTGGCCACCTTCCTTAAACTCTCGAACTTTCTTGCTTTTATCTTCGAGAAAGTCATACTGGTTAGCTTTGTAAAAAAAATTCTTCTTGTTCGCATAAAAGTTTCCGTCATCGGAATCTGAGCTGTCTGTAGACGAGTCCTCAGTAGAACTGTCAGTCTCTGAGCGAGATGTAGCCTTTTTCTTGCCCTTTCCGAAGCTTTGTTTCTTGCTTTGCTTTTTGCTTTTTCTGTCTTCTTGGCTTGAGTCTGAAGAGCTAGAAGAACTGTCAGAAGAAGAAGAAGAACTGAGTAAGCCTTCAAAGTTGACACGCTTCTTCTGTTTCTTTGGCTTGTCGAATGTCGAGCGACGACCCAAATATCCCGGGAGTCAGTGCCTTTCTTCTGCTTTTTGCCGTGCTTTTTTGTCTTTCTTTTGCACGTCGAAAAGCTGAGCAATCCGTGCATCAACCACGTTCTCCAGTTCCTTCTCCGTATATTTCTTGGAGGCAGAAGGTTTCTTGAGAGCGGGTTTTGGGAGTGGAGTTGTGGTTCTTTGCCACTCTGTCTGTACCTCTTCCAAAGAGGTCTGGTTCATATATTTTGCCATCTTCGGGTCCTTGGCAAAATTGAGCATCATCTTTGTTGCATCGCCAATCAATTGACGACGCTCCCATCTCTTGCTGCTCCGCCTGAGTAGGCCTAGGCGGGCCATACTCCGTGCCGGAATCTTCGTTGTGATCCTTGTCCGCATCTCCAGATGTAGAGGGAGTCGACTAATCATTGCCTGAAGCCATAGGTGCTGCAGGAAAAAAATATTGGGGATCGGATTTCCCGTAGAAGAGAAATCGGTCGTGCTCTGATACCACTGTAACAGACTTAGACACTCCAAGTCAAGAACCAACCGCGACAGCACCAAATAACCACTTCAAAACAAGTCACAGATCACAATAGATGTACACTGGCCCGACGGAGTTCCGTGCCTAGAGATATTGGCCCCAAAGACTAGCGCCCCTTTCGGTATTTCTTTTTATATTAATCAAATCAAAGTGCAAGAGAGTGGCTAGGGTTTCACTCTCAGACTCTGCGTCCAGATACTCTGAGAAGTGAGGCCCTCACCACTAATTTAAAGGTTACAAGGGATGCCCAAAAGCAGAGCCCCAAAAGCTTCAAAATCAAAAGCCCTGAAAGCAAAAGCTCTTTTCCCTTTCTCACAGAGAGTTTCTGAAAGCAAAAGCAAATTCTCTCTCTCTCTCTCTCTCTCTCTCTCTCTCTCTCTCTCTCTCTCTCTCTCTCTCTCTCTCTCTCTCTCTCTCTCTCTCTGCGCGCTGCCCATCCCCAGCTGTAGCAGTGCGTGGCACAGCCGCTGCTGCAGCCCCACCTGCCACTGCCGCCCCTTGCTGCCCTGCGTGTCCGCGCGCTGCCCACCCCCAGCTGTAGCAGTCCGCGGCACAGCCGCTGCTTCAGCCCCACCTGCCACTGCCGCCCCTGCCGCCGCTGCCATTCGCTGCCGACTCCCCCTGTTGCGTCGCTCCCGCCATTGCCCCCGCCTGCTGTTGCCGCCTGCTGTTGAACTGCCCCCAGCCTCCCCCTCACACAGCCATCTCTCTCTCTCTCTCTCACACACACACACACACACACACGGATACATACCCACACACACACTACACACATACACGCATACATACACGTACTCCCCTTCTCCCCTCTTCTTCACAATATGAAGAGAGGGTAGCTCCGAATACAACTATGTCTTCCCCCATCATCAAGACGCCGAAATCGACAATGAAGACAACCTTCATGCTCACGAACAAGAGGCTTGCACAATTGGAGAAGGACATGAAAGAATGGTGGATGGAGAGAGAGATATGGAGGGAGGAGAAAGCCACCTTCATCAAGCTATGGAACGAAGAAAAAGAGGACATGAGAGCGGAAATCCAAAACCTCAAAGAGGAGAAGGAGAGAAGGGCACGGGAGAACGAGAAGGAGAGGGAGAGATGGAGGAAAGAGCAAGAAGAGATGAAGGCACAAATCGACCTCCTTCATGCTTCCATCACATCCCTCACCCCCGAGGAAGGAGAGATTAAAGAGGAGGCTAAGGAAGCCCTCAAGGAGGAGATCACCAAAGCCCTCACCGCAAGCATTGAGGACAAATTAGAAGCCACCAAAGAAGGATGGGTCGAAGTGGTCAAAAAGAATATCAAGAAGGTAGCAAGAGAGGAAGCCCAAAAAGATGAGGTACTCATCGTACACACAACCATCGAGGAGGAGAAAATGCGACAAGCTCGCCGTCTCAATGTGCGAGTGACCGGCATCAAAGAAGAAGAAGGGTCCACACCCGAGAGCGATGGGAAAGCCTTATGCAAGAAAGTGGGATACAAGGAAGAAGAGATCCCTTTCTCCAAAGTTTGGAGAGCCGGCAAAGATCCAAAGAAGAGAGCTCTCATCCTCCAATTCGCCTCCGAGGAGTCTCGAACTTCTTTCCTCCGAAAGAGGGTCATCTTGAGAGGGCTAGAAGGCCCCCCGATTTATCTTGATGATGACCTCACAAAGATGCAACAAGATCACCGCCGCACGTGCATGCCTAGAGTCCACCAGGCCCGCAAAGAAGGGAAGAAGGCAGTATATCGAGATGGTAGGGTTATCATTGATGGCAAGACCATCGCATAGGGACTCGCGGCCTGTGGGACACACGAGGAGATTCATGTCACGGTTTGGAATTGCAATGGAGACCTATGGACACACCCAGAGAGACTTGAGGAGGTGATGAGAGGTCGAGACATCATTCTACTTACAGAGACACACGAGAGCCCAGAGAGAGGGTTACCACGGATACATGGTTTCCAATGGGAGTCTCTACATCGGGGATGTATGCGCCAGCACACCACTCGCGGTTCAGGAGGAGTGGCTATACTTTTTAGACAGGGGCTTCACAGCAGACTACAGATTGTTGCCCGGGACCCACAGGCCCGATACATGTGGATTCGCCTCGAGCTCTCACGAGACAGGATCGTCTACATTGCCCTTTGCTACTTTGCTCCCACAGGCTCCAGATTCGCCCCTATTGAGCAGGAGTCACCGTACGCATGCCTCACGGAGGAGATTATGGAGTACTCCACACTGGGTGAAGTCTTCCTTATGGGAGACTTCAATGCTCGTACGCGCAGTGAGCAGTGTGAGACATATGACCACGAGGACCCAGAGGCACTACACACTCTAGATGAGGAGGCTACTATGAGAGATACAGCAGACAGAGCTCCAGTCACAGCCTACGGACGACACCTACTTCGACTTGGCTCCCAGCACCGTCTCGTTATTTATAACGGGATGGCCCAGTGGCCCACCTCAGGGGGCCTGACTTGTATGCCACATGGAGTTACAGAGGGAGGGGGGAGTACAGTCGACTATATTATGGGACCCAGGGAGGCTACACACCTTATCACATCCTTCACCATTCCACCCATACCCATCGGAGCCGACCACACATACCTCTCTTTCTCCATCACCGGAGATACCATCCCACATAGCTCCACAGCACACACTCCACACACCACCATCCATTTCACACATGAGCTAGCCTCTCTTTACTCAGCCGAGGTCGAGCATGGCCTATGCCTCCTCCACCCATCCACACCACTCTCAGTTCTCACATCACATATCTCTTCCGTTCTCCACACTTCAGCTATTAGCTCTTTTCCACACACCACTCACACAGGACGCACTCCCCCCCCCGGGACTATGCCTCAGAACCGCTGGTATGATGATGAGTGCAGAGAGTTATACCGACGCCTCCGTGCACGGCGAGCCTTAGGAGAGATCACAGAGAGAGAGGCCAGACGAGATATGAAGACGCTGACACGCCAAAAGCGGCGAGCATTCGAAGAGGCACAGGAGCTTGAGCTATACTGCCTATTCATGAGCATAGATAGCGCGACGGCATGGCGCACCCTGCGCGAGCCACGTCCGACCACAGCTATTGAGGATCCACAGATATGGCATGATTATGCAGAGCGCCTCTATGAGGTGCCAGGGCAGCCTCCTATCCCACAGCCACATGAGCCACGCCCCACGTGCTCCTCCTTCTTTACAGCAGAGATGGTAGAGAGGGCCATACGCCGCATGCAGCACAGACGATCAGCTGACCACACTGGATTACAGAGTGAGCACATCATTTATGCGGCCTCCACTATAGCCCCGTTGATTGCACATGTCTTCAACCGGGCTATAGGGGAGGGCTTCCCAGAGGAGTGGACACAGCACACCATAGTGCCTATCCACAAATCTGGCGACACCCTGGACCCAGGGAACTACAGGACTATCATGATTGGCCACACGATGGCCAAACTATATGGAGCAGTACTTGAGGCACAGCTTAGCTGCTACGCAGAGACCGAGGGTTTACGAGCTCCAGGCCAGGCAGGTTTCAGACGAGCTTTCTCCACCACTGACCACATCTTCGTTCTGCGCTGCCTCATTGATGGGGCAAAGGCGCGGAAGAAGAGGCTTTACTGCTGCTTTGTGGATTTCCGCAAGGCCTTTGACACAGTCCCACGCGAGAGACTCTTCCAGCGCCTTCACAGCATTGGGGTACCGACAGAGATGATTTGGGCCATATATACTCTCTACGAGAGGGTGACGGGTCGGGTTCGTTGCCCAGGCGGCTTTTCAGAGACCATTGCTAGCACCATTGGTGTTAAGCAAGGATGCCCACTCTCCCCGACACTCTTTGGGCTCTACATCGACGAGATCTCCGACTACATACTACGAGCAGGGGGAGAGGGGAGCGACTTGGCAGGTACTCCGGTCCACATCATGTTATATGCTGATGATATTGTGTTGATTTCAGAGTCACCCGAGGGCTTGCAACGCCATCTTGAGGCCTTGGACGAATTCAGCACACACAAGGGGTTGACTGTGAACCTTGGCAAAACCAAGGTCATGATCTTTCACACATCCAATGCAGTGAGGAGCGCTGCCACCTTCACAGCAGCAGGAGGACAGGTTGATGTAGTCACCTCCTATGTCTATCTTGGCATCACATTCACCAGCCTACCAGGACCCTTCACTATGAGGCAGGCTGCTGCTGACAGGCTCACCCGAGGATATGCAGCTCTGACCATGCTAGAGCGGAGATGCCACCAGGCACACTTTCAGGAGCCCCGCACGAAGGGCTGGCTTTTTGACACCTTAGTCACCCCGGCCCTGATGTACTCGGCGGCAGTATGGGCACCAGGATTGACGGATGACCAGTGGACACAGCTTGAGAGGCCACAGGTATGTATGATCTCACGCTTGCTCCGCAGCAAGAAGACAGTGCCACATGACATTATTAGAGCCGAGCTCGCCACACCACCTATGGTTGTAGAGGCATTATTCCAGATAGTCTGCTTCATCCAGAGGATGAGAGAGCTACCTCCTGACAGACTTACTCGTAGAGCATTTGAGGCAGCTATACAGCTATCAGAGAGTGGGCATGCGAGAGCTTGGTACTCACAGGTCAGAGCATGGTTTGAGGGACACGGTCTTGACATGGAGAGCCTACCACCATTCCAGTACGACCCCCACTCACCATCTGTTCACCTCTCTCGCAGTGAGAGAAACTTGGTATTGAGACAGGATCTGTGGCAGCTATACACTAGGAGAGTCTGGGAGTCACCTGGCTTGGGGACGAGGATGTCAGATTAGAGAGACCAGTTTCTCACCATATTGTCTGGGGGGTTCATACAGAGACCACGCTATATGGACACATATATGCCACATAGCTCACGGGTGGCGATTGGTCAGCTGAGAGTGGCTTCACACAGGTTAGAGATTGAGATCGGGAGACATACTGGTGTTCCCAGGGAGGAGCGAGTCTGCAGAGCCTGCACAGAGGAGGTGGAGAGTGAGGAGCACTTTGTATGTAGATGCAGAGCATACACTGAGATCAGAGGCAGATATGAGGCCTTATTCAGAGGACAGCCCACTCTCCGAGAGATCATGGACTCTCGAGATCAGAGACAGCTCGAACGTTTCTTACTAGAGATACAGAGCCATCGGGACACACTACTACAGCCACGCACAGCTACACAGACAGAGGGGAGACAGTCGCAGCTCACAGTGTCACAAAGTGATGACGTGGCGGACAGCAGAAACCCTAATTTCTGCCAGAAACCCTAAAATTCCTGCAAACCCTAATTTTTGCCAAAACCCTAAATTCCGGAAATCGCGGAGGCGGATTATTATTATTATTATTATTATTATTTTTTTTTTTTGGAAAATGATGAGCGACGCGAATTTTGTTGTTGCTTTTTTTTATAAAAAAAGAGAAAAGACTCTCAAGAGAGAGAGAGAACTGATGCTTTTGATTTTAAAAGCTTTTGGGGCTCTGCTTTTGGGCATCCCTTGTAACCTTTAAATTAGTGGTGAGGGCCTCACTTCTTAGAGCATCTGGACGCAGAGTCTGAGAGTGAAACCCTAACCGCTCTCTTGTACTTTGATGATTGATTAATACAAAAAGAAATACCGAAAGGGGCGCCAGTCTTTGGGGCCAATATCTCTAGGCACGGAACTCCGCCGGGCCAGTGCAAATCTATTGTGATCTGTGAATTGTTTTGAAGTGGTTATTTGGTGCTGTCGCGGTTGATTCTTGACTTGGAGTGTCCAAGTTTGTTACAGTGGTATCAGAGCACGGCCGATTTCTCTTCTACGGGAAATCCGATCCCCGAATTTTTTTTTTCCGCGGCACCTATGGCTTCAGGCAATGATCAGTCGACTCCCTCTGCATCTGGAGATGCGGGCTGGGATCACAACGAAGATTCAGGCAGAGAGTATGGCCCGCCTTGGCCTACTTAGGCGGAGCGGCGAGAGATAGAGCGTCGCCAGTTGATCAGCGATGCAACAATGATGATGCTCAATTTTGCCAAGGAAGCGAAGATGGCAAAATATATGAACCAGACCTCTTTGGAAGAGGTACAGATGGAGTGGCAGAGAACCACAACACCACTCCCGAAACCCGCTCTCAAGAAACCTTCTACCTCCAAGAAATATACGGAGAAGGAACTGGAGAACGTGGTTGATGCACGGATTGCTCAGCTTTTCGACGTGCAAAAGAAAGGCAAAAAGCACGGCAAAAAGCAGAACAAAGGTACTGACTTCCCGGGATATTTGGGTCGTCAGTCGACATTCGACAAAGCAAAGAAACGGAAGAAGCGTGTTCGATTTGAAGGAGTACCCAGTTCTTCTTCTTCTTCTTCTGACAGTTCTTCTAGCTCCTCGGATTAGAGCGAAGAAGATAGAAAAAAAAGCAAAAAGCGAAGCAAGACACAAAGCTTCGGAACGGGCAAGAAAAAGGCAAAGAAGGCTACATCTCGCCCAGAGACTGACAGTTCTACTGAGGACTCATCTACAGACAGCTCAGATTCCGATGACGGAAAGTTTTATGCGAACAAGAAGAATTTTTACAAAGCCAACCAGTATGACTTTCTCGAAGATAACAGCAAGAAAGTCCGAGAGTTTAAGGAAGGTGGCCACTCGATCAAGTTTGATACTTTTCAGGATACTCAGATGCTTCGAAGGCTTTGTCTCTTATACAGCAGTTTGACATCGCTTTCGCGGGAGGACGCTATTCAGAGCACTCCAAGATTCGGAGAGCTGCCTCTTACTCTGAGGGGAATGCTCGTACTTGGTGGTCCACGCTTCTATTAAGCAAGACTGTGCCAGTTACATGGCTGAAATTCAAGAGGCTTTTTATTTCTTCTTGGTTGACTCAAGAGTTTGAGCGAGATATACGAGCTGCTTGGAACCATCTCCGGATGACCAAGAGCGATACAGTGAATTCTTATTGTGAAAGATTCTGGAGCTCTTTTCTACCCGCCTCTTCATTCAAGAAGATCTCGTTCAGAGAACAAATTGAGCGGTTTACCTTGGGTCTACCTACAGAGATCCGAGATCACTGCTTGGAACAGAAGTCAGCTTCTATTCAGGAGTTGATGAGTCATGCGAAGCGGGGCTTTGCCATTCACTCTGGCAGTCTGACTTACCCCACAGATGAGGCCATGACACAACGAGCCAAACAGACTTCTGGGAATGAAAGTAGAATGAAAAAGAGCAACCCAGAGAAAAAAAAAGGATGCACGACCCAAGCTTACTCCTGAGGAGAGAGCTCGCTTCATCAGAGAGGGGAAGTGCTTTGGATGCGGGAAACATGGACATATTTCCGCAAAGTGCCCTGATAAGGCACAGAAAGAACAGAATGATAAAGACGACGACAGGTCTGAGAGTTCGAGAGCAGCTGAGGAATGTGGCAGAAAAGGCAGATAGAAAAGCAGAACTGGTACCTCATGGCGTGGGACTTGCACCGAATCAAATGAATGAAAGTACAAACTTTGCCGTTTTTTTTTGGGGCAAAGTGAAGGATCAAGAAGCTCTTTTGAAGGAGCCAAGGCCAACTTCTTTTCACTTGGAATTGGCGGCTCGATTTGGAACTGCGCCCGACAGACTGACGCCACTGGCGGAGGTAGTTCGACTGGCACCCGGATGGGATGTTGCCATTACACCGAGCATTGGCAAACTTCGTTTGCAATGACAGGGGTGTTCAGGGCACGTGAGTGACGTTCTACTCGGGATCCCTTGGTACCACAAGAACTACGCCGTGGTTGACTACCGGGCCGAGAAAGCGACTTTGATAAATGAAGGGCTTAGAGATTGTACTTGATGAACTTCAGTTTTCTTTTTCTTACTCATTCTTTTGGGAGAACTGAACCATGGATAAAAGTTGAATATGTTTTGACCTGAAGAAAAGAACGCCAAGATTTTTTTCTCCACGCTCATGCCGATTGCTTTTGAGAGGGCCTGAAGATCATACCATTGATCTGATATCTGGAAGCACACCACCGAATCGGCCACCTTATTGTGTGAGCCGAGTACAGAATGAAAAGATTATGAACTCAGTGAAAGACCTCTTGGAAAAGGGTCTTGTCCAGCTTAGTACTTCACCGTATTGCTCTCCAGTGTTGTTGATTTTGAAGAAAGACAGATCTTGGAGAATGTGCATCGATTATAGCACTCTCAACGAAATCACCATCAAGAACAGATTTCCGATTCCTAGGATCGATGATATACTCGACAGGTTACAGGGATCCTCGTGCTTTAGCAGGATTGACTTGAAGAGTGGATATCATCAGATCAGGATAGCGCCAGGAGATGTCTACAAGACAGCTTTTCGGACGACTTTTGGGTTATTTGAGTTTTTGGTGATGCCTTTTGGCTTAACCAATGCTCCTGCGACATTTAACCGGATGATGGACAGGATTTTTCGAGAGTACAGGCTATTTGTTGGCACTTTCTTTGACGACATCATTGTTTTCTCGAAGAATGAGGCAGAACACAGAGATCATCTGCTTCAAGTCTTTTAGGCATTACGAGATCACACGCTAGTGATTAATGCAAAGAAAAGTGAATTTTTTCCTACCATGGATACACTTTTTGGGACACATTGTGTCAGCAACACAACAGGAGTGCAAATGGACCCGGCCAAGATAGAGACTATCCGTGATTGGCCCGATTTGAGGAATGTCCATGAAGTTAGAAGCTTCTTGGGACTATGTTCATACTACAGGCGGTTCATACGAAAGTTTGCAGAGGTTGCTTCCCCTTTGCATATCTTGACACAGAAAGGAGTACCTTTTTCGTGGGGACCCACAGAGGTGACTGCCTTTCAGACATTGAAAGAGAAATTGACTACGGGACCTATTTTGACTTTGCCGGACTTGCAGAAGTCATTCGAAGTATATTGTGATGCTTGTGGTCGTAGTCTGGGTGCGGTCTTGATGCAAGAAGGCCATGTCATAGCTTACGAGAGCCGTTTGTTCTCTAGGCCGGAGATGACAGCACAGATTTATGAGAAAGAGCTTTTGGCGGTTATCCATGCTCTTACTCAGTGGCGGCATTACCTACTCGGAGCGGATTTTATTGTCTTTACAGACCATCAGAGTTTGCGCTACTTCTTGTCACAGAAGCAGCTTTCGGAAAAGCAGATGCGGTGGGCGAACATCTTGTCACAGTTTCACTTCCAGATTGTCCATGTGCAGGGACAGAAGAATGTGGTGGCAGATGCTTTGTCTCGGAAACCGTTGGTGCTGGCTATTTCCGCGATACATCATAGGAGCTTCGAGGATATGGTCGATCAGTGTGCCACAGATACAGATTTTGCAGATATTTGCACACGGATACGGGATGGGGAGACAGTAGCTGGATACTCCCTTTGGGAAGGCTACTTGATGAAAAAGACTATGTTGTGCGTTACACAGCCGTTGAGGGAAAAGGTTATGACTGATTGCCACTGTCCACCTTTTACGGGTCACCGCAGCATTGCTACCACCATGAAAGGGGTAGAGAGAGATTTCTTTTGGCGGAGACTGAAGAAGGATGTGGAAGAGTTTGTGCGCAGTTGCTTGGTATGCTAGAAGGTCAAGTTTGACAGGCATAAGGCACAGGGATTGTTACAGCCTTTACCCATACCCACCCACCCGCCCCTGGGAAAATATTGAAATGGATTTCATTTTTTTTTATCTCCGGAGAATACAGAATGATCACGATGATTTTCCGATTACATGGCACGCCTGAGACGATTGTCTCCGACAGAGACCCCAGATTTATGAGTTTGTTTTGGAAGGCAATTTGGGAGAACATTGGGACGCGGTTGCAGTTCTCGTCATCGTTCCACTTGCAGACTGACGGGCAATTTGAGATTGCCAATTCAGTGATTTTAGATTTATTGAAGTCTTGTATCTTGCATCAGAAGACTCAATGGGAAAAGAACTTACCTTTGGTGGAATTTGCCTACAATAACACGATACACTCTTCGACGGGGAAGACGCCATGAGAGATTGTTGAAACTGCTGCGAAGGTTCCATCCTTCCTGAGCACGAAAGATTAGAAATTTGAAGCGGATGAATATTCGCGAGATTTGGATACGGCTTTTGCCAAGGTTCACGAGACTTTACAGAAGTCTCAAGAACGACAGAAAAAGGCAGCGGATCGCCATCGTCGCGACTGGAAACTGAAGGAGGATGATTGGGTGCTCTTACTTTTGAGAAGGCACGCCTAAGAAAAAAAAAAGAGGGAAAGGAGAGGCTTTTTCCAAAGCTTAGTATGTGATACTACGGACCTTTCCAGATTACTGACAAGATAAATGATGTCTCCTTCCGATTGAAACTGCCAGATACTCGGAGGATTCATAATGCATTGCATGTGAGTCTCTTGAACCCTGTTAAGGGTGATGTGCCTGATGATGGGGAGCCTGATGAGCAACCCGAAGTGGAAGAAAACGAGGAGATCCTTGTTCCCGAACAGATTTTGGCACATAATGATACGAAGAAAGGTAAAGTCCGAAGGCGGTTCTTGGTTAAGTTCAAGAACTTTCCTGCATTTGATGCGAAGTGGATGGAGGAGGAGGACCTAGCAGATACTCCTCGGATTGTGAAACTTTACCTCGATGTTTTGGTTTAGCATAGTCTACTCCAAACGGAACCCAGAAACTCAGCTTGGCCGAAGATCTGGTGCAGTGGGATGCACAAGAGGGGAGTCGCTCCACTCCTTTGTCAACAGATGCCTCGATTTTGATACTAAAGTCACTGATGTCTCTTTGAGCTTCAGGGATACTGAGAGCTGACAGTATTCTGCTGGATGACTTTATGAAATGGAATTCCTGATTATGATACTGATTTGTTCTTGACTTCTTGTGAGTGCAGGAACTGATAGCCGAAATGACTGCAGCATTTTGGTCTGATTGATCTCGAATAGACATGGTTGCAATAGGGGTTAGTCAATCGGACATCGATGAGGTCCCGATTGGACCTAGATGTGATTGCTAGCTACATTGCCGATAAATCATGGTCTAAGATCCGAATGAATGTCGAATGTCATGTGATGTCCTGTGATGTCTGGTGATGTCCTGTGATGTCGTGTGATGTGACTGTCGATTTTGTACATGTGCTAGATGTGTGTTCCTAGTACGTAGGTACTAACAGTCAGTGTCTGCTAAGACGGTTTATGGCTTTTGTCGGTTTTGCAGGCGTAATCGCGGTCGATTACAATGCTTTCAAGAGGGGGGTATGTCACAAAGTGATGACGTGGCGGACAGCAGAAACCCTAATTTTTGCCTGAAACCCTAAAATTCCTGCAAACCCTAATTTTTGCCAAAAACCCTAAATTCCGGAAATCGCGGAGGCGGATTATTATTATTATTATTATTTTTTTTTTGGAAAATGAGGAGCGACGCGAATTTTGCTGTTGCTTTTTTTTATAAAAAAAGAGAAAAGACTCTCAAGAGAGAGAGAGAACTGATGCTTTTGATTTTAAAAGCTTTTGGGGCTCTGCTTTTGGGCATCCCTTGTAACCTTTAAATTAGGAGTGAGGGCCTCACTTCTCAGAGCATCTGGACGCAGAGTCTGAGAGTGAAACCCTAACCGCTCTCTTGTACTTTGATGATTGATTAATACAAAAAGAAATACCGAAAGGGGCGCCAGTCTTTGGGGCCAATATCTCTAGGCACGGAACTCCGCCGGGCCAGTGCAAATCTATTGTGATCTGTGAATTGTTTTGAAGTGGTTATTTGGTGCTGTCGCGGTTGATTCTTGACTTGGAGTGTCCAAGTTTGTTACACACAGACTTCTTTCAGAGGATTGCCACCCCTACCTCACCAGATACTCAGAGAGGAGTGACACTCCCACAGGCGGAGGTGAACCGAGCTAGACGACGACCACGAGTCACAGGCTACAGGGGCGTGAGCTCCCACCGCCGACAGATCGAGGAGATCCGAGCCCGGGAGCGCCGTGCCACTGAGGAGCGAGTAGCTCAGATGAGGGCCGACCCGACAGCTTTCATCCGGGTAGCCTTGGCACCAGTCCCGCCCATGTACCACATCTTACATCCCCCCATTTGTACAGGATGGAGCTAGAGAGCTTGATGCATTCTCATGATTGTACTACCTTGAGCATATAGACATGCATATACCCCTAGAGATAGAACCCCATCCCTCCTCAGATACTCCATTACCTACATTCAGTTCAGTTTTGTATCAGTTTTGTTTCATTTGTCTTTCCGATAGACGGATGACATACACGCCATGTACATTTGATTTGTCTCATAGGCCGATTTCGGCCTGACATAGACGTTAAAAATCTTTCTTTCTTTCTTTCTTTCTTTTTCTCTCTCTCTCTCTCTCTCTCTCTCTCTCTCTCTCTCTCTCTCTCTCTCTCTCTCTCTCTCTCTCTCTCAATGAGAGCAATAAAAAGCAATTATGCTTTTCTGGCCAAAAGCTGAGATTTGCGTCGCTCAAAAATATCCCTTTTTTTTTTGGTTGACCTCCGTGATTTTCAGAAATTAGGGTTTGTGGCAGAAATTAGGGTTTGCAGGTTTTTTAAGGGTTTTTGCTGTCCGCCACGTCATCACTTTGTGACAAAAGAACCTCAAGAACCTCAAGAACCCAAGTTCCTCGCGGACTAAGTACCCAAGATCTCAGTGTATTGTCATCACCCGAAGCGGATTGGATACTTTGCATGAATGCGATGAGCATGGAGGTCGTGAAGAGGAATTTTCCCCACCAATAGGTTTTTCTGACCCTCCTACTTCTCCATCTACGCCACCGTTTGCACCAAATCCTATGGAGGCTTTGGTCAAGTCGATGATGGACATGATGCTACAACAAGAGGTGCAACGCGCCACCTTTGATTGCGAGCGTGCTTGGTGACCGAAGAAAGAAGGGTAACCTTTGAGCGTGAGCGCGCTTGGCGACCGAAGAAAGAAAGGCAACTATTGAGCTTGAGCGTGAGCAAGCACGTGAAGCCCAACGCATAGCGGCGGAAGACAGACGAGCGGCCTTGGAATTAGAACGTGAGGCGCAGAGAGATCAACGCATGCAAGAGTTGGTCCTACAGATACTCAACTCGAAGTCCGAGCCAATCAAAGAATCATTAGGTAGCACAAGTCGAGAAGCGGATTTCAACAATCCCGTCGCTGAGAAGTTGACGTTCAGTAAGTATTATGGTAAGATGGATGCTAATGGTATTCATTCTTGGTTACATCAATTTAATGCTTACTTTGCGACAACTAAGAAAACATGAAATAGCAAAGTTTTGACGTCAGCCATGTATCTTGTTGGGGATGCCACTAATTGTATCACACATGGCAAGAGGTATGGTTTACCTCGCACCTAGAGGAAGTCGAAGAAGGTGTGCCCCTTTCCGTCAATTGGGCTGACTGCCAAGACAAGCTCAAGGCGAGGTTTATGCCACCTCAATACTTAGCATGGTTGAAAGAAGATTGGCGCAATCTCAAGCAAAATGGTATACCAGTCATGTCTTTCTTTCACCGTGTTTTGCAGCTCGGCACCCAATTACGCGAATCGGATGATGAGCGCAAAGAGGCATTCCTTTTCTGGTTGGACGAGTATATCAAGTTTGATGTAGAAGTCTTCGACCCCGTGGATCTCAACAAGGCGGTAGCAATTGCTCTTTCCCAAGCGATGAAGCACAACAAAGGAAAGCCTAAGGAGAGTACCTCTCAGACTCTTGAGAGCCCAAAGAACGGAAGAATGGTAAGAACAGTAACTCTTCTAGCCAATCTTCCTTTAATTCTTCAAAAAAGAACTCTTAAAATGAATCTAAGGGTAAAGCTAACACACTTGCTAAACCTAAGCTCACCCCAGATGAAAAAATTGCACATGGAATTTAAGGAGGATACACAACGGCAACAAAACAAGTCATTTATTCTTAGGAAGGTAGATGTTATCAATGTCACACTAAGGGTCACCTAAGACGAGATTGTCCTAAGAATGAACCTACAAAAGAACCTAGAGTTCACATCTTCTATTAATGCAATCAGAGAGCACACTAATGTGTCCCAAGTTTCTCATGATCATGCCGATGCATTTCTCATGCATTGTTATGGTTATGTGAATGGTCAATGCATTTTGGTCTTCTTTGATTCTGGTAGTATGCATGATGTGATTAGCGACTCTCCCGTGCAGAGCGCACGTCTAGAAGCTCGACCCACTGATCCTATTGCGGCTTCTGGTTTGCTCCTGGCATGCACTCTTCGTTTACGCATGAATGTCTTGATGTGACCGTGTCCATTCAAAATGTCCGTTTTCGTCGAAAGTTTGCGATTTCTCCGCTCTCAGGATACGATTTGATTTTTGGTATTAAGTGGTTTAAAGGTCATAATCCACAAGTTTGTTGGAAAGAAAACACTCTTAATCTCGCAGTTGAAGGAGCACCTCTCGTGGTTCTTCAATGTGATACTAAGATTCCATCTATGTCACTAATCTCTCACTCATGTTTTGGATGAGGATAAAACACGCAGTCTCATTCTAGAGAAGCATGATTTTTTGCATGACAAAGAACATGAAAGGACACACGAAACGATACACGAAAAAGAACAGGAGAAGGAGACTCTCTCAGTCTTTTCTTCTCCAAAGCACGACACACATGTTTTGCATGATAAAGATATGATTGTTTACAAGGATGATGGTTTAGATGATGATTTTTCTAGTGAAGCTTAGCCTCGTTGCCGATACGATCAATCACGCAGAACCAATCTTGGCTCTCGAGTCGAGGCCTAAAGAACCGCAGGAAGTATTGTGTGTTCGTATGATTAGTCAGCACGCATTGTTTGAGTGTTTCATTCGTGACGGTTCTTGTATTTTCGTCACCGTCTTTATGCGTTCCCTTTCCACAGGCATGTTGTATTGTACGATTTTGCTTTATTTTAAGAAGCTCAAGAGAGCTTGTGAGAGAAAGAGCATTTGCTTTATTTTCAAGCTTTTGATTTTAAGCTTTTGAGCTCTGCTTTTTGGCATCCCTTGTAAATAAATAAGTGGCTTGGGCTCCCACTCTGCAGAGCATCTAGACGCAGAGTCTGAGAGTGAGACTGTAAGAAACTGTTGATGTGTGGACCTTCTGAAGAACGGAGCTACTGGCCGAGGGGTATAAACTCTAAGAAGAACAAGTAACAGAAGAAGTGTCACAAAGTACTGACGTGGTTGTCCGAGAGCAGAAACCTTAACTCTAATTTATGCCAGAAACCCTAACTGTTGAAATCCTAATTCTGGAAACCCTAACCCTAAAACTTGCAAACCCTAATTTTGCTGCCAAAAACCCTAAAATTGCAGAAACTCTAACCCTAACCCTAAGGGCAGATCTCTGCGCTATGCGTTGGCTGATGATGTGGCAAGCTGTACGGATTTTTGTGATTTACGCTGACAGTTTTTTGGCTTTGCTTTTGGACCAGAAGCTTTTGAGTTTTGAAGGCTTTTCATTGTAATTGCTTTTTAGGCCAAGGGCCTTTAGATATGAGGTTAGGGCTCATCCTCTGGCATGTTTCTTGGAGAAGGTGCAGAGTCTGGAGTACCGGCTTGTACTGTGTTGATGCAATATAAAGAAATACCGAAAGGGGCGCCAAGGTTTGGGGCCAATACTCTCTGGGATGGAATTCCGCCACTCCGTGTCGCGTGTCGTCTCTCTCTATTTCAGTTCAGTTGTTATTTGAAGTGCTTAAAGTTGTTCAGTCTGTCCTTTTCTATTGGCACGTGGTGCTCGCCTCGTGACAGTGGTATCAGAGCATCAGACGTGTGCTTTTCTGAAAGCATACCGGTCCTACAAAAGAGCAGATAGAGCTTTATTTTATTTGAGGTATCCTCGCCCTACAACCCGGACTTATTAGGCACTCCCACCCTTACTTCATCGCCCATCGGGCGCGCTCCCGTCTTCCCCGCAGTGTCTTATAGGGCATAAGCCAATTAAGATCACTTGCAAGCGAAGGATCCAGGTTTGTTTCAAGTCACTGTTTTTTTTCTTAGAAGCAGTGCCATGTAGATGTTGATTTTTACAGCTACCAAGCAGCATACTTGCAAGCGAAGGATCCAGGTTTGTTTCAAGTCATTGTTTTTTTTCTTAGAAGCAGTGCCATGTAGATTTTGATTTTTACAGCTACCAAGCAGCATACTCCAAGTACTTGGCAAACTTTCAAGAAAATTTTTGCTCGAAGTTGTATGGTTTCTGACATCTTCCTTCGGAGTGCAACTTCTGGCAGAGTGGGGCATCCTGAAATGCTTGCCATGGAATCCCTAGCAGATTATAACTTGAAATTTCTCGATATCTCGCAGTAGATGTCTCTTCACGAGCAAGAGATCTAGTGTGATTGCTATCTTGGGACTACCATCGCCGCCAAAGAAACATTATTTGTCCAAGAGCTGATGGGCCATGCTGTGCTCGGCGACGACCTTATGGAAGAAACCTAACCCTAATTTTTGGTGCAGGTTTCAGGATGGAAAGTCAGTCGACTTTTCGAGCTCGACTAATGTCGAGATTGCTTTTTAAGTTTGAGTTCTGTTTGATCTTGTTTGGTGATCCTGTTTGGAATTTGTTTGAAATGGATGGTATCTGTTTTGAACCTGTTTTGGTGCCGATTTGAATTTTTTGACTCTGGTTTGATACTGGTTCAATGATTGGTGATTTTACTCCCGGGTGGAGAAGTTAGAAATACCATTTTGGTATTGTTTGAACCTCGAAACGACGCAGACAGATGCCTGGGGAGCGTTTCGTTGTATGTTTGAAAACCTCCGAATGACGCAAGCCGATGCTTGGGAAGCGTTTCATTGTATGTTTGAGAACCACCGAATGACACAGGCCGATGCCTGGGGAGCGTTTGGTTGTATGCTTGTAAAATAATTGTTGTTGTGACTCTTGGCCCGGGCCCAGATGGTTATGCGGGAGGAGTATTAAGAAGTCTGAGCAGTGGTTACTCTCAGCACCTTCAAACGACGTAGGCTGCGGTCTGGGGGGCGTTTGGTTGTAAAAGGCCTCTATATCTCCCGGTCCGGACTTTTTTAGGTTATGCGGGAGGAGTGATGAGGGAGTCGTTGAATATCTCGCGGCCCGGACCTTGTTAGGTTATGTGGGTGGAGTGTTCATCGGCGGCTTTATGTTTCTCTGTCTTGTAACATGCATTTGTGTTGCATTGTGATGTGCCAATTACTGAATATTCCTAATTGGGTGAGATTGCCTTGGTATGTAATTTTAGTGCATCAAGACATCCGTGGAAGATCAATACAGTCTGGGTGTGATGGCTAATTTTACTACGTCGGAATATCAAGAGTTCTGATCTGGACGAAAGGAGAAGCTAACTCCTTGATCAAAAGAGCAGAAAGGAGAAGCTAACTCCTTGATCAAAAGAGCAGAAAGGAGAAGCTAACTCCTTGATCAAAAGAGCAAACTGATTGTCCCTCGGAATGTCCCTCGGAAATTTTTGAGCTTACTTGAGTTGTTTTGCAGATATGCTGTAATTGAGGACGATTACTCTCTTTCAAGAAGGGAAGATGTAACTAACTGCTGACGTGTCGACCTACTGAAGAACGGAGCTACCGGCCGAGGGGTCTAAACCCTAAGAAGAACAAGTAAGAGAAGAAGTGTCAAGTGATGACGTGGTTGCCCCAGAGCAGAAACCCTAACCCTAATTTTTGCCAAAAACCCTAATCGCTGAAACCCTATGTCTGGAAACCCTAACCTTATAACGTGCAAACCCTAATTTTAAAAACTCTAACCCTAAAACTTGCAAACCCTAATTTTGTTGCTAGAAACCCTAAAACTGCGGAAACCCTAACCCTAACCCTAAGGGCAGATTCCCACGTTTTGCGTTGGCTGATGACGTGGCAAGTTGTACGGATTTCCGTGATTTACGCTGACAGTTTTTTGGCTTTGCTTTTGGACCCGAAGCTTTTGAGTTTTGAAGGATTTTCATTGTAATTGCTTTTTAGGCCAAGGGCCTTTAAATATGAGGTTAGGGCTCATGCTTCCTGGAGAAGGTGCAGAGTTTGGAGTACTGGCTTGTACTGTGTTGATGCAATGTAAAGAAATACTGAAAGGAGCGCCAAGGTTTGGGGCCAATACTGTCTAGGGTGGAATTCCGCCACTCCGTGTCGCGTGTCGTTTCTCTCTATTTCAATTCAGTTGTTATTTGAAGTGCTTAAAGTTGTTCAGTCTGTTCTTTTCTATTGGCACGGGATGCTCGTCTTGTGACAGAGACCCAACCACTCTTGTACTTTGAAGTCAAATTAATACAAAAAGAAATACTGAAAGGGGCGCTAGTCTTTGGGGCCAATATCTCTAGGCACGGAACTCCGTTGGGCCAGTGTAAATCTATTGTGAACTGTGAACTCTTTTGAAGTGGTTATTTGGTGCTCTCGTGGTCGATTCTTGACTTGGAGTGTCCAAGTTTGTGTCACGTGACACATCCAACCCTATGTGTCCGTGGACAAGCTATAGCATGATCAGGGTTCAGTCAGTCCAGTCAGTCTAGAATTAGAAGTGATCTGGCACTTTTGTGAGTCTATTCGTAGTCCGTGCATGCCCAGTCACTTAGCACAACATGATCATCAGTAATCCCATCAGAATCCATTAGAATCAGTGAGGGGAATTTTCCAGTGCATTTAGCCTATTTTCCCTATTTTTGACATTTTTCACTTATTAATTTAAGTGACTTTTGCAACAAAAGTAGGTAGGGCAATTTTGCTAAGAAAATATATAAGCAAACCCAAGGTAGCACTAAATGGCAGAAGAGGCAGCAGGTGCCAGGAGCTCCCCGCTTAACAGGCACCTTCTCAGCAAGAACCATCAAGATCACCATAGCCCTTGGCGTTTTCCACCCTCAGCACTACCACCTCCCCCCAAGCTGGCGTTTTTCAGCTTTGTAGTCATCGCCCACATGCCCAGATCCCTAGCGTTTTTACTAGCGCTTTCAAGAGCTGCCAGTGTTTTCATTTTCAGCCTGAAGTGAAGAAATTGCAGCAGCATTTTCAGCCTTAGGAACAGCAGCAGATTCAGCCCTAGCCACCTGCAGAAGATCCCCATTTTCAGCCTTCAAAAACGCAGCCAAAACAGCGTTTTTCAGCAGTCCGAAATCAGTCCCAGATTTTCAGCCATAGCGTTTTTATGGACAGCAGATAGAAGACCGCAGATTTCAGCCCCTAAGTCGTCATCGTCATCGGCATAGTTCCAAGTTGCATCAGTCCATTGCATCGTCATTGTACCACTTTGTGCAATCATAAGTAACCACTCGCGTCGACGAGAGTGGGGCCTTTGGAGGAGGGTTTTACAATGTCTCTGGTGTCGTATCTCTCTTTTCTCTCTATCTCTCAGTCTCATACACTTGCACGATAGTGTCCATTCACTTTGTTTGTGATCATAGCATTCTCTCATTAAGAACGGAAGGCTCTACCTTCCATAAGAACAAAAGGAACCTTGAGCACAGTTCGGAGCACTCATCTTAAGCAAAGCGCAAACATTCATTCCGCTGCACCTAACATTGGTATTAGAGCTTTGGCAGTGTTTTGTATCACTCAAGGAAAGAACCACAAGAATCACAAGAATTTTTTTTGCTTGTTGCGGTTGCACGAACCCAAGTCCGCTTGGGCGTGTCGATTCCTCATCGTGTTTTTGAAGAGTGACGGGAATCCCAAGAAAGAAGGGCTTGTTTAGCCTCCCCTTGTGTCTCTTGTCACTCATTGACAGCGGACCGTGTACTTATCGGCCGGCCAATCGACGTGAGGTAGGAAAAAGCAACCTTGGTGTGAGCGCAAGGCCGCCAAGGGGTGCGTCCGCGGAAAAGAGTAGAACTCGGGTGAAGAGAAGATCCTTCTCAAACACGGTTTGCAAGAGAAAGAAAACCCCAAGAACCTCAAGACCCTCAAGAACCCAAGAATCTCAAGAACCCAAGTCCTCGTGAACTTAAGAACCCAAGAATCTCAAGAACCCAAGAATCTCAAGAACCCAAGTCCTCGTGAACTTAAGAACCCAAGAACCCCAAGAACCCCAAGAACCCAAGTTTCTCGTGAACTTAAGAACCCACAAGAACCCACAATTGCAGAATGGTCATCACTCGAAGCGGAATGGATACTTCGCTTGGAGGTGATGAGCATGAGAGATGGGAAGAAGAATTTTCCCCACCAGGAGGTTTTTCCGACCCTCCCTCTTCCCCATCTACGACAAAGATTGCACTAACTCCTATGGAGGAGTTGAAGCAGTTGTTTAAGGAAAGACAATTAGAACGCGAAGAAAGAAAAGCAGAAAGAAAGGCCTACGAAGAACAAAGGGCAGCCATAGATCGTGAATACAAAGCAGGAATGGCAGCCATATTGCGTCAGTACGACTTGGAAGAAAAAGAAAGTCACAAAGAAAGACAAGCAGAGACCAAAGCAATACAAGAACAGAGCGATCGACATAACAAAGAGTTCTGGCGACTCTATTCTCAAGTGCAGGCACAGATGCAAGAGATTTGGGGAATGGAGACTCTCTCAGTCTCTTCTTCTCCAAAGCGTGATACACAGGATTTGCATGATTGTGAACATCATAATGATTTGAATGACAATGATTTGCATAATGATTTGGATGACAATGACAAGCATGATGTTTTGCATGATCAAGATGTGATTTCTCACAAGCATGATGATTTGCATGAAGATGATGTGATTGTTCACAAGGATGATGTGCTAGTGGATGCTTTTTCTAGCGAAGCTAACCTCGTTGCAGATTCGATCAATCACGAAGGATCGATCTTGGCTCTCGAGCCTAGGTCCAAAGAACCCTCACCGGAAGTATTATGTATTCGCATGATTGATACGCACGCATTGTTCGAGTGTTTCATTCGTGATCGTTTCTTGTATTTTAGTCAGCGTCTTTATGTGATCCCTTTTACTAGGCATGACATTTGCACATTGAGCACGTTTCACTCATGGATGAGCACGAATGTATGCGGATTTTTCATGAAAAGCTGAAAAGTATGTATGTAAGGAAGTCACATTCCATGTCTCTTCTTTGACATGAGACAGTTTCCAAAAGAGCACATGAAAATATGAGCACCAAGCGTGGGCATTTTCATTGTGTTTTGCCACAGTTGACTGATTTAGATCAGCATGACAAGATTCGATCTCATTGTTTGTGTGTATGCGGTGAACGGTTTAGCACTCCGCCTCTTTGTTCATCTACATTGCATGCACAGTCTTTGAGGAAGACAAGATTTTGTTCACTCACTTTACATGGAATATGTATGTTCATGGTTTTGTGTTGGAAATGGTTTCAGGAATTTTCAGCCATGGAGATTCTTGAAGAAGAAAGAAGCATGCCTCTCGACGAAGTTGAAGCATTGAAGGAGCCAGAGAAGACTTTGTGTCGCTTTCGGCACGGCCCAAAGAAGCAAACGTTGCAGACCTTTATGAAGTTCAAGCACCGCACGACCCACACATCAGTGTGGGCCGGCGAAGAGTTCCTTCTAGGATTCCGGATGCTATTGGCGATCTCCCTCGACGCCATACAATTCGGTACCAGTACCTCACTTTGAAAAGGAGGGGATGTCACGTGACACATCCAACCCTATGTGTCCGTGGACAAGCTACAACACGATCAGGGTCCAGTCAGTCAAGTCAGTCTAGAATTAGAAGTGATCTGGGACTTTTGTGAGTCTATTCGTAGACCGTGCATGCCCAGTCACTTAGTATAGATGCATATCCTCTGGTTGCACACAGCATGATCATCAGTAATCCCATCAGAATCCATTAGAATTAGTTAGGGGATTTTTTCCAATGCATTTAGCCTATTTTTCCTATTTTTGACATTTTTCACTTATTAATTTAAGTGACTTCCCGACAAAAGTAGGTAGGGCAATTTTGCTAAGAAAATATATAAGCAAACCCAAGTTAGCACTAAATGGTAGAAGAGGCAGTAGGAGCTCCCCGCTCAACAAGCACCTTCTCAGCAAGAACCATCAAGATCACCATAGCCCTTGGCGTTTTCCACCCTCAGCACTAGCGTTTTGGTCTTCATCACCACCTCCCCCCAAGCTGGTGTTTTTCAGCTTTGCAGTCATCACCCACATGCCCAGATCCCTAGCGTTTTTACTAACGCTTTCAAGAGCTGCCAGCGTTTTCATTTTCAGCTTGAAGTGAAGAAATTGCAGCAGCGTTTTCAGTCTTAGGAACAACAGCAGGTTTAGCCCTAGCCACCTGCAAAAGATCCCCATTTTCAGCCTTCAAAAACGCAGCCAAAACAGCGTTTTTCAGCAGTCCGAAATCAGTTCCAGATTTTCAGCCATAGCGTTTTTATGGACAGCAGATAGAAGACCGCAGATTCCGGCCCCTAAGTCGTCGTTGTTATCCCTGTCTTCGTCATTGGCATAGTTCCAAGTTGCATGAGTCCACTGCATCGACATTGTATTACTTTGTGCAATCATAAGTAGACCACTCTCGCCGACGAGAGTGGGGCCTTCGGAGGAGGGTTTTACAACGTCTCTGGTGTCGTATCTCTCTTTTCTCTCTATCTCATACACTTGCATGCACAGTGTCTATTCACTTTGTTTGTGATCATAGCATTCTCTCATTAAGAATGGAATGCTCTACCTTCCGTAAGAACAAAAGGAACCTTGAGTACAGTTCGGAGCACTCATCTTGAGCAAAGCGCAAACATTCATTCCACTGCACCTAACAGTCTGTTACATGAGGTCCAGAATGGATCTAGCTGCGATCATTAAATACGTTGCCGATTAATCATGGTCTGAGATTTGGAATGAATTTATATGTGATTTGTCATGTGATGCCAAGTGATGTCCAGTGATGTGACTGTCGATTTGTACAAGTACTAGATGTGTTGTGTCTAGTGTGTCGGTACTAACAGTCAGTGTCTACTAAGACAGTTTATGGCCTCTATCTATTTTGCAGGCGTAATTGAGGGCGATTATAATTCTTTCAAGAGGGGGGTGTGTCACAAACTGGTAACGTGACTGGCCCCCCGATATTGCGTCGACGAGCTAACGTGGCACTGTACGGACAATTGGAAATTACGTTGACATGTTGACGTGGCAGTGTACGGATGTCTGTGAATTCTGCTGACAACTGTATGGATTTTTCCTAAATTGCGTTGGTTGTTTTTAGAAGCTTTTGGAAGTTCAATTCCTTTTGGGAACTTTGCTTTTGAGTTTGAAGCTTTTGGGGGACTCTGCTTTTAGTAACCCCATGTAATCTTTATAAGTGGCCTTTGGGGCTCATTACTCGGAGCATCTAGATGCAGAGTGTGAAAGTGAGCACCCGCGGGTCCTCTTTGTACTTTGAACATAGATTAATATAAAAAGAAATACCGAAAGGGGCGCCACCATGGCATGATCCATAAACTCTTGAATGTCGAAACAAGCCTCGACAAGCAGTGTTCCTGTGGCGGTGATGGTAGTCCCAAGACTTAGCAATTGTAACAAACTTGGATACCCCAAGTCAAGATTCTACCGCAACACAACAAAGATTCACGTCAAAACAGTTCACAAAGACGACCCGGCCCGGCTATGAGCTTATGGAAGGAACCTAACCCTAATTTTTGGTACAGATTCAGGATGGAAAGTTAGTCGACTTTTCAAGCTCGACTAATGTCGAAATTGCTTTTTTAATTTGAATCTGCTTGAGAACTTGTTTGGTGATCGTGTTTGGAATCTGTTTGAAATGGATGGTAACCCGTCTTGGTGTCGATTTGAATTGTTCGACTCTCGTTTTAATGCCGGTTTCATTGATTGGTAATTTGCTCCTGGGTGGAGTAGTGAGAAATGATGTTTGAGAATGCTTGCACATACTCATGGCCCGGACCCTTGTGGCTATTGGGGAGGGGGGGGGGGGGGGGGGATTTGAATGCTTGAAAAATGATGTTGTTGTTACTCCCGGCCCGGACCTGGATGGTTATGCGAGAGGAGTATTAAGTTATGCGGGAGTAGTATTAAGAAGTCTTGAGCAATGGTTACTCTTAGCACCTCCAAACGACGCAGGCTGCGGTCTGGGGGGTGTTTGGTTGTAATATCTCCCGGCCCGGACCTTTTTAGGTTATGCGGGAGGAGTGATGAAGGAATCTTTGAATATCTCCCGGCCCGGACCTTGTTAGGTCATGCGAGAGGAGTGTTCATCGGCGGCTTTATGTTTCTATGTCTTGTAGCATGCATATGTGAGCATTTGTGTTGCATTGTGATGTGCCACCCACTGAATATTCCTTATCGGATGAGATACTTTTGGAAAGTCAACGACCCAGTATATCAAGAGTTCCGATCTGGAATGAGACTCCTTATTGGATGAGATTCTTTGGGAAGCCAACGACCCAGGAAATTAAGAGCTCCGATTTGGAATGAGAAAACTGATTGTCCCTCGGAATGACCCTCCAAATTTTTTTTGAGCTAACTTGAGTTGTTTTGCAGATATGCTGTAATCGCGGACAATTACTTTCTTTCAAGAAGGGAGGATGTCACAAACTGCTAACGTGTCAAGTCGTTGAAGAACGGAGCCAACCTTCAGATCCTGGCCGAGGGCTAAGAAGTAGAAGCAGTAGAAGAAGAAGAGGAAGAAGTTCCCACCAACTTATGGGACCCCGTCCGATGGGGCCCAAGTGACATAAAAGGCATTAAAATAAAGCTCGACCAGCGTACGCACGCGCGCGCATACACATGCTAATTTGCGAGTTGATAATGTGACGACAGTTGTACGGATTTCTGGATTTTATGTTGGCCTGTTGACGTGGTAGATTGTACGGATTTCCGCATTTTACACTGGCCTGTTGACGTGGCAGAATATACGGATTTTTGTGTTTCACGTTGGCTGCTGACGTGGCAGAGCTGTACGGATTCCTGCTTTTGCGCTGGCTGCTTTTGAAGACCAGTTGCTTTTGAGTTTGAAAGATTATTATGTAATTGCTTTTTATGGCCAAGGGCCTTTAAATATGAGCCAAGGGCTCATTCTCTGGCATGCTTAAGTACGAAGGTGCGGAGGGTGGAGTACCGGCATTGTACTGAGTTCAAGTAATATAAAGGAATACTGAAAGGGGTGCCAAGGTTTGGGGCCAATGCTCTCTGGGGTGGAACTTCGCCACTCCTTGCGTCATCTATCTCTTTCCGTTTAGTTGTTATTTGAAGTGTTAAAAGTCTGTTCAGTCTGTTCTTTTCCGTTGGCACGTGGTGCTCGTCTTGTGACACACATGTTTAGTGACTCTTAATTCTTTGATGTTTGATTGCTCGCTTGTGGAAGTTGGAAAGGGATTGTTTGTCACTCAAGCGTATGCTGGTTGAAATTTCCAGGTTCTGTGCAGTGAAGACATCACGTACCCCTCCTCCGCCTGACCCCGATGAACCGGCGAAGGTGGCAGATGCTATTGCAGCATGGGGTCTAGACTACATTGTTATTACAAGTGTAGATAGAGACGATCTTCCCGATCAAGGCAGCAATCATTTTGCTGAAACAGTTGAAAAGCTCAAGGCACAAAAACCAAACATGCTAGTTGAGGCTCTTGGTGGGTAGGTTGTTTCCATGTGAGATTTCTTCTTTTATTTGACAAAAAATTTCGGTGCTGAGTGGCCTTACTCATATCATTGGCATTTCAGTTCCTGACTTCAGAGGAGACAAGGATTGCATTCAGCGGCTTGCTCGATCAGGTCTTGATGTCTTTGCTCATAATATCGAGACAGTTGAAGAACTACAGGGTATTGTGAGAGATCATCGGGCGAATTTTCAACAGTCGCTTGATGTTTTGAAGATGGCCAAATCCATGGCTGCACCAGGCACTCTGACAAAAACATCTATCATGCTTGGCTGTGGAGAGACACCAGCTCAAGTTATCAGAACCATGGAACGTGTCAAGGATGCAGGCGTTGATGTTATGACATTTGGGCAGTACATGCGACCTACCAAACGGCACATGCTTGTATCTGAGTACGTGACACCCGAAGCTTTTGAGGGATACAGGAAAATTGGGATGGATATGGTAACTCTCAGACTTTGGTATCTCAATCTGACACACTTTGGATCTGCTGAGTTAGTTGTGCTCTTTTGCATGGAAAGGTTTTCAAATAAGCGTTAAAAAAATTAAAATGTTTTTACGCTTGGTGGTGTTTTGTAGGGTTTTCGATATATTGCTTCAGGCCCTCTGGTGCGATCTTCCTATAAAGCTGGGGAGTTTTACATCAAATCCATGATTGAGGAAGATAGAAAAAAACCTGAGTCAGTCAGTTCGAAGGGAGTGGCCACTGTACAAAGCTAATATTTATGTTGTAAAGAAGTCATGGTGCTTATGAAATTGGTAAATTAATTTTTTATTTCAAGAGCAATTAATATTATTTTTTTGGCGTCATAAGACTGACCAAATATTTGGGCCCCGGCCCTGTCACTGCCTGATCAGGTGTTTGTGCATGACAGCCTCTGATTGCCACTATGTTCTGGGTGGTGTTATGGGCACACACAACACTTCGACATCTCGATATGTCAATCGTCGTGTGTGAACACATGCGAGGGCTTTGTTGTTCTGTTTTTTTCCTTAAGACTTGATGTCTGGTCTATCATGTCTCAATTCTTTGAAAATGATATCATAACTTTGCTGTTGGTAGTGCCCTCATCTGCCTCCAGACGCCTTGTTCTAATTGCTTGTGAATTTCTCCCTCTTTCGGATGAGTTTTTTTTTTATAAAAATAAATAAATTCTTTTAGGCTTGACTGAATTATCCTACTCTGGGTGTGTATCCACCTAAATCTTTTATATATATTGGTGATGATAATGGATTATCAAATTCTCCTAGGGTCACAAGAGAATATTTCTCTGCGAGTGTATTGTGCAAGTGTAAGTAATCAAGTAGGAATATCATGTTAAAATCAACATGTAGACACTTGTATCATAGGTTGAATTGTATTTCTCTTTTCAAAGAAGGGCACCTACTTGCTTTCGTTAAGATGCGAATTTGAGTGTTGAGCCTACTTGGACAATCAATCTGGGACAAAAATAAGTAACTATTATAGTGTCAAAAGTAAGTAACTACCCACGGATAATATTGTGTCAAAGTGTCAACCCGAAATTTTATTCATGTTAAAAGGTCTCTTATCTCCTCTTAGACATCCCCTTCTACACAACTAGATATATTGTTACTACTTTTGCAAGGTCTTTGCAGATTATATAACTCATTAATACAATCCATGAACCACTATGCCATACATAGTTGTAAATGGAAGGAGCCATAAATTGACTACATTCTTTGACAAACATATGCAAGCAGTAAAAAAATTAACACACTTTCACAATCAAAGCTGGTTAGTCAACGCTAGTTCCTAGGCTAGACACCACCTAGTCTTATATTAGATGAGAGATTTCATTCTTAAGGGTCTCTATAAACCAAATATATTCATAACTATCAAATTGTGAACAATTGAAACACTTTCAGTGGAAATCTACTTTGCCTAAGACAGGAATTTGAGTGTTCAGCCTACTTGTCTTTCAATCTGGGACAAAATAAGTAAGTGTCCGAGGAAATCACTCACCTTTGGTTTCAAAGTTTCTAATCTAAATTTTTCTCATGTTAAAGGTTTCCATCTCTTTTAGACATCCCCTTCTACACAATGAAATATCTTGCCGCGACGTGCAAGGTCTTCATAGACTAATCTGTCTAACATGGTTTCACATGCAACAAGTCAATAGATTGACGACATTATTTCACCCTCAAAGCTGGCTAGTCAATAGTAGTCTCTCAATGCCTAATCTTATACTAGATGAGAGATGAGGGTCTAAAACTAGCTAGACTTCAGCCTTGAGTGGGCCGACTCAAGAATCAGGTTTTGGTCCTATCCTTGAATGTAGAGAGAGAGAGAGAGAGAGAGAGGAGGAGTTGGAGCAAATAGGACATAAGATATGACGACGGTACCTTATGTGAGTTAGACAATCTTTTAGAATCATTTCAACACAAGAATAGTCTTTAGCCTAAAGTGTGTAGTGGAGCCCCAAACCATTTAAGGATCATTGAGCCACCTATCTGCCTACTCCCCTATGAATAAGTGGAATCTCACTGCTCTAGGGTAAAAGCCTCTACGAGCATAAAAACCTCCATTCCTACAAGACAATAGGTCATTTTGATTCCCTTTTGTGAGCTCAAGCCTTAAAGGGTTGTACTATCCATAACTTGTAGAAATTAGCACTTGCAAATAAGTTTAAATGCATCTTGTGTGTACAACGTATCAAGTGGAGGATCATATGAGCATCTGGATCACCCTTGATAGTCTGTTTAGCTTAGCCCATGAAAATTGATGAGATCATTTTGTCAAAGAGTCATGTATCCACCTCAAAGAAGAAAGATCCGTAGCAATCTATAGCATGAGTATTGGGTATCCACTTAAATAATGTGTCACTTGCTTCTATCAATGTGACCACAAACCATATCAACCGAAACATGTACATCAACCAATTCAAAACAAATCGTGATACATCATTTATATAAGTAGCATCATGATATTGAAAATATCAACACTCTAAACCAATCAATAGCTCATCACTCCAAACTTACAACACAATAGAATATGTAAACCATATTAATCGATCAATGGCACCTTATCTAAGTTTGCAGCACAACAACCAAGCCATATCAATAAGTCAAGCAAAGCAATAGCTCATCATCTAAAGTTTATACACAACAACCGAACCATATCAACAATGAAAAAACAATCAATATCGTACCATATGAAATTACAACATAGTAAGCTGTAAGGACATGGGTCCTACACAAGGTCACCGGCACGGTCGGAAAGTGTGTATGCTAGGGGGAGGCTATAAGATAGTACGGTTTGGGTGGAAACTAGCACACGTGTTACCACTACCTTTTCATTGGTATCCGAGCTATTTTTGGAAAGGGAAAAAGTGGGTTGCTTGTGCTTGTGATGCGCTGCTTCTCTCCCACGATTTGCAGACAACGATACGACTGTTGTGCAGCAAAAAGAATGCAGACACAGTTTCTGTGTGCAACGCACGAAGACAGACAACGACAGCCAGCTGCAATCGTCTCACTGGCGCCGACCAAGGCAAACTCGATCGACAACTCTACGACATCGAGGCTTCGAAGGCTCTATTGGCATCGATGGCTGCATGCGTAGGAAGGCCCTCTTAACCCTTGCATGAAGGAGAGTTGAACCCACCCCATGAGCGTAAGAGGCCAACACTCTACCATCAAGCTATTGAGCTTTGTTGTGTATAGCGAGGAAAGATATCATACTTGTGTTGACAAGAAAGCTAGAAGGAAAGGAAAAGCTTCAAACTTCAAGGAAGTAGTTTCACCCTTCCTTTTCACTTCTGGGAGAAAGACAAGTTTTTCTCCAAAAATTCTTTTTTCCTGGAAGAGGTAGCTTCAAAGTGAACAAAAGCCTTCACAAAAACGATGAGTTTTTGTGAAGAATCCACGAAGGTGTTCTTACGACGAAGGACACGTGAAACGCTACAATTTTCACAAGGCAAGGTTCGCATGCAACGCAAATCGTCGAGCATAAAAAAACACAGACTTCAAGCTTTACAAGGTACAAGTTGATGTTTTTTTCTCTCTTTACATTAGTGTGTGTTTACCATGGCCAGCGAGGATATCCCACCTACGCACACTTTTGATTTTGAGCACGTAGATCAAAATCAAGGCACCACACGTGCTGTCGACGCTAATATGCATGACGATGTTGATCTAAGAGATCATGGTCTTGTAGATATGGCTGCTTTCAAGTCTTTGGAAAATCACCAAAGCGTACTTGAACGCAACCTTTCTGCACTCAATGCAAATGTTACAAATCTTATTGAGCTACTTGTGAAATTAATGAATTCACAGACGGCTCAAGGAGCCACAAGTGGCACAGTTCAAGGAAACCAAGCTCGCACGACTCAAGGAGTCCAAGAGACAAGTGCTTCAGAAGATGCAAAAGGTAGCAATGCGCTGCTTAAGAATATCACCATTCCTGAGTTTCACGGGGAAGAGCGTGATCGTAACAAGGATGTGGTCAATACGTTCTTACACAAATGGAGTGATATTCATAGATTGAGACACACCTTGAATATAAAGACGGTTGTGGAAACAAGTTACTCTTAAAGGCAAGGCCTATAAGTGGTGGATGACATTTCCAATAGATGCTTGTCCTCCGTCTTGGGATGCGTTTCAAGCTTCTTTCTCCAAAGAGTTTTTGGACTCCAATGAAGAAGATAAGAATTGGTTAGCATGGGATGCATGCCGCATGTCTGGCCTCTCTCTCACACAGTACCTTTCGAAGTATCGGAAAATCATATTGAAACTAGAAGATCTAGATGAATTCCAAAAGATACGTGGTTTTAATAGGGGTTTTGACAAAGACTATCATCTTCACGTCAAGACCAAACATCCAAAAACTTTGGAAGAAGCCATCAGTCATGCCCAAAGATATGATGATGACCAAGAGAGGAAGGGAAGTGTTCCCTACTCTAAGAATAATTTTGCTAAGAGCAATGTGGCCAAGAGCCAATGGCGATGTAGATCTCCCACACGTTCCAAGAGGAATAAGAGACAATCTACCTCTCCACGCCCACAAGAGGCTAAGAAGCCTAAGCAATCACGAGATACTCCATGTGGCTCTCTCAGCACTGCTGATTTCGAGTGTGCAAAGAAACACAATTTGTGTTTTAGATGTCTTTCGGACCAACATAACAAGAAAGCTTGTCCTCTTTTGCAAGGCAAAGAAAAGGCCATGCACACGGTGCAACGCCTCACATTATATTCATCTCCTAAATATTGTGTTGTAGAGGTTCTTCATATGGAAGAAAAGCACAAGTGTTGTGTGCCTGCTTCAATGTGACAACCCACCTTTGGCCCACATGATTTGATTTGCATGCATGACACTATTAACGGACAACTGTGCTCTCAATTTTAATTCTATGAAGCAACATGCAACTGTTATAAAACAAACATTACAGGAATTACAAGATTCTCCATCCCAGCATAAATTTAGTTTACTTTCTCCTTTTGCACGGAAAAAGCTGACTCACTTACTCATGGAGTATAGTGATGTATTCTCAAGTGATTTATCGCCGGGTTTACCCTCTACACGTGATGTGCAACATGGCATAGATATCTTGCCAGACACTAAACCGGTGAGTAAACCACCTTATCGTATGAGCTAAAGAAGCCAAGGAGGTTGAGTGTGAGTTGACTGACTACTTCGCCCGTGGTTTCATTAGACCTAGCACTTTGCCTTGGGCATCACCAATTCTATTGGTAAAAAAGAAAGATGGTACTGTGCACATATGCGTAGATTATCGCGGATTAAACGCCATAACCATTAAGAACAAGTATCCTCTGCCTCAAGTGGATGAGGTTTGATCAAATCCATGGGGCAAGATACTATATAAAGATAGATCTTCGTTCAGGTTACCACCAGGTGCGTATCCTCTTGTAAGATATCTCCAAAACTGCCTTTAGAACACGGTTCGGGTATTTTGAATTTTTGGTTATGCCTTTTGGTTTAATCAATGCTCCAGCTAAATTTAAAACACTCATGGATAGTGTCTTACATCCCTATCTTGGAAAATTTGTTGTGGTTTTTCTTGATGACATTCTCATTTAGAGTAAGACTGAAGATGAACACATAGAACACTTGGGATTAGTGTTTAAACAGCAACAAGCTCACGCTCTTTATACTAAGCAAAGCAAGTGCGATTTCTTTAAAACAGAGATACATTACCTCGGTCATGTGAGCTCTTATTCTGGCATCAAGATTGACACTGACAAGGTCGATGCCATTTGTCGATGGCCACATCCCAACACAGTTGAGGAGCTTCAAATATTCTTAGGCATGGTTGGATTTTATCGAGAGTATATCCGTGATTATTCCAAAACTGTTGTTCCTATGACTGATCAACTTAAAAGGTAAGACCTTTTCTTGGAAAGAAGCCCAAAAACGCAGTTTTGAACAGCTCAAGGTAGCTATAGCCATTGCTCCCATCCTACCAATCGTTGACCCACTTAAGCCGTTTGTGGTAGAGACTGATGCTAGTGATAAAGCAAATTGATGTAGTACTTCTCCACGAGGGAAGACCGATAGCCTTTGAAAGTAAAAAGTTAAATAGAGCTCAACAGAATTATTCTATCTATGAGAGAGCTCTATGCCATAATTCACGCTTACAAAAGTGGCGACACTATTTATATGGTGCCGAGTTTGAAGTAGCTTTTGACCATGAGAGTATCAAATGGTTTACTACCCAAACGGACTTGAAGGGCCGTAAAGCTAGATGGGCAGAAATCCTTAAAGATTATGATTGTAAGCTACGATATCGCAAGGGGCGATATAATGTAGTAGTGGATGTACTAAGTCGGATGCCTCAGATTAATTCACGGAAATAAAGAGTGAATTTTTGGAGTCATTACGTGGCAAGTGTGCACAAGATCAATCACATGCTAAAGTGTGGAGTGCAGTTTTAAAAAGGGATCCCTCACATGCACATGTCTCTCTATAGCTAGATCGACATGTCGCTGTATGTGCAGATAAAAACTCCAACACACAGAGCTCCACCCCTACTTAGGAAGAGCTTAAGCGATATAAGAATTTTTCCATTGATAATGGTTACTTACTCCACAAGGGTAGAGTATGTGTGCCAAAGGACTCAGACACTAAGCGCCAAATCTTATTTGAGTGTCACGATAGTCCAAGTGTTGGTCATCCAGGTATTCATAAGACATATGCCTTAGTTCGACGGCAATTTTATTGGCCAAGCTTACATCAGGATGCTCAAGAGTACGTACTAAACTGTCAACAATGCCAAGTTAATAAGGCAGAGCGCCTCAAGGTAGGTGGCCTTTTACATCCTTTAGAGATTCCACAAGGTAAGTGGGAGAGTATCTCTATGGATTTGGTAGTAGGACTACCTACTACAAATCATGGCCATGATGCCATATGGTTAATTGTAGACCGTCTCACCAAGATGGGTCGATTCATTCCCACTAAGACTATGGTTAAGACACCGAGATTAGCACAGCTATTTGTAGAGTATATATTTAAACTCTACAGACTTCCAGCTAGTATCATTAGTGACAGAGATCGAAAGTTCGATAATCACTTATGGAGAGCCGTGTTGCAAAAGTTGGAAACTAAACTTAATCTAAGTACTGCTAATCATCCAGAAATAGATGGTCAAACCGAAAGAGTTAATCAAGTGCTAGAGGATACGTTACAAGCGTACGTTAGCTAGAAGCAAACCAATTGGGAAGACTACTTACCTATATTGGAATTTTCTTATAATAGTTCAAAGCATGTGACTACAAGGTTTAATCCATTTATGCTTTTATACGGATTTCAACCTAGATCACCCGTTATGGTGGGGTTGACTAAGGAGAAGATACAACAAGCGAAGGATTTTCTCCAAGACCATTTTAACATGCTTCGAGTTGCTAGACTGAATGTTTAGCAAGCTCAAGATTGATATAAGAAGTACACAGATGAGCATTGTTGTCTTACTACTTTTGAAGAAGGAGACAAGGTTTTCCTCAAGGTTCCGGAGCAATCAAAAAGTCTAAAGACGGGAAAAGTTGCTAAACTTTCACCACGCTATTGTGGACCGTTTACCATTCTCAAATGTATAGGTCTAGTGGCCTATAAGTTAGCTCTTCAAGAGCACTCACGAGTTCATCCTGTTTTTTATGTTAGCCATTTACGAAAAACAACTAGGACAAAATGATAATGTCATTGAGACATGTGTGTTAGTTGGCCTTATCAAACCGCCAAGCATCCCTCATGAGCCCGAAAAGAATTTGGATTCTCATGAGCTTCACACTAGATATCGTGTCAGACGATAGGTGTTGGTAAAATGGCTGGTAGACCTGAAGAAGGTTCTAGATGGGAGAATGTCTCCACACTTAAGAAACGTTTTCCTACGTTTGTTTTCGAGGACGAAAACGATTCTCCAAGGGGGGGGGCAATGTAAGGACATGGGTCCTACGAGCAAGGCCACCGGCACGACCGGACAGTGTGTACACTAGGGGGAGGCTATAAGATAGCACGGTTGGGTGGAGACTAACACACGCATTACCACCGTCCTTTCATAAGCAAATCATTTCAATATGTAATCCCTAAGTTGTAAACCATAACTTGGTAAATTGATATTATTGCATCCAAATAATATTTTGAAACCTTATATGTGTTCTCAATGTAACCATATTAGCCAACTCAAATTTTCTAGAACATAAAGAGATATTGATTTATAAATTTTAATGTTGTTTAATATTATTTGTGGACTTGCTAGTGTCACTTAACTATCATTGAAATCCAATATGAAAATCAAGTTAGCTTTTGGTTACCATTGAATTGGTTGATACATGAGACATGTTGCGAAATAATCACAAAGTTGGCTATAAGCTATATTCAACCAAAACCCAAAGTAGTAACTCCACACCCAACAAGGTAAAATGTTGCTTTGCCTCCTTCTATTGATCTTGAACCTTAAAAGGATTTAAATATTCATTAGTGGTGGGAATAAACACTTATCAATGAATTTAAGTACTTGCCACAGAGAGGAATAATCTTGGATGTAAACTGTATCAAACGGACAACCACCTGAGCAAGGGGATCACCTTGTAGTCTCTTTATCTTAGTCTATGGAATATTGTAAGATTGCTTTCATATTATCACGGATCCACCTTATAGGGGTTAGTCCATAAACCATAAAACATGATTTACTACATCTTAACCCAAACAATGTATCACCCACATCCAACACCACGACCATAACCATATCAACTAAAACAATATGGCTACGACATTGAGTAACTTGAAAACTAATTCAAACCCAATCTTTATACAAAATCTTCAAAATTGGCAGCATGATAAACAATCCATACAAAAACCTACAACAATTGATAGCTTATTAACAAAGAACTAACCCACATACCCCATCCAAGTTAATGAATGATCCATTATCTAAAATTGTAGCACAACAACCAAGAAAAACCGATTAATAGCTTACAATCTAAACTTGCAGCACAACACTCAAAGCATGTATACCAATCAAAACTAATCAGTAGACCATTATCTAAATTTGCAGCGCAACAACCGTACGATGTCATTAGTAAAATTGTGAACTTTTAAACCGTAACTTGATAAACTAGTATTATCTCATGAAAAAATTATGATGAAACTATTAACCCAGAAACATAACCATAAACTTGTTCTCAGTGTCACCATTCTAGCTAGGTTAACTATCTCTAGATAATAAAGAGATATTGATTTTTGTATTTTGATCTTGTTTAATATTATATATAAACTTGTTAGTATCATTTGGCTAGAGTTGAAATGCATTTCAAAACCAAGTTAGCTTTTGCTTACCATTGACTAGTAGGTACAATAACAATGCCACCAAATATACACAAAGTTGGCTACAAAGTATGCCCAATAAAGACCCAAAGTAGTAAGTCAACGTGCACCACTTAAATATCTAATTACTTCTTGTATGTGCAAGCTAATGTGGGTGATGTGCTCTTGAATGCACTCATATATACAAAAATTGCGTGTTTAGATTTCCTGAGGATCTCAAGTTTCCTAGTAGCTTAATCTACCTGACAATCTCACGACAATGACATTTGAGTTTTAAGGTTGGACTTGAGGGCTAGTTTATTCAGCTTCTCAAGAAGCCACACTTGGATGCAGTGAGTTGCACATTACGCTACATGAGTGCTACTACATTGGATCATGCTTTCTCTTATGAGGCTGATATGTAGCTCTATGGCACACACATGTGGTTTGGGCTAGTCGTCTATCTAAGTAACTATTTACCAATGAGTTTATGCTTTCACTTGGAAGTGATACTATCATACGTAGTAGCAAGAAGCATCCCAAGCTTGCTTTGTCATGTACAAATTTTGAGTATATGGGTGATATAGTGGCAACATGTGATGTAAGCATGGCTGTAGATGCTACTTGGAGAGTTGGGAATACAAGTTCAAAAGTTGGTTATCATTTATTATGATAATCTTAGAGGCATATAATTGGTGTAGGAAGAAGCACTTTGAGGTGCACTACCACTTCATTAGTGATAGGGTCTTGGCTTGCAAAAGTTACCTTAGGTATGTGAGGACAAATGAGCAACACAATAAAAATTTTGTAGCCTTGATGAACATGTTAAAAAGTATTAAAAACCAAACTAGTTTATGTCAAAGCCCCTGCTTCAGACAAAGATCTTTTTGCTATTTTACTCAAGAGTTGCCTGCACCGTCTCAATCAAATTGTAACAGTTTTAAAAGGCAATTATTTGATTCCTATCTTGGAAAGTGTTGTTAATTCATTGCAAGAGGAAGAAAAATAACTTTCATAAACTGTTTCAGATATCATAGCAATTTTGGCACATAGTGCGATAGTTATTACATCTTGCTCTATCTTTGGTCGGAGCAATTATTAAACTAAATTTTTAATGAAAATATTAGTTTTATTATGAAAAACAAATCTGTCACAAAATTTTGCTTTATCTACTTAAATGAATTTCTCTCACTAGAATTGTCATTGTAAAAGAAAAATAAGATAGAGTGGGAGGGTCAAGGTTAAGACTATAGCAGAAAGGTGCACCCAAGGACCACAAATGCTTAGAGAATTGTGTAAGGGTTCGCATGCACTTTTACGAGACAAAAACGACTACACTAGAGAGAGAAAGCACATATCAAAGGACAATGAGGTATGCACGGAAGCGTGGTCATAGCTAAGGAAGTGCCAAAAGATGAATGCCACTTTATAAGTGCATGAAAAAGTTTCCTACGATCTCACAAGAATTTTACAAGAATCAAATGGAAAAATTTGGCAAAGGTATAGTAGGGCATGTGGATGAGCATGAGAGCTTATAACATTTATGTGTATCTTCAAAAATCTCAAAAGGAACTACATTCCTACTTTCATACTCCCATTCTTTTGACTCTTCCTCCTCCTCCTAAAAATTCATAATTTAGCTCTTTCCAAGCTCTAGAACTTTGTAGAAGAAATAGAAAGCTAGCAGCGGATAATGAAGTTAAATCAAAAATACAATGTGATGCAAGTGCGTTGACACGAGAGGGGGGGGGGGGGGGGGGGGGGGGGGGGGGGGGGGGGGGGGGGCACATATCTTGTTTAAAGATAGAGGCAATGCTCATCAAATGATTACATCAATTCACACTTGAACATAAACGTTAATCATTGCTCATGAAGAGCTTACTTTAATAATAAACTATCTATATAAAACACTTGGAAATTCCAGGAAGTTTGATAGTGGTAGATTTACTATTTCAAGAGCTATCACATTATTGTCCTGCATGAATCAATCACTAATCTGCTAACACAACACTCGACAAGCGATTTTATTTCCACAAATCAACTTAACATTGCAATGCTCATTAAATATACCAAATACTCCATAAACAATCCATCAAAATTCCATTACATACCCCGAGATTGAAAGACAATTTTCCTCAATTGTTACAAAACCAAACTAGTGTTAGCGGTGGCCAGTCATTGGTAGAATGGTCTATTCATTGGTGATGCCTAAAGTGATGGATTTACACCAATGGATGTGTTGCTTAAATCGGAAATTTTGCACTAATGTTACCTAAATCAGCAAATCTACACTAATGTTGCTTAGATCGGCAAATTTGCATTTAGGTTTGTGTTGCCTAAATCGGTGAACCTACACAAGTGCTGCCTAAATCGACAAATCTGCACTTAAAAGAGAGGCACTGCTTAGATCGTCATATCTATGCCTCTAGGGGTGTGGTATGAAAGTATCAAGTGATGGTAGTGTGGATGTAATGATTCTTCAGATATCCATTGATACTCTTTTAGGGAGTGATTTTTATATTTTACGAAATATCTTTTGTACTTATTTCTCATGCAGGCAGTGGTGAGGTCATGGTCAAAAATTATTTCAGAAGTCAAAAGTTCTTTGTCATCCTCGATCAATTGGGGGTTAGCTATGGAAGGCATATCGGGAATAGGCCCCTTGCGTTCTCTCAACAAATTTACATGAAAGGAGTTGTGTATTTTTCAGTGTAAAGAAATGCCCAAGCGCAACGCGTTGTCATTGATCTTTTCAAGGATGTTGAATGGGCCATAGAATCTAGGGGCCAATTTTACTTTAGGATGTTTTTCTATACTTTTTAATCATCATTTTTCTATTCTAAGCCTGACAGATCATTTTCTTGAAGAGGTGCGCGTCTTCTTTTCTTGTTAGCTTATGCTGTGTTTCTTTGTTGTGCTCTTTTAATACAATAATTGGTGGCTTCTTGTAAAATGTTTATGTGGTCTCTTGCTAAGGTGTCAGCTTATGGGACATCAGTGCTAATAGTACATATAGGGACAAGGAGTTTCTCACCCTAAAAAAATTCAGAGGGTGCTCGGTTTGTGACCGAGTGGGGTCTGTTATTGTAGTCAAATTAAAGCATGGGGAGATACTGGTCCCAATTTGCAGTATTTTCATTTGTGTGTGATCTAAGAAGGGTTCTCAATTTATGGCTGAGTGGGTCTGTTATTATAGGAGAATTGAAGCATAAGGAAATCTTGTCCCAATTCATAGTATTTTCATTCGAGTGAGGTCTGTCATTGTAGGCAAATTGAAGCATGGGGAGATGTTGGTCCCAATTTGCAGTATTTTCATTCATGTATTTTCGTTCATGCATGATAGGGTTGTTTGTTGCTATTTCACCATTACTTTCAGAGTGAATGGCAGACGTGAAGTCCATTGTAGATCCTAGATTTTTGGCTAATGCAACACAAAAGTGATTGCAGAAGAGAGCATCTCGATCAGAGAGGATTAATTTGGGAAAACCTTGATAGAGGAAGGTGAGTTTGAGAAAGAGTTTTACAGCAGCCTGTGGTGCAGATAGGGCCTTTTTGCAAGATATAAAATACGCTTGTTTATTAAAATGGTCAACTATGGTCCATATCATATAATTTTGAGAGGAGGTAGTGGGTAGTCCTATGGTGAAGTCCATGAGATTTGCTCCAAGGACTGCTAGGGATAGGGAGAGGCATTAGAAGACCATAAGACTTACCATGTTGACGCTTAACTCTTTGACTATCAAGCATTCAGATCCAAATTTAGTTACATAGTGCTTCATGTCAGGCCAAAAGAAGTGATCTTTATCTACAGTAAGTGCGTGGGAGGGGGGGGGGGGGGGGGGGGGGGGGGTCACTATGCATAAATTGTGTTTCAACGACTATTTTTAAAACTCTTTATCTGTGAATTTTTGACAAATAAAATACACTCTTTTCTTATTTAGTATGTAATTTTTATTTTCAATTCCATTTTACGGTACCTTTCGTATGTGAATATGTGGAAAACAATGAAATTTAATAACCCCTTCTATTGCACTAACAGTCACAAAATTATTAGGTGCCACCCCTCCCCCCCACCCCAAAAAAAAAGAAAGTGTAGATTGTGTTCCTCGATGACCCATATAGGGTGGTGCATGCATTTCATTCATTGCTAGCTGTCTAAACGGTGTTGTGATGCATAGTTTTTGTCAAAAATAAAGAGAGTCATTTGTAAAAGTATAATTCTTAAAAGGAAGACCATTAGTTTGATGTATTTCAAACTAGGCAAGTGCGAAATGAGAACCCATAGCATATGTGTTAAGCATAGAATTGAAGGATTGCACTTCACTTACTAAAATATGATTCAAATAAATATGCTTGATCTTATAAAAAACACAAGAATGAGTAATAGGCAATACATTGACATCAGGTTTCCTAGTTAATGCGTATGTTACGATGTTTGCTTTGCTTGGTTCGTATTGAATCATTGGATAAAAGTTCTGAATAAACGCAACCCATTTTATATATGTACGATCTAAAATGGTAGATTGTGTCTTTAAGTGTTTGATTGCTGCTTGATCGTTCTTAATAAGGACTTCAAATCCCATAAGGTAACGTTTCCAAATATCAAGGGCATGGACTATTGCCAATAGTTCTTTGTCATTTTAAATGGTTTCAATTTTCTACTTTTAAAAGCGAGTGGGTGATCATTTTGTATCAAAATAGCTCATACTTGAATCACTTGGATTGGTAACAACTACAAATTAAGACTATGAGAAGTCGTGCAATTGAAGGATGGGTACACGGGTCAAAAAGTATTTCAGAGTGTAAAATGATTTTTGTTGTTCAGTTTCCCACTTGAATGGTATTTTTTGGGGAAGCAATGTGGTCATGGGTGAGGCGATGTGGGAAAAGTTTTTGATAAACTTACGATAGAGGCCTATTAAGCCAAGGAATGACTTGATATCATGCACTATTTTTGGGTTAGGCCAGGTTTAAATGGTTTCAATCTTTTAAGGGTCAACGGAAACGCCCATTTCGGAGATGATGTGGCCTAAATAATCAATAAGAAAGTGCATTTCTGAGGGTTTGCAAACAATTGGTTTTGACAAAACAATATGAAGGTGATCATTGTGGTCTTGTTCAGTGAGAATGAAAATTAGAATATTGTCAACAAAAACAATGACAAAATATTGATAATCTAGGAAAATTTTATTCATCATCCTAGCAAATGTAGCAGGTGCATTGGTGAGATCAAAAGGTAACACAATAAATTCTTAGTGTCCACATTGTACAAAAAGCAATTTTAAAAATGTCATTGCGATGCATGCGTATTTGGTGGTAATCTGACTTAAGTCAATTTTTCTGAAAGTTTTAGCACCTCGTAATTGATCCAAAAGATCATCTACATGGGAAATGGGATATCCGTTTTTGATAGTGACCTTGTTTAATACTCTATAATCTATGCACATGCAAAATGTTTTGTTTTTCTTCTAATTAAGAAGTACGAGGGCATTGAAGGGAGATAAATTGGGGAGAATGAGACCTTTTTCTAAAAGTTCAGTTTTTTTTTTTGGATTTCATGCTGGTGTAAGGAACTATGTCTATATGCTAGTGGGAAAAATTATCTTCTTGCATCCAATAAAATTTGGCCCATTGTGCTTGTGATGCATGAAGCTTTCCATCTTCATTGCATCACCTAGGTCACAAGGAACACAAAGATTGTATTGTAACAAGTATCTCTTAATGGGAGAAATCATAGTACAAATGCCTATTGGAGGGAAAACCGGCTCCACATAAATTTGGTCCTCAATTGTTGTCATGTTCTCTAAATTCTCTCTCTTGCAAAAGTATTTTCCATGCCAAGTTAACTAATTGCTATATCTATGTTGTTATCGTCAATTATATTCACCCGCTATGCTCACAAAGTGATGCATGCTTCAATGCTTAAGCTTGCCATCTTCTTTGTAATGGAATTGGCCTATTAATTTTCGCTACTCTCAAGTTAATAGGCCAATTCCATTACAAAGACGATGGCAAGCTTAAGCATTGAAGCATGGATCTTGGTTGGATTTTCATTCCATAGCCAAGAGTGTTGGTGTAGGCTCTCAACTTCTCAACAAGCTTGGAGAAGGAGATGGAGTTCTTGCACTTCACCAAGTGAAGAATGAGAGCAAATGTGAGAGAGTGTGAGGGAGTATACCCCCCAAGCACACCCCTTGCTTGCTTTGGTTGACGCCCCCCCTTGTAGCTCATGCTTGAAGCTCATTGGACCCCTCTAGGCCTAGCAAATCACATGCAAGAGGCATATCAAGCAACAAGGGTAGGTTTTGGACAAGTGTCCTTCTTTCACCTTTGAGGGAGAGAGGCTTGATAATTGCTTAGATAATTAATTTATGAATCTAAATGCTCATTGGACCCCTTTTAAGCCTATCCAATAGGATTTAGGCACACCTTGAGGGCAACATGGGTAGGGCTTGACATATGTCCTTGCTGCCTCTTGAGGCTTGGGCTTACCTTGTGTGTATGTGTGTGTTCTTTCTCATCCCCCTAGCTTTTAGGACTCGCCCCCTCCTTTGCAAGGATTTTTTTGCTTTTTGGAACACAAGCACCTTAGTCAACAAGGACGACAAAAAACACCTCAAGCTTGGGTAATGTTCCCACAAGCACCTTAAGCTCCCTAGTCGGCAAGCACGACAAGCACCTCAAGCACCTTAGTCAGCAAGCACGCCAAGCACCTCAAGCTTGGGCAGGGTTCCCACCTCAAGCTCAGCCCTAGCTTACCTAAGGTCAAAGGACTTTTAACACTAACCATTGGAGGTCTTTAATGAAGCTAACCCTATGGTCTTTAAGCTCCATTAGCTAGCCTTGCTCTTTGAAAAATCATCTCTCATTTAGACCCCTTTACCTTTGGCCCCGTGTTGAGATAGATGTGTAAGCACATGTCTATTGTCTCACATTAACTGATCAGTTTAATATGAGAAAATCATTTGGGTTGGTTAGATATTAGGTTTTATGACATCTTATCTCACCAAAAATTGGGGTAGGATATTGCACGAGCGTGGTCACATCCTCGGGAGGCTAGGCTGAACAGACAACGCAAAAATTTGCGGGCGTTGATTGTGCTACCGACCTTAGGATGTTGAGTTGGTGGGGATGGAGAAATTAGCAAAGAGCACCACTTGTAGCAATCACCTGTAGTAGAGAGTGCCACCTCTACGGGCCCTTATGGACACCCCAAACCATTATCTTGCTCGCCAAAAACTAGAGAAAAGGCTGTTGGATGATGAGTTGTCGACCCTCACCACAAAATCGCATTGCATGGCGGATCATCTACTTTTCGGTTTCACCTCTGGAACCCTTAATACACGAACACACAATACGTTCTACAATTGCATGCGATCAACGTTGCATGCTATCTTTTCTCTCTCTCTCTCTCTCTCTCTCTCTCTCACACACACACACACACACACACACACACACACACACACACACACACACACACACACACACACACACACACACACACACCTTTTTCTTCTGCCTCAAAACAATCATTCCCCCCTCTTCAACTGTGACGCCCTCTTTTCATCCCCATTGCTCATTTATTCTTTTAATTTAATTTATTTTTGAAAAAGATGCCTTATGGCCATCCAATTACCCCTTCCTCAACCTCCACCACTCCTTACTGGTTGCTAACCTCTACCAAACTCTCCCCGGCTCATACAACCTTCTCTTAGGGAACGTCATATAAAAATTTTATTTTGTTAAATTTTAAGCCTACCTTTCTATCACTATTTTTTTCTCCCTCTTCTTTTTTATTACTACCAACGAGATTGCATACACCCACAATATGGATACTAAGGTGATCACACACACACACACATACACACTCACCATCGCACATATTTTGAATTGAGTTTTTGGGAGTGGCGTCTTTCGCTTAGCAATTAGACGAAGTAGCAACCTAACTGATTTCGCATCTCTTCTCGCCATCACGTGAGATCTTTGTTATGCCCAAGCCATAATCAACTGACAGTCGATTGCCAACCTCTGCACCAACAATTACCAATGCCACTACAACGTTTCTACATAAAAAACATAGCATCTGCCCTCCACCAGAGAGAACTTCATAGTGCTTGGCGGTGGGCTTATGAGTTAGTTTACACCATTCGAAGGCATGGTAAGCGGATTGTCGAGTTTGTTCGTTGAAAACCCTCCATTCCGGATTGCGATTTGTAGCAGACCAGCTTAATTATGAGCATTTCCCCTCGCAATGGAGACCAACGTTACTAATTCTTTTGAATGGGTTGAAGATTCACCCTGACTCTTGAGCAACAAGTATATTACTGCAACAGAACTTAAACCAAGAAAATCCACCACAAAAGAGCCCGTGATGAAGACTTGAAAGATGAACGGATGATTAAAATTTTAAAGGCCGCATTTGATGCTCAAAAGTCCCGTAATATGTAGACATAAGTCAAAAATCCTTTACATTTTTCAAGTTCGATGGATGCAAATTTGGTAAAATTGTATTATCTTGGTTAACTCAATTCGATAATTATTTTGATGGCGAATCTTTCACTGAAAAAGACAAAATTAAGTGCACCACTTATCATCTATCTAGCCAAGCTTCAGTTTGGTCGAGCATACTTTGCAAAATGGTAGAACAATTGTCAACTTCAAAAAGCTCCCAACTGTGGGTAAAAGATTCCTTTTGGCCCCTCAATTTAGTCTTGATGCTTGTCATGCACATAAACTTTGAAGAAAGCTTTAACTATCCCAAGCCTCAGTCCCAAGACCTCAAACACCTTCGAAGGTGGAGAGAGCTAAGGAATGAGGATAGGGAAGAGGAAGAAGAAACATTTCATAGGAGAAAGAAATAGCTCCTCACTTATTATAACTTTTCTTGCTAGCATACATAATAGCATAGTAATGAAGAAGGAGAAGATGGCAAGCTTAAGCATTGAAGCATGGCTCTTGGTTGGATTTGCACTCCATAGCCAACAGTGTTGGTGTAGGCTCTTAACCTCTACTTGCTTTGCACATTGCATAATGAGAGTGTGTGTGAGTGTGTGTGGGAGAGTATACCCCCTAAGCAACCCCCTAGATTGCTTTGGTCGACCCCCCCTTGTAGCTCATGCTTGAAGCTCATTGGACCCCTCCAGGCCTAGCCAATCACAAGCAGGAGGCATTACAACCAACAAGGGTAGCCTTGGGACAAGTGTCCCCCTTTTCCCTTTGAGAGATAGAACTTAATAAATGCAAAGACAATTAATTAAATCTCCTAAATTATTATTGGACCCCTTGGGTGGCCAACCAATAGGTTTCAGGGACATCATGAGGGCAACATGAGGAGGAACTTGACAAGTGTCCCTTATGCTTTCTTTGTACCAAGTAGGCCTTGTGTGAGTGTGTGGGTGTTCTCTCTCATCACCCCTCATGTAGGACTCGCCCCCTCCTTGTAGGGATTAGATCTTTGACTTTTAACACCTCAAGCCCCTCAAGCTTAGGTCGAGTTCCCACCACAAGCTTGGCCCTTAAGCACTTCAAGCTTGGGATGGGTTGTCACCTCAAGTACAGCCCTAGCATCTCAAGCATGTCAAGCACCTCAAGCATCTCAATCATCAAGCACCTCAAGCATCTTAAGCACCACAATAATCAAGCATGACAAGCACCTCAAGCACCTTATGCTTGGGCCGGGTTCCCACCTCAAGCTCAGCCCTAGATTACCTAAGGTCAAAGGACTTTTACACTCATTATTGGAGGTCTTCAATGAAGCTAACCCTAAGGTCATATGCTCCATTGGTTAGCCTTGCTCTCTGATAGACCATCTCTCATTTGGGCCCCTTTACCATTGGCCCCGTGTTGAGATAGATCTATAAGCACATGTCTATATCTTAATCCTTGTTCCCGTTTATTCTCCCACATTCAGTGATCAGTTTAATATGAGAAAATCATTTGGGTTGGTTAGATATTAGATTTTATGACATTACCTCTCTCTTGAAATCATAGTGGTCCTCGACTATGAGGTAGAAGAGATAAAGCCTTAGAGATTAGTCAATGTTACTTAGCGGGTAGAGGATCCCTTTTTACTCTATGACATATTTCCAAGATGGATGACTAATCCATTTGGTGCTTGGGAGACATAGCTGCCGCAAGCATGTCTTTAGTCCATTTCATTCTCCCAAAGTAGAGTGACAAATTCTACTTGGTGTTTGAGAGACATCGTCATCACAAACTTGGTTCTAAGCATGCATACTATTTAAATTTGTGCACAATTAAAAAGAGAACTAGTCTTATAAGATAAAATCATGGGTCATTTAAAAGAAATTTGTACATTTGCTTACTCCAATGTAGCATTGTAAGAATTGACAAAGTTCATACTATCCTTAAGCTGCGTTCCTTGCATCCATCTAGCATCTTCAAAAGGATAATTTTTGAACTTAATAAGATACCGTCGAATGATCTTACCATGTCGTATTACCTTGTCTTCATGCCGAAGAATAGCTTCGGGTTGTAGCACCTCTTCTTGGTCTTCAAGTTCGGGTGGGTCTTCAATAGTTGGTTCACTTAGTGGATCTCCTTTGTAGGGCTTAAGTAGGCTCACCTGCAAAAAGCATTTTGTATGAGCCAATGGTTGGCCAACTTGAGTTGGTAAGCCATCTCATTGATGGGCTTCAAGATTTGGAAAGGACCATAGTATCTTTTTGCTAGCTTAGCAGAGTACTTTTGATGGCCCGTTGTTTTCCTTAATCGAGCCTTAGGAAACTTGAGTAATACCCAATCATTTTCTTTGAATGTTAAGGCCCTTATGTGCTTATCAGTAGCAGCTTTTTGCCTTTGTTGAGAGATGGATATTCTGAAAAGATTCTTGTAGGTCATGGCTATACTCATTGGTGGCAAAGATCTTCCCATGCACTTTGAGTAGCAAGGGACTTTTAGGTCTTCCCTCAATGATCTCAAAAGGTGCTTTTCCCGTAGAAGTATGTACAATATTATTGTAGGCATACTCTACAAGAGGTAAGTACTTTTCCCATTGTGAGTGTTGATCTACTTCGGTAACATAAGTCTTGAGTAGATCAAGTATTTTAAGATTGGTTATCTCACTTTGGCCATCCGTTTGTGGATGATAGGCTGAAGAGAAATTCAATCTTGTTCCTAGATTTTCAAAGAGACCTTTCCAGAAATTACTGGTCATTCCAGGATCTCTATCTGACACGATGGATGTTCGTAATCCATGGTGTTTGAAAATCTGTGATATGAAGAGAGTTGCCATTTGGTGTGCCTTAATAGTCTTTTTGACAGGAATAAATTGTGCTTGTTTGCTAAACCTGTCGACTATTGTCCATATTCCCGTATTTCCATGGATAGACTTGGGTAATCCAAAGATGAAATCCATGGATATACTCTCCCATGGTGAATTTGGGATAGGCAATGGCTGGATAATCCAAGTTGCTTCCCTCTATCATACTTGGTCTTTTGGCATACTACACATTTTGAAACATACTCTTGTATGTCCACTTTCATGGTAGGCCAATAGAAATACGTCTCTACTCCTTGAAGAGTAGATTGAATACCTCTATGCCCCTCATAGGGAGGAGCATGGGATTCATACATAACTTTCTCACGAAGGGAATGGGTAACACATAGTCTATTGCCGTGGAGAAGATAACCAGCCTGTAAGGTGAATGGTTCCTCTTTCTTCCCCAAAGCAAGGCCTGACATTATGTCTCTAAAGTCAGGGTCAATAGCATACTCATCTATCATAGAGGATAGATCATTCTGAGTAGCTATAGACACCGCATTAACTTTTGGTCGTTGTGAAAGTGCATCGGCCACTTGATTTTGCTTACCACCAATGTGAGCAATATCAAAATTAAATTGCGAAAGAAAATTTTCCCACCTCATTTGTTTGTCGGAAAGCTTGGTTTACGTCATGAAATACTGCAGACTTGTTGGTCGATTTTGTAGGATAAATGGAGTCCCCAATAGGTAGTGCTTCCATGTGTCTAGGGCATGTAGAATAGTTAAAAGCTCTTTTTCATAAATGCCCAAGACTTGTTCATACATATTGAGCCTTCGGCTCTTATATGCTATGGCATGCCCTTCTTGAAGCAAAACTGCTCCAAGGCAATCACCACAAGCATCACATTGGACCTCAAATGGATTTGAGAGATCCGGAAGCATGAGGAATGGTTGGGAACTAAGCTTCTCCTTGAGCTTATCAAAAGCATTTTGCTCCTTAGTAGTCCATACATACTTAACATTCTTCTGTTATGAAGCGTCTATAGTATGCGCATATACCAATAAAACTTCTTAGCTCATGTAGATTCCTTGGATTAGGCCATGCTATTATTGCCTCTAACTTCGATGGATCCATACGGACTCTATCTTGAGAGATAATATGACCTAAGTATTGAATCTCTTGAAGGAAAAATTCACTTTTCTTTTGGTTGAGAAAAAGCTTATTCTCCCTCAATGCTTGAAAAATCACTTGGAGATGGTGCTTATGTTACTCCAAAGACTTGGAGTAGATGATGATATCATCAAAGAACACTCCAGTGAATTTACAATAAGGTCTAAAAATTTTCTCATTAGATGATTGAACGTAGCTGGTGCATTAATCAAGCCAAAACACATGACTAGATATTCATGAAGACCAAACGTTGTGCGAGACGCAATCTTTAGGATATCTTCAGCCACTATCCTTATTTGATGATAGCCACTTTTAAGGTCAAACCTACTGAAATAGGTAGAGCCTTATAGCTTATCAAACAAATCTTCTACCCGAGGCACGGGAAATCTGTTTTTGATAGTGATATGGTTTAGTGCTCAATAGTTCACACACATACGGTATGTACCATCTTTATTTTGCACTAAAAGGATTGGAGAACAAAAGGGAGAGGAACTAGGCTTCACCATCCCTTTGTCTACCAATTCCTGTACTTGCCTCATGATCTCCTCTTGTTGAGCTTGTGAGACTCGATAAGGAGGCTTGTTAGGCGGTGAGCTTCCTAGAAGGAGCTCAATGCGATGGTCATCATCCCCTCATTTTGGAGGTAAGTTTATACTGATATCATCGATGAACACATCTTGGAATCCTTTTAGAAAATTAGACAAGTCTAAATCTTCTTGATTCCTACCATTTAAATTTAATGAAACATTAGGATCTTTTAGAGACTCTTTGACAAAAATCATGTACGCAAAAACTGAGCTCTTCATTGAATTATCTAAAGCAGGAGGATTTACAAGTGGAATATTGCGACCATGCTCACTAGCATCTATATACATGTTCTTTCCCCTGTAGGTGAAGTAGATTCTCCTATCAGGGAACTTCATATTGGCAGCCATGATATCAAACCATGGCGCCCCTAGGATAGCATCCTCATGTTGGAGAGGAGAGATGAAGAAGTCTTCTTTGTCGACATAGCTTTGGACATGAAGCCTCAACTTCCCAATCAAGGGAGTAACGGAGGCTCGCTGTCCCTTGAAAGATGTGTCATCCATTACCATATCTCCCATCTCAAAAGCTTGAATGCCCAACTTGGTGGCCAACTCCATTGATATGAAGTTGTGAGTAGAGCCAGGGTCAAACAAGATAAAGGCATCATGCTCTCTTACCTTTCCCCAAGCATAGGAAAGTGATGATCCTTTGCAATGAACATCCTCTTTTGGAGCTTCGATGGTGGAAGCCCTAGGAGTCTCATTGCGAGCATTCTTTTTGGGGCAAGAACGATAGCCATGTCCTTGCTCCCCACACTTGAAACACTTATGGTCGTCATTGCAAAAAGCTTCAAGCTCTTCAGGAGAGAGTTCATTTTTGCCTTTGTAAACTCCCTATTCTTTGTAAGCTTGCTGCTGTTGTTGAAAGTGCCTTGGGAAGAATTTTGAACATTGGTTTTCCCTTTTGCATCATTTTTGTCTTTGTTTTCCATGGGCTTGACATTCCGTCTAGCCCCTTGATGGAAATTGATGCGTGAAGCAACCATGGTGTGATGATTACTTCGCTGATAGAACCAAGCCGTTGAGAGTTGATGTATTCGGCCATCTCTTCAGGTAATCCCGCACTGAATTGTTGCCTTTGCTTGGCAATGTCTATCTTTTGAAAGACAGTAGCCTTGAGATGTAAATCCCAAAACTTGTCTACATACTTGTGGATAGACTCATGAGAGAGAAGCTTCAAGCTGTGGAATTCGGTAAGCACTTTATCCTTTGCATCGCTTGCAAGGAATTGCTTCATGATGGAAACTTGTAGAGTTTTCCATGTCTTTGGGGCTTCACGGTTGCCACGAAGGCTAGCCCACCATTGTCGAGCTGATTTTTGAAAGTGCATAGCTACATGGAGTAGCTTGGAGGACTCCATAAAGCCCTCGTCTCCAAAGGCCACCTCTCAATTGTTGGATGAAGACCAACACTTTGTCGATAGCACCAAAGGTGCCATCATAGGTGAGAAAAGAGATACTCTTTCCTCCCTCCTTGAACTTTAGCTTTTGGGAACTTCACCATGCAGGGTATGATTTGTGATGTCCTTCCCTCTTGTATTCTCTAGGAGAATAGCCATAACTTTTGTCGGAAGAGGAGGAAGGTGAAGAAGAAGGAGAAGAGAGTGACCTCTTTTTAGCCCTTTTCTTCCTTTGTTTCCTCTCTTCCCTTTCAGAATGATGAGGAGAAGGACTGTGTGTTGATATTTTCCTCTTGGGAGGAGTGGGCGATTGTCTAGACCGCCATCTTGGTGGTGCCACATCTTCAGAGGAACTTAATGTTTCATTGCTTTCTTGCTCTTTGGATTCCTCCTCTCGAATGGGAGAGAGTCTTTTTTTGGGGGTCTCTTCAAGAGGCCTCCTAAGATCTCTCTCCTCTTGGAGAGGAAGGGAAATCCCATAAGCACGAAGTTGTTGAGTAACCTCGGCTTGCAAAGCAGGGTTGCCCATAGCTTGCTGCAACCTAGTGACAAGATAATTTACAAACATGGGGGCATCATCATTAGCACCTTCATGTGCAAAATCAAAGCTATCAATGTTCATTCTAATCTCTTGATTATTGTGAGCCATGTTAACAAAATTTGTGTACGTACTTAGTGTATGCTTTGGCAATTCAAAACCTTGGTTGCCACTTATCTTAGCCTTTGAAAATTGGCTCTTAAGTATCTACACCCACAGCTCAAAGTGGTTAATTATAGAGAGTAGTGGAGTAGGTCTAACATAGCAGAGTTGCCGAGAGCTAGCTCCTTTTGGACTTCTTATGTCTCAATAATGGTAAAGCCGTAGGCAAGTCAAAAAAGACTCCATTATTAAGTCCAAAGCTCCCGAGGTGTGCACCATATCTCACATAGTGGGCTCAACAAAACCGATAATAGATCCTAGTTCCACTTACCCTAATATAATTAACAACATCAACCATTTATAGGAGGCTACTTAAGGACCTCTCTTATTAAGCAAGAAAAGAGAAACCAAATGCTCTGATACCAATGTAATTGAATTGGCCTATTAACTTGAGAGCAGCGAAAATTAATGAGAGTACTTTTGAGAAACTACTTTGTGAGCATAGCTGGTGAACATAATTGAAGATAACAACATAGACATAGCAATTAGTTAACTTGGCATGAACAATACTTTTGCAAGAGAGAGAATTTAGAGAACATGACAACAATTGAGGACCGGATTTATGTGGAGCCGGTCCCCCCTCCAATAGGCATTTGTATTAGGATTTCTCCCATTAAGAGAGACTTGTTACAATAAATCTTTGTGTTCCTTGTGACCTAGGTGATGCAATGAAGATGGAAAGCTTCATGCATCACAAGCATAACATAAACTTTGAAGAAAGCTTTAACTATCCCAAGCCTCAGTCCCAAGACCTTAACACCTTCGAAGGTGGAGAGAGCTAGCACGGAATGAGGGTAGGGAAGAGGAAGAAGAAACATTTCATAGGAGAAAGAATTAGCTCCTCACTTATCATAACTCTTCTTGCTAGCATACATAATAGCCTAGTAATGAAGAAGGAGAAGACAAGCAAGAGGCATCAAAAGCAACAAGGGTAGCCTTGGGACAAGTGTCCCCCTTTCCCCTTTGAGAGAGAGGACTTGATAAATGCAAAGACAATTAATTAAATCTCCTAAATTATCATTGGACCCCTTGGGTGGCCAACCAATAGGCTTTAGGTACACCATGAGGGCAACATGAGGAGGAACTTGACAAGTGTCCCTTATGCTTTCTTTGTACCAAGTAGGCCTTGTGTGAGTGTGTGGGTGTTATCTCTCATCCCCCCTCATGTAAGGCTCACCCCCTCCTTGTAGGGATTAGATCTTTGACTTTTAACACTTCAAGCTTGGGATGGGTTCTCACCTCAAGTACAACCCTAGCATCTCAAACATGTCAAGCACTTCAAGCATCTCAATCATCAAGCACCTCAAGCATCTCAAGCACTTCAATCATCAAGCACCTCAGGCACCTTAGTCATCAAGCATGACAAGCACCTTAAGCTTGGGCTTGGTTCCCACCTCAAGCTCAACCCTAGCTTACCTAAGGTCAATTTACCTAAGGTCAAAGGACTTTTACACTCATTATTGGAGGTCTTCAATGAATCTAACCCTAAGGTCTTATGCTCCATTGGTTAGCCTTGCTCTTTGATAGACCATCTCTCATTTGGGCCCCTTTACCATTGGCCCCGTATTGAGATAGATCTATAAGCACTTGTCTGTATCTTAACCCTTGTTCCCGCTTATTCTCCCACAATAGTGATCAGTTTAATATGAGAAAATCATTTGGATTGGGTAGATATTAGATTTTATGACATTCTCCATCTTCATTACCTTGCTATTATGTATGCTATCAAGAAGAGTGATGATAAGTGAGGAACTATTTCTTTCTCCTATGAAAGTTTCTTCTTGCTCTTCCCTATCCTCATTCCTCACTAGCTCTCTAACGTGTTTGAGGCCTTGGGAGTGAGGCTAGGGATAGTTAATGCTCTTTACAAATTCTATGTCCAATGAGAATTTAGATGCATAAAAATAAATAATTAAGTTCTTTCTCTCAAAGAGGAAAAAGAGGACACATGTCCAAATGATATAATTAGATAATACAAAAGAGAGAGAGAGAGAGAGAGAGAGAGAGAGAGAAGGTGGACTAAGAATGAGAGGGGGGTATACTCTCCCACACATACACACACATTATCTCACTGTGTGGAGTGCAAAGTGCAATAGCTCCATCTCCTTCTCCAAGCTTGTTGAGAAGTGGAGAGCCTACACCAACACTCTTGGCTATGGAATGCAAATCCAACCAAGAGCCATGCTTCAATGATTAAACTTACCATCTTATTCATCTTCATTACTATGCTATTATGCTATGCTAAGCAAGAAGAGTGATGATAAGTGAGGAACTATTCCTTTCTCCTAGGATGATTCTTCTTCCTCTTCCCTACCTACATTCTCTGCTAGCTCTCTCCACCTTCAAAGGTGTTTGAGGCCTTGGGATCGAGGCTTGGATAGTTACTTCTTTTTGCGAAGTTTATGCTATGCTTGTGATGCATGAAGATTTCCATCTTCATTGCATCACCTAGGTCACAAGGAACACAAATATTGTATTGTATCAAGTCTCTCTTGATGGGAGAATCTATAATACAAACGCCTTTTGGAGGGAGGACCGGCTCCAAGTAAATCCGGTCTTCAACTATTGTCATGTTTTTTTATACTCTCTCTCTTGCAAAAGTATTGTTCATGCCAAGTTAATTAAGTATTATGTTTATGTTGCTACCATCAATTAAGTTCGCCCTCTATGTTCTCAAAGTAATCTCACAAAAATGCTCACTCTAATTCTCTTAATTCCTCTATTCTCAAAGTTCATAGGCCATTTCCATTACATTGGTATCAGAGCATTTGGTTTCTCTTTTCTTGCTTAAGAAGAGAGGTCCTTAAGTATCCTATTAATGGTTGATTTTGTTAATTATATTAGGGTAAGTGGGACTGGGATCTATTATCGGTTTTGTTGAGCCCACTATGTGGGATATGGTGCACACCTCTGGGGCTTTGGTCTTAATAACGGGATCTTTTTACACTTGCCTACGGCTTTACCGTTATTGAACCATAAGAAGTCCAAAAGGAGCTATCCCTCGGTAATTTTGCTATGTTAGACCCACCCTACTACTCTTTATAATTAGCCAATTCGAGCCGTGACTGTACATACTTAAGTGCTTATTTTCAAAGGCTAAGAGGAGTAGCAACTAAGCTTTTGAATTGCCAAAGAATACACTAAGTAAACACATAAGTATAATGAGCATGGCTGACAATAACCATGAGAGTAGAATGAACATTGATAACTTTGATTTTGCACATGAATGTGCTAATGATGATGCTCCCATGTTTATCAATTATCTTGTTACTAGGTTGTATCAAGTTATGGGCAACCCTACTTTGCAAGCTAAAGTTACTCAACAACTTCGTGCTTATGGGATTTCCCTTTCTCTCTAGGAGGAGAGAGAGCTTAGGAGACCCCGTGATGAGACCCCCAAAAGAAGACTCTCTCCCATAGGAGAGGAGGAATCCAAAGAACAAGAAAGTAATGAATGCCTAAGTTCCTCTAAAGATGTGGCTCCACAAAGACGGCGGTCAAGACGATCGCCAACTCCTCCCATGAGGAAACAGTCAACACACAGTCCTTATCCTCGTCACTCCGAAAGGGACGAGAGGAAACAAAGGAAGAAAAGGTCAAGAAAGATTTCACCCTCTTCTCCTTCTTCTTCACCGTCCTCCTCTTTCGACAAAAGCTATGGCTATTCTTTTAGAGGAATGCAAGAGGAGAGGACATCACAAATCATACCCTGCATTGCGAAGATCACAAAAGCTCAAGAAGTTCAAAGAGGGAGAAAAGAGTATCTCTTTTCTCACTTGTGATGGCACTTTTGGTGCCACCGACAAATTATTGGCCTTCATCCCACAAATTGATGCGGCCTTTGGAGGCGAGGGCTTCACGGAGTCCTCCAAGCTACGCCGTGTAGCTATGCACTTCCAGAAATTGGCTCGTCAATGGTGGGCTAGCCTTCGTGGCAACGGTGAAGCCCCAAATACATGGAAAACTCTACGAGAGGTATCGATGTAATTGACATGGCCTATGAACTTTGAGAATAGCAAAATTAAGAGAATAAGAGTGAGTATTTTTGTGAGATTACTTTGAAAACGTAGAGGGTGAACTTAATTGATGGTAGCAACATAAACATAGTACTTAATTAACATGGCATGAACAATACTTTTGCAAGAGAGAGAGTATTAGAAAACATGACAATAGTTGAGGACCGGATTTACTTGGAGCCGGTCCCCCCTCCAAAAGGCATTTGTATTATAGATTCTCTCATCAAGAGAGACTTGGTACAATACAATCTTTGTGTTCCTTGTGACCTTAGTGATGCTATGAAGAAGGAAAGCTTCATACATCACGAGCATAACATAAACTTTGCAAAAAACATTAACTATCCCAAGCTTTAGTCCGAAGGCCTCAAACACCTTCGAAGGTGGATAGAGCTAGCGGGGAATGAGGGTAGGGAAGAGGAAGAAGAATCATCCATAGGAGAAAGAAATAATTCAAGCACATCATATGGGCCACATGTGAAGGATCTTGACATGTGTCTTTTATGCTTTTTAAGATATCATGTTTGAATTGACTACTTCAAGCATTTAGTCAATTAAGCATGGAAACCGTTTATACCTCTTGAGAGTTTATGTTTGAATTCAACACTTCAAGAACCTTCGTCATTTAAGCTTGAGAAGCATCTCAAGCTTGGGCAAGGTTCCCACAGACACTTCAAGCACTTTAGTTAGCAAGCACGACAAGCACCTCATGTTTGGGTAGAATTCCCACCTCAAGGTCAGCCCTAGCTTGCCTAAGGTTGCCTAAGGTCAAAGGATTTTTTAACACTAACTTTTGGAAGTCTTTAATGAAGCTAACCCTAAGGTCTTTAAGCTCCACTAGGTAGCATTTCTCTTTAACCGACCATCTCTCATTTGGACCCTTTTAACCTTGGCCCAGAGTTGAGACAAAGTCGTAAGCACATGTCTATATTCTAACCCTTGTTCGCGTTTATTCTCTCAGATTAAATGATGAATTTAATATGAGAAAATCATTTGGGTTGTTTAGATATTAGATTTTATGACAGTACAAATTGCAAGTCACAACACAAATGATGAATATACAAAGTATAAAAAGATGTGCATAATGTAAATCAACTGATTCAAAACCCGTGTCAAGCCAACTTAGCTATAGAACACCTAGTCCCATCTATACATGTCCTATGGCGAGGCTGCGATAAGGGGGATCTCTAGAGACTTAATGCACTGCACACTAGGTTACCTAGCCCCTAAGGCTCGGTCCCACAAAACCTCACCACAACAAAGACTATGCAGGCTCAAGACTTAAGACAACTACCATAGATTGCCAAAACTGGCACCATATGAGCGTACTAGGCAGTACCCCAAACTTTGTAAAAAAATGTAAGAGACATTCCAAATTTTGCTAATATTAGCATAACTAATAAAAATGTAATATCTCACCTCAACCAAATCAGTCTCAAAATGCATAAGAGACGTCTAGAGAGCAAAAACTATCAAACGTGCATCCCAAGCTGCTACTAACTGGCATAAATAAGAATATAAGCAAATTTTGTCTCAAAACGACATCCACTTCTCTCTAGGGCAATCCATAAGCCAACAACCATAAACTGTGCACATAAGTTATCATCTCAAGACCAAGACCACAAAGGCCTGAAATTGGCAGCAAATGGCCATAAGCAAAATCACATCATGCAAAAAAAAGAGAGCAAAGACCTTCATCCAATGCACAAATTTGGCATCACAAAACCTCAAGTGTCTTTGATATCATTCATAATCAAGTATTCAAGCCGCTTCTTTACTCCAACTTGCATGACAATCCAACTTGCACCTTGGAAAACTTCAATTGATGTACACATAACTACACAAATAGCTTGTCGAGTAATTTCATGATTTTCATAAAACCACACATACTATGTTATCAAAGGCTCTTCTTAATGCACATATCTAGCATTGGCCAACACAACATCTGATCTCATAAGGGCCATAGATCAGCACATGTGACATACATATCATGAGAGAATCCCTAATGCCCGAGTCATCATGCTTGACATACATGTCATAGTCCAATAAACTCTTAGTCTTAAGAAGGTAATCTCATATCAACAAACATGCTTCAATCCAGCTATCTCATAATTGTGAGTTCTCAAGCGTTGCGTGGTTACTTTGAATTTGCTATTTCTTTGTCATAAGTTGATAAAATCTTAGTCTCAAGAAAGCAATCTCATCAACAAACATGATTCAATCCACTTTTCTCATAGTTGTGAGTTCTCAAGCATTGCATGGTTACTTTTGGAATTCACCATTCCCGACATTTTCGAATGTTCAATGCTACCTCTTGTTTGCAGGTTTTCAATAATGTTTGTGTTAACCTTTTTACCTGACGTGCATTGTTGGTCTTTTAAATTCCAAAAGAAACAACAACAACACACACACACACACACACACACACACACACACACACACACACACACACACACACACACACACACATACACACACACACACGCACGCACGCACACACGCACACACACACACACACACACAATATTGTACTAGTTAAATGATCGGGTTTGCTGCTTTTAATTGCTAGCATTGCCCTTCCAAAGCTCCTAGCACTATAAATTTGTGAAGATATGCAATGTTTCTCAATGTTGTGTGTGTACCTTCTATGTTTTAAGTATCATGTGTCCACACACACAATGCATGCTGAGCTCTCAAGCTCAATCCATGGCAGCTTTCATTAATATTTTCATTGTGCATTGCTGCTCCATATTTCACAAAAGGTATACAATTTTCTTAAACATCACAATCCTAGACCCTTCCCGTTAGGCATGCCGGCTACGTGAACCCTACGTACCTATAGAGAGTAGAGGAAGCTTGCAAATGATTCATAATTATATAAATAGGGCCTTTGTTGTTGTCCTTATGTGTGATTTCTAATTATTGCAATAGAACTTTAACAAAGTTGTGATCAATAATCAATGTGTGTGTGTGAGTGAGTGAGTGAGTGTGTGTGTGTGTGTGTGTGTGTGTGTGTGTGTGTGTGTGTGTGTGTGTGTGTGTGTGTGTGTGTGTGTGTGAGAGAGAGAGAGAGAGAGAGAGAGAGCTGCTATAACTGATATTGCATTGTAAAGACTCCATGGTGTCAATGTGTACCTTGCTAGCAAAAGCCTTCCAAGGTCTTTGCATAAATTGATGCAAACTATTTGTAATGCCATCTTGTCCCAAACTTCTTGCAAATTGCAATTCTGAAGCTAACAAATGACAATTGATATAAACCCAAACGGAAGAATCCTTGTTCTCATTAAAGCTTAGTTTTATATGTGGTTGCCATATCATTCCCCATTCTTAGGCTGAAGCGAGGCCACAACCATTCTCTAGCCAATTTGAAAGTTTCAATCTTCATTTCGATGTGTGAATAAGAAAATTTGGCAACTTGTTTGTAATAAATTGCGAGCGAAGGTCTAAAACATATGAACCAATTTAAACACTTCCCAAAATTGTGAGAGAAGGCCTCTTTTGAACAAAACCTGAAACATTTAATGGCCTAGTAACTTGTGTGTAGCGGAAAATAGCATGAACATAGTGAGCATTTCATTAGAATAAATTTCTAATGAGAATAACAAGAGTGCTTGGGTGGAGAGAGCGACAAAAAGCACAACACCTAGTTAGATAGCATGAACAATACTTCAAAAGAGAGAGAAATTAAGCTATTGACAACAGTTGAGGACCGGATTTACATGGAGCCGGTCCCCCCTCCAAAAGGCTTTGTATTATGGTTTCTCCCATCAAGAGAGACAATTTACAATACCATTCTTTGTGTTCCTTCAATGCTAGCTAGTGCAATGAAGATGGAAACTTCAAGCACTAAGCAAAACACTTATTAAACACAACATCAATTCCCTCACGGTCTCACACCCAAGACCTCACACACCTCTGCATATTTTGTGCAGACTGTTCTTGATGCCTTACCAAATTCCTACCAGACTTTTGCTAGTACTTGGAGACTGATGACCCAAGGAAATCCTGAAGTTGTCAAGTTTGATGCATTATGCACATTGCTGTTGCAAGAGTCACTTTCTAGAAAAAACAGGACTAGGCAGCGTGCAGTTGAACAGGCTTTTATTGCTTCTCAAAGAAAGGGTGGTAACAGTAATGCAGCCACTTCTTATGGTTCTGCTGCGAGTGGCAAAAATTCTGTTCCTAATGCTTCTGCTGGCAGCACTTCGTCTGGCAATTCTGGATAAGGGCAAAAAGAAGATGCGTTGCCATTATTGTAAAGCCAATGATCACTTGATCAAGTCGTGTCCTAAGTTGAAGGCCAAAGAGGCTAAGAAGAAAGAGGGTGGTTCCATTGCAAATGGTGGTTCCACTACAAATGCAGCCATTGTTGAGTCTTCTGTGAAAGGAGATTGTGATGCTGATGTTGATGCAGAATGGGCTTTTAGTGCAGAGTGCACTTACAATCCTGCTGTCCATGATGTATGCTTGTCAGTTGCTGCAGATTCACATGTGTGGTATTTCGACAGTGGTGCTACAAAGCACATTACCTCACATCGTGAATTGTTTACCTCTCTCGAGTCTGTCCCTCATGGGAATTCAGTCACTTGTGCCAACAACGCCTCTTATCCAGTTCAGGGAGTTGGAAAGATTGTGCTCACTGCTGCTAATGGCTGTTCCTTCACACTTGTTGATGCACTTTATGTACCTGGGATCAAGAAGAATCTCTTGTCTGTATCCGCACTTGCTAGACTTGGACTTGTAGTCAAATTTGTGGATGACAGATGTACAGTTCATGATCTTAGTTTTGGTGATGAAATTGTTGCATCTGGGCTTTTGTGCCGTCAGCTGTATAAGCTCACTTTGTATGACAAGTGTGGACAAAATTTTGCAAATGCTGTTGCAGATTCAAGGGCTATTTCAGATGCAAAACTTTGGCATGCACGTTTTGGTCATCTGAATTTTGCCAGTTTGCTGCGTTTGCAGAAATCTGATATGGTTGCTTCTTTGCCGCCTCTTGAAGCACCTGTCAAACATGTTTGTGAAGGCTGTATTCTGGGTAAAATGCAGCGTTCTAAGTTTCCAAAGGATGGTTCAGTTAGGGCCACATGCAGGTTGCAGCTTGTGCATAGTGATGTTTGTGGGCCCATGCAAACTCCGTCCTTGGGCAATTACCTGTACTTCGTGACTTTCATTGATGATTACTCCAGGCATGCATGGGTATTTCCGCTTAAAGCGAAGTCCGAAGTTTTTATGTGCTTCAAACAATTTTTGGCTATGGCTGAAAATGTCTCAAAATGTACTATGGGCACCCTCCGTTCCGATCGAGGGGGGGAGTATATGTCTCATGAATTTAATGCATTTCTGGCTAGTCGTGGGATAAAACACCAATGTACAGTGCCTTATACACCTCAGAAAAATGGTGTTGCTGAGAGGAAAAACAGGTCACTAATGGAAATGGCACGATGTATGGTCAAAAGTCAAGCTTTGCCGCATTCTTTTTGGCTTGAGGCCATCATGTGTTCCACTTATGTACTTAACAGGTGTCCTACGAAAGCTTTGCAGTCTATTACTCCATATGAAGCATGGCATGATAGAAAGCCTTCTATTGAGCACATGCGTGTTTTTGGCTGTTTGGCATCTGCTTTGGTGCCAGAAGTGCAGCGCAGAAAATTGGATGATAAGGCTGTCAAATGTATTTTTGTTGGTTATAGTGCTGAAAGAAAAGGTTACAGGTTGTATCATCCGCAAACAAAACGTATTCTGGTTTCACGGGATGTAGTGTTTGTGGAAGATTCTGTTCAGCCCTTGCTGTCATGTACTAGAGACAGTAATGTAAGCTCACAGGACATTTATGACACTTTGTTGCCTCTTTTCAGTGGTGGAAATACGAATGTAAGTTCCAATGAGGCAAATGTACAGCCTATGGGGGTTTCTGAAAATGTTTTAGAACAGCCTATCACTGATGCAGATGTACATGATGTACTTGATGAGGAAAGGGCTGAAAATGAGCAGGCTAGAGGTATGCCAAAATGGTTGGTGCACACTTTGCGTGACAGTAAATTGGATGCACCTTTATCTAGTCGTACTCGTTCAGGCTCTCGCCATGCATCTTATGCATCAGATTGTTATGCTTTGGCTGTGTCTAGTTTACATGATGTTGAGGAGCCTCTGTCTTTTGATGAAGCACAGAATTCAGAAAATTGGATTGCTGCCATGAAATCAGAATATGATGCACTTATAGAGAATGACACATGGACTTTATGTGATTTGCCTCCTGGCAAAAAGGCCATTGGTACGAAGAGGGTTTACAAGTTGAAACGCAAGCCGGATGGTGAGATCAATCGCCATAAGGCTCGACTTGTTGCAAAGGGTTATGCACAACAAAAAGGCACAGATTATGAAGAGACTTTTGCTCCCACTTGTCGTATGACTACTGTGCGTTTTCTATGTGCATTGGCAGCTCATTTTGGTTGGGATGTACATCAATCAGACATTGTTACTGCTTTCTTGAATGGTGACATATTTGAGGAAGTTTATGTAACGCAGCCTCGCGGTTTTGTCATAAAAGGACAAGAGGACAAAGTGTGCAAATGTAAGAAGGCTTTGTATGGGTTGAAGCAATCTCCTCGTGCTTGGTATGAGAAAGCTGACACTCATTTGGTTAAACGAGGCTTTCGTAATAGTCCAACAGAAAGCACATTGTATGTAAAGCGTGAGGATGATGTATTTCTCATTGTGGTTCTTTATGTTGATGATTTGTTGATCACTGGACCAAATGAGAGACATATTGCTGAATTTAAGGCTGATTTGAATGCTACTTTCAAGATGAAAGATTTGGGGCTGTTGCATCATTACTTGGGTATACAGTTTAAGCAGTGTGATGGTGGTATTGCCTTGTGTCAGAAAAGTTACATAGAGACATTGGTATGTAAGTTTGGACTTGAGGATTGCAAACCTATTGCCACTCCCATGGAAACAGGTTTGAAGTTGAGTCTACATGATGCTGGCGATCCTGCTGATGTCACTCTTTACCAAACTGCTGTTGGCTGCCTCATTTATGTATGCAACACGAGGCCAAATATTCAGTTTGCAGTCTCGCAGGTCAGCAGATTTATGCATAGCCCAGGGTCTAAGCATTGGCAGGCTGTCAAGAGGATTTTCCGCTACCTTAGTGGCACTTTACATCTTGGCTTGTTTTATCCCAAGGGGGGATCATTGCCGCCAGACTTACATGCTTTTTCGGACTCAGATTGGGCTGGTTGTTTTGACACGCGAGTGTCCACAAGTGGTTTTTGTTTCATGCTTCGCAGTTCATGTATATCATGGTTGAGCAAGAAGCAACCTACTGTGGCCACTTCGAGTTGTGAGGCTGAGTACAGGGCAGTCTTCACAGCTACGGTTGAGTGTGTATGGCTCAGACGCCTTATGGCTGACTTGGGTGTTGGACAGGACACTGCCAACACTATCTACACTGACAGTCAGAGCGCATTGGCAGTTGCGAGGAACCCAGTTTTTCATGCTCGCACAAAGCACATTGAGGTGCATTACCACTATGTCAGGGAGAGGCTCTCAGCAGGAGAGATCAGCTTGGCTTATGTGCCAACACAGGACAACCTTGCAGATCTTTTCACAAAGGCATTGTCTCGTGAGAAGCTTGAAGCTTTCCGCAAAGCTTTGGGCTTACTCCCCTTTGTGGACTGATCCTGTCCTCAGGGCATGGCACTTCCCTTTACTCATGTGCCAGCTCTCGTTCACCACATCACTCCAGGGGGGATTTGTTACCATCTACATGTGGTAGTGATGTGTGTGAACACACTAGGACCGCCGGGGCATTTTTTCCCTCTTTAGGAGGTTTTTTCCCCCGTGCATTGTATATACGCCCATCACTCTAGGGCTATCTATCTTTCCATTGCACACTAAGTAACACACTCTCTATTGTGTGCCTTGAGCTTCCTTCGTCTTCTCCAAGCTGTGTGTGTTTCTCTGCAACCCTAATTCCAACAGGTAGAGGAGGTGAGCATGCATTGAAGCTTGTCTCTTGGTTGGATTTGCATCACAAAGCCAAGAGTTGTTGGTGTAGGCCTCCCCTCTCACAAGCTTGGGAGTAGGTGATAAGCTTTCCATTAAATCTTGAGAAGGAGAGAGAGAGAGAGAGTCTTCTTACTCCACACGTGGACTAGTGTGAGTGTGTATGCAATAATGCCCCGAGGAAATCAGCTCCTCTCTCTCTCTTGGTCGACCCCTCTTGCTATTTGCTCATGCTCACACCCTATTGGACCTCTCTAGGCTCAGCCAATGAAATTTCAAGAGCATAAGTGATACCCTTCTGACATGTGTCCCTCTTTCCCCTTTTGTAAGAGCTTTAGGTAATTAATTAATGCAACTAAACTCTCATTGGACCCCTTTGTCTCCTGGCCAATAGGAATCAGGCACGCCATTGGGCTGCTAAATGCTCATTGGACCCCTTGGGAGACTTTCCAATAGTCTTCTAGAGAGCTTAATTCCTATTGGTTCTTTTATTAAGTGTTTTTTAAATTAATTAAACTAGATTTACTCTAGCCTAATTCTCATTGGTCCACCTCCATGGCCATCCAATAGGATTTGAGTACACCTTGTGGACATCTAAGCTAGGGAGCTGACACGTGTCCCTCATTCCCTTTGTGTAAAGGGAGCTTTTGTGTGTGTGTGTGTGTGTGTGTGTGTGTGTATGTGTGTGTGTTTCTCTCTCATTCCCTACTTGCAAGGCTCGCCCCCTCCTATGTAGGGATTATGAAAAGGTTTTTTACACACACTAAGCATCCAATTTTCCTAGTGTTTGACCTTTGGACACAATCTTTGAATTTTGGAACCTTAGCATTTTGGAAGTCTTAATGGGCTGAACCTTGGGGTCTTTTAAGCCCATTGTTGCACATTGCTCTTTTGCAGACGGCCCCCCCTTTGGATCCTCTGTGGCCGGTTTGCCAGCTTGACCAAATATTCTAGCTTTTTCTCTCCTGGCACTTTTCCATATTAGATGATCAGTTTAACATGAGAAAATCATTTAGAAGAATTAGATATTAGTTATTATGAAATTACCTCTCTCTTGAAATCATAGTCGTCCTCGACTATGGGGTAGAGAAGATAAAGCATATTCTTTAGTCCTTTTTCTAGCGGGTAGAGGATTCCTATGTTACCCCTACGACATCGTTCCAGAATGGATTTGGTGCTTGAGAGCCTAAGCTGCCGCAAGCATGTTTGCACATTAGTCCTATCAATCTTCCATAGTAGAGTGACAAGCTCTACTTGGTGTTTGGGAGACATCGTCTTCGCAAACTTGATCTAAGTATGCATACTACTTCACATTTGTGCACAATAAAGAAAAAGAGAGTCTTATAAGACAAAAACTTTGTTCATTTTAAACATTTGTACATTTGCTGACTCTAGGGAAGCATTGTAAGCATCACAAGGTTTAGGTTATCCTTTAGTTGTATGCCTTGCATCCATCTAGCATCTTCAAAAGGATAATTCTTAAACTTAATAAGATATCGTCGGATAGTCTTACCGCGTCTTAGTACCTTGTCTTCATGTCGGAGAATGGACTCGGGCTGCATCACCTATTCTTGGTCCTTGATCTCTGGTGGGTCTTCAATAGTTGGTTCTTGAGGTGACTCTCCTTTGTAAGGCTTTAGTAGGTTCACATGTAAAGCATTGTGTATGAGCCAATGGTTGGGCAACTTGAGTTGATAGGCCATTTCATTGATTGGCCTAAGAATCTGGAAGGGACCATAGTACTTTTTTGCTAACTTAGCATAGTACTTTTGGTGTCCCGTAGGATTCTTACCTGTCGTGTGCCTTAATCAAGCCTTGGGAAATTTGAGTAAGACCCAATCATTTTCTTTAAAGGCTTGGGCTCTTCTGTGCTTGTCAGCAGCAGCCTTTTGCCTTTGCTGTGAGATAGAGATAGCATCCTTAATCTTTTGGAAAGATTCTTGTAGGTCTCGGCTATACTCATCTGTAGCGAAGATCTTCCCGTGTACCTTAAGTAGCAAGGGAATTTTTTATCTTCCCTCAATTACCTCAAAAGGTGCTTTTCCCGTGGAAGTATGTACAGTGTTATTGTAGGCATACTCCACCAAGGGTAAGTACTTCTCCCATTAGGATCTTTGATCTACTTCCGTTACATAGGCTTTTAGTAGATCGAGAATTGTTAGGTTAGCTATTTCACTTTGGCCATCTGTTTGCGGGTGATAGGCCGAAGAGAAATTTAGCCTTGTTCCTAAATTCTCAAAGAGATCCTTCCAGAAATTACTGATCATTCTAGGATCTCTATCCGACACTATGGACATTGGCAAGCCATGGTACTTGAAGATTTGTGAAATGAAGAGGGTTGCCATTTGATGGGCTTTGATAGTCTTTTTGATAGGTATAAAATGAGATTGTTTACTGAACCTGTCTACTATCATCCATATTCCCGTTTCCCATGGATAGACTTAGGCAATCCAAAGATAAAATCCATGGATATGCTCTCCCATGGTGAATTAGGGATTGGCAAAGGTTGAAGCAATCCAGGTTGCTTCCCTCTAAACTTCGTCTTTTGGCATACTACACATTTAGAAACATTCTCTTGTATGTTTGATTTCATGGTAGGCCAATAGAAATATGTTTCAATCCCCTTTAGGCTAGACTGAATCCCTCTATGCCCCACATAAGGAGGATCATGAGATTCATACATTACTTTCTCACGTAGTGAGTTATTAACGCATAGTCTATTGCCATAGAGAAGATAACTAGGTAAATGGTTCCTCTTTCTTCCCTAATGCAAGGGCTGAAATCACATCTCTAAAATCGGGATCAATAGCATACTCATCTATCATAGAAGATAGATCATTGTGAGTTGCTATGGAAACCGCATTCACTCGCAGCCGTCTTGAGAGTGCATCGGCTACTTGATTATGCTTGCCAGCAATGTGAGCAATATGAAAAAGAAATTGCAAAAGAATTTGCCCACCTCATTTGTTCGTCGGAGAGCTTGGTCTGCGTCATGAAGTACTTAAGACTTTGGTGATCTGTTCACAGAATGAAAGGAGTCCCTAATAAATAGTGCTTCCATGAGTCTAAGGCATGTAGAACTGCGAGGAGTTCCTTTTCATATATGCCTAGAGCTTGCTCAATAGGGTCCAGCCTTCCACTTTCATAGGTTATGGCGTGCCCTTCTTGGAGCAAAACAGCTCCAAGGCAATCACCACCAGCGTCAGATTGGACCTCAAATGGCTTTGAGGGACCCGGTAGTGTAAGCACAGGTTGAGAGATAAGCTTTTCTTTAAGCTTTTCGAAAGCATTGTTCTCCTTGGCAGACCATGTATACCTAACGTTTTTCTTTGTTAGGTCATGTAATGGTCCTGCAATTTGGGAGAACTTTTCTATGAAGCGTCTATAGTATGCACACACACCTATAAAGCTTCTTAGTTCATGAAGATTCCTTGGTTTAGGCCATCCTTTTATTACCTCTAGCTTTGATGGATCCATTTGGATGCCATCTTGAGACATAATGTGACCTAAATACTGAATCTCTTGCAATAAAAATTCACTTTTCTTTCGATTAATATAAAGTTTATTCTCTCTTAGAACTTGAAATATTACCTAGAGGTGTTGCTTGTGTTCATCTAGTGAATTAGATTAGATGATAATATCATCAAAGAACACTCCAGTAGAGGTTCGGTGAGGCATGTATAGCTTCTCCATCAAGTAGTTGAATGTGGCTGGTGCATTGGTCAAGCCAAAAGGCATGAGAATGTATTCGTAAAGACCAAATGTAGTACAAAATGCGGTCTTTACAATGTCTTGATCAACTATCCTTATTTGATGGTAGCCACTTTTTAGGTCAATCTTACTGAAGTAGGTCGATCCTTGTAGCTTATCAAATAGGTCTTCTACCCATGGAACGAGAACCGTATTCTTGATCATGATCCTATTTAGTGCTCTATAGTTGACACACATTCGATATGTGCCGTCTTTCTTTTGTAGTAGTAACACGGGTGAGCAAAATGGAGATGAGCTAGGCCTAACCATGTCCTTCTCAACTAACTCATGCACTTGCCGCATAATCTCCTCTTGTTGAGCTTGAGAAACTCTATAAGGAGGTTTATTAGGCGGTGAACTTCCTAGAAGAAGTTCAATTGCATGGTCATCATTGCCTTGTTTAGGAGATAGTTCACAAGGGATGTCGTCAATAAAGACATCTTGAAACCCCTTGAGAGAATTGGATAACTCTAATTCCTTGTGAGTGTGCTTATTTTCTTTTGCTAAAACATTAGGTTCATTTTGAGAATCTTTAACAAAAATCATGTACACGGAAATAGAGCTCTTTATTGACTTATGAAAGCTTGCGTATGTACAATGGGTATGGTGTTACCCATTTCCTTAGCATCTATGTACATATCTTTTTCCCTGAACCTAAAGTAGATTTTCCTTTCAGGGAATTTAATATTGGCAGCCATGCGATCAAACCATGGTGCCCCTAGGATTACATCCTCATGCTTGAGAGGAGAGATAAAGAAGTCCTCTTTGTCCACATAGCTTTGGACATGGAGCCTCAATTTCTCGATTAAGGGAGTGACTAAAGCTTCTTGCCCCTTGAAAGCACCGTCTGTGGATAGGACATCTCCCATCTCGTAAGCTTGTGTGCCTAGCTGGTGGCCAACTCTGTGGATATGAAATTGTGAGTAGAACCAGGGTCAAAGAGAATAAAAGCATCATGTTCTCTTACCTTTCTCCAAGCATGGTAGAGAGGAGATCCTTTGTGGTGAGTTTCCTCCTCTTGGATTTCAACCAAGGTAGCTCTAGGAGGCTCATGGCGGGTGTTCTTTTGGGGACAAGCACGGTACGCATGCCCTTGCTCGCCACACTTGGAACATCGGTTATCCTTGCGATAACGCTCAAGCTCTTCAGGAGAGAGTTTGTTTTTGCCTTTGTAAACTCCCTTCTCCTTAGCTTTGTTGGAATTGCCCTTAGGAATCTTTTGGACATTGTCTTCCCCTTAGGCTCATTGGAACCCTTGCTTTCCGTGGGCTTAGAATTTCTTTAAGCCCTTGTTTGGAGATTGATTCGAGAAGCCACCATAGTATGGTGTATAACCACGGATATGGTGCGTGGCCTTTGGGAGTTGACATACTCCACCATTTCCTCAGTTAAGCCCGCACAAAATTGTTGCTTTTGCTCCAACTTTTTGAAGACAGTGGCTTTGAGTTGTAGGTCCCAAAACTTGTCTACATATTTGTGAATGGATTCGTAGAGAGAGAGAGAGCTTCAAGCTTCGCCATTCGGTGAGTACTTTGTCTTTGGCATTGGTGGCCAAAAACTGCTTCATAATGGAAGCTCTTAAAGCTTTCCATGTTCGTGAGCTTCACCGTTGGCCCGTAGGCTAGACCACCATTGCCTGGTGGACTTTTGAAAGTGCATAGCTACATAGCGTAGCTTAGAGGACTCTGTGAAGCCCTCATCTCCAAACACCCATCAAATTGTTGGATAAAGGCCAAGACTTTGTCCGTAGCACCAAAGGTGCCATCGTAGATAAGGAAAGAGATGCTCTTTCCTCCCTCTTTGAACTTCTTGAGCTTGGACGACCTCTTCCATGCGGCATAGGATTTCCTATGGCCTCTTCTTTTTGATGGTTCAAAGGTTGCACCATCACTTTCTTCAGAAGATGAAGAATTTGAGGAAGATGGAGAAGAGGGTGACCTATTTCTCGCCTTTTTCTTACCTTGATCTTCTTTGTCTGCACCATCACTTTCATAAGAGGAAGAGGATAAAGAAGATGGAGAAGAGGGTGTCCTCTTTCTCGCCTTTTTCTTTTCTTGCTTTTTGTCATCCCTTTTTGAACTATGGTGTGGAGAAGTGTGTGACGGTCTTCTTCGTTTTGGAGGTGATGGAGAGCGTTTAGCCCGCCGTCTTCGTAGAGCCATCTCCGCCGAGGTGGCAGGAGACTCACTTCTTTCTCATTCCTTCGGTGGAGGCTCTTGAGTTCTCCTTTGAGAAGGAGATACGTCATCAAGAAGCAAATTTCTGAGCCCTTCGTATGGATCCTCTTCTTCTTCCCGAATCGGAGAGAGGCCTCTTTTGGAAGTCTCACAAGGAGGCTTCCTAGGTGCTCTTTCGTCATGGTGGGGAGCTTGGAGAATCCCATGAGCACGAAGCTGCCGTTGCACTTCACTTTGGAGGGATGGATTGCCCATGGCTTGTTGAAGCCTAGAAACAAGATAGTTAACAAGCATAGAGGCATCATTAGTAGCCTGCTCATTAGCAAAATCAAAGTAATCAACATTAATTTTTCTCTCTTTACTATTGTCTACCATTCTAACAACTTTTAGGTGTAACTTTATAGGTGTACTTTGGCACTTCAAACCCTAGTTGCTACTCCTATTTATCCCTTTAGAAAAAGCACTCAAGCTACTGTACCCATGGCTCGAATACCATTGATTGCAAGGAATAGAAGAGAGGGTCGTTCAACACCAAAACAACACCGGCTCCTGTCAAACTTCTAATAGCTCAATAGTGGTGAAACCGTAGGCACGCCCCGTAGGACTCCACTATTAAGACCATAGCTCTCGACGGTGATGCCCCATTATCTGCACGAAGGCAAGCGCACTGCAAGGCTGAAAAATCCCTATTCTACTTACTCAATGCAATTAATAGTACCAACCATTTATAGCTAGCTTGAGGACCTCCCTTCTTGAGCAGGAAAACAGAAACCTACCAATGAAACATTTAATGGCCTAGTAACTTGTGTGTAGCAGAAAATAGCATAAACATAATGAGCATTTCATTAGAATAAATTCTTAATGAGAATAACAAGAGTGCTTGGGTGGAGAGAGCAACAAAAAGCATAACACCTAGTTAGATGGCATGGACAATACTTCAAAAGAGAGAAAAATTAAGCTATTGACAATAGTTGACGACCGGATTTACATGGAGCTGGTCCCCCCTCCAAAAGTCTTTGTATTATGGTTTCTCCCATCAAGAGAGGCATTTTACAATACAATTCTTTGTGTTCCTTCAATACTAGCTAGTGCAATGAAGATGGAAACTTCAAGCACTAAGCAAAACACTTATTAAATACAACATCAATTCCCTCACGGTCTCACACCCAAGACCTCACACACCTTCGAAGATGGTGAGAGCTAGCGGGGTATGAGGGTAGATTGAGAGGAAGGAGTAGTCTTACGAGAAAGATGCACATCTCCTCACATAACCACTCATATTAGCATAGCTTAGCTTAGTAATTAGCATGGTAGACAAGATGAGCATGCATTGAAGCTTGTCTCTTGGTTGGATTTGCATCACAAAGCCAAGAGTTGTTGGTGTAGGCCTCCCTTCTCACAAGCTTGGAGTAGGTGATAAGCTTTCCATTAAAGCTTGAGAAGGAGAGAGAGAGAGAGAGAGAGAGTCTTCTTACTCCACAGATGGACTAGTGTGAGTGTGTATGCAATAATGCCCTGAGAAAATCAGCCCCCCCTCTCTCTCTTGGTCGACCCCTCTTGCTATTTGCTCATGCTCACACCCTATTGGACCTCTCCAGGCTTAGCCAATGAAATTTGAAGAGCATAAGTGATAGCCTTCTGACATGTATCCCCCTTTCCCCTTTTGTGAGAGCTTTAGGTAATTAATTAATGCAACTAATCTCTCATTGGACCCCTTTGTCTCCTGGCCAGTAGGATCAGGCAAACCATTGGGCTGTTGAATGCTCATTGGATCCCTTGGGAGACTGTCCAATAGTCTTCTAGAGAGCTTAATTTCTATTGGTTCGTTTATTAAGTGTTTTTTAAATTAATTAGACTAGATTTACTCATTCCTAATTCTCATTGGTCCACCTTTATGGCAATCCAATAGGATTTGAGTACACCTTGTGGGCATCTGGGTTAGGGAGCTGACATGTGTCCCTTATTCCCTTTGTGTAAAGGGAGCTTGTGTGTGTGTGTGTGTGTGTTTTTTTTTTTTTTTTTTTCCCTCTCTCATCCCCTACTTGCAAGGCTCGCCCCCTCCTATGTAGGGATTATGGAGACTTTTTTTTACACACACTAAGCATCCAATTTTCGTAGTGTTTGACCTTTGGACACAACCTTTGAATTTTGGAACCTTAGCATTTTGGAAGTCTTAATGGGCTGAACCTTGGGGTCTTTTAAGCCCATTGTTGCACATTGCTTTTTTGCAGATGCCCCCCCCCTTTGGATCCCTATTTTCCCTCCTTTGGATCCCTAATGTGGCCAGTCTGCCAGCTTAACCAATATTCTAGCTTTACTCCCTTGGCACTTTTCCACATTAAATGATCAGTTTAACATGAGAAAATCATTTAGGAGAATTAGATCTTAGTTATTATGACAGAACCGTAGGTGGTAGGGCCTTGGATATATATAGCAAGGGTATGGCAGATGGGATCAAAGGCCCCAATCAATTTAGAGCCTCGACATTAATCAGGCGCCATCGATATTGTCGCAAAAGTAAACTCGGATAATCGAGTGTACTTTTGTACTTGAGTTTATTTTCCTCCGCTCCGATACATTTGCACATCAAAACTCGGGAAAGACGTCTATAGTCCACAAGCGATTGCGCTACGAGCATGGGCGATGTGGTTAAGGCACATGGCTCTCATCTCGCGAGCTGTGGGTTCAATCCTCCGAGGTGGGAGAGGGGGTGAAATAAACTCGAGTACTTGAATTTACATTTTTTGGGAGTTTCCTTTGCTCGAGTTTACTTGAGATCTCATGTGCATGTGCAGCTCAATCATCCCACCGTAGATCCCATCTCCTACCATGTCCGTGTGAGATGTAGCCTAGGTGGTTTCTTGAACTTTCGTGGAAGCTTCTTCGCTTGGTTGATGCTTTTGAAACGTCTCAATGAAGATTCCAGAACGTCACCTAAACGTCAGGCATGACGTAATTTAGCCAGATTCAGTCGGTCCATCGCCCCTATATGAACCACTCGTTTCCCACCCCATTCTCATCAGATCTTTTCTTGTTTTAGGTTTTCTTTCTGCGACATTTCTGTTTCTTTCCGATTTTTGATACCCAGATCCTTCCTCTTCGCACATATCCAAGCCTGCAATCATGCAGATCTTTGTGAAGACCCTCACTGGCAAAACCATCACCTTGGAGGTCGAAAGCTCTGATACCATCGACAATGTTAAGACCAAGATCCAAGACAAGGAAGGGATCCCCCCTGATCAGCAGCGCCTGATTTTTGCAGGCAAGCAGCTTGAAGATGGCCGCACCCTTGCTGACTATAACATCCAGAAGGAATCCACCCTGCATCTTGTCCTTCGTCTTCGTGGTGGCATGCAGATCTTCGTGAAAACGCTCACGGGTAAGACCATCACTCTTGAAGTTGAAAGTTCTGATACTATTGACAATGTTAAGACGAAGATCCAGGACAAGGAGGGCATTCCTCCTGACCAGCAACGCCTTATCTTTGCTGGTAAGCAGCTTGAAGATGGCCGCACCCTTGCCGATTATAACATTCAGAAGGAGTCCACGCTCCACCTTGTACTGCGTCTGCGTGGTGGCATGCAGATCTTTGTCAAAACCCTCACGGGCAAGACCATTACCCTGGAGGTTGAGAGCTCCGACACCATTGACAATGTCAAAACCAAGATCCAGGACAAGGAGGGCATACCCCCTGACCAGCAGCGTCTGATATTTGCTGGAAAGCAGCTTGAAGATGGGAGGACTCTTGCTGATTACAATATTCAAAAAGAGTCCACCCTCCATCTTGTGCTGAGATTGCGTGGTGGCATGCAAATCTTTGTGAAGACTCTGACTGGCAAGACCATCACTCTGGAGGTTGAGAGCTCTGATACCATTGATAATGTCAAAACCAAGATTCAGGACAAGGAGGGAATACCCCCCGACCAGCAACGCCTTATCTTTGCAGGGAAGCAGCTGGAGGATGGGCGTACTCTTGCTGATTACAACATTCAGAAGGAATCCACTCTTCATCTTGTCCTTCGGCTCAGAGGGGGCAATTAGGGGAATTCTTGGTGTAGTGCCATCTCTTGATTTAGAAGTGGTGGTTTCTCTGTTCCTATGGTGTGCTGGATGTTCGTGAGTTGTAGAAATTCAATAATCAATAATTGGGCTTTCTTGTAAGGTTTTGGAAGTACATTACTGCTGTCTATTGTCCCTAAGAGTCTGGTAACAAGAACGCCAGCGTTATTTTCAATCATCAGTAGATAGGTGTTACATCTACTGCTCTGGTAACAAGAACCCTTTGTATGCTGGATGGTCTGTGTTAGTTTTTGTTCATCATTAAACGGGTGTTTCTTTGTTTGTTGTTAGTATTGTACTTCAGAAACTTTGGTACACTTGTGAAATTTTTGAATATGAACGAGCTTGTGGCCAAGTACACGCCTGGAATTTTTGCATACAATAAAATCTGTGGCTAGAGAACTTTGCTTAAGTCGTCTCTCTGATTGAGCTGCTTTCGTGTTAAAAGGCGAACTTGGGGGAAGAAGAGTGGCTACCTAGCTAGTTGTGACGACATCAAAGTTGTACACATCCGACTTGAGTGGGTTCTATGAAGTAGTGATGGCTGGACCTTCACGTGTGCTGGTGTATTTTGAGAAGGACGTTGCTGTTCTTCATCCTGTTTTGCGCTGAGATTCATAAGGTGAAGAAAGGTACCTAACTGTTCAAGACTGGCTAATTCTGTCGGATTGTCTGAGTATATGCAAATATGGATTAGATATCTCTTGCCCAACAACACATCCAGGGTTTATTAGTGGCGAACCCTTAAAAGTCGTCGTCACACTACATGGCATCCAACACTGAACTGCAGCCATTGTGATGAATTCGAAAATAGGTAAACCGCTCGTGGGGTTTACTTTTCATCAAGATTGCGATTTTACTGTGACTAATGTTTAAAAAAATGGGAAAAGGATCGTGGAGTCCGGATCCTTGCAAAGCTGGACAATATGCAAATATGTACGTGGGGCATTCTATGTGGGCACATCGTTTTGGTTTTTTGACAGCTGTATTGCGAGGACAATTTGAGTTTCATCCGTCTCGTATTTGAGTGGTGTGTGACTAGCAAAGATTTAACGCCTTCCTCTTAAGCACAACAAATTATAAGCGATAAAAGGAAATTACTCATTTAATTTTGTTTCACATGCATATGCGTGTTTTGTGCTTGGTAGAGAGAGAGAGGTATAGTAGAGTTTTTAATGTCGTTTGAACATTTCAAGAGACCTAATACATCTATCTAGCAAGTCTTGAACTCTTAGCACATTAATTGAAGAATTTATTCATGACACGATCACAAATCATCGATAGCCCTCAAAACACCCACTTGCAGCAACGATGATTGTGCATGAGCCTGAGTGAGAGCATCCTACCACGTAGGTCTTATAGCAGGCTAGCTCGTGAGTGAGAGCATCCTACCACGTAGGTCTTATAGCAGGCTAGCTCGATGATTAGCTAGGGAAGCCAGATCACACCTAGGAAGCTGAGGCTAGCTCGATGATTAGCTAGGGAAGTCAGATCACCCTAGGAAAGTTTCCGTTTCAAGGAGTAATGTCACTAATCACACTAGAAGCTGACATGGGATTTGATAGAAAACCAAAATCACAGTAGAGGTTTCCTTGAACTTTGCATGTGCAAATCTTTCAGTTTTGCACGAGAAACTCATTGCAATCACCACCTTCAATTCCGTCAAAACATCTTTTGAGCATCTATCTTTGAAAAGACTCTTGGCTGTTTGGGGGTATCGTGTCTTACAACTCCTCAAAAGCATTGTGGAGGGGGACAGCAAATCCGTCTTTCAGCAACCCAGAACCTCATTAAACAAAGTGCCACCTCATTTCCGCGGTAGTATGCAGTTTCTGATAATGCAAATGAGCTCGAAAAAGGTACTCTTGATTACCTTGCTATGGCTCTCCAAACCACTTCACTTTTGCATTTTAACAACAAAGATATATAAAGAGAGACAATGACCGACAGGAATAAGAAACCACATTTTATTTCTACGCTCCGTAGACTTCCTTCGGTTTCTCCAAATACTTAATTAGTACAAACAATGGACAGAACAATTACAAATCAAAGTCAACAATTAGCGAATGTTTTGAATCGAAGTTAACAATAAGCAAATGTTTTCACAGTCAAGCTCATGTCTCGACTCTACAGAACAAAAATTCTTATCTCTGGCAAAATCTAGAACAAAAAAATCTTATCTCAAACTCTCATTCTTTCAGGGTTTGAAGTGGCCTCCAAGCTTTGCCCTGCTACTTTGTATATGGGAAAAATGTTTCTACCCATCTCATTCAAAATAAAAATTCTATATCTCAGTTTTGAAATGGAAGAATAGATGACCCTTTAGCCCTGATCTCTCTCTCTCTCTCTCTCAGTTCAACTCTGTTCGTCGGATACATCTTTAAGATCTCTTGGGATAGTTTCCTACGACGTTAAAATTCTCTTCTCTCTCCACACCAAAAGAATACAGATGAGGAAAGAAAGATGAAGGAAAAGAAAAGAGGGAGAAAAGTTTAAAAAAAAGAAAAAAGAAAAAAGAAAAGGCCGACGCTACAATAGTGAGGCACTGAGGACCCTTGAATCCTTGAAGTTGGACCTCCCTTTTTCTCAATTGAAGTGCCACCATCAACTTTGGCAGGCTTCAGCAACAATTGAAGTAGAGAGTTTCCCTGCATGAATATCTCTCTCTCTCCTTCAGTACTTCAAGACCAGGAATCTTTTCTATCTCATAAGGTCCTTGGGTAGCCCAGCAAAACTGATAGATGTTCCAGACACACCCTTCACTGTAAGGGTTCACATTCATGGGCACATTCCTGCAACAATAAAAAATTAGGGACAATAGTAACTCTTTTCTGTGTACACACACACACACTCATATATGTATATGTATATGTATAAGAGAGAGAGGGACACATGGCGAACGGCTGACTTTTGGCAGTTCACCGTGGTTTTAAAATAAATAAATAAATAAATGTATGTATGTATCTAGGTCATGAGCTGGAAGAGCTGCTTTCAGACGCATTGATACCTGAACTCTGCGATGCGCTTCCTTCTGGTAAGCTCGTTAGTGGTTTGATTTGTGATCACCAAATAGCTGCAAAATACCACAATGTTAGAGCTTGCTTTTGGATGCTGTGCTCTCCCTTGGCAGAATTTAGAGGATAAAAATTGAACACACTAATTGATAAAAAGCAAGGAATGCGAACGCCTTGTGAGACCACTTCTAGGAATTGGTAAGATTATTCTTGTAAGATTCTGTAGGGGAAAAGATGCCCACTACCGACATCTTTAACATGTTTGCTAGTTCACACCGACAGAGGTTTATTCAGATTCTATGAAAGTAAGGGATGCATTCCTACTTTCAGAGTCGAAAAGGCTCTCGTTGATGAAGCACCATAGTTGTCCTCGGTCGTTGATTAAAATGCAGTTATGATTTTTCTATGAAAAACAAACTTCCAAGAACTGAATAGAACAAAAATTCTCTCCCAGGACTAATCAATGCTTACAGAGTTGTACCTACGTTTCAAATGTGTATATGGACAAAGAAGCTTTTTTTCCAAAATAAACAAAAAGCTGCAACACAAAAAAAAAGGAACGATAGATGTTTGTAATACCTGTGAAATAAGAGTAACAAGACCAAGAAAAGGAGTGAAAAAAGCAGAAAAATCAGGCACAGGATGCCAATGCCAGCTTGCCACCTGCCAAGTCAAAGCATTCTAAATTTACTCAAAACTGGTGAATTAAAACAGTAGAAATGTGCAAAGAGGAGAATTTGCTTCAAAGATTATCTGCACGGATTGCAACAACAAATGCTCAGAAAATTTTTGAGTGAAACACTCCACGTCCACCATTGAAGACGAGAACTCGCATTCGCAAATGCTCTCAAAACATGTGAAAGTGATCTAACGAAGCCGATTTTGCACAAAATCCAGCAAAATAGTAAATAAGTTGTACTGGATAGAGTAGTACCAGGAAGTGGCGCTTCTGCCACTTTGGAGTGATGATGCATAGATGACACTAGTCCAAAGACACAGGATTGTCTCTTCACATAGAAACCACCTGCAAACCGAGTCAACAACCCTAGAGTCCAGTTTTATCCTTCCCCTTGTTGCTTAATTACATTGCTTGATATTTGCAAAATTCCATCAGTTCTAATGCAGTGTATATGATATCCATACTGATGTAAGTAAAAAAGGCAGCCATTTCTATTCACAGCTGTAAGCACAAAAGCACAAAACACATGGCTACCTGCGTGCCATCGCAATGCGCTTTGATTGAGTGTGCGATCACAAAAAGAATCAGCAGGCCGATTATAACAAACCCAGCAACTGAGACTTGATTTCCCACTAACATTTTTCTCTACAATCTCAGCAAACCCATGCACATGAGATGAAAGAAAATTTTCTAGTGGCTTTGACTGGGGCTTGTTGAGTTCCAATAACAATTTTCTTTAGTCTGCAAATTGAAATGGTATAATAATAATCTTACCAAAATCTGCAATGATTTCCATATCCCACGCAAGTGCCAAGCCATGCACAATGATGGTCAAACTGAAGAACACATTTGTTGCATTCATGGCAATGTTTTGAGCGGGGAGGCTGCAAAAGCACTCACAAAATAAGTCTTGCATACACAGGTCAAATCAGTAAACAGACTTGATAACATAAAGAAGCATATACTTAACCTGGAACACACGACATGTAGTGCACTTTCGATTTCTGTGACAATCAGAGCACTGAGCATCAGATACATTAAGCTCGATCCCTAATAAGATGCAGACAGCTCTTCAACAAATAAAGTCAAAAATGGTACTTTTCCCTTGAACCTACTACAGTTGTCTGCATAAAACCAAACAAGTCTGCATAAAAGCAAAACTAAAATAACAACTGCAACTGCAGCCCCCACGACCCAGCCAGGACCTTTATATGGCAATCCTTCATAACAACCCATGCCCAAAACGCCCTGCTTAGGGGCTGCATTTTGCCATGCGGCAGGCGATAACATGGAGCATGACATGCCATGCCAGGGTTCCAAATAGCCAAGGTTATTCGCACTCTGACTGAAACATGCACACTTTTCAGTAGCAAGCAGCAACCTGTATATCCCCATGAGGTGGTTTAATGCCACCAACGTCCCCTTTTCTCTGCAGCAGTACCTGACTTTTCTCCTCTCCACGCAATCCTCAGTATGGCCACAGTAAACCCTAATTCTGAGATTTCAGCTTTGTCAACCCTAAATTTCAGTCTTTAGGGCAAGAAGTGACCAATTAAGTACTCAAAGGTAAATTCATCAAACTCAGAGTGCTTAGTCCAAAAAGTCATATCCGTAGTCAAAGAGAAGGAAAGGGTGAAGAGCATAAAGAAAGAAGGATGGGCTCCTCGTCGTAAAAACAGAAACGTGAATTTTTAATACTTTTGCGATTATTTAATTAAAAATAGCATAAGAATCTTCATGGAACAATACTTAGAAAATAAAGGGGAGAGAGAACATGACACTAGGGACCAGAAGATGGGCTAGTCCCTGCCTTGAGGAGATTTTCTATTAATGGGCTAGTCCCTGCCTTGAGGAGATTTTCTATTAATGGGCTAGTCCCTGCCTTGAGGAGATTTTCTATTAATACTGAACTTTTACAAACATGTGAACCGGAACAGTTTGCACCATACTCTGTCCAGTGTCTATTCTGATGCATAAAAAATGCATGTGTTCATGAGCCTATTGGCTGAAATTTGTCATACCTGTAGCCGGGAACGGCTATGTTTGTTTCATTTTGGAGTCTTCTTGGTGGGCACGATCCCTACTGTTAACTGCTCACTTATGTCTGAGCGAATACCCTTGGTGAAAACTGCTTCCAGAGTTCCTCAGGGTGCTGAAATTTGCGTGAACAGCCAGTACTACGCTTGTCTGAGTGCGGCTATTCCCCACAAAATTGCACAAGAAGCTCCTATGGCTGCCCTCCACCTTCGCCATGGGTTCTATAGTCTCTGCACGGCCTACGAGAGAGCCAGAACGTGAAAACGCTGAGAGGAGAGAGAGAGATGGCTGAACTGAGAGCTGAGAGAGAGAGCTCTATGTGTGTGTTTGTGCTCTGCCGACACCACCTCCAACAGGGAGTGCTACCCTTTTTATACCCTTTTAGATGCGCTTAGGGAGAAATGAAATGAAATGTTATATTAACGTCTTCAAAAGGCCACAATGACCTATGAGACCTGAAAGTTACAAAGTGGTGGATCTGATACAAAGTCAGAGTAACAAAATAACCTAACAACAGTACAAAACAAAGATATATACTATGGGGTCCTAAGTTGGTCGATGTGAGCCAGGAAAAAAACTAAGCAGAATAATGGGCGGCTTGTTGGGATAGCTGAATCACAAGAGATCTAGCATCGGTCGTTGGCGAATCTCATCAATTTCCTCCATGGTTAGTAGTTTGACCGGGCGTCTTGTATGCCTGGCCAGCGTGCTCCGAATTTTCTGTCGTAGCCTTCGTCGATGCTGTGTAGTTCTTCGCAGTCGCGGGCGCCTGGATTTCCCCAGTTCAATTGCTCGGTCAATCAGTGTGCCTCTGGTGTGAGACGAGAGGGAGCTCTGTTGTGGGAGTGGCTCTTGCGGCTGTCCCGTGTCTGCTCTGAAGAAGTCTATGATCCGTCTTTGAGACTGGCTAGCCTCGCCATTCATCAGGCTATCTCTGTGTCTGCGCAGCTCGAGCAAGAACAAACCCAGGCATCTCTGATCTTCGTATCCCATGACTCTTGAGAGTGGTCCAAAACCCTCTCTGAACAAGCAATGGCAGCGGCCTCGTATCTCGTAGTAGACGGGGCAGCGGCATGTATAGTGTAGCTCTGTCTCAGGTTCCATGTTACACAAGGGGCATGTCCTTTCCTCTACTCGTACTCCGCTATATCTCTCAGTCTCAATCCGCAACTGGTGAGAAGATGTGCGTAACTGGCCAATAGCACATCGTATCCCATGAGACAAGTGGGTATCCATGTATTTGGGTCTCGCCACAAAACCATCTTCCATAAGTTGGAGGAGGTGGTCTCTGTAGAAAGCCAGAGAGAGAGAGAGAGAGAGAGAGAGAGAGAGAGAGAGAGAGAGAGAGAGAGAGAGAAGGCTCACAGAATTGCCAACGTTGGAGCTTTCCCAATACTTAGCCTCTTGGCATGGTACATGCATGATACACATTCTCTGACGTATTTATCTATGTCAGTTCTTTCTTTACATTTGTGTCCAAGTCCAAAGGTGAGAACTGAGCATAGAAATGGTTTTTGAACTCCTTCCAGTCTTTGGGTTTGCGTCCTTCCAAAATTGTAGTAAGCCACCGATTGCTAGTTGTATCCTTAAGATACATGCTAACATGCCACAATTTGGATCGTTCTCAGAAGATGCCTTCTGTGAAGGCAACCTCGAACTAACGAATGAAAGCTAAAGCCTTATTGACAATCCTCTTCCGTTGTAGTATTCGATTTTGACATCTTTATCTTGAGCTTTGAATGTCTTCTTCTTCTTGTGGTGTCGGGACCGCTTCTTAGAGATAGCTCTAGAATCTTTATGCACAGGAGTTCTGCGTCGACTCTCGCTTTGATCCGGGTCTGTTCTTTTGCTTCCCTTGGTTGATCTACGGCCTCTTCTGGATCTACCTATAAATCTTTGTCAGGGACTATGTTGTCCAAGTTCTTCATGAAGGAGTAGTTAGGAGAGTAACTCCGTGAGGAAGAAAGATCTTCTTCATGCTGATAGGAAGTTCCCACTCCAGGATCTCTCTGGGCCTGTATTGGAGCCCCAATCTGCGGTATATCCTGAGTTGGCTGTCGGGAATTCTAAGGTGGCTCTTTCACCCAGTGTGACATAAAAACGCGTTTCATGTAGATGAAACCCCGAAACTCCGAAACCTATGAAACGTTTTGCCGAAACGCATGAAACAAACAGGAATTTTTTATGAAACGTTTAAAATTGGGGCTTTTTTCCCAGAAACCCAACGCTGCAGTTAACAGATGATTGTGGTCCCTAAAACTTATGGTTTGTGACATTGAATTAAGTTTGAACTTTGTTCAATAGAAGTACTTTGCTAAATGAATCAATGATGCATCAGTTACGATTCATGAAACCAGTGGCTGTGTTTTAACTTTCATCAATACTGAACATCTCTTTGATCGTGCTCGCTTGAAGTCGCTTCTAAGCAGTGAGCACCGAGCAGTGAGCACGTCTCTTTCTCTCTCTCTCTCTCTCTCTCTCTCTCTCTCTCTCTCTCTCTCTCTCTTGTGGACATTAAAGTCTAGAGTCATGTGTGCTACATTGTATACATATTTATAATATTTTATTAATATATAATTTAATGCCGTTTATGAAACTTGTTTCATGTTTTTGACGCTATGAAACGAAACGTTTCAAAACCTCGAAACCCCGAAACGACCAAAACCACGAAACGTTTCATGTCACACTCCTTTCACCATCTTTGCTTTCCCCTTTTAAGGGTCTTAAGCACTTGTTGCACTTGTGACTGAGCCATAGCAACCTGCAATTCTGCCATTTGTTTCATGAGGCGCTCAAGCTTTTCTGCTTGTACTGCCATGACGGGTATGTTTCTAACAAGAATCGTCTCATCTTGTAGAAAAGGAACAGAGAGGACCTTGCTCTAGCCTCTAATACCACTGTCACAGAAATGGAAGCGTGAACTTTAAATACTTTTGCGATTATTCAATTTAGAATAGGAGGCTCGCTGCTGCTAACGTGCCCCCCCCCTTTCGCTTGCACGTGTCGCCCCTTCCCCTACTGTGCGTGGTGTCACAAAGTGATGACGTGGCGGACAACAGAAACCCTAAAATTCCTGCAAACCCTAAAATCTGCCAGAAACCCTAATTCGCAGCAAACCCTAACTTCTGGCTGAAACCCTAAATGCAGCAGAAACCCTAACCCTAACCTAGGGCAGCAATGGAGATGCCCGGAAATTACGGGACGCATGATGACGTGGCAGCTGGTACGGATTTCTGCTTTTTGCGGCGTGAATTAAGGCAACCAGAAGTTGCTTTTGCATCAGTTTTGGCTACGCAATGAGAAAGAGAGAGAGATTGCTTTTGCTTTCAGAAGCTCTCTGTGAGAGAGGGAAAAGAGCTTTTGCTTTCAAGCTTTTGGGACTCTGCTTTTGGCATCCCTTGTAAACCTTAAAATAAGTGGCTTGGGCCTTCACTTCTCAGAGCATCTGGACGCAGAGTCTAAGAGTGAATCCCGACCCACTCTCTTGTACTTTGAACTGATTAATATAAAATGAAATACCGAAAGGGGCGCCAGTCTTCAGGGCCAATATCTCTAGGCACGGAACTCCGCCGGGCCAATGCAAATCTCTTGTGATCTGTGAATTGTTTTGAAGTGGTTATTTGGTGCTGTCGCGATTGATTCTTGACTTGGAGTGTCCAAGTCTGTTATGGTGGTATCAGAGCACAGCCGATTTCTCTTCAACGGGAAATCCGATCCCCAATTTTTTTTCCACGGCACCTATGGCTTCACGCAAGGATCGGTCGACTCCCTCTCCATCTGGAGATGCGGGCAGGGATCACAACGAAGATCCCGGCAGAGAGTATGGCTTGCCTCGGCCTACTCAGGCAGAGCGGCGAGAGATGGAGCGTCGCTAGTTGAGCGGCGATGCAACGAAGATGATGCTCAATTTTGCGAAGGACCCAAAATTTGCCAAATATATGAGCGAGACTTCTTTTTAGGAAGTGCATGAGCAGTGGCAGAAAACCACTACACCACCCCCAAAACCCACTCTCAAGAAACCTTCTGCGCACAAGAAATATTCAGAGAAGGAATTAGAAGAGGTGGTTGATGCACGGATCGCCCGGCTTTTTGACGCGCAAAAGAAAGCCAAAAGCATGGCAAAAAGCAGAAGAAAAGCATTGACTTCCCGGGGTATTTGGGTCGTCAGTCGACTTTTGACAAGGCAAAGAAACAGAAAAGCATGTTCGATTTGAAGGAGTACCCAGTTCTTCTTCTTCTTCTTCTTCTGACAATTCTTCTAGCTCTTCAGATTCGAGTGAAGAAGACACAAAAGGTAAAAAGCGAAGTAAGAAACAAAGCTTCGGAAAGGGCAAGAAAAAGGCAAAGAAGGCTAAATCTCGCCCAAATCCTGACAGTTCTACTGAGGACTCGTCTACAGACAGCTCAGATTCTAATGATGGAAACTTCTATGCGAACAAGAAGAATTTTTACAAAGCCAACCAGTATGACTTTTTCGAAGATAAAAGCAAGAAAGTCCAAGAGTTTAAAGAAGGTGACCACTCGATCAAGTTTGATCCTTTTTCAGGATACTCAGATGCTTCGAAGGCTTTGTCTTTTATACAGCAGTTTGACATCGCTTTCGCGGGAGGACGCTATTCAGAGCACTCCAAGATTCGCAGAGCTACCTCTTACCTTAAGGGGAATGCTCGTACTCGGTGGTCCACGCTTCTTTTAAACAAGACTGCACCAGTTAAATGGCTGAAATTCAAAAAGCTTTTTATTTCTTCTTGGTTGACACAAGAATATGAACGAGATATACGAGCTGCTTGGAAACATCTTCAGATGACCAAGAAAGATACAATCAATGCTTATTGTGAAAGATTTTGGAGCTCTTTTCTACCCGCCTCTTCATTCAAGAAGATCACGTTCAGAGAACAGATTGAGCGGTTCACCTTGGGTCTACCTACAGAGATCCGAGATCACTGCTTGGAGCAAAAGTCAGCTTCTATTCAGGAGTTGATGAGTCATGCGAAGCAGGGCTTTGCCATTCACTCTGGCAGTCTGACTTACCCCACAGATGAGAACATGACACAACGAGCCGAACAGACTTCTGGGAATGAAAGTAGAAAGAAAAAGAGCAACCCAGAGAAAAGGGATGCACAATCCAAGCTTACTCCTCAGGAGCGAGCTCGATTCATCAAAGAGGGGAAGTGCTTTGGATGCGGGGAACAGGGACACATCTCCGCGAAGTGCCCTAAAAAGGTACAGAAAGAACAGAATCATAAGGACGACGACAGGCCTGAGAGTTCGAGAGCAGCTGAGGAACGTGGATGAAAAGGCAAGATGAAAACAAGACTGGTTCCAGATTGTGTGGGCACCGATCCCGACACCATGGATGAGAGTACAGAACTTTGCCGAGCTTGGGGCAAAGTGAAAGATCAAGAGACCCTGATTTTCTTTGATGGAGGAGACAAGGCCAACTTCATTTCACTGGAATTGGCGGCGCGACTCGAGATTACACATGATCGGATGGGACCACTTGCAAAGGCAGTTCTAGCGGCACTCGGCAGGGACGTAGCCATTACACTTGTCATTGGCAAACTTCGGTTGCATTGTCAGGGGTATTTGGGGCATGAGGACTTCTTCATAATGCCTTTGGGGGGTTGTGATGTTCTCTTAGGGATTCCCTGGTAACACAAGAACAACGCCGTGGTCGATTATCGGGCAAGAAAAGCGACTTTGACTACAGAAAAGGGCAGACAATTGTACTTGATATTAAACTGAAGGGCGAGTCTGTCCCTATTGTATCGGCTTCGGCCATTTCAAAATTAATGAAATCCAGACTGTTTGTTTACTCGATCTTTATGAAAGAATTCAGCGATAAGGATAGGACAAATATGTCTAAACTTGATAAAGAACGCCAAAATTTTCTCCACTCTCACGCCGATTGCTTCTCAGAGGGCCTACCAGGAGAGTTACCACCTGCTCGTCCTGAAGATCATACCATTGATCTGATACCTGGAAGCACACCACCGAACCGGCCACCTTACCGTGTGAGCCAAGCACAGAATGAAGAGATCATGAACCAAGTGAAAGACCTCTTGGAAAAGGGTCTTGTCTTGCCTAGTACTTCACCAGATTGCTCTCCAGTGTTGTTGGTTTTGAAGAAAGACGGATCTTGGAGGATGTGCATCGATTATAGAGCTTTCAACAAAATCACCATCAAGAACAGATTTCCGATTCCTAGGATCGATGATATACTCGACAGGTTACAGGGATCCTCGTGCTTTAGCAGGATTGACTTGAAGAGTGGATATCATCAGATCCGAATCGCGCCAGGAGACGTCTACAAGACAGCCTTTCGGACTACTTTTGGAATATTTGAGTTTTTGGTGATGCCTTTTGGCTTAACCAATGCTCCTGCGACATTTAACCGGATGATGGACAGGATTTTTCGAGAGTACAGACTATTTGTTGGCAATTTCTTTGACGACATCATTGTTTTCTCCAAGAATGAGGCAGAACACAGAGATCATTTGCTTCAGGTCTTTCATGCATTACGAGATCACAAGTTAGTGATTAATGCAAAGAAAAGTGAATTTTTCCTACCAAAGATACACTTTTTGGGACACATTGTCTCAGCAGTTGGAGTGCAAATGGACCCGGCCAAGATAGAGACTATCCGTGATTGGCCCGATTTGAAGAATGTCCATGAAGTTAGAAGCTTTTTGGGACTGTGTTCGTACTACAGGCGGTTCATACGAAACTTTGCAGAGGATGCTTCCCCTTTGCATATCTTGACACAGAAAGGAGTCCCTTTCTCGTGGGGATCCACAGAGGTGACTGCCTTTCGGACCTTGAAAGAGAAATTGACTACGGGACCAGTTTTGACTTTGCCGGACTTGCAGAAGTCATTTGAAGTATATTGTGATGCTTGCGGTCGTAGTCTGGGTGCGGTCTTGATGCAAGAAGGCCATGTCATTGCTTACGAGAGCCGATTGTTCTCTAGGCCGGAGATGACAGCACAGATATATGAGAAAGAGCTTTTGGCGGTTATCCATGCTCTTACTCAGTGGCGGCATTACCTACTTGGAGCGGATTTTACTGTCTTTATCGACCATCAGAGTTTACGCTACTTCTTGTCACAGAAGCAGCTTCCGGAAAAGCAGATGCGGTGGGCAAACATCTTGTCACAGTTTCACTTCTAGATTGTCCATGTGCAGGGACAGAAGAATGTGGTGGCAGATGCTTTGTCTCAGAAGCCGTTGGTTCTGGCTATTTCCGCGATACATCATAGGAGCTTCGAGGATATGGTCGATCAGTATGCCACAGATACAGATTTCGCAGATATTTTCACACGGATACGGGATGGGGAGACAATAGTTGGATACTCCCTTCGGGAAGGCTACTTGATGAAAAGACTACGTTGTGCGTTACACAGCCGTTGAGGGAAAAGGTTATGACTGAATGCCACTGTCCACCTTTTACGGGTCACCGAGGCATTGCTACCACCATGAAAGGGGTAGAGAGATACTTCTTTTGGCTGAGACTCAAAAAGGATGTGGAAGAGTTTGTGCGCAGTTGCTTAGTATGCCAGAAGGTCAAGTTTGACAGGCATAAGGCACAGGGATTGTTAGAGCCTTTACCTGGGTACTGCTTTTGCCAAGGTTCGCGAGACTTTTCTGAATTCTCAAGAACGACAGAAAAAGGCAGCGGATCGCCATCGTCGCGACATGAAATTCAAGGAGGATGATTGGGTGCTCTTACGTTTTGAGAAGGCACGCCTACGAAAGAAAAAGGGAAAGGAGAGGCTTTTTCAAAGCTTAGTATGCGATACTACAGACCTTTCCAGATCACTGAAAAGATAAATGACGTCTCCTTCAGATTGAAACTGCCAGATACTTGGAGGATTCACAATGCATTCCATGTGAGTCTCTTAAAACCTTTTAAAGGTGATGTGCCTGATGATGGGGAGCTTGATGAGCAACCCGAAGTGGAAGAAAACAAGGAGATCCTCGTTCTTGAACAGATTTTGGCACATAAAGATACGAAGATTAAAGGTAAAGTCCGAAGGTAGTTCTTGGTTAAGGTCAAGAATTATCCTGCACTAGATGCGAAGTGGATGGAGGAGGAGGACCAAGCAGATGCTCCTCAGATTGTGAACTTTACCTCGATGCTTTTGGTTTAGCATAGTCTACTCCAAATGGAACCCAGAATTCAGCTTGGCCGGAGATTTGGTGCAGTGGGATGCACAAGAGGGGAGTCACTCCGCTCCTTTGTCAACAGATGCCTTGATTTAGATACTAGAGTCACTGATGTATCTTTGAGCTTCAGGGATACTGAGAGCTGACAGTATTCTGCTGTATGACTTTATGAAATGGAATGCCTGATAATGATATTGATTTGTTCTTCACTTCTTTTGAGTGCAGGAACTGATAGACGAAATGATTGCAGCATTTTGGTCTACTTGATCTCGAATAGACATGGTTGCAATAGGGGTTAGTCAATCGGACATCGATGAGGTCCCGATTGGACCTAGATGTGATTGCTAACTACATTGCCGATAAGTCATGGTCTAAGATCCGAATGAATGTTGAATGTCATGTGATGTCCTGTGATGTCTGGTGATGTCCTGTGATGTGACTATCGATTTGGTACATGTGCTAGATGTGTGTTCCTAGTACGTAGGTACTAACAGTCAGTGTCTGCTAAGATGGTTTATGGCTTTTGTCGGTTTTGCAGGCGTAATCGCAGTCGATTACAATGCTTTCAAGAGGGGGGTATGTCACAAAGTGATGACGCGGTGGACAGTAGAAACCCTAATTTCTGCCAGAAACCTTAAAATACTTGCAAACCCTAAAATCTGCCAGAAACCCTAATTCGCAGCAAACCCTAATTTCTCCAGAAACCCTAACCCTAACCTGGGGCAGCAGGAGAGATTCCCGGAAATTACGGGGCGCATGATGACGTGGCAGCTGGTACGGATTTCCGCTTTTTGCGGTGTGAATTACGGCAGCCAGAAGTTGCTTTTGCATCAGTCTTGGCTACGCAATGAGAAAGAGAGAGAGATTGCTTTTGCTTTCAGAAGCTCTCTGTGAGAGAGGGAAAAGAGCTTTTGCTTTCAAGCTTTTGGGGCTCTGCTTCTGGCATCCCTTGTAAACCTTTAAAGAAGTGGCTTGGGCCTTCACTTCTCAGAGCATCTGGACGCAGAGTCTAAGAGTGAATCCCGACCCATTCTCTTGTACTTCGAACTGATTAATATAAAAAGAAATACCGAAAGGGGCGCTAGTCTTTGGGGCCAATATCTCTAGGCACGGAACTCCGCCGGGCCAGTGTAAATCTATTGTGATCTGTGAATTGTTTTGAAGTGGTTATTTGGTGCTGTCACGATTGATTCTTGACTTGGAGTGTCCAAGTCTGTTACACGTGGCCTGCTGTGCGTTGTCACTGTTGCGCGTTGCACGCTGCCCCCGCTTGCCAATAACAGTTCGTTGTGTGCTGCAGTTTCCAGCCAGCGCACCCCCGCCTCCTGTTTTTCGCAATTGCCGCCTCCTGCCCTCTCGCTCGCTGCCCCCAGCCCAGGCCCGCACAATTGTTTCCCCCCCTGCCTGCCTCACAGCCCTCAGTCGAGATAACTTCCCCCCCTCCCTCGGTTTTGCTCGAAGGACTCGCCCTGCTGCGCATTCGTGGTTCAGTAAGCCATCTTCAGCAAGGCTGGGCGTGCCCTCATCCCTACCGCTCTTCTATTAGCAGCAGACACAGATGGAGGCTTAAGCTTCGCCACAGAGAGACTCTGATAAAGTACCCTCACTCGACCCCGCTGAGTCCACCATTCAACTTGCTCTCACACCGACAGAGCATGCGAGCCTAGCCGCAGAGGTGAAACGCCTTCAGGCGACTTCCGTCATCTGCAAGATTTTCGGCACCAGACCCAACAGAGGAGAAGTGCGTGATCTTCTCGAGGCCCGCCTGCTCGCAGAGGTGGGCAAGATCTTGGATGTTCAGTTCCTCGGACGCGGCTACTATCAGACAGAGTTTGAGACTTCCGAGATGGCGTCCAAGGTCATCGCAATGAGCCCCTTGGCCATCCGAGTAGTTCGAGCCCACTTTCGACCGTGGAGGCATGGTTTTGATCCAGCTGCAGATTTTCTGGTAGAGGAGGCAGACCTTCCCATCTCCGTCTGCTTTCCTGGTTTGAGGAGGGAGTACCTGCCACTTTTGTCCAGGATACTCTCAAAGATTGGGATTGTCTTGGATCCCCTCGGTACGTGTTCTCGTTTGGGACACCCACACCCTCCCGAAGGTCATCCTACTACCTCGGTGAGTGGGGGTTGGTTCCGCCAGAGCGTGGAGTATTCGGGCCTCCCGAATCAGTGTTTCATTTGCAGACAGATGGGCCATTTGGAATTCATGGATTCAATAGAATATTTGCAATTTCTGCTCAACGAACTTCACGACATTCTTTCGCGGCATCCTCAGCAGAATCTTCCAATGTTGCAAAGTTTTCAACAATTTTTGAACTACATATTACCCCCTCTAATGCCCCAGGTGGTACTTCCTCCTCCGGCATCAGAAAGTACGAGAGCTTCCCAACGGCAACCTTCTCAGCCGTCTGTTCCAATCGAGGGAGTCTTCAAGAGTATGGTGCAGCCATCTGACCCTGATCCAGTGCAACCGCCTTTGCCATCGCCATTGCCCCCACCTCCATCACCACCACCGCCACCAGGCTACAATGGTTGGAGCCCATATGGATACCCTTATTATCATACCCGGGATATGCGCCTAACCAACCCAAAGATTTCAAAGATGGTGGCACGACAGTCAAATTTTTCACTTTTTCCAGGGTGAAAGATCACAAGAAAGCATTGCAGTTCCTACAGCAATTCGACAACATCTATGCTTTAGGGAACTGTACAAAAGAATCCAAGATTTCTCAAGCAACGGGATTTCTTAAAGATACTGCTATGCAATGGTGGAGTTCAATCGCGACATAACCGCATGCTCCAAGGACCTGGCAAGCTTTCAAGATAGTTTTTGCACGTAGTTACATGACTTCTCTGTTGGAAGTCCGGATTTTGGCAGAGTGGGGCAACTTGAAAATGCTTGCCACCGAAACCATGGACAAATATAACCAAAGGTTTCTCGACGTGTACCTTCCGGTGTCCTTCTTTAGATCTGTTCCCTTGGAGGCCCAATGCGAGCGATACACCAATGGACTACCATCACCATTGCAGGAATATTGTCTATCCAAGCAAGTCTCCACCATGCAAGAACTTATGGACCATGCCGCAGCCGGCTACAAACTGATGAAGGGAAAGCTAGAGTTTACCACAGAAGAATCTCCGGCCACTAACCACAACTCTCGCCAGCAAAGAACAAATTCTCGAAATTCTCGTGAAAGTCAACCACAAAGGCCTCGTTTGACACCTCAACAACGAGACACCTTACAACAAGAAGGCTGAGGTTTTGGATGCTTTCAAACAGGACATAACTATTTTGGTTGTCCCCAACACACTGACAGACCCGCGGAGCTGACTCCTGTGTCGACGGTCGACAGAAACTCAGGACCATCTCCAGCCAAACGAGCTAAAAAGGCTATTGGATTAGTCCCTGACATCTATGGCATATGCCTTGAAAGTACAAATGAATTGTGTCGAGCATATAGCAAAGTCAATGGCTTCAAAGCCCTTATTTTCTTTGACCCCGGAGCTACAGAGAACTTCATCCATCCAAGATTCTTAAAGCAGATGCACTTTGATTATGATGCAGAGGGTGGAGAAATTGAAGCTGAGCTAGCCACGAGGCAAACTCAGAAAGTGGTACCGCTCATTGGTGCTCTTCCAGTGACTATTCAAGATTATCATGGAAAAGCTGATTTCCACATCATGAAGTTGGGCAATTGTGATGTTCTATAAGCATGCCTTGGCATGACAAGAATGATGCGACTCTCCAGGTTCGGAACCGAACCATCACCAAGATGCAGAAGGGCAAGCCAGTCGTCCTCAAAGTTCGGTTGTCCGAACAAAACTCTGAATGAACTCTCTAGTTGTTTTATAGTTAGATACTTTGAACTTCGTTTGAGAAAGTATTGTTTGAAACTTTGTTTGAAATGGATGGTATTTGTTTTGAACCTGTCTTGGTGCCGATATGAAATGTTTGACTCTGGTTTTAATACTTGTTTCAATGATTGGTGATTTTACTCCCGGGTGGAGGGTGAGAAATGATGTTTGAGAATGCTTGTTCATACTCATGGCCGGGACCCTTGTGGTTATTTGCGGAGGGAGTATTGAATGATTGAAAAGTGTTGTTACTCATGGCCCGGACCCTTGTGGTTATTTACGGAAGGAGTATTAAGAATTCTGAGTAGTGGTTACTCTCAGCACCTCCAAACGACGCAGGCTGCGGTCTGGGGGGCGTTTGGTTGTAAAAGGCCTCTATATCTCATGGCCCGGACCTTTTTAGGTTATTTGCGGGCAGCTCATGGCCCGGACCTGGATGGTTATTTGCGGGGGGAGTATTCATCGGCAGCTTTATGTTTCTATGTCTTGTAACATGCATATGTGAGCATTTGTGTTACATTGTGATGTGCCAACCACTGAATATTCCTAATTGGCTGAGCTTGCCTGGGTATGTAATTTTAATGCATCAAGACACTCGTGGAAGACCAGTACGGTCTGGGTGTGATGCCTAATTTTACTATGCCGGAATATCAAGAGTTCCGATCTGGACGAAAGGAGAAGCTAACTCCTTGATCAAAAGAGCCAAGAGGAGAAGCTAACTCCTTAACAAAAAGAGCAAACTGATTGTCCCTCGGAATGACCCTCGGAAATTTTTGAGCTAACTTGAGTTGTTTTGCAGATATTTTGTAATCGCGGACGATTGCTCTCTCTCAAGAAGGGGAGATGTCACAAATTGATGACGTGTCAAAGCCTTGATGAAGGGAGCCAACTTGCAGATATCGGCCGAGGGGCCTAAACCCTAAGAAGAACAAATAACAGAAGAAGAAGTCCTACCAACTTATGGGGACCCCGTCCGATGGGGCCCCAAGTGACATAAAGGAAATAAACCAGGACCCACACACACACACACACGAGAAATTGCGTAGCTGCTGATGACATGGCAGATTTTCAAAAATTACGCTGGTTGATGATGTGGCAAGCTGTACGGATTTCCGCATTTTGCGCTGGGCGTTGGACGTGGCAAGCTGTACGGATTTTCGTGAATTACGCTTGTAGCTTTTTGGCATTGTTTTTGGGACCAGAAGCTTTTGAGTTTGAAGGCTTTTTACTGTAAACTGCTTTTGGGGCCTAGGGCCTTTAAATATGAAGTTAGGGCTCATTCTTTGGCATGCTTCATGGAGAAGGTGCAGAGTCTGGAGTACCGGCTTGTACTGTGTTGATGCAATATGAAGAAATACCGAAAGGTGCGCCAAGGTTTGGGGCCAATCCTCTCTGGGGTGGATTTCCGCCACTCCGTGTCGCGTGTCGTCTCTCTCTCTCTCTCTCTCTCTCTCTCTCTCTCTCTCTCTCTCTCTCTCTCTCTCTCTCTCTCTCTCTCTGCGCTGCGCGTTCCTTCCAGCGAGTTCCCCGAAGTCCCGCGCGAAGGGTTCCCTGTAGCCCTGCGCTTGCTCTGCAGCGTTGTGCTGCCTCTCTTGTTCTGCGTGCTACTTCTAGTCTGCTTGCGCGCAGTTCTCTCCTGCGCTGGACTGTCCTCCCCTCAATTCTGCACGAACTGTGTGTTCAGGCCCTGCCTCGACAGTCAGCGTTGTACAGCTTGTGAGGTCTTCTGTTCAGCACATGGTGGGAGACGGGAGCATCGAAAAGGGAATATTCCATAGTCAAGAGGTATTCCGAACTGAGTTAGAATTGTGCACCAGAGATGAGACAAGCACTTGAATGAAGATGGATGTTGAGTATGCTCTGAGGAAATACAATTGCTTTTTGAAAAAGTTCAAAACACAGGAGGAATTCCTACAGGAACGTTCAATCTCGGCCTTTCCGGATTTTTCCGAATTTTCGCATTCTCAAAATCCTGTACTTTCAGACCTGCAGGGATTTATTTGCAAGGAATTTGGAAACTGCAGAGCTCACAGATATTGCAAATTGACACATACAGAAAGCAAACACATGCCATGTAGGCTGAATGGGGAAACATATGTATGCATAATTCGGTGCGTATAGGTTGCTCTCTCCTCTCTCTCAGAAAGTGAAACAAATAAGGCAAGACAAATGGCGGCGCACTACATGGTCACAAGCAAGAGGATGACAGCCATTGAAAAGGAGTTGAAAGAATGCAAAGCCCACATGGATGAGTGGAAGAAAGAGAAGAATTTAATTCTCGAATGGAAAAAGAGGGAGGAACAGGCGAGGGAACTAGAACGCAAGGAGTTCCAGGATGAAATTCAAGCTTTAAAAAGTAGCATCTCAGCCCTTCGGGAGGAACTCGATGAAACCAAAGAGGGAAGACGCCTTGAAGATGGGGAAATTCAGCCATCAATGATTGACGAGCTGAATAGTATACGAGCACAAGTCAAAGAAATAAAGGAGGAAGGAGAAATGAAGACCTCATGGGTGGAGGTTCTCTCCAAAACGCAAAAGAAAATGGACGAGGCTGAAAAATGGATTGAAGTTGTCAAGAAGGGAAAGGGCAAGGAAATTCCGACTACACCCGACATCATCAACAAAACACTAGAAGAGGAACAACGAAGAAGGGTACGCGCTCTACACGTGAGAGTGACCGGCCTAAAAGATTCAGATATGGTGGACCAAGAGGTGAAGAGCCTCATGTCCATGATGGGGGTGGAGAAGCCCTCGCACATACAAGCTTGGAGAGTGGGCAAGAAGAGTGAAGGTAATGGGGAGAGTTCAAAAGGACGGGCTCTCATTTTGCGCTTTCCCTCCATGGAAGAAAAGAAAGACTTTTTAAAGAAGAGGCCAACCCTCAAGAAAACAGGTATCTTTTTAGGAGATGATCTTACGCTCTCACAGCTTGCACATATGAGAGAGGTCATGCCAGAGATTATAGCAGCAAGGGAGAAGGGGAAGTTAGCTTTCTACAGAAATGGGCGAGTAGTGATTACAGAGCACCGCTCTACATGACGGTGCGAGACCTATGGGACCACTCTCAGGATGGCAGTTTGGAACTGTAATGGTTCGTATAGACTTGATGTGGGGGCCTTTGAGGATAGCTTCAGAGACAGAGACATTGTTTTCTACTCAGAGACTCATCAGGCTCCAGGACAGTTGATGCCGCACATATCAGGATACAGATGGGAGACAGCTTGTAGGACATGCACCAGAACTGCGCATGGGACTAGAGGATCAGGAGGTGTAGCAGTTCTTTTCAGAGAGGAGCTCCAACCACTATTGCACATAGTTCGGAGAGATGATCAGGCCAGATACTTGTGGGTGAGGCTGAGGGCAGAGACTGGACGTTTCTTGTACATCGCCATATGCTATTTTCCTCCCAGCACTTCAGTATATGCTTCACCCAGAGGACAGTCTCCTTACTCTGTACTTGATGATGATATCTGGGAGTTCTCCAGAGATGGAGACATCATACTCCTAGGGGATTTCAATGCCCGTACAGGCAGCTCACAGACAGTCTTCTATGACACATCAGAGGAGATGCTTAGAGAGCTAGAGCCAGAGGAGTTGGGACTTGAGAGATGCTCACACGACAGAGAGCATACAGAGTATGGGAGATACCTGAGAGAGATGACGACTACTCACAGTTTAGCCATACTGAATGGCTTAACGACTTTCCCATTGTCTACAGGTTTTACTTGTTTTCCACATAGACATGGGTCCAGCACTGTAGACTATGTTCTGACACATCCGAGCTTTATCTCTCACATTCAGGATTTCACAGTGGGGTCCAGGTCAGTTGGGATAGCAGTAGATCATGCACTTTTAACATTATCAGTCTCCTTTGAGTACAATACATCTCAGGCCTCACGGGGTGGTGGACATACACGCTATACTTTTACACCAGAGACTGACTCAGTCTATGTAGAGGAGATACGTAGGCTTTTATGCACATCAAAGCCAGTATACACAGTGGAGGAGATCACATCTATGCTGACAGTGACATTACATGGGGCAGCGACAGAGGCATATCCACACACTCAGCCTGGGCAGAGACGTCGTTCTGGGCACATGCCTCAGAACAACTGGTATGATGAGGAGTGTCGACAGAGGAGAGCTCAAATACAGCGGGACCTGACATTGGGAGTGATCACCCATAGACAGTCTCGCATTGCTACACGACGACTAGTGCGGCGGAAGAAGCGAGCTTTCTTGGTCCAGATGGAGGAAGATTTATATCAGCTCTTCCTTAGTAGAGATTCAGGAGAGGCTTGGCGTCTATTCCATGAGAAGTCTCCCCCACCAGTGATTACTTCTACAGAGATATGGGGGCAGTATGCAACATCTTTATACACTGTACCTGGACAACCACCATTACCAGACCCACCACAGCCATGTCCGGCTACGAGCACCTTCTTTACCACTGAGATGGTACAGGAGGCCATTAACAGGATGAAGACCAGACGGGCACAGGATCATGAGGGTTTGGTAGCAGAGCACATTATACATGCTGGGGATTTGTTGGCAGAGATGCTTGCACGGCTATTCAACCGTGTCATGTGTGAGGGTCTCCCTGAGTCTTGGAGATTATCTACTATTGTACCTATCTTCAAGACAGGTGACCCCACAGTGCCGGGGAATTACCGTACTATCATGGTAGGACACACATTGGCACGGTTATATGCATCCATCCTCGAGCATAGGCTGAGCAGTTGGGCAGAGATTATGGGCATACGAGCACCTGGGCAGGCTGGTTTCAGAAGGGGTTTCTCCACACTAGATCATGTCTTTACACTCAGAGCTATCATTGAGGAGGGTCGAGCACATGGTAGACGGATATACTGCAGCTTTGTGGATTTTCGCAAAGCCTTTGACACAGTGCCGAGGGCCAGATTGATGCACCGGCTTATGGAATTGGGGGTACCCACAGAGCTGATGTGGGGGATCATGGCATTGTACAGTTCAGTGATGGGTCATGTACGCACATCAGAGGGGATATCCGACATAGTTCACTCCACCATCGGAGTGAAACAGGGATGCCCACTGTCCTCTACTTTATTTGGTATGTATGTTGATGGGGTCTCTGATTATATTGACAGAGGAGGAGATAGAGGTGCTCAGCTTGCAGGGACATGGATCCCTCTTTTATTGTATGCTGACGATATCGTGTTGATATCAGAATCGCCAGAGGGTATGCAGAGACATTTGGACGCATTGCATAGTTTTGCAGAGGATAGTGGATTGTCTGTCAACCTTGGTAAAACCAAGGTCATGGTATTTAATACCACGCCACAGTGGGTTAGGAGATCAGCACCTACTTTCACATATGGACAGGACAGTATGGAGTACACTGATGCATACACATATCTTGGGGTGGTCTTTAGTGGACCGAGGTTCACACTGAAAGTGGCAGCAGACACTAGATTGACTCGTGCCTATGCAGCCCTAGGTGGTTTAGAGAGGATTTGTTCGCAAGTTCAGTTCCAGGAACCTCGAACAAAGCTCTGGCTTTTCGATACTTTGGTCGCTTCAGTTATGCACTACGCGGTTCAGGTTTGGGGACCGTCTATTGACAGTGCTGGATGGACTAATATGGAGAGACCCCTGATATCTATGATTTCTAGGCTGATTAGAGCCAAGGCCTCAGTCCCACATGACATCATACGAGCGGAGCTGGCTGCCCCACCTATGGAGGTTGAGGCACTCACCAGGTCAGTATCATTTGTACACAGCTTATGGGACACCACCAGGGACAGGTATGCCAGGCTTGCTCTCGAGTCATCCAGACAGCTGGCATTACAGGGAGATACATCATGTTGGTATGCACAGATGAGCACATGGTTTCAGAGGCATGGTTTCAGCATGGACAGGCTGCCCCCTTTCCAGTATTCTCTTGATGCACCATCCTTGGCTCTTACACGGATGGAGACTACTAGACTCATTCGGCAGGATCTTATCCAGCTTGATAGCAAGAGGACATGGATAGAACCATCACGGGAGTTGGGTACGAAGAGGGTTTTCTATAGAGAACATCTTCTTCAACTCACGACAGACGGATTTGTCACACGGCCCAGTTACATGGACACACATCTATCTCATAGGTTACGATGTGCTATTGGCCAGATTCGCACATCTTCACACCAGCTTGGGATTGAGACAGGTAGATTCAGAGGCATACCAGCAGACAGTAGGATATGTCAGTTATGCCATGCAGAGCCAGAGACAGAGTTTCACTACATATGTCGATGCACAGTCTACTATGAGATACGGGGACGCTTTCATTGTCTATTCAGAGATGGTTTTGACTCGTTAGACAGAGTCATGAGATACCAGGATCAAAGATGTCTCGGATTATTCCTACTTGAGATTCAGAGACATAGAGACGCTCTATTGAATGGGCAAAGACAGAGACAGTCCCAGAGACGCATCTCAGATTTCTTCAGTCTGAGTACCACAGAGTCAGAGGGGACACCACCACCAGAGAGCTCGGTTCCCACCCATACACACATCAGCGGTACTCTCATTGATCGAGCTATAGAGTTAGGGAGATCGAGACGACCGCGACTGAGGAGGGGAGCCACGCAGCACCGGCGGAGATTGCGGCAGAGGATCCACAGGATTCTAGCACGACACCCAGAATGTCGATCGGGATAGGCTTCATGCTACTGTTATATTGTATCATGGTGACACTGATCCCCACTTTGTACCTTTATGGCATGATACCATTGCTCAGCCTACCAGCCACCCATAGGAGTCGGTAGCACTCCTATCAGTTCTTTGTTTGTAGTTTTCTTGTTTGTACCCAGACTTGGTACTAGACTCATCATTGTAATCAGTTGGTCTCATAGGTCATTTTGGCCTCTTGTAGACGTTAATATATCATTTCATTTCATTTCTCTCTCTCTCTCTCTCTCTCTCTCTCTCTCTCTCTCTCTCTCTCTCTCTCTCTCTCTCTCTCTCTCTCTCTGTTCAGTTGTTATTGAGTGCTAAAAGTCTGTTTCAATCTGTTCTTTTCTATTGGCACATGGTGCCCGTCTTGTGACAGGACGCACAGGCTGGTTGTCACAAACTGCTGACGTGTCAAAGCCCTGAAGAAGGGAGTCAACTTGCAGATGTCGGTCGAGGGTCCTAAACCCTAAGAAGAACAAGTAACGGAAGAAGAAGTCCTACCAACTTATGGGGACCCCGTCCGATGGGGCCCCAAGTGACATAAAGGAAATAAAGCAGGACCCTCACATACACACACACAAGAAATTGCGTAGCTGCTGATGACATGGAAGGCTGTACGGATTTCCACGTTTTGCACTGGCTGATGATGTGGCAGGCTGTACGGATTTTCGTAAATTACGGTGGCAGCTTTTGGGCATTGCTTTTGGACCAGATGCTTTTGAGTTTGAAGGCTTTTCACTGTAAACTACTTTTGGGACCTAGGGCCTTTAAATATGAGGTTAGGGCTCATTCTCTGGCATGCTTCTTGGAGAAGGTGCAGAGTCTCGAGTACCGACTTGTATTGAGTTGATGCAATATAAAGAAATACCGAAAGGGGCGCCAAGGTTTGGGGCCAATACTCTCTGGGGTGGAACTCCGCCACTCCATGTCGCGTGTCGTCTCTCTTTCAGTTCAGTTGTTATTGAAGTGTTAAAAGTCTGTTCAGTCTGTTCGTTTCTATTGGCACATGGTGCCCGTCCTGTGACAGTGGTATTAGAGCATCAGGCGTGTGCTTTTCTGAAAGCATACCGGTCCTACAAAAGAGCAGACAGGCGTGTGCTCCCGTCTTCATCGCCGTGTCTTACAAGGCATAAGCCATAAAGAACCCAAGACTTGGAATTCATGGATTCAGCAAAATATTTGCAGTTTCTGCTCAACAAGCTTCATGACATTCTTTCGCGGCATCCTCAGCAAAATCTTACGATGCTGCAAAGTTTTCAACAATTTTTGAGCTACATGTTACCTCCTCCTCCGGCACCAAAAAGTACGAGAGCTTCCAACTGGCAACCTTCTTAGCCGTCTGTTCCGATCGGGGGAGTCTTCAGGAATATGGTGCAGCCATCTGACCCTGATTCAATGCAACCGCCTTTGCCACCGCCATTGCCCCCACCTCCACCACCACCAGGCTACAATGGTTGGAGTCCATACGGATACCCTTATTATCCATACCCGGGACATGTGCCTAACCAACCTAAAGATTTCAAAGATGGTGGCATGACAGTCAAATTTTTCACTTTTTCAGAGGTGAAAGATCGCAAGAAAGCATTGCAGTTGCTACAACAATTCGACAACATCTATGCTTTGGGGAACTATACAGAAGAATCCAAGTTTTCTCGAGCAGCAGGATTTCTTAAAGATAATGCTATGCAATGGTGGAGTTCAATCGCGACACAACCGCATGCTCCAAGGACCTGGCAAGCTTTCAAGACAGTTTTTGCACGTAGTTACATGACTTCGATGTTTGAAGTCCGGATTTTGGCAGAGTGGGGCAACTTGAAAATGCTTGCCATCGAAACCATGGACGACTATAAACAAAGGTTTCTCGACGTGTACCTTCCGGTGTCGTTCTTTAAGTTCATTCCCTTGGGAGGACCAGTGCGAGCGCTACACATTGCAGGAATATTGTCTCTCCAAGCACGTCTCTACCATGCAAGAGCTTATGTACCATGCCGCGATGGGCTACAAGCTCATGAAGGGAAAGTTGGAGTTTACCACAGAAGAACCTCTGGCCACTAACTAGAACTCCCGGCAACAACGAACAAATTCTTGGGAATCCCGTGAAAACCAACCTCAATGGCCTCGTCTGACACAACGTCAAAAAGACGCCTTGTTACAAGAAGGCCGATGCTTCAAATGTTTCCAAACCGGGCATACGTTCAATACATGTCCTGAGCGAGCCTTGATGTCCTCAGTGCAACCTTTTGCTCCCACGTCGAACAGATCCCCGCGGCCACCTCCGGCCAAGAAGGCTAGACCTGCTATTGGACTAGTACCCAATATTTATGGTATACACCTCGAGAGTTTTAATGAATTATGCAGAGCTTATCGAAAAGTCAACGTCTTGAAAGCTCTTATTTTCTTTGACCCCAGAGCTATGGAGAACTTCATCCATCCAGAACTCTTGAAGCACACTTTGATTATGATGCAAAGGGTGGAGAAATTGAAGCTGATCTAGCCACGGGGCAAACTCAGAAAGTGGTACCGCTCATTGGTGCACTTCCAATGACTATACAAGATTATCATGGAAAAGTCGATTTCCACATTATGAAGTTAGGCAATTGCGACGTTCTCTTGGGCATGCCCTGGCACGACAAGAATGATGCAACTTTCCAGGTCCGGAACCGAACCATCACCGTGATGCAGAAGGGCAAGCCCGTTGTCCTCAAAGTTAGGTTGTCCGAACAAAACTCTGAATGACCTCTCTAGTTGTTTTCTAGTTAGATACTTTTAAACATTGTTTGAGAAAGTATTGTTTGAAATGGATGCTATCTGTTTTAAACCTGTCTTGGTGCCGATTTGAATTGTTTGACTCTGGCTTTAAATACCGGTTTCAATGATTGGTGATTTTACTCCCGGGTGGAGAAGTGAAATACTGTTTTGGTATTGTTTGAACCTCGGAACGACACAGGCCGATGCCCGGGGAGCGTTTCGTTGTATGCTAGAAAACCTCCGAACGACGCAGGCCGATGCGTGGGGAGCGTTTGGTTGTATGCTTGAACCTCCAAGCGACGCAGACTGCGGTCTAGGGAGCGTTTGGTTGTACACTCCTCTGAGCTCATGGCCCGAACCTTTTTAGGTTATTTGCAGAGGGGGGGGGGGGGGGGGGGGGTGACGAGGTAGTCGTTGAGTAGCTTCATACCGGAGACCGTTTGTCTCGGGGGAGTGCTCAGCGGCGTTGTTTGTTGTGTCTTGTAATATGCATATGTAAGCATTTGTCTTGCATTGTGATGTGCCAACTACTCAATATTCCTAATTGGATGAGATTGCCTGGGTATGTGATTTTAGTGCATCAAGACACCCGTGAAAGATCGGTACGATCTAGGTGTGATGGCTAATTTTACTACGCCGGAATATCAAGAGTTCTGATCTGGACGAAAGAGAAAGTTAACTCCTTGATCAAAAGAGCCGAAAGGAGAAGCTAACTCCTTAACAAAAAGAGAAAACTGATTGTCCCTCGGAATGTCCATCAGAATAACCCTCGGAAATTTTTGAGCTAACTTGAGTTGTTTTGCAGATATGCTGTAATCGCAGACGATTACTCTCTTTCAAGAAGGGGAGATGTCCCACTGCTGATGTGTCAAAGCCCTGAAGAAGGGAGTCAACTTGCAATTGTTGGCCGAGGGGCCTAAACCCTAAGAAGAAGTAACAGAAGAAGAAGTCCTACCAACTTATGGGGACCCTATCCGATGGGGCCCCAAGTGACATAAAGGAAATAAAGCTAGACCCACACACACACACACACACACACACACACACACAAAAGAAATTGCGTAGCTGCTGATGACATGGCAGGCTGTACAGATTTCCATAAATTACGCTGGCAGCTTTTGGACCAGATGCTTTTAAGTTTGAGGGCTTTTCACTGTAAACTGCTTTTGGGGCCTAGGACCTTTAAATATGAGGTAAGGGCTCATTCTCTGGCATGCTTCATGGAGACGGTGCAGAGTCTGAGTACCAGCTTGTACTAAGTTGATGCAATATGAAGAAACACCGAAAGGGGCGCCAAGGTTTGGGGCCAATACTCTCTAGGGTGGAATTCCGCCACTCCGTGTCGCGTGTCGTCTCTCTCTTTCAGTTCAATTGTTATTGAAGTGTTAAAAGTCTATTCAATCTGTTCTTTTCTATTGGCACGTGGTGCCTGTCCTGTGACACTGGTACCTCCATTGAGACCAGCGATCAAATAGCTGACAGTTGACAACAGGTGCGTCGCCACCGCCGACATGGGCAAGCTCGCCCCACCGCTCCCCATGGTGGCCAAACTTCTACAGCTCAACAACTCTGGGCTCCAACTGGGAACCGTTTTGACCTCCTTCAGCAGGACCCGCCTGGGGAGGCCCCGTCCACTTCAGTTCCTCCACCTCCACCCCCTCCTCCCTCAGACGCAGCCACTCCGCCTCCCTCACCTCCCCCACCTCCACCTATGGCTCCCGTCCCTCCTCTATCCCCGGTGGGACCCACAATCTCATCTCCCAACCCCTCCACCTCTCCTCCTCGGGGGATGGGGACTGGCCACGTGTCTGCCGCGAGGCGACTGCTTTCACTACGAGCCGTGTGGCTCGAGAGGGACAGCCCCACTTGAGGCCGCCTTTCTTGGTGCAGACTTCTCCTTTTGCAGCAGTCCCTAGAGGTTTGACTAGCTTGATATTTGCAAACGTTGGGACTTCTTCGACTACAGTTTCACTTGGTTTCTGGGTGACTCTCCTCTGACCTGGAGGAGGTTTGCTGTCGAGTCCATGTCCTCTTTCTCGCAGCTAGAGGCTTTGAGGCTTTGGACACAGCGGTGGGTTTCTCCTTCCCGTTGTGCAGTAGGGATCCACAGAGTGGACCCAGCACACAGTTCTTGACTGGTTCCAAACATAGGCTACTGAGGTCTCACACCACACAGGGGACTTAGGGGTGACAGATCTGGTGCAGACACTTCGGCCTCTGGCCAAGTTCAGCGTGACGCCTCCGGATGCAGTGGGTTACAGGCATATTGTGGTGCATTTGTTTGCTGACACTCAGAGCCCTCCTTGTCATGTATTTGTACATGAGGATTCTTGGACAGATTATGTAGCCCTTTGATCTGCACGCTCGGCTTGGACCTGAGCGGGACAGTCACTTCTTTCGCGCTTGTCTAGAGGTCGTTTGGATGCGGATTACTCCCCTTCCAAACCGGCCTCAAAGATAGCGAGGTTGGCTGCTGTGGCAGCATCAGTTTTCTCCCACCGACTCCATGAGGATCATCTCATGGAATGTGCAAGGATTAGGAGGGCCCCAGTTTTAGCATCAGCGGGGTCGGTTGCGTCAGGAGCTTCAGAGATTCCTTGTGGGTGGTGAGATTGGTATTCTTATGCTACAAGAGCATCATCTTTGTGAGAGTCGCATTAGACGGTGTGGTCAAATTTTGTGTGGTCGCTATGAGATGTTTTGGTCAGCTGCTTTTGGACTTGGAGGCATCCGCAATGTCACAAAACGGGCACCACGTGCCAGTTGAAAAGAGCAGATTGAACAGACTTTTAGCACTTCATTAACAATTGAACTGAGAAAGAGAGAGAGAGAGAGAGAGAGACAACACGCGACACGGAATGGCGGACTTCCATCCCAGAAAGTATTGGCCCTAAACCTTGGTGCCCCTTTTGGTATTTCTTTATACTGCATCAACTTAGTACAAGCCGGTACTCCAGGCTCTGCACCTTCTCCAGGAAGCATGCTAGAGAATGAGCCCTAACCTCATATTTAAAGGCCCTTGGCCTAAAAAGCAATTACAGTGAAAAGCCTTCAAACTCAAAAGCATATGGTCCAAAAGCAACGCCAAAAAAACTGCCAGTGCAATTTACGGAAATCCGTACAGTCCTGCCACGTCAGCACTGCCAACGTGAAAAGCGGAAATCCGTACAGTTTTGCCACGTTATCAACCTGCTTCGCAAGTTCTTGTGTGTGTGTGTGTGTCCTGCTTTATTTCCTTTATGTCACTTGGGGCCCCATCGGACGGGGTCCCCATAAGTTGGTAGGACTTCTTCTTCTGTTACTTGTTCCTCTTAGGGTTTAGGTCCCTCGGCCGGCATCTGCAAGTTGGCTCCCTTCTTTAGGGCTTTGACACGTCAACAGTTTGTGACACGCAATAGTATGTATGACTATTGCGGATTCTTTGCAACAGGCCATTGTGAGCAGAGGGTCTATTGTGCCAGGCAGGGCTCAGTGGATTACTATGCAGGTTCAGGGTTGCCTCATGGGCTTCCTGAACATCTACGCACCCAATGTGGTGAGTGCAGGTGCAGAGTTTTGGTCCGATATTGTAGAGTCTCTGCTGCAGGCAGAGCAATGGTGCATTAGGGGTGACTTCAACATGTTGGAGGACCCCTCCGACAGGATTGGAAGTAGCCATACTTCTGTACATGGAGCTGAGTTGGTAGCTTGAGAGAGGTTATGTATGACTGCGGGTTTCAGATGTGTGGCAGCTTTCTAGCTTTGTGAGGCCTCTAGACAACCCGACCTTCTCTCGTTCGGACCGCAAAGTGGGAGCTAGGACTTCTTTTTCGGACCATGCACCTGAAATCGGCCCGTGGGGCGGTAGGCTTTGGCTTTCACCCGAAATTCTTTACTTTAACATCACACAGAGAGAACGTGCAAAGGAAACCTGCGACGGGAATTAACACTTAAGCACACACACGGATCGGTAGCTAGAATGCTCCGAGCACATGCCGACAACGTCTAGGCCCCAAAATTGGCGCCCCTTTCGGTATTTCTTTATACTTTGAGAGGGTAAATTACAAAGTAGAGTCCTGGGAATTCTTTACCTGTATCCAGCTAGATACCACCTGTTCGGCAGTATAACAACCCCAAAACTTGCGTGAAACCAATTCCCCTGCTGGAATTCACTTCCACTGGCATAAACCCTCTGATTTCTGCCCAAAAACAGAAAATTCAGCTCGTTGTATTTATTGGTTTTTGCCCTGTTTTCAGCCCTAAACAGTCCCCGAACGGCCCTCTAGCAATGGGGCACTATTCCCAAGGGTTCTCGTGTCTGTATGGCTGAAAAACAATATAGCGTTGTGTAGTCCGTATGGCTGAAAAACGGTCAAAATATAGCGCATACACAGCACTGAAAACGCACCTCTTGGTGAGGTTATGACCCTCACCGGTGCCTGCTTTGGAGTAGCAATTAGCTACTCCTGTTCTTGCTCAAGGAGGCTCTTGCCTCGGCACAAAAGCATGAAACCACACAGCTGTACATCAATCAAATGAAGAGCCCTCTTGTGGGGCATCACATAACTGCACGTAGGGGAGAGAGAGAGCAGTGTGTAGTGTGCAAGTCATCACTCCTAGCACCACACTGTACATAGAGAGGAAAGCATGCACTCCATAGCTCTTAACCTGTGAGATTCTCAATGAAGCATCCCCCCAGCATAAATCAAGCGCCCCCCCTCTTCTGTGCTTCACCTGTAATGCATCTGTGAACAAATAGATGCAAAAGGGGAAGATTTCCATGGCTGCCAAAACCTGCGTATCACTGAAAACCCAACAAAACAGCCCTATAAACACGCATCTGATGCCTTTCAATGCTGAAAATGAGTTCCTTGGTCCTAGGTAAAGTCATCGGATGCTCAAACATGGAGAGAAATGACTGAAAATCGGATTTATCAGCCTCCAAAACTGCTCCAAAAAGTCGGTTACGAGTTCTGTTCTCCCAGACTTCGTAAATTGGCCAAAAAGTGTCACTTGGCACTCATACATGCAATTTCTCCGCGTTGGGCTTCTCGTTTAAAAATCTCTTAACTGGTGCATCAGTTGACTTTGCAGCAGAGTAATAAAATGTTCCCCTTGTCATTCTGAAGCTAATGACGCAAACAGATTTCATGGCCTAAAACAGCAATTCCCTAAATTTTAGGGGATGCTTCCGTTGGACTCCCATTGGTCATCTGACCATCAATGCCCACAGGGACCGCATCCAAAAATGCAATGTAGCTGAGCTGTCAGGTACTTTCCTTTGGTGACCCCACCTTGACATTGTACCTGTATTGAGTTCACTTCCTAGTATCCACCAACTTGCTACGTGCGACGAGGGGACCTACATGATCTTGAACTGAGCCTAGACATCCTTCTACTTTACGAGTTACAGTGCCGACCAACTTCCCGTCTGTGGGTGAAACTACCGTTCACATTGGCCATACAATGTCCGACCATTTGCAACTTCAAAAAGAGGGTCTCAAAAATTAAACAAAAATCATTGAAAAGAAACCAACAACTAAGGTTAGCAATTGCCACGTCCTCGTGACATGCACCCCTCTTGAAATCGCAAACGTCCTCGATTGCATACCATAAATACATGCCACTGATGATCTTGTGTTGTTAGCACTCTTTTATCATCGCACGTATCCGCAAGAAAGGTCATAACACATAGATACAAATGACTTAATGAGACCTTCATACTTTTGTCATTTCCATCTATTACACTGAATTCATATGTACATATGATGTGCTAGCTCTATCATTATCCCTCCTTTGCACATGTTGGGTTGGGGCATAAGTAGGCTGTAACCCAAAGACCTCAAGGTAAAGCTGCAATACATTTGGTGACTCTGACAGTTCATGCTCTTCCATCCACTTTCCATCCATAGGTGGATAGTTCTTGAACTTCACCACATAGTATCTTGCAACCTAACCCTTAACATTTTACCTGTGCAAGAGGCTCTTGCCTCTACAAACGAGCATATTTCCACAACATTGCAGCGTACTACCCACGACCAAGTAAGCTCAAATTTCAAGATGATTTATCAATGCGTCAAAGAATCCAAACAATCACCTCAGAGAATCGGCAAGGAGCATGCCACTTGGCAGACCCACATCACTCCCGCAGGAGATCTAGTGGCCAATCTACCACCGTGAGACCTCTCCCTATCTCATCTTGGTTCATACTTGCAAACCCTAAAAACGCAGCAAAAAATCAGCCCTAATTTGACCACTTTTTGGCAGAGCGAGCATGCGGAATTTCCTGTCCGTCCTCTGAAGACGAACCCTCTTCCATAATGCCCTTCTCTTTGTCGACCAGCATAAATCGAGCGCCCCCCCTCTTCTGCGCTTCACTTGTAATGCATCTGTAAACAAATAGATGCAAAAGGGGAAGATTTCCATGGCTGCCAAAACCTGCGTATCACTGAAAACGCAGCAAAACAGCCCTGTAAACACGCATCTGATGCCTTCCAATGCTGAAAATGAGCTCCTTGGTCCTAGGTAAAGTCATGGGAAGCTCAAACATGGCTGAAAATCAGAGTTATCAACCTCCAAACTGTTGTAACAGACTTGGACACTCCAAGTCAAGAATCAATCACGACAGCACCAAATAACCACTTCAAACAATTCACAGATCACAATAGATTTGCATTGGCCCGGCGGAGTTCCGTGCCTAGAGATATTGGCCCCAAAGACTGGCGCCCCTTTCGATATTTCTTTTTGTATTAATCAATCATCAAAGTACAAGAGAGCGGTTAGGGTTTCACTCTCTGGTTACAGCTCTGATATCACTGTAATAGACTTCGACACTCCAAGCCAAAAATCTAATGCAGCACAAGTGAGAGAAACTGAAATAACTAAACAAACCTGAGAGAGAGACAACACGGCATGGCAGAGTTCCGCGCCGAGAAGCACTGGCCCCAAAGACTAACGCCCCTTCTCGGTGTTTCTTTATTTATTAAGCTTCCACAAAGTACAAAGTTTGAGGGTCCTCTCTCTCTTGCAAGCTCCAAGCTAATCTATCAAGAAGAGACCAGGGTACTCTTTTAAAGGCCCCTTGCCTTGCCAAAAGCAGTTACATGAAAAGCATAAGTTCTAAAAGCATCTAGAGTCCCAAAAGCTAGCGCCCCCCATGGGCTATCTGTACGGCCTGCCACGTCAACACTATCAACGCAATTTGCAGCGCAAGTCGCGGACGTCCGTACAGCTTTCCACTTCATCAGTTGGCTACGCAAATTTGGTCTTTGCTTTTATTTTGAAGGTTTTAGGCCCCGCGGCTAGGGGTACAATAGGTTGGACAACTTTTGGGTTAGGTTTTTAAACCTAACCCCTTATGGGCCACTCGGAAGAGTCCTGTAAGTTGGTAAACTTTTTTTGCCTCTTTTGCTAGGGTTCAAGGCCCTTTTGTCCTTTAGACCATGGCACGTCATCACTTTGTGGCACATGTAGAGAAGAATGAAATGTCTGTAGCATTTAATCTGATGAATGATCTGAACTTAGTACATCTAGACGTGTTAGAGATCAGCAAGATCTCGATGTGCTCACTAAGTGAATGAGAATTAAATGAGATTCTAGTGCATCAAGATTTCTATCTTGAAGAGATGACTGGATACTGTTGCGAGTGCATCAAGAGTTCCGAAAGGATGAGATGGCTGCACGGTGATCTAGGTGCATCAAGATTTCTCGACAAGATGAGATGGCTAGATTGAAAGATTGAAACACAGAGTTCAATGTGAACCAAGTGTGTGATTTTGTGAATTGCATGCTATGTGAGCGTATTGTCTTGATTTGCTTAGTTGAAATATGAAAAGAAAGGATATGAATCTGATAGTGACAAGATTTAGTAGATCAAGCCATTCGTGAAAAGATTAGCACAGTCTAGATGTGATTGCTAAATGGTTACAGTGATCATGATTTGTATCTCAGACACTCGACAGAAATGTGATTGATGAGTGATTGATGTCTTTGTAGAAGAGTTGGACAATATGAAAAGAAAGGATATGAATCTGATAGTGACAAGATTTAGTAGATCAAGCCATTCATGAAAAGATTAGCATAGTCTAGATGTGATTGCTAAATGGTTACAGTGATCATGATTTGTATCTCAGACACTCGACAGAAATGTGATTGATGAGTGATTGATGTCTTTGTAGAAGAGTTGGACAATTCAGTCAGACGGGACCCAGGGATGGGACGGGATAGCAGAGGGGTCCCTCACATGGGGTGTAGAGGGGATGCATCCCGGGACGCACGTACCCAGTGACACAAGCAAGCAGGACTCGGGCAAGGGGTAGCAGATTTGAATTTTGATAGGGATCAGGGTTCCATACATGCCAATGTTGCCCACTAGACTCTACTTATCCGCTCTTCACTTGTCAATCATTACCTTTTGCCCTTTGAGGATGATGATTGATCACAATTTCACCGCGTCAACATGCACGGCGCGCTCGCACCACGTTCTTACTGCATGTGATATTTTGGTATTATGACTGCATAACCCACTTTTTCTTTGCAATCTTGTGCTCTTAGTGTTGTCTAGTGTATGCTTTTTTAACACACGTCACCTGGTCCTTCCTCATCCCCTGTTTTGCCACATTCCAGCCCCTGAGATCTGGCACGTCCCACTTTTTCTTTGCAATCTTGTGCTCTTAGTGTTGTCTAGTATATGCTTTTTTAACACACGTCACCTGGCCCTTCCCCCATCCCCTGTTTTGCCACATCCCCGTCCCCGAGATCCGTCACGTCCCCGAGACCTATCCCAGTCCCCATGTGACTATGGCTGGATTTGTGCAAGTTTAGTGCATGGGTACATAGAGTCGGTGTCTACTGAAGAAAGTTTCTCTCCTTTGGCTGTTTTGCAAGACAAAGTGATGACATGGCATGCCCAACTGGAAAGAGCTGGCCAAGGGGACGAGGAATTGAACCCAAAAGATGGGCCCAATAGCCTAAGGGGTTAGAGATTAAAATCCTAACCCCTACCAACTTATGGAGCACCAGCCAAGGGGCCTAAAACCTAAATATCAAAAGCTTGAACTCTGGGCAAGATTTCTATAAATTGTGTTGGTTGTGCTGACGGAACAGCTATACGGATTTCCGCGTTCTTCGCTGGCTGCTGTTGGGCAGTTTTTTAGCTTTTGGTACCGGATGCTTTTGGGTGTAAGTGCTTTTAGAGCTGATGTCTTTGGGCTTTGCTTTTGGGCATCCCTTGTACTACTTATAAGGACCCTTGGGGCCTCACTCTCGAGAGCATCTGGACGAAGAGTCTTGGAGAAGAGGACCACAAGAGCTGTACCTTGGCGAAGTAATAATAAAGAAATACCGAAAGGGGCGCCAGTTTTTGGGGACGGAACTCCGCTGTTCCGTGTAGGCTCTCCTCTTCTCTCTATCTGTCTATCTCTCTATTGAAGTTCAGTTCAGTTATTTGCAGTTTCTGTTCATGTGTTGCTATTGATTTCTCGCTTGGAGTGCTCAAGCCTGTAACAACGAGAAATCAATAGCAACACACAAACACAAACTGCTCGGTGGTGTGTCAAGAAAAGACAAGAAGAAGGAGAAGAAGGGAAAGAGAGAAAGGAGAGGGAAAAGAAGAGAAGAAAGGAGGGAGAAGAAGACAGGAAAACGATGGACAAGGTTAAGGAAAGAAAAGAAGAAGAAGAAAGAAGGGATAGGAAGCAGAAGAAGAGAAGAAAGGAAAAAAGGAAAAGAAGAAGTGAGAAGGAAGAAGGGTGAGGAGGGTTTCCCCCACTTGCTCCCTCTCACTCGATCATCTGGTCGTGATGAGTGGACGACGAACGAGAAGCTTCGGACGAGCAAGAGGAGGAAGAAGGGAGGAATTTCTCTCTCACCCTCTCTCTTGCAGCACCTGACAAGGGAGAAGAAGTTCCTGAGAGCAAGCTTGAAGGGTTTTTCCGAGCAAGAAGAAGCAAGGAGCGAGCTTTGATCAAGAGGAAAAGCAAGCGTTGATCAAGAAAAAACAAAAGAAAATGAGCAAGATTTTAGAAGTCACAAGTTCAAGGGTTGTTGTTTGTGGAATGGATTTGGGAAAGGAAGGGTGAGCTCGATAGAAAATGGATGGTTGCCAAGGTTTAAAGCCTGGGCCAATCAAGCCGTAAAACTACTATTTTGGTCGTATCTCCCAAACCGCTAAGAATTAGGTCAAGCCCTTCAAACGGGGTCTCAACTCATTATTTAGAGCGTTTTCTTTTTTGCGTTCTAGGTATTCCTAATCAGCGTGCGCAAACCAAAGGGAACAACCCGAGTGATGCAAAGGGTACCTCCAATCCCATGAGCTACAAACAATGCACTAGATTGTATCGTCTTCAAGCATGTTCAAGTAACTGACCTATAACTATGACGACTAGTAATGAGCATGTATTTCACTTAGATCGTAAACTCAAACTGTCTGCACATTCTACAGTAAAGAGTGCTCTTTTGAAACCTATCCTAAAAAGCTATACAAGTTCATGCTGACCCTGTAGGTTCCTTACAATATTGGGAATAAATGTTGGCAAACCTAAGCTTTTTCTTCAAAACAAAAGAGAAGGACAAGTTACTAAAGAGAGTACCCAGTTGAGTTGTCCCTTGCACTCTTCATGTCTTTTGTTATGGAGTTGTCATCTCTAAGTACATCTACAACATACCTGCACTCAAAGATTTCAAATATAAACATGATCAAGATGATATGATGTAGGATCATGTAGTATGGTTGCTAACACGTGGATGGTCTGATGAAAACTATTAAATCCATACACAATGGTGCAAGTAGAGTGGCTCAGGTTTTCTGTTTACCCTGGGTCTGAACCTGCAGTATATAGATACTGAGAAACTGTCAAAATCAAAAGTATTGCATATGCAGATGTGTACCTGACAAATGAACAAAGAAGCTAGGATAAGAACAGATTATATAACAAAAAGAAAAAACAAACCTAAGACACCACTAATAATATTTGCACTCAAAGTGGTATATGACTAAGTGCAAACCCACTCAATATGAGTGACATTTGCACTGACAGTTATTCTTCGACAATCTAACATCATTCTCAAAACATCAGCGACATAATGCGCCAATAACTTGTCCAAAAAATATTGGGTGATTATAAAAATAAATACTAAGACACAGAAAAGAAAAAAGTAACGAAGCACCACACCATGGAATCTGGACAGACAAGCAAGATGGAAAGGGTCTCAGGTTTTGTTTCCCTGAAGTTAAAAAGGCTAGGGTACTCTCTAAAATGATCTTCACAAACAACGTTTTTAAAGGGGCTTTCTTCAACTAGCCATTAGGTCAGAAAATGTTCAGAGCACGTCCTAACCAAGTAAACTCTTTTTATGTCAAGAAACAAACCCACCATTGCTTAAAGGTGTCTTTTTGACCCTTGCGTTGGAAAATGGTCAGACCATCTTTCCCCATTTCTTGTAAAAGCAAAGGCTAGTTTTACATTGTTCAACAGTAGTTTAAAATCTTCTTAAATCTTCATCCACTCCTTGCTTTATAATGCAATATCTCCTTCTTGCATGTATATTAAAACTGTAATTCTTTCGATATGAACTATTAAGGGGCGCCATCACGACTCCATATCACATGCACTCTGTTACCATATACATGTGGTAGTGATGTGTGTGAACACATTAGGACCGTTGGGGCATTTTTTTCCCTCTTTAGGAGGATTTTCCCCCCATGCATTGTATTACGCCCATCACTCTAGGGCTATCCATCTTTCCATTGTACACTAAGTAATACACTCTCAGTTGCGTGCCTTGAGCTTCCTTCGTCTTCTCCAAGATGTGTGCGTTTCTCTGCAACCCTAATTCCAACAATTGGTATCGGAGCAAGTTGCGTCCTCCCGGGCTCAGTCGCTAGCAGCTCCAGCACATGCCTGCTCACTTTCTCCGATTTCTGTGAGCTTTGGCGAGCGTCGCAGGTTCGAGAGAGCTTGTAGAGCATTGTCTGCTGAGGCCACTGTTTCCACTACAGGCAGGCCTGCACAAGCAATTTCGTCATTTTGTGCAGAATTTCTGTCAGTGCCGTTTTTTGCATAACAGGTGTCTTACAGTCTTCTACGGTTTGTGCTATATAGCACGTGTTGTTCTCGTTCGTTTCTCCTCTTTTCGGGCAGTTTTCACATCAAGTGCAGCATTTACCATGGCTGACAATAACACAGATGTGTTCAAGATGTTTGCTGCTGAGGACAGGTTGGATGGGGACAATTACCCTATGTGGGCTTACATGATGCAACATGTTCTAGTGTCAAAGGGCGTTTGGAATATTGTGCAACATGTTCTAGTGTCAAAGGGCGTCTGGAATATTGTGCAGGGCATTGATGTACGTCCTGGTTCTGAGGATACAGGCGATGTTGAGAATGTTGCACGTCTTGCTGCAAGAATTGCTGCTATTAGAGTTGTTTTGCCTACGGCAGAATAATCTCGTTCGGATGTAAAGGATGCGCAGGCTCATGCATTGATTGCGTTGTCTGTGAAGCGCACCATTGTTCCTCACATTCGTTCAGCAAAATCTGCAAAACAAGCTTGGGATATTTTGGCTGGTCTTTATGCAAGTCACAATGACGCTAAAATTGCTTTGCTACGTAAAGAGTTGGAGTCGAAGATTATGCATGAGGAAGATGATATGGACACTTTCCTTGCTAGTGTTAAGGATATCAATGAGCAACTTATTTCTGCACGTGCAGTCATTTCAGACAGTTCCCTTGTGCATACTGTTCTTGATGCCTTACCATATTCTTACCAAACTTTTGCTAGTAGTTGGAGACTTATGACCCAAGGAAATCCTGAAGTTGTCAAGTTTGATGCATTATGCACATTGCTGTTGCAAGAGTCACTTTCTAGAAAAAACAGGACTAGGCAACGTGCGATTGAACAGGCTTTTATTGCTTCTCAAAGAAAGGGTGGTAACAACAATGCAGCCACTTCTTATGGTTCTGCTGCGAGTGGCAAAAATTTTGTTCTTAATGCTTCTGCTGGCAGCAATTCGTCTGGAAATTCTGGTGATAAGGACAAAAAGAAGATGCATTGCCATTATTGTAAAGCTAATGATCACTTGATCAAGCACTGTTCTAGGTTGAAAGCCAAAGAGGCTAAGAAGAAAGAGGGTGGTTCCACTGCAAATGTTGGTTCCACTACAAATGCAGTCATTGTTGAGTCTTCTGTGAAAGGAGACTGCGATGCTGATGTTGATGCAGAATGGGCTTTTAGTGCAGAGTGCACTTACAATCCTGTTGTCCATGATGCATGCATGTCAGTTGTTGCAGATTCACATGTGTGGTATTTCGACAGTGGTGCTACAAAGCACATTACCTCACATCGTGAATTGTTAACCTCTCTCGAGTTTGTCCCTCATGGAAATTCAGTCACTTGTGCCAGCAATGCCTCTTATCCGGTTCGGGGAGTTGGAAAGATTGTGCTTACTGCTGCAAATGGCAGTTCTTTTACACTTGTTGTGCTTACTGCTGCAAATGGCAGTTCTTTTACACTTGTTGATGCACTTTATGTACCTGGGATCAAGAAGAATCTTTTGTCTGTATCTGCACTTGCTAGACTTGGACTTGTAGTCAAATTTGTGGAAGACAGATGTACAGTTCGTGATCTCAGTTTTGGTAATGAAATTGTTGCATCTGGGCTTTTGTGTCGTGGGCTGTATAGGCTCACTTTGTATGACATATGTGGACAAAATTTTGCCAATGCAGTTGCAGATTCAAGGATTATTTCAGATGCAAAACTTTGGCATGCACGTTTTGGTCATCTGAATTTTGCCAGTTTGTTGCGTTTGCAGAAATCTGATATGGTTGCTTCTTTGCCGCCTCTTGAAGCACCTGTCAAACATGTTTGTGAAGGCTGTATTTTGGGTAAGATGTAGCGTTCGAAGTTTCCAAAGGATGGTTCAATTAGGACCACATGCAGGTTGCAGCTTGTGCATAGTGATATTTGTGGGCCCATGCAAACTCAGTCCTTGTCTTTACTTCGTGACTTTCATTGATGATTACTCCAGGCATGCATGGGTATTTCCGCTTAAAGCGAAGTCCGAAGTTTTTATGTGCTTCAAACAATTTCTTGCTATGTCTGAAAATGTATCAAAATGTACTATGGGCACCCTCCGTTTCGATCGAGGGGGGAGTATATGTTTCATGAATTTAATACATTTCTGGCTAGTCATGGGATAAAACACCAATGTACAATGCCTTATGCACCTCAATAAATAGTCTTGCTGAGAGGAAAAACAGTTCACTTACGGAAATGGCACGATTTATGGTCAAAAGTCAAGCTTTGCCGCATTCTTTTTGGCTTGAGGCCATCATGTGTGCCACTTATGTACTAAATAAGTGTCCTACGAAAGCTTTGCAGTCTATTACTCCATATGAAGCATGGCATGATAGAAAGCCTTCTATTGAGCACATGCGTGTTTTTGGTTGTTTGGCATATGCTTTGGTGCCACAAACACAGCGCAGAAAATTGGATGATAAGGCTATCAAATGTATTTTTGTTGGTTATAGTGCTAAAAGCAAAGATTACAGGTTTTATCATCCGCAAACAAAGCGTATTCTGGTTTCACGGGATGTAGTGTTTGTGGAAGATTCTATTGAGCCCTTGCTGTCATGTACTAGAGACAGTAATGTAAGCTCACAGGACATTTATGACACTTTGTTGCCTCTTTTCAGTGGTAGAAGTTCGAATGTAAATTCCAATGAGGAAAATGTACAACCTATGGGTGTTTCAGAAAATGTTACAAATCAGCCTATTACTGATGCAGATGTACATGATATACTTGATGAGGAAAGGGCTGAAAATGAGCAAGCTAGAGGTATGCCAAAATGGCTGGTGCATACATTGCGTGACAGTAAATTGGATGCACCTTTGTCTAGTCGTACTCGTTCAGGCTCTCGCCATGCATCTTATGCATCAGATTGTTATGCTTTGGCTGTGTCTAGCTTACATGATGTTGAGGAACCTCTGTCTTTTGATGAAGCACAGAATTTAGAAAATTGGATGGCTGCCATGCAATCAGAATATGATGCACTTAGAGAAAATGACACATGGACTTTATGTGATTTGCCTCCTGGCAAAAAGGCCATTGGTACGAAGTGGGTTTACAAGTTGAAACGCAAGCCGGATGGTGAGACCGATCGCCATAAGGCTCGACTTGTTGCAAAGGGTTATGCACAACAAAAAGGCATAGATTATGAAGAGACTTTTGCTCCCACTTGTCGTATGACTACTGTGTGTTTTCTATGTGCATTGGCAGCTCATTTTGGTTGGGATGTACATCAATCAGACATTGTTACTGCTTTCTTGAATGGTGATATATTTGAGGAAGTTTATGTAACGTAGCCTCGCGGTTTTGTCATAAAAGGACAAGAGGACAAAGTGTACAGATGTGAGAAGGCTTTGTATGGGTTGAAGCAATCTGCGTCCAGATGCTCTGCGTTGTGAGAGGCCTGCTCACTTATTTAAAGTTACAAGGGTTGCCAAAAGCAGAGCCCCAAAAGCTGAAAATCAAAAGCTCAAAAGCTTGGGTTCTAAAAAGCCTTCATAAAAAAAAAGCAAGGCTCTTTCTCTCTCTTCTTCTTACGCTTTAATAAAATAAAGCAAATAGGTTCTCTATCTCCCTCTCAGCAATGCGTAGAAAAAGCAATGCCAAAAAGCTGTCGTACAGCTAGCGCAATTCACGCCGCAAATCCCAGACGTCCGTACTGCTGCCACGTGTCATGCCACCAGCGTGTAATCCGGAAATTCCGCAGCCTGCTCATTATGGTTTCGATTTTCCCTGCATTTAGGTTTAGGGTTTTCCCAGCTAGGGCAGCCACGTCATCACTTTGTGACACTTTTTGCTTCGCTTTTTGCCTTTTCTGTCTTCTTCGCTCGAGTCAGAGGAGCTAGAAGAACTCGAAGAAGAAGAAGAAGAGCTGGGTACTCCTTCAAATCGAACACGCTTCTTCTGCTTTCTTGCCGATTTAAAAGTAGACTCACGACCCAAATAACCCGGGAAGTCGGCGCCTTTCTTCTGCATTTTGTCGTGCTTTTTAGCTTTGTTTTGCACGTCAAAAGCCAGAGCAATTCGTGCATCAACCACCTCTTCTAATTCTTGCTCTGTGTACATCCTCAAAGTAGGAGGTTTCTTGAGAGCAGGTTTGAGGGGTGGCTTTGTGGTATGCTGCCACTGTGTGTGCACCTCATCGGAAGAAGTTTGGCTCATATATTTTGCTAATTTTAAATCCTTCGCAAAATTAAGCATCATCTTTGTTGCATCGCCAATCAATCGTCGACACTCCATCTCTTCGAGCTCCGCCTGAGTAGGCCGGGGCGAGCCATACTCCTCGCGTGAATCTTCGTTGTGATCTATTTTCGCATCTCTGGACGCAGAGGAAGTCGACTAATCTCTGCCTGAAGCCATAAGTGCTGCGTAAAAAGGATCGGATTTCTCGTAGAAAAGAAATCGGCCGTGCTTTGATACCACTGTAACAGACTTGGATACTCCAAGTCGAGAATCCACCGCAACACAACAAATAATCACTTCAAAACAGTTCATAGTTCACAATTGATTCGACACTGGCCCGGTGGAGTTCCGTGCCTAGAGATATTGGCCCCAAAGAGACTGGCGTCCCTTTCGGTATTTCTTTTTGTATTAATCTGCAACTCAAAGTACACAAGAGTGGTCGGGACTCACTCTCAGACTCTACGTCCTACGTCCAGATGCTCTGAGAAGTGAGCCCAAACCACCAATATAAAGGTTTACAAGGGATGCTAAAAGCAGAGCCCCAAAAGCTGAAAATCAAAAGCTTTTAAAATAAAGCAAAAGCCCTCTCTCTCTCTCTCTCTCTCTCTCTCTCTCTCTCTCTCTCTCTCTCTCTCTCTCTCTCTCTCTCTCTCTCTCTCTCTCTCTCTCGGAAAATAAAGCAAAAGAGCTCTCTCTCCAATTGCGTAGCCTGCTAAAAGCAAAAGCCCACGCAAAATTCTGCCCTGCGTTTTGCTGCCGTAAATCCTGCCGCAAATTCCGGGCGTCCGTACAGCCTGCCACGTGTCAATCAAAGCGCATTTTTCGGGGCTGCCGTACAGCCAACCACGTCAGCAAGCCAGCTAGGGGGTTCCATTGCAAGAGGATGTGTGTGTATACTGGGCAGCCACATCACAGAGTTGACACCTATTTCAGCATGGGAGAATCTAGTGCAGCGGGTTTGTACAAGAGGGGAGTCACTCCACTCTTTTGTCAACAGATTGCCCCGATTTTTTATGTAGAGTCACTAATGTCTCTTTGGGTTTCAGGGATACTGCTGGGCTGACAGTATTCTACCGTATGACTTTAAGAACTGGAATTCCAGAAAATGATACTGATTGATTTGTACTTGACTTGTTTGAGTGCAGGAACCGAAAGACGAAATGACAGAAGCATTTCGGTCTCATATAGATATGATTGCAACATGGATTCGTAGTTAATCGAGCATTTATGAGGTCCCGACTGGATCTACATGCGATTGCTAAATATGTTGCCGATTAATCATGGTCTGAGATTTGGAATGATTTTTTAATGTGATTTGTCATGTGATGTCCTATGATGTGACTGTCGATTGGTACATGTGCTAGATGTGTTGTGCCTAGTGCGTCGATACTAACAGTCAATGTCTGCTAAGACCATTTATGGCCTCTATCTGTTTTGCAAGCATAATCGAGGGCGATTACAATGCTTTCAAGAGGAGGGTATGTCACAAACTGGTGACGTGGCAGCAGACCCCGAACACACTCTGACACCTACAGCAGTACAGACCCCCACAGTGCTGACGTGGCCAATTGTGCGGACTTCCGGATTTTGCGGCACAAAACGCGGAACTGCTGACGTGGCATTGCGTACGGATTTCCTGAAAATCTGTTGGCTAATTTTATGCAAGCTTTTGGGATTGGATGCTTTAAATTAAAATGCATTTGGGACAGATGCTTTTAAACTAAAAGCTTTTGAGTTTAATGCGTTTAGGGCTCTACTTTTGGGCATCCCTTGTACCAATAAATAAGTGGGCAGGGTCTCACTTCTCAGGGCATCTGGATGCAGAGTCTGAGAGTGAGCACCTACCCACTCTCTTGTACTTTGAACACAGATTAATACAAAAAGAAATACCGAAAGGGACGCCAATCTTTGGGCCAATATCTCTAGGCACGGAACTACGCCGAACCATGTCAACTTAAGTGTGAGTTGTGAACCGTTTTGAAGTGAATCTCTGTTGTGTCGCGGTAGAATCTTGACTTGGGGTGTCCAAGTTTGTTATACAGGTGTCTTGATGCACTAAAATTACATACCCATCATCCAATTAGGAATATTCAGTAGTTTGCACATCACAATGCAACACAAATGCTCACATATGCATCTTACAAGACACACAAACAGCGCCGTTGAGCTCTCCCCCGAGACAAAAGAACAAACTGAACAGACTCTTAGCACTTCAATAACAACTAACTGAAAGAGAGAGACGACACGCGACACAGAGTGGTGGAATTCCACTCCAGAGAGTATTGGCCCCAAACCTTGGCACCCCTTTCGATATTTCTTTATATTCCATCAACACGGTACAAGCCGGTACTCCAGACTCTGCACCTTCACCAAAAAGCATGCTAAAGAATGAGCCCATGGCCTCATATTTGAAGGCCCTAGGCCCAAAAGCAGTTTCCATGAAAAGCCTTCAAACTCAAAAGCATCTGATCCAAAAGCAATGCTCAAAAGCTGTCAGTGTAAATCACGAAAATCAGTACAAATGCCTCGTCAACAATCAACGACAAAATGCGGAAATCTGTACAATCTGCCACGTCATCATGTCAGTGCAAAATCCGGGTTTTCGGTACAGTTGTCAACGTGAATTCTGTGAATCCGTACAACTACCAAGTCATCTCCTTCTATTGCTATGCCGGTAGCTCCGTTCTTCAATGACTTGACACGTCAGCAGTTTGTGACAATAGCCTGCGCAAAGGCTAGGGGAAGAGAGAGAGAGAGAGAGAGAGAGAGAGGAGTTTTTTTTTACAGATTTGCAGAGCAGGTCGACAAGTCGGCGACATACGAAGGCAAACATCCTCGGCTGGAGACGTGTAGAAATGAATGCCATGCCAGGTAGAATTCAAGATGGTGTCTAATCACCTCCGGGAGTTACACTAGAGATAGGAGAAGGGTCACACTTCAAGGCACCCAGAGAATATAGAGAGAAGGACATGGGCCAAAAAAAAATGTAACCCCTTTACCCAAGTCTTTTTCTAAGGGTGAGGTCCCACTTATCACAACAAGTTTGAATGAGCATGCTTATTACAGGGGATAGGTCATGCTAGAAGGGATGAGATTCATTAATGAGTCACACTTCAAGGCACCTAGAGAGTATAGGGAGGAGGACTTCAGCAAAAAAATGCGACCATTAAAATATCTCTAGGGGAGTGTCACCTGCTAAGGGAGAGAGAGATGATTAGGGGACAGGCACTACCGAGATCATCACTTATTCCAGCACAAGGATATTAGCCCCTGAGAAACCACAAAAAGAGGTGATGAACCTAGTAGGTGGCTATCTAAAAAAGTAATAATGTAAAGGTACAAGATTGTTATACCATATAAAGGGTGCATGAGTAGTCGGGGACATTATTATGCAAGTAAGCCATTGAAAAAGTGATGTGTGTGTGTGTGTGTGTTGGGGGGCGGGATATAAAATAGGACCCACATATGTGATCGAATCTCACCTGGACATAGGTGCATTCAGCATTGTGCGCGCAACGCGTGCGCACGGAGGGGCATGCATGTGTGTATTTTTGGTTGGGGTGGGGTTATAGAGTAGAACCCACATGTGTGATCTAATCGACAAAGAGAAAAATGCTCTTACCATAGCTGCTGTGGAATCCGACGAGGGTCTAGCCAAAGCATAAACCCTACCAACACAAGATGCAACGCAACCAAGAACAATCTGGTCTTCCATCGGGACAGAAGAGCTGCGGCCAACAACACGACTCAGAAAAGAAGAATTGTCACAAACAGCGTCTTTGGGTACGAACGGAAATCACCTGAAAACCTCATCTGGAGCCCCTCAAATCACGTAAAAGCCAGTAACACCATCGAGCTCCCGTAGCCAACCTGCCCTCCATGAACACACTTTTAAAAATGTTGACTTTAATTAGGGACCCTCGGATTTTATGTATGATTGGGTGGTTTGACCATCCACATTGGACACCTCGTCTATATAAGGCTGGGTTTTCACAAGGTGCGGCACATGGAATGAAACAACATCCTTCTCTCTTCCTCCACCCCATCTCTTCACCCTACCCCTCCCCCCCCCCCCCCCCCCCCCCCCCCCCCAACCCAAGCTCCCCTTTGTTTGCCATGCAAGCTCCAAAAAGGCAAAAGTAGACTCCACGCACACACGAGGAGGGTCCACACAAGCAGTTTTGTGTTGTCTCCTTCTTGCTTATGTGAACTTGAGTCCGAGTTTATTTCTCTTCCACTTGGAAATATACATTTTGCCCAGGATTTCCATCGTCCCCTCTTGCACCAAGCCTAAGTGACAGGCGAGCCACAAGTTTACAACACTATATCATAGGGGGTCTTTAATGAAGCTTGAGCAATGGGATCGACCGTAGGCAAAGATTTTTGCAAATCTCGATGGGGATGTCCAGCCCACAAAATGTCGATGGCGTTGACATACCCATTCCTTCGCTAGGTTTCGAACCCGTTAACCTCCACGTTGGCAGTTCGGTGTGCTAACCACGCGCCCACGTGGGTTTGGTTGTCAAACACTCCGCTTCGCAACATGATAAAGCGAACACTCGGCCCTAAAAAGTCAAATCGAACGCCATCCAACAGATACCGCTATCACAAAAATTGTGCTCGTGTTCAGCATCGTTGATCCCACCTCAAGGATATCATTCAAGACCCCCGTGTGACATAGGACTGAGGAGGGCGAGAGCAAAGGGATGGATGGTTGGGGGAGATTTGCAAGAGAAATGGGATCGTGGGCATCAAATCACCGTAGTATTGGGGGGGGGGGGGGGGGGGGGGGGGGGGTTGTTGAACTTTTAACCGTTAGTGGACACATTGCTTTTCAAGAACTCGCGATCAGGAAGATGGTTAGGTTCGCTACCTTGGTTGACCCCTTTGCCACGTAGCCAGGGAGCTCTTTTTTTGGCTGCCACATGGATCGACATCTCTCCCTTCCCATGTCACTTATAGGTAAGGCATTGGAAAGTTGGATCCAACCACAATCATCATTCTAAACTATTCGATTGACAATCTCCTACATTGTACTGAGTCGATGAACTAGGGGTGAATTGAGAGTGAACTAGGGCCTATGTCCACTAACTCAATCAAACGACAGACATTGTCCCATGTTTGTCACTGAGTTGCCACTAGTGAGCTAAAAACACCTAGGTTCAGTGTAATCAAACTTAAAATTTTGAGATTTACCTCTAAATTTCAAACCTCCTAGGTTCAGTGTAATCAAACTTATAATTTTGAGAGTTACCTCTCAATTTAAAATGTGAAGAGGTGAGAAAACTTTCAAATTTTTAAAAAATTGAGCATAAAGGCCTTCAAATAAAACAATATACCCCTAACATTTTCCATACATAGTTTTTCCAAGATTACTCCTAACATTTTCCAGACATAGGTTTTCCAAGTTTTTGGTGAACGAAAAAACTTTGAACACTACTTTCCACTTCCGCTCCTCTCAACCATAAATCCTCCATGAAGGACCCTGAGTGAAAAGCATTGTAGACATATCATATATAAAGACCACATGTGATATCTTTACGATTTTCCTTGTATTGACATGTTTCAAAGAAATTGTAAAGGCCACATTGTGGAAGCCAATTTTCTCATGCGTGAAATTTTTTTGCTTCATGATTCCGTTAAAATTTATCCTAGTAAGACACTTTTAATGCTCTTCATAATTTCCATGGTGATGTATAATATGAAGAACCAAATTGGATCAAGAAATTTAGTCTTAGTGGAAACCATGAGTGTACCTCCATAAATATAGTAATAGGACAATAGAATGAAGAAAATGTGATATTTTTTGTATCTTATCCTATGGCCAGAAAAAGATGGTGCTACAACAGCCATAAAATTTGATTGACAACCCATTCAACTTTGTGGAGAAAATGTGTTGGTGATCTCAAAAACTCTCTGTTAACCCTCACGACTCACGGACACCCTATCACCTACGAAGACGTTGTAACCTACGGCGGACATTGTATTATTTATTTGGTAGAGTCAGGTACCGGGCTTGTTGGTATAATAGGAAAAGGGTAAGAGTGATCGCCGATGAGAGGCGCACTCTAACTGGAACATTCAAGGGATTAGTTGGCTAAGCATGGGCGCCCAAGTGTGAATGGGGCGAGCTCATATAAAAGTCAACTAAACCTAAAATCCACTCATTCTCTCATTTGTGCAATTGAAGAGTGCTCTTGCTCCATCTCCTTCTTCTTCTTCTTCATCTCTTTGTGTGTGTGTGTGTGTGTGTGTGTGTGTGTGTGTGAGAGAGAGAGAGAGAGAGAGAGTGAGAGAGGGAGAGAGAGGGAGTGTGTGGGCGATCGAGCATTACGAAGGCACGACAGCGGTGAAGCGGTTGAGCGCGGCGTAGCAGCGTCTCCTTCTTCTTCGCGGCGAGAAATCCTCCACGAAGCAAACGTAGAGCGGTGAGTGACACACCATCGCCTTCTTTGAGCTTACTAGTTTAGGCTTGTTGTGTGCTTGGAGCCATTTGTGGCTCGCACACGGTGTATCGACAAGTTCCTTGCATTGACACGTGCGACATACGCGCACATTTTTGGCGTCGCTGCCGGGGAGTGCCATACATGAAGCTCGAGTAGCACTCTGTGCTTCTCCGTGGTGCAATTTCTATTGTAGGAAAGGTAAGGAAGGAGTGTGTGTGTGTGTGTGTGTATGTGTGTGTGTGTGTGTTGAGAAGAGGGATTTGGTGTTATACTGTGTGTTTTTTTTATTAATGGAGTTTTCAAAGGTTCTGTGTTTATTCTTTGTGTATTAAGGTAGTTAGTTTTCTTTGTTAATAGAGATTTCAAAGGTTCTGTGTTTATTCTCTGTGTATTAAGGTAGTTAGTTTTCTGTGTACAGTAAGTAGGAAGTAGATTAGTGAGAGTTAATAGAGTGTGTTAGTGTGTAAGAGTAGGTGTATTAGTTAGAAGTAGGTAGAGAGAGAGTGTGTATGCTCTCGCGCAGGCCGCGGCGGCCTTATCCTTTTTAAAAAAAATTAAAAATTAAAAAAATAAAAAAAATAAAAAAATTTAAAGGTAGGACCGGATTGGGAATATCTCCCAGACCCAAGCCCAAGCTCACGCTCAGGCCTAGGCCTCAGTCGCCTTTAAAAAAAAACGAATTTTAGCTTCACACGTAGCTAAAAATTGATTTTTGAGGACCAACGGAACGTCAGATGCCCGAAAATTGTGCTCTAAAGCACACATTGACCCTTTAAGTGATACGCTCGTTTCAAGCTATCACACACTTCAATCAAAAAAATCAAACATTAAAAAAACATCAAAAACAAGAAAAAATCAAGTAGAAAACGGGGTGCAAAACACCCACAAAACAAAGCAAGTAACCTTTGAGGGTACTTGCCGACACTTGTAGGGCACCCAAAGCACATGTATCTACGCTCTGGTCGTGTGCTAGAGTCCGAACAACTAGCTAGTGCTTCGATTTACGGGGGTACTCGCTATCGGACCCAAGGTAGTGCAACCCAAGACCCAAATATAGCGGCTAGCGACTCTTCCTCTGACTACGATATTATGGAAGAGCATCTTACACAAAGCCATGGGGGAACAAATGAAAGCGTACCTAGCTGGGCCCAAAAACCTGGAACTAGTGTTTTTAGCCGTTTGATGAAAACTTTTAATAGAGCTACGCGCTCTGAACCTACAGCTAGTGAAGTAAACGAAGGGGGTGGGGAAGTAGAATCACCATTCACATCTCCTGTAGACCCCACACTCCCTCAGAGTGTCCACGTGGACATTCTACCTACCTCATTTAATGAGGGCCCTACCGAGCTACCACCTTCCAAAGTCGCCTCTAAGGTAGCGGTGACTAAAAGTCAAAACACGGGAAGCAACATTGCAGCCACCTCACGGCAACCCTCTAGTACACCAAGTTTGGACGGGGTATTTCTCAATGAAAATTGGGAATATGACCTACACACGGAGACTTTGACCGACCTATACATAGGCTACACATATGTGGGTTGGTTAGAAGTTGTACAATCCACATCTAGTGCCACTAGTCTGGAGGAACAACAACACATGATCTGCAATGTCATCCATAGGATTATCCAATCCGAGAGGAAAAATCGAGGAATAAACATACCTTCGACGGGTCCTATGCAATTTTTAGACACGGGCAAAGGGAAACAACCCACTCTATCACAAATGGAGACTCCCCCAGTGAGTCCCATCGATCCCCCATATGTTGTTTCGCAAGGGGTCTCAATGCAATCTGAGCCCACAAGTGATAGCTTTACTTTTCCAAGTCTAGCTCATCTTTCCCTGGATGACACCATGGCTACCATGCCTACCCCAATGATGGGCATGCCAAGAAACACACCATGGACCTCGTTTGTTAGTAAAGCACCGCTACATGGTAGCTCAATGCCTGCAATAGTACCTACAAGTGCGAACCAATCGTATGCACCTATGGGTCCACGTACTCATGTAGTTCCTACCCCTCCCATTGTTTCAACTACCTATGCTCCACAACCACAATACACAAGTTCTTATTTCCATGGGACTATACCGGCTAGCATTAGCATGTCACATCCGACGTCTGCTATGCCTAGGGCCACTCATATGAACTATGGACCACCACATGGCACAACATCGTACCCAACGTGGAACCCAAGGGCTTCCTATGCGCCAAGCCCAATGCCAATACCTACTCCACATGTAGTCTCTGGAGCACCTTCACCCACGGTGCCTGCTCACTTAGGTGACTTGGCAACATTTGCTCAAGCTATTGGTCGATCTATTGCTGAGAATATGCATAACACGCCTGATAGAGAGCCTAGAAGTAAGGCAGTACAAATAGCCAAGCTCACACAAAAATTTAGTGGAGACGGGGATGTGAGAAAGCATATCAAAGTGTTTGAACAAATATGCGATTCTCTAGGAGAACACAATGACCTACATAAGAGCAACGCTTTAAGCCTAACCTTAAGTGGAAAGGCTGGGGATTGGTATAGAACCCTAAGGGTGGAAGAAAAAACGATTTACCCTACTCTTAGGAGACTGTTCTTAAAGGAATACATACGAGAGGGAGTGCTTTGGGGTGTAGCCTCTCACCTCCAGAAAGCCCAACGAGAGGAAGGAGAGTCGGTGAGAGACTTTATAAGTCGCTTGAAGCATTTGAATTCTCGTTGTAATCCAAATGAGCGCTTCAACAATAACCAATTGCTTGATAGATTCATTAGGGGGTTACGACATGAGGATATCTACAATGGCCTAGTCATTAGAGATATCACCACTTGGGAAGCAGTCACCACCAATGCGATCCAATTGGAGGATAATTTAATGATTCAAGGAGAAAGAGTGTCTGTTGAGCCTAAATCTATTAGCTCGCAACCATCAAGGCATCAGCCAATGACCCTAAAGCCTATTGCTAAGGAGCCAAAGATATCTGAGATGACTTTAGCAGATCTCACCAAAGCTATTCAAGAGAGTCTTAGAGACAATCGTGCTCTGCAAAACAATCATATGTATCCAAGAAGGGAGCAGCAATGGTGCTCAGTATGCTATGGACCGCATAGTACCAGTGAATGCCCTACTTTTAGAGTAAAATTCAATGGGAACTGCAATGCATGTGGGAGGTATGGTCATCAAGCTAAGGATTGCATAGTATTTAAGCGTGCGATGGCCAATAGACCAACCTTAGCATGGACAGACACACCTCGAGTGCCTGCCTTGATGCCGGCCCCACCTCTTGAACAAACAGCACAACACATGGTCCCTAGGGCCCAAAATGTTGTTCAAACAACACCCTTACCACCTCCAGTGCTAGGACCGCAACCACCACATCCGAGAATCACTTATGTGAATCAAGTGGGTTGTGAGTCATCTATTTCTTGTTTGGAAGGCTATGAGGAAGCTATAGATCCTAATATCGCCTATGGGATGGATGTGCTTGAAGAAAGTCCACAATACTACATGGAGGACTATTGGGGACAAGTCAAACCTGTATATCAAGTAGCTGCTCTTGCGGCAAGAGGCCAAAATATCAACTACAGTGCTAAGAGACCACCTCTTCAATGCTATGAGTGTGGAGGTCCACATCGTGTAGCCGAGTGTCCTATTAGGCTACAAAAGAACGCCACACTAATGCAAACCAATCAAGCGAGCATGTCTACAATGCCGATACTCATGTGTAATCGATGTGGCATAGATCATTTGATTGCCCAATGTCCAAATAATCCAAATGCACCGAAGATCACGCCATTAAACTTGATTGAAGTTACCGAGGAGCCATTACCAAGTACACCCGTGGTACCAGTAAACGTACTCACACGATCGATGCTCCAAAAACAAAATTATATTCTTGAGGAAAGAGATACGGCATCAATTGCCCAATCTCAGAAAAAGAAGAAAACACGAAGAAAGAGATCGCAAAAAGCAGCAAAGTCAGACCCCAGTTCAAAGACCAACATAGGGATTGGTGACGACCCCGTATATATGAACGACGCTGAAGAAGATTCTGATTCAAGTGAAACCATGGAGACCAAAACGACCACTAACATAGAAACCAACAAGGAAGATCTTCATGAGCCACAATGGCTAGGATCCAAAAAGAAGATAGGAACTTACCCAAACCCTACAGAGGAGATTGAGCAAGTCAAGCAATTAAGGAGTTTGGTAGAAGATACCCAAAGGGATCTAGAACCAGCACCTAGGAAGATCCAGATTACAGACACCGTGTTCCCTACGCAACAACAACCTCACCAAGTCCATAGACCCTTGGACATACCTAGTGTCATCCAAGAAGAAAGTGACTTAAAGTCATGGGAAAGTGGGCGTACTCACTTCTTGATGGAAAGAATGTTTACAGAGGGACTACTTGATCCTATCGAAGAAATGGAGATCCCATATTCCCTACGTCAAGGGACTCAAGGCCAAAAGGTGCCGTTAAACATTGCCAAATTGATGGATTTCATGTCTTCAGAAGTTAGAACCACCATCATGTCCAAACTATATAAAGACCCCGAGCTAGTCTCAGCTCTTCGAGCCTTCCTCAATGGAGAACTGAAGTTTGGGCTACCACAATTTGCACAGATGGATGGAGCTGGGGAGATGCCAATAGAGGAGGAAAACTTAGATCCACAACCCAACCTAGATGAGAACCTTGTTATAGAAATACCTGTTAACAAGTTGGGACAATAGTTTGAGGGTGATGAATCCAATGCGACTATACCAATCACTACTAAGGGATTAACTGTGAAGGGAATCCTTGATGGTGGCGCTGGGGTTAGCATTGTGACTAAAAATTGCTGGGAAACTATGGGAAGACCTCACCTTGCAACCACAACCATAGTAGTGAAGATGGCCAATGGGTCTATTGTTAAACCTATTGGGATGCTAGAAGATCTCAAGATCAAGGTCTTTGGACATAAAATAAGGATTACCTTTATTGTTATGGATTTCTCCAAACACACTATGGCATCGGAGATGATCATAGGACGTCCTTTCATGAGGGAAGCAAAAATGGTGCATGACTGGTCTAAAAACCATGTCTACTTGCAGTTCCAAGATTCTGTCATTCGAGTGGATCTTGTTACGGGTCGAGCACATCCTCTAGGAAACAGGTTTATAATTGATCATAGATCTAACACCACAGTTTACTCGGCCCCATTGCAGTATTGTTACACGTGTAAAGCGGACACTGATGTTGGGGAAGATTCTCCTTATATGGATGTACTACCTGGGATGACTGAGTCGGACAATGTGGATTGGGTCCACCTAGCAGCAACCATAGACACTTGGGGGAATAGGGGGACGACCTGGGTAACACCTGAGGGGGATGAAATGTCTGTACCTTTAAATATGCTAGAAGCAATGCATATAGCTTCTGACAAGACTCATCCTAATATAACAAAGAAAACATACAAGTGGGTCCCTAAAGCTTCTTTAGCGACCATGGTGGATGCTAAAAAACAAAAGCCTTGTAGGAAACGTACCACTCGCTCCAAGAAAAGTAAGAAAACGTGGCGTTGGATTCCTAAACGACTATTGGAAGCCCAAGGCTACTATCAAGGAAATGATCAAATTTGGGTGCCAAAACGTAGATTGTGTTCTTACCTATCACCTGACCCATGTGAGCCCAATCCCGTAGCTCCAAAACGAATCGACGATCGAGGAAAGAAAAAAATCACAGAATGCTACACACCCGCTCCAGAGCTAGTTTGGGTACCGAAGAAAGAACGATTTGTTCCACCTAGCTCAGGAAGGGGGGAGTCCCATGAAGCTTCTAGCTCCTCATATAATGCATCCATAGAGGTAAAATCTTCTCCACAGCCTCCACCTACAATAGTGGACCTCCATGAAGCTACAAAGGAATCCACACCTCCCTATGTTCAAGAATCACCTGATGAACCACTTCAAGTTCGATCCTGGGAGAGTACCTTACCACCCTTGCAACTTGACGAGGCACCTAAGGTAATAGAAAACTAATGGCAAAAATCCCCACCTATTACCAACTGGAACAATTGGTTTCAAAGGGTGACAAGGTCATTTCAAACGGTATGATCTACCCAAGGAAGGGGGGAGTGTTTGCTGACATCCATCATTCACTTGCTTCCCTCTCAACCTTGTTTCCCTGACCTCTCAATCACCAATCTTAGGGAATGTATATATAAAGCCTTATACTCACAAAAAACAAAAATAATAAAGAGCAAGAGCAATTAGCAAACGAGTATGCACAATAAAAGTCAAAACATTGACTCATACCTACACATTCACATCTGGTAAACAGAAACCTATGTCATAAAAAACCTTTGATCCTCATCAGTCGAGTGATGGAGGGTAGGTAAGATTAGTACGATAGGAGTGTTTTTGTTTTAGAGTTGAGTGATTAGCAAAGTTCTTTTTTCCCACTTATGTGCCTCCTAGAGGTATTCTTTGTGTTTCCTAGTGTGTACAGGAACGTGTTGTTGTTGTTAGGATTTGGACCTTCATGGAATCCTTCTCTCATCCACTTTTCAAATCAAGCGCGATCATCAACACAAACAGGTGTTTCTTGTCCATTAACATTACCCCTTATCTTTTTTGCATCTATGTTTGTCTGCTTTAATTGTGATTGGTAGCATAATATTCATCACATTTGCTTAGTACCAAACATTAAATCAATGTAATTTTTTGTCATAATCACTTGTCTAGATTTAAAAATCAAGCAGTCCGACTAAGCTAGTTTGACCAAGTTAGGTGTTAGAGATCTTCTCTTAATACCATGGGGAATGCCTTCCTAATAATCAATGGTTACTTAGGTTCTTAATCCGATTTAGGCAGCATTGTGTGAAATGTACTAGGGCTTTCTAGTGGGCTTGACCCTATTGACCTTTAGCTTAAGTATTATAAAGGGAGTTTACTTGTGTGATGAGCCTGGGAAGGTGTATCAATGTTATATGACCCCCCAAAATTACAAAATTAAAATGTTGAAAACGAACAAACAAAAAATCAAAGTGCCACAATGTAAAATCTTAAGCAGTAAGAGAAATCTCAGCTTGATTGGGTACTTCACTCACATGTATCGCCTATGGTACTAGAGCCCTAGAGGTTCCCAGTGTGGGCGCTTTTCCTTGAAAAGAAAAAAACATAAGGCATACAAAATAAGCACACACATCAAAATTGAATCACTGTGAAAAGACTTTGGGGGGTCAAAGAAAAGGTAATCAGTCAGGCGATGATTTCATGAGAAATTCCTTTTATCGTAGCTTAACTACAAGGTCTTCTAGGTATAGCCTCTAGTCAGCCCTCGAACATGAAATACTTGGCTCTCGCGATTAAACAACTTAATTGACCAGAGAAAATTAAGAAGCTTACCCATGGTATTAATAGTCGATCTCTAGTGCCTTTTGACCGTTAAATTAGCGATCCCAGACTTGTTTAATTTTTTACCTCTACATCTGTTTATGCATTTGATTACATTGCAATTTAATGTTTATTGCTGACAAATTGTTTAAAATTCTGTTACCAATCAATTTGTCTGCCTAAAACTGCATATGCTTTTTAATCGCTTATGAGAATGCAATTACTGTGCCAATGTTGTTTGATTTTGCAGTGAACTGAAGAAGGCTAAGGACATTCATCTCAAATGCTCTTCCACCTCGATGAACGAGCTTCAACTCAATAGCTTCCGAGGACGGAATCTACATCAGGAAGGGGGGCATGTTAACCCTCACGGCTCACGGACACCCTATCACCTACGACGGACGTTGTAACCTACGGCAGACATTGTATTATTTATTTGGTAGAGTCAGGTACCGGGCTTGTCGGTCCAATAGGAAAAGGGTAAGAGTGATCGCCGATGAGAGGCGCACTCTAACTCGAACATTCAAGGGATTAGTTGGCTAAGCATGGGCGCCCAAGTGTGAATGGGGCGAGCTCATATAAAAGTCAACTAAACCTAAACTCCACTCATTCTCTCATTTGTTCATTTGAAGAGTGCTCTTGCTCCATCTCCTTCTTCTTCTTCTTCATCTCTTTGTGTGTGTGTGTGTGATAGAGAGAGAGAGTGAGAGAGGGAGAGAGAGGGAGTGTGTGGGCGATCGAGCATTACGAAGGCACGACGGCGGTGAAGCGGTTGAGCGCGGCGTAGCGGCGTCTCCTTCTTCTTCGCGGCGAGGAATCCTCCACGAATCAATCGTAGAGCGGTGAGTGACACACCATCGCCTTCTTTGAGCTTACTAGTTTAGGCTTGTTGTGTGCTTGGAGCCATTTGTGGCTCGCACACGGTGTATCGGCAAGTTCCTTGCATTGACACGTGCGACATACGCGCACACTCTCTAAAGTCCTTCTTATGGGCTTCACGTAGAGACATTCTTATTTTTGGTAAAATGCAACACTACATCTAGTTTGAAAGCCTACCATCTCTAAACAGTGAGCAATTTTGTAACATTTAATGGCCTAGTAACTTGTGTGTAGCGAAAAATAACATGAACATAGTGAGCATTTCAGTAGAATAGATTCCTAATGAGCATAGCAAGAGTGCTTGGATGGAGAGAGCAACAAGAAACATAACACCTAGTTAGATAGGCATGAACAATACTTCAAAAGAGAGAGAATTTAAGCTATTGACAACAATTGAGGACCGGATTTACATGGAGCCAGTCCCCCCGCCAAAAGGCTTTGTATTATTGGTTTCCCCCATCGAGGGAGACATTTTACAATACAATTCTTTGTGTTCCTTCAATAACTAGCTAGTGCAATGAAGATGGAAGCTTCAAGCACTAAGCAAACACTTATAAAACACAACATCAATTCCCTCACGGTCTCAGACCCAAGACCTCATACACCTTCGAAGATGGTGAGAGCTAGCGGGGTATGAGAGTAGATTGAGAGGAAGAAGGAGTAGTCTTATGAGAAAGAAGTATATTTCCTCACATAATCACTCATAGAAGCTTAGCATAGCTTAGTAATTAGCATGGTAGAGGAGATGGCCTACAACAATAACTCTTGGCTCTTGGTTGGATTTGCATCACAAAGCCAAGAGTTGTTGTTGTAGGCCTCCCTTCTCCAAGCTTGGAGAAGATGATGAGCTTTCCATTAAATATTGAGAAGGAGAGAGAGAGAGTCTTCTTGCTTCACACATGAGATTGTGTGAGTGTGTGTGTGATAATGCCTTTGAAAAATCAGTCCCCCCTCTCTCTCTTGGTCGACCCCTCTTGCTAAATCCTCTTGCTGGCTTCCCATTGGACCTCTCCAAGCTTAGCCAACAGGGTTTAAGAAGCATAAGTGATAGCCTTGTGACATGTGTCCCCATTTCCCCTTTTGTGAGAGCTTTAAGTATTGAAATAATGCAACTAAACTCTCATTGGATCCCTTTGTCTTCTGGCCAATAGGAAGCAGGCAAGCCATTGGGTTGTTGAATGCTCGTTGGACCCCTTGGGAGACTGTCCAATAGTCTTCTAGAGATCTTAATTCTTATTGGTTCTTTTATCAAGTGTTTTTAAATGAATTAAACTAAATTTACTCTAGCCTAATTCTCATTAGTCCACCTCTATGTCCATCCAATGGGATTTGAGTGCACCTTGTGGGCAATTGGCCTAGGGAGCTGACATGTGTCCACTATGCCCTTTGTGTAAAGGGGCTTGCATGAGTGAGTGTGTGTGTGTGTGTTTCTCTCTCATCCCCTACTAAAAGGGCTCGCCCCCTCCTATGTAGGAGCTTGCAAAGACTTTTTGGCACACTACAAAGCATCCAATTTTCCCTAGGGTTGGACCTTTGGACATAATTTTGGAACCTTAGCATTTTGGAATTCTTAATGGGTTGAACCTTAGGGTCTTTGAAGCCCATTGTTGCACATTGATTTTTTGCAGATGAACCAACCTTTGGATCCCTATTTTCCCTCCTTTGGATCCCTATTGTGGCCGATATGCCAGCTTAACCAATATTTCTAGCTTTTTCTCCCCTGGTATTTCCCCATATTCAATGATCAATTTAACATGAGAAAATCATTTAGGCGAATTAGATATTAGTTATTATGACATTACCTCTCTCTTGAAATCATACTGTCCTCGACTATGGGGTAGAGAAGATAAAGCCTATTCATTAGTCCTTTTTCTAGCGGGTAGAGGATCCCTCTCTTACCCTACGACATCGTTCCAGAATGGATGACTAATCCATTTGGCGCTTGAGAGCCTAAGGCTGCCACAAGCATGTCTGTGCATTAGTCCTATCAATCTTCCATAGTAGAGTGACAAGCTCTACTTGGTGTTTGGAATATGTCGTCTCCACAAACTTGATTCTAAGCATGCATACTACTTAACATTTGTGCACAATAAAGAAAAAGAGAGTCTTACAAGACAAAAAATTTGTTCATTTTAAACATTTGTACATTTGCTTACTCTAGGGAAGCATTGTAAGCATTGACAAGATTTAGGTTATCCTTCAATTGTATGCCTTGCATCCATCTAGAATCTTCAAAAGGATAATTCTTAAACTTAATAAGATACCCTCGGATAGTCTTACATCCTCTTAATACCTTGTCTTCATGTCGAAGAATGGACTCGGACTGCAGCACCTCTTCTTGGTCCTCGATCTCCGGTGGGTCTTCAATAGTTGGTTCTTGAGGTGGCTCTCCTTTGTAACGCTTTAGTAGGCTCACATGGAAAGCATTGTGTATGAGCCAATGGCTGAGCAACTTGAGTTGATAGGCCATCTCATTAATTGGTCTAAGAATCTGGAAGGGACCATAGTACCTTTTTGCTAACTTAGCATAGTACTTTTGGTGTCCCGTAGGATTCTTGCCCGTCGTGTGCCTTAATCGGGCCTTGGAAAATTTAAGTAAGACCCAATCATTTTCTTTAAAGGCTGGGGCTCTTCTGTGCTTATTAGCAGCAGCCTTTTTCCTTTGCTGTGAGATAGAGATATCATCCTTAATCTTTTGGAAAGATTCTTGTAGGTCTCAGTTATACTCATCTGCAGCGAAGATCTTCCCATGTACCTTAAGTAGCAGGGGACTTTTTGATCTTCCCTGAATTACCTCGAAAGGTTCTTTTTCCATGGAAGTATGTACAATGTTATTGTAGGCATACTCCACTAAGGTTAAGTACTTCTCCCATTGGGACCTTTTCCTTTCGTAGGCTTTTAGTAGATCAAGAATTGTTAGGTTAGCCATTTCACTTTGGCCATCCATTTGCGGGTGATAGGCCAAAGAGAAGTTTAGCCTTGTCCCTAAATTCACAAAGAGACCCTTCCAGAAATTATTGGTCATTCTAGGATCTCTATGCAACACATGGACATTGGCAAGCCATGGTACTTGAAGATTTGTGATATGAAGAGGGTTGCCATTTGATGGGCTTTGATAGTCTTTTTGACAGGTATAAAATAAGCTTGTTTGTTGAACCTGTCTACTATCGTCCATATTCCCGTATTCCCATGGATAGACTTAGGCAATCCAAAGATAAAATCCATGGATATGCTCTCCCATGGTGAATTAGGGATTGGCAAAGGTTGAAGCAATCCAGGTTGCTTCCCTCTATCAAACTTCGTCTTTTGGCATACCACACATTTAGAAACATACTCTTGTATGTTTGCTTTCATGGTAGGCCAATAGAAATATGTTTCAATCCCTTTTAGGGTAGACTGAATCCCTTTATGCCCCGCATAAGGAGGAGCATGAGATTCATACATTACTTTCTCACGTAGTGAGTTAGTAACGCATAGTCTATTGCCATAGAGAAGATAACCATCTTGTAAAATAAATGGTTCCTCTTTCTTCCCTAGTGCAAGGGCTGAAATCACATTCTAAAATTGGGATCAATAGCATACTCACCTATCATAGAAGATAGATAATTGCGAGTTGCTATGGAAACCGCATTCACTCTTGGCCGTCTTGAGAGTGCATCAGCTACTTGATTATGTTTCCAACAATGTGAGCATATGAAAATGAAATTGCGAAAGGAAATTTGCCCACCTCATTTGTTTGTCGGAGAGCTTAGTCTGTGTCATGAAGTACTTAAGGCTTTGGTGATCCGTCCGCAAAATGAAAGGAGTCCCCAATAGATAGTGCTTCCATGAGTCCAAGGCATGTAAAACTGTGAGGAGCTTCTTTTCATATATGCCCAGAGCTTGCTCAACAGTGTCGAGCCTTCCACTTTCATAGGCTATGGCATGCCCTTCTTGAAGCAAAATAGCTCCAAGGCAATCACCACAAGCGTCACATTGGACCTCGAATGGATTTTGAGAGATCCGGCAGTGTAAGCACACGTTGGGAGATAAGCTTTTCTTTAAGCTTTTCGAAAGCATTGTTCTCCTTGGCAGACCATGTATACCTAATGTTTTTCTTTGTTAGGTCATGTAATGGTCCTACAATTTGTGAGAACTTTTCTATGAAGCGTCTATAGTATGCACACATACCTATAAAGCTTCTTAGTTCATGAAGATTCCTTGGATTATGCCATCCTTTTATTAGCTCTAACTTTGATGGATCCATTTGGATGTCATCTTGAGAGATAATGTGACCTAAATACTGAATCTCTTGTAAGAAAAAATCACTTTTCTTTCGATTAACATAAAGTTTGTTCTCTCTTAAGACTTGAAATATTACCGAGGTGTTGCTTGTGTCTGTCTAGTGAATTAGAGTAGATGATAATATCATCAAAGAACACTCCAGTAAAGGTTCAATGAGGCCTGAATAGCTTCTCCATCAAGCGATTGAATGTGGTTGGTGCATTGGTCAAGCCAAAAGGCATGACAATGTATTCATAAAGACCAAACGTAGTCCGAAATGTGGTCTTTACAACTATCCTTATTTGATGGTAGCCACTTTTTAGGTCAATCCTACTGAAGTAGATCGACCCTTGTAGCTTATCAGATAGGCCTTCTGCCCGTGGAACGGGAAACCTATTTTTGATAGCGATCCTATTTAGTGCTCTATAATCGACACACATACGATATGTGCCGTCTTTCTTTTGCACTAATAGTACAGGTGAGCAAAATGGAAATGAGCTAGGCCTAACCATGCGCTTCTCAACTAACTCATGCACTTGCCGGATAATCTCCTCTTGTTGAGCTTGAGAAACTCTATAAGGAGGTTTATTAGGCGGTGAACTTCGTGGAAGAAGTTCAATTGCATGGTCATCATTGCCTCATTTATAGGAGGTAATTCACAAGGGATGTCGTCAATAAAGACATCTTGAAACCCCTTGAGAAAATTGGATAACTCTAATTCCTTGTGATTATTTATATTTTCTTTTGCTAAAGCATTAGTTCATTTTGAGAATCTTTTAAAAAATCATGTACACGGAAATAGAGCTCTATTGACTTATTGAAAGCTTGTGTATGTACAATGGGTATAGTGTTACTCATCGCTTTGGCATCTATGTACATATCTTTTTCTCTGTACTTTAAGTAGATTTTCCTTTCATGGAATTTAACATTGACAGCCATGCGATCAAACCATGGTGCCCCTAGGATTACATCTTCGTGCTTGAGAGGAGAGATAAAGAAGTCCTCTTTTTCCACATAGCTTTGGACATGGAGCCTCAATATCCCAATTAAGGGATTGATTGAAGCTTCTTGCCCCTTGAAAGCACCATCTGCGGGTAGGACATCTCCCATCTCATAGGTTTGGATGGCTAGCTTGGTGGCCAACTCTGTGGATATGAAATTGTGAGTAGAACCAAGGTCAAAGAGAATAATAGCATCATGTTCTCTTACCTTTCCCCAAGCATGGCATAGAGGAGATCCTTTGTGGTGAGCTTCCTCTTCTTGGATTTCGACCAAGGTAGCTCTAGGAGGCTCATGGCGGGTTTTCTTTTGGGGGCAAGCGTGGTACGCATGCCCTTGCTCACCGCACTTGAAACAACGGTTATCCTTACAATAACGCTCAAGCTCTTGAGGAGGGAGTTTGTTTTTGCCTTTGTAAACTCCCTTCTCCTTACCTTTGTTGTTATTGGAATTGCCCTTAGGAGACTTTTGGACATTTTCCTTCCCCTTAGGCCCATTGTTTTCCGTGGGCTTAAGATTTCTCTTGGCCCCTGTTTGGAAATTGATTCGTGAAGCCACCATAGTATGGTGTATGACCGCATATATAGTACGTGGCCTTTGGGAGTTGACATACTGCACCATTTATTCAGTTAAGCTTGCATAAAATTGTTGTTTTTGCTCTCCAAAATCCTTCTTTTTGAAGATAGTGGCTTTGAGATGTAAGTCCCAAAACTTGTCTACATATTTATGAATGGATTTGTAGGGAGAGAGCTTCAAGCTTCGCCATTCGATGAGTACTTTGTCTTTGGCATCAGTGGCCAAAAACTGCTTCATGATGGAAGCTCTTAAAGCTTTCCATGTTCGTGGAGCTTCACCGTTTGCCCGTAGGCTAGACTACCATTGCCTGGCGGACTTTTGAAAATGCATAGCTACATGGCGTAGCTTAGAGGACTCCGTGAAGCCCTCATCTCCAAACGCCGGATCGAATTGTTGGATGAAAGCAAAGACTTTGTCCATAGCACCAAAGGTGCCATCGTAGGTAAGGAAAGAGATGCTCTTTCCTCCCTCTTTGAAATTCTTGAGCTTGGACGACCTCTTCCACGCGGCAATGTTACATAGGATTTCCTATGGACTCTTCTTTTTTATGGTTCAAAAGTTGCACCATCGCTTTCTTCAGAAGATGAAGAATTTGAGGAAGATCGAGAAGAGGGTGACCTCTTTCTTGCCTTGGTCCTCCTTGTCTGCACCATCACTTTCTTCATAAGAGGAAGAGGATGAAGAAGATGGAGAAGAGGGCGACCTCTTTCTCGCCCTTTTCTTCTCTTGTTTTTTACATCCCTCTCTGAATTATGGTGTGGAGAGGTGTGCGATGGTCTTCTCCATTTAGGAGGTGATGGAGAGCGTTTTGCCCGCCGTCTTCGTGGAGCCATCTCCATCGAGGTGGCAGGAGACTCAGCTCTCTCTCGTTCTTTTGGTGGGGGCTCTTGAGTTCTCCTTTGGGAAGGAGATGCATCATCAAGAAGAAAAATTTTGAGGCCCTTCATATGGATCCTCTTCTTCTTCACGAATCGGAGAGAGGCCTGTTTTGGAAGTCTCACAAGGAGGCTTCTAGGTACTCTCTTGTCATGGTGGGGAGTTTGGAAAATCCCATGAGCACGAAGCTACCGTTGCACTTCACTTTGGAGGGATGGATTGCCCATGGCTTGTTGAATCCTAGAAACAAGGTAGTTAACAAGCATAGGGGCATCATTAGTAGCCTGCTCATTAGCAAAATCAAAGCTATCAACATTAATTTCACTCTCTTTACTATTGTCAGCCATTCTAATAATTTTAGGTGTACTTTTAACACTTCAAGCCCTAGTTGCTTCTCCTCTTCACCCCTTTAGAAAAACACTCAAGCTACTATACCCGTGGCTCGATTATCATTAATTGCAAGGAATAGAATAGAGGTCTTTCAACACCAAAACAGTACCGACTCCTGTCAAGCTTCTAATAGCTCAATAGTGGTTAAGCCGTAGGCAAGCCCTGTAGGACTCCACTATTAAGACTATGGCTCTCGACGATGATGCCCCGTTATCTGCAAGAAGGTAGGCACACTGTGAGGCTGAAAATTCCCTATTCTACTTACTCAATTGAAATTAATAATACCAACCATTTATAGCTAGCTTGAGGACCTCCCTTCTTGAGCAAGAAAAGAGAAACCTTGTGCTTTGATACCAATGTAACATTTAATGGCCTAGTAACTGTGTGTAGCGGAAACAGCATGAACATAGTGAGCATTTCATTAGAATAGATTCCTAATGAGCATAACAAGAGTGCTTGGGTGGAGAGAGCAACAAAAAGCATAACACCTAGTTAGACAGGTATGAACATACTTCAAAAGAGAGAGAATTTAAGCTATTGACAACTGTTGAGGACCAGATTTACATGGAGCCAGTCCCCCCTCTAAAAGGCTTTGCATTATAGGTTTCCCCCATCAAGAGAGACATTTTACAATACAATTCTTTGTGTTCCTTCAATAACTAGCTAGTGCAATGAAGATGGAAGCTTCAAGCACTAAGCAAACACTTATAAAACACTACATCAATTCCCTCACGGTCTCAGACCCAAGACCTCACACACCTTCGAAGATGGTGAGAGATAGCGGGGTATGAGAGTAGATTGAGAGGAAGAAGGAGTAGTCTTACGAGAAAGAAGTATATTTCCTCACATAATCACTCATAAAAGCTTAGCATAGCTTAGTAATTAGCATGGTAGAGGAGATGAGCATGCATTGAAGCTTGGCTCTTGGTTGGATTTGCATCACAAAGCCAAGAGTCGTTGCTGTAGGCCTCCCTTCTCTAAGCTTGGAGTAGATGATGAGCTTTCCATTAAATATTGAGAAGGAGAGAGAGAGAGAGAGTCTTCTTGCTTCACACATGAGATTGTGTGAGCGTGTGTGTGATAATGACTTTGAAAAATCAGCCCCCCTCTCTCTCTTGGTCGACCCCTCTTGCTAAATCCTCTTGTTGGCTTCCCATTGGACCTCTTCAAGCTTAGCCAATAGAGGTTAAGAAGCATAAGTGATAGCCTTGTGACATGTGTCCCCCTTTCCCCTTTTGTGAGAGCTTTAGGTATTTAAATAATGCAATTAAATTCTCATTGGACCCCTTTGTCTTCTGGCCAATAGGAAGCATGCAAGCCATTGGGTTGCTGAATGCTCATGGACCCTTGGGAGACTGTCCAATAGTCTTCTAAAGAGCTTGTTTCTTATTGGTTCTTTTATCAAGTGTTTTTAAACGAGTTAAACTAGATTTACTCTTGCCTGATTCTCATTGTTCCACCTCTATGCCATCCAATAGGATTTGAGTGCACCTTTGGGCAATTGGCCTAGGGAGCTGACATGTGTCCACTATGCTTTTTGTGTAAAGGGGCTTTCATGAGTGTGTGTGTGTTTCTCTCTCATCCCCTACTAAAGGGTTCGCCCCCTCCTATGTAGGAGCTTGCAAAGCCTTTTTGGCACACTACAAAGCATCCAATTTTCCCTAGGGTTGGACCTTTGGACATAACCTTTGAATTTTGGAACCTTAGCATTTTGGAAGTCTCAATGGGCTGATCCTTAGGGTCTTTGAAGCCCATTGTTGCACATTGCTCTTTTGCAGATGCCCCCCCCTTTGGATCCCTATTGTGGCCGGTCTGCCAACTTAACCAATATTCTAGCTTTTTCTCCCCTGGTCCTTCCCCATATTAAATGATCAATTTAACATGAGAAAATCATTTAGGAGAATTATATATTAGTTATTATGACCGATTTTATAGATTAACTTTTTTTTTCCATGAGGAATTGTCTTTGAGCTTCAAGCTCATGTAAGGATTCTAGATATTGCCTATTAGGAGTATTGAGATTTTTTCCAAAACCTTGAAAAGATGCTTTGTTGGATTAACAACCTATGCTAAATTAGACTATGACAAATAAAAAGTGACCCTCATATCCCATTAGGGGCCCTAGTAGTCTCGCCTCAAATAGTGATCATGGTAGAGACCAGCTCTCGTTTGCAATCTTAGGTATGATACAATGAAAAAGGTGGATGTAACCATAAACATATCACAGTCACAATCATGTGAGTAGACATGGTTGTTGTTGCCTTCATCTTAATCATAAAGTGCTCTTTTACAACATATCACGGTCACAATCATATGAGTAAACATGGTTGTTGTTGTCTTCATCGTTATCTTCATGTCTATCTGCTATACATGCTCCTGGATTTGTCTTTTTCTTGTTGGCGTTGGTGGTGCCACTGCTGCTCTTTGGCTTGTCTTTAAAACAGACATCATATAGGTGGGTGCCCTTTCTTACCATACTAAGTAAATTTGTTGTTTTGGTAACAAACCTTTGCTAGGTGTCCTAGCCTGCCTCAGGTTACCCATTTGGATGTTTTGATTGATGAAGAAGCTATGCTCATACACCTCCACTAAAAGTGGATTGAAATCCTTTTTATGCCACCGCCCTTCTTATTGCAATTTAGATGTTGGTTCCTTTTCTTTGAGAATGGTGATAAAGTGATGAAATGACTTAAGCAAAGTATTTAAGTTAATTTCAACCTTGTGGTCCCTTGGCAGCTTGCTCACACTTGATACATGCGGTCCATTGTTTTAAGCCTAATTACAAGGTTTGCAATGTCCCCATCCTCATCCATACTAAGCTTGCACATGTTCTATTAAGATTTATGTTATTGTTCTTAGCTTGGGTGCACCATAGTTCTTTTGAAGAGATTATCCGTTCACATAGAAACAATATGCAACATAACTGGAAGTGGGGAGGAAAAATGATTGGGGCGCACGCCTCATGTAAAGAGATAGAAAAGGAGAGAGCTTGAACTCTTACAACACACATCCACACAACCAAGAGAGCACATAGGCCATGGATGGAGGCTAAACTCTACTTCTTCTTTTTCGCTACTCAGATTGATAAGAGAAGTCCAAAAACATACGTAGGAAACACAACACATTGAAATGTCTATGTATAATGGTCAATGTAAAATTACTAGTGAGTGGCATGGCAAGATAAGGGCCATCACTTCTTGATAGGGAGACCATGTCAGTGAAGTCCAACTCTAGAACCCATTGGCGATGATCCTCATGTCTACCACCTCTTGGTAGTGAAAAATGTGGGTGAGAAGTGATCCAAGCAAACCATGTACTAAGCTTGATATCTCAACATCCCCCCTCAATTCCATCTCTCACACTCGAAGCATTCACTCAAAAATTTTCATCTTCTCTACTCGCAAGGCCCTTGTGAAGATGTTAGCAATCTTCTCATAAGTCCTCACGTACTAAGGTAGATGTCACTAGCCAAGACCCTAACTCTCATTAAGTGTTAGTGCACCTCAATGTTCTTCCTCCACACATGGAACATATGGCTCCTCACCAATTGCATGCTATTGAGGTTGTCATATTCATAAACAAAATTGGCCTATGAATCTATATCCCTAATTCTCCAAGTACGATCTACAACCGTGATGCCTCACATGCACCATAATAGCACCCTTGTGCTTGGCTTCTATATTCAACAAACCATGGTTGCTTCTTGCTAGTTCATGTGGTAGCGACACTCCCAAGTGAAAACATAAAACTGCTTACATGACACTAATCTGATAGGCTACCAGTTAAGACTGCATTTGTGTAACCATAAAGCTTCAAGATTGTAGTACAACTCATAAAGAGTGCAAAATCCAAGGTAGCACTCACACAAAACAATGTGTACAACACTACATCCAAGTATGGCTTCTTGAAAGCTACATAAACTAACTCTCCAATCCAATTGTGTAGCTCAAATATGATTGCAGATTGTCAAGTACATAAAGCTACTCACAATCTTCCTACTATACATGGTGGCATCCTCAAAGACTTCACCCACATCAACTCTCATCTTCAGACATATGCCCTCTTCCATGCATATAATTTGAATGCTAAAAAAATATCATAGCTCACCCAAATGTTTCATGTCGAATCCTTGAGAGAATCTTTACATGATCCACTTCAGCCGTGTGATTATTTCAAACAATTAAATCATACACGCTAATTACCACACCACTTGCATAATTCATTCTCACACTCTTACAATGAATGATATCTACATCAGCCATATGAAGGCCACTGTTTACCAAATACACCACAATCCTTTATGCCAAGGCATAGGTTCTTGTCGTAGTCCATGAAATTCTTTCTTCAGCTTACATGCATATTTGGGGTGCCTCACATCCTCATATCGATGTGGCTACTCCATATGCACCTCTCCTTGCAAAATCTTGGGTAGAACGCATTCTTTACTTCCATCTAATGCAAAATCCAACCTTTTGATAAAGGCATTTCCAAAATAGCACAAATGGTGGCCATCTTAGCCGCGAGAATAAATGTATCCTTGTAAACAACACGAGAAACCTATGTATGAATTGCTACAAGTCTAAATTTATACTTATTCATTGTCCCACCTACATTATGTTTCACCTTATAGGCCCACTCATTAGGAAAAGTTTGGACTTCAATTTGGGCCTTGTAAGAAATGTAATGTCAGCGTAGAGAGAGATAATAGAAAAAATCATTTAACCCTTTTTCATACATGTTTTCTAAAATTTGGATATCTTATTCATGCAAGGTACATTTATCAAAAAACCCAAAAAGTATTCCAGTCATGATAACACTTCACTTTGCACGGCGGCTACTGAATTGAACGCCGAATATCTCAATCTTCTGCGTTTTTGAAAACTAAGTTCTGTTTCCTTGCCTCCTTCTTTCCCCCCGTTCCCTCCTGCGTTCTCTCACGTGCACGCGATATTCAAATTGCCATTCTTCTATCACCCCCACCTCCTTCTGCACACAGTTTTGATGAGTCATGCCTCAGTATCGACACTTGTAGCTTCTCCATGAAAAACTTCTACGAGGAATAGGAGAGATGTGTATCACATGCACATAGAGCTCTCACAAGAGTATGAACCCCTCTGCAAGAAAAACAAACAGCAGACGATTTCTGAAGCTTCAAAGGAGAACTTAAGATCACAGGGCATGAAAAATGTGGACCTTTGGCTGGACAACAGAATGTATCCAAAACATCCCATCACAAACTCCAATCCACCTTTTAAGGATATTACATCCTTAGTGAACTATGTTGAAGATGGCCACCATGGCCTGTATGGCTACACTATGCAGTTGACTGCAAGAAATGACATTCTGCAACAAGAGAGAGATATTGTATACAACAAGAATGTCCGCTTCTTACACCAGAAAGTCGTGCAATGTGCTAAACAGGTTGAAGGCAGCAAGGAGACAGTTAAGGAGCTTACACAACAACTCAGAGAAAAAAAAATAGCGCTAGTTCTTTGCCAAAGAGAAAGAAAACTAAGAGACATCGAGGACTTGAAAGTTGGCTCGGGAGGAATCAAGGAAAGAGTGCAAGCCATCAAGTGAGTGCATCTATCCTGCTTAAGTTTATATTCATAAAATCTCACATCTCTTACTACTAGCATGCTTGCACAGATCTTTACTTCACCCTGACAAGGAAGTGGAGTGCAGCACAACCACCTCCTCAACCCGTTACGGGCTCATACTGAATCACAAAAACGTAGCTGGCCTCTTGGATGATAAGCACTATGGTAAGATTTTTGCTAAACAGCTTGACATCCTTTTACAGGAGAACCAACTCTCTGCACGGGATGTTCTATCAATTTTGGATGAAGCTGGTATATCCAATAAGGGATATGCTGCCATTTTCAAGTGTGTAGCACTATTTGCAATGTTGTTCCACTAGACAGTGTTGTTCCAGTAGAAAAGGGTTTTGATTCCTAACTCCTCTTACTCAAGTCTGTGCAAAGATAAGTCAAAAAGTTCCGCATCAAGCACACGCTACTTCCAAAGCCTTTCTCTATTCAAAAAACAAGACGGGAAGTCAACGAGGAGGTGCTTCAAAATCTAGGAAGTCCTTTCCACATTGAATCGACATACACATCGCCAAAAGGAGAAGAAATGGTTGATGACAATTATAACAATATTTTTTATGATATGATCGCGCTAGAGTCATACATTGTGCAGTTGTTTGATGTTACTCCTGAAGAGTGCAACAGCGTCTTGAAGTTTGTCATCAAGCTAGATGAGTGCAAGCTTGTAAAGGAGACAAAGGTTGAGTGAGTCACAATCACACTTATGAATAGAGCTCTGGATGCAAACATTGAACCAGATGATCCTCGAAACTTTTGTGTGCAATCTGAGCACAACATTTTCCTTCTTGCGACGTTCAAGGTGCGTAGAAGTTATGTTTAAGATACTTTATCGTTATGTTTCAGCTGAATGCTTTTAAATGTGCATTATAATAAGTTCAAAATTATCCTTTCAAATGCCCACTGAGAACTTCGATATATTGAATTGGGTTTTTCATCAAACAAACATACCAAAAACAATAAGCGAACAGAGAAATGGAAAAAAATTGGATGTGGAGGGCATGGGATCCTACAATGTAGAGTGGCACATGGCTGAACACCTAAAAAACTTGAAATGCATGTACAACGTTTCCAAAGGAGCAACAAGAAAAAGCCCTTGCTTGTATTGCATGGGAGGGGTTCACATCCTTGACAAACCATTTTGGAGAAGAGCTCCGGATAGGCATCTGCGCGACCCTAACTTTCGACCCATTTTGGATATCCCACTATCTAGAGTACACATATGCACAATGCATGCACTTTGTAGAATAATAGAAAAACTAATGTTTCTCTACATTTGTTTTACCTGGACCACATGACCTCTCTCTGCGAAGCAAAGGGCAATCTTAGCCTGAGAGACGGTCTTCTCAAAAATGGGTTTGCATGGAGGACATGTTAAGATAGAGCACGATGAGAAGATATCAAAAAATGGCCGGGATATTCTAAAGAAGTTGTCCATTGGTGCTAAGAAATCCCGACTCTTCCTTTTAGTGCTCACAACTGGACGACAACGCAAAAGCCAAAGTGCACAAGAAATACAAGCATTACGATTCAACAGGTGGAAATATCTACACAATGCTGTAGTTGATCATGCAGACAATGGTGCAGCAAGGACTCCCAAAGCAAAGGTGTGGAAAAACTTGGACGCAATATTCAAGTTCTGCAAATTGAACTCATGGACTGATGGCGACTATACAAAATTTCAAGAAGTTGTGGAGACCTTCCACAAGACATTCATAAGTGCGTGGACAAATCAACATATTACTTACTACATGGTACTGTAATTGGTTTATGACATGATAATCTTTTGAATTGCGAATACTCATCCTTATAATGTCTCATGCACATTATATGTAATCACATGCCTTGGTTTGCAAGGCAATATGGCAGCTTGGGTGTTTGGTCTATACAGGGCATGGAAAAAACCCGCTACCAAGCTCGTATTGGTTATTTCAGTCAACACTCAACATGGAGGTGGTGCAGACAAAGAAATAGCTTAGAGGAGCTACACCAATGGACATATCAAAAACTAATGCACATGTCACATCGCAAGGAACAAGTCAAACAAAGTCAGATTGGCCATGCGATGAGATTAGCCAAAAAACGACGAATAAAGGAGATATGGGAGTTATCGTCTGTGGCTAGACAACATGCGGATTGACGGCTATAAAAATAGCGTGTGGGAAGGGTTTGGATAACACCGTTGCAAGTTATGACATAACTCTCAGCCATAGCAAGATCCAAACACCAAACTTAATGTATCTAGAAGAATTGATGTAATTTCACATTTGCATATTGTGAATGATGGTTGCAACAAATTAAAAATGCGGCAAGACATTGATACTCTATCATTTCAACTTTTTATAATGTGAATGATGGTTGCAACAGAAAAAGTACATTGCAAGACACTGTTACATAATTAATCTAACTTTGATGCATAAAACAAATACATTCTATTTATTTCTAGTCATCTAAAAATGATACAATATTCTGGCCTCTTGCCCTTATCTGAAGGACCCTCTTCTTGGTGCCTTGGTCTCTTTGAATGACACGTTTTGTCATCAACATCCGTCACAAGCACATTGAGGTCGAGCAATTGGATCTCCTCAGATGCCTCAACCTACGGGGCCTCTTCTATAAGTTGAATGATTGGCTGCTTTTGTTTCAGTAGATCATGTTTTCCATATTGTGGCAAACAACTGGCATGAGTCTGTGATTCCAGAAGAAGCTAGACCATACATAGCATGTCACAAAAAGTAGCGACTGAGCAGGCCATACATGCCAAGCCCTACACCAAAAATTGAGACCGCTGCTTGCTTGTCTAGCATCATCACCTTGTCTGCGTTCCATATGATGGTCGCGCCTCCTAGATATTTTGAGAGTGTCTTCAATACAAAAAGAGGGAATTCAGCCTTGTCCTCGAAGAAGCTGGAATGGAAGCAAAGGAAGTTTAGAGTGTTCAAATTCTCCAAGTACTGACCAAGGGAGGAATTCGTTCCCAAGTCTCCTTTACCTCGTCCACGGGGACGAGGAATGAACTTATCATCATAGACTACGAGCTACGAGAAATAAAAGCCAAGTGTTGGTATGTACACATGAAACTCTCATACGGGGAAGCAAAACAATATTTACACATTAGTATACCTTCTGATCTTCATCTTCTTCGAGTAATGCAATATTCCATAAGTCAATGGACTATCGTTTGCAGAGGATGAGGAAGGCATCAATGTCATCGATGGAGCAATTCTCCCCATCTTTGTGATTCGAAGCCTTTCATGTACCGCCTTGAACTTTGACTCCATTGGAAGCGTCGTGGCACATGTGGTTGCATCCTTGTATATCATTGCTAGTGCCTCTGTTGGTTCGATAAAATCACCCACTATTACATAAGCATCCATGACAAAATACTTGTCATCAGCTCGACAGGGTCGATTATACTGTCATCCTCTTGTAGATTTTGAGAAACTATAGCAAGGCAGTAGTCCTCTCTCAAGTCAAACAATTCCATGATGTCATTAAGCATTACATAGTGATGATCACCAACGGGGACGGTAGGGAGCAAATCTGTTGGCAAAGCTCTCTCTGGCAACTAAACACCTTCTGAAACACACAGAGACCCACTTGGTGGTTGCACCAACTCGTCACTAGTGACCAAACGGTGATTGCTCTTGGCCTCCTCTGCTGTGTCCCGGTGATTGTCCAAGTTAACATTCAAAAAGAGTATGAAGCCAGCATAGTATTTTGCAACTCAACACTTGCGATTATGTATGGGACATCTGATGTCATTTCCTGCGAGACTGCAGTGGCAACTTGAGGTTGCTCCAGTAGAAAATATATTCTTTAAACGATCAAAGCTGATATCCTTCATATGAACATATCGACAACCCTCAAACTCAAATGTGCCGCTGATCGTCTGTTGCTCATATGTCTGATGAAACTCTGCAAGGAAATGTGACGCAGAAGCCAAAAACTCTTGCAATGAGAAGGCAGGGTTGAAAACAAGCTTGAATTTCTGTTCACGTTGTTGAAGTCCAATTCTATAGAGAAAATGGTACAACTTGTCTTTGGGTGCCTCATTAGAGCAAGGAAGCTCCTCCTCTATCTTGATCGAGAAGGGATCCATTTGTGGAGAGAGGTAAGAAAATTTGGGTTGCTGGTTAGGGTAAAGGTAGGAAGGCACCGACTAACACTAGGGAGTACGAAGGGGGGACTGACGGGCCTTCTATATATAGACTCCTCAAGAACTCGACCAGGTCATTACAACCACCCTTATGATTGTATTAGTAACGGTGCAATGAATGCAACACAAAGACCGAGGCAAGCTCAACCATCCCTATGACATGTGTCCTAGTTGTGTGAGTATCGTAGCTATATAAAGCACCTTGACTGCACACTCTAGAACTCGCTCACATCTACACAACACAAGTATGGAGGACAAGAAGAGAGGAAAGGTGAGGCTTTCCCAAAAGATGATGGCGGAAATGAAGGAGGTCGAGAAAACACTAGCTGAGGCAAAAGCTCTTCGAAAGGAGCTGAAGAAGAAAAACAAAGGAAACTAGAAGGCAAAGGCTGGGAAAATCAACACTACAAAGACCGAGGACAAGAAACCACCAACGATAAAGGAGGAAGAAGAATAATTGTAATGGACAAACAAGATAGTGTATCTATCACCTCTTAGTCTTGTGTAATGGAGTCCTTGATGATAATGCAAATGTCTTCATATCTTGTTCCTTTGTCTCTGCCTTTTTGTTTCTTTTTTGGGTTACTGATTATGAAGGAAGAGCTTTTATCAAATTGTGTCGCACCACAATTCGAGTGGGAGGTTTATGTCACACAGCCGTTGATATGCTTGCACTCTGCAGCGATAGAAAAATGTCACGCCACAACGCGATAGGGAGCTCTCTTCACGATATGGGTAGTCCCTATCGCGTTCTGACGCGACAACCAAATGTCGTGCAACAATGTGATAGGGAGGCACATCCACGATATGGGTGGTCCCTATCGCGTTGTGACGCGATATCCAAATGTCACGCCACAACGCGATAGGGAGGTGCATCCACGATATGGGTGGTCCTTATCGTGTTGTGACGTGATATCCAAATGTCACTCCACAACGTGATAGGGAGGTGGGTCCACAATATGTGTGATCCCTATCACGTTGTGGAGCGACATCCAAATATCACGCCACAACACGATAGGGAGTATCTCCACGATATGGGTGGTTCCTATCACGTTGTTACGCGACATCCAAATGTCGCGCCACAAAGCGATAGGAAGGCATCTCGACAACATGGTTGGTCCCTATCGTGTTGTGGCGTGACACTCTTTATCGCGTTGTGGCGCGACACTCTTGATGGTGCGCCACAATGCGATAAGGAGGTTTGGCTGCGGTATACTCTCTCTTCTCGCATTGTGCCGCGACATTTTTCCTTGCTGTGACACAATGCAAGGAGGGGGTTTGGTTGATTAAGGCCCATCCCATATCGCGTTGTGCCGCGACAACCACATAGTCTACATGCAGTATGCCACGTGCCCTTCGTGTGGTGATGCACTCTTTCCAATGATGATGAGTGACTCAATTAATTATGGCCATTGCCACATGCATATTCCACGTTTAGTAATGATGATGATGTCCTTGACTCTTATATAACGTTTCTATTTTCATATACCCCAATGTTGTTTGACCTCTGTCCTCACCTCTTAAGAGTTAGCTTTTGCAACCTAATCTTCTCATGGCTCAATCTTTTTTTATTCTTCCCCACAACACTTTCCAGGGAAAACACTTGTTTCCATGGCTCGCACGAAGCAGACCGCAAGGAAGGTTTATCCACAAGATAACCAACCTTCATCCTCAAGAGTTGCAGACAAAACCCTGCCTAATCTTAGAGCAACAATGCGTAGTCGGAGGTACAAGCAGAACCAAAGCGTTTTGCTTGAACTGTACAAATTCTAGAGGCATATCTCTCTGGTTATTCCTAAGTTAACCTTTCAAAGAGTAGTTCACCAGATTTGTGAGAGCATGAATTTGGATTTTTGGTGGGCGAGAAGTGCAATGGGTTGCATCCACGAGGCAGCCAAGGACTTTCTAATCGAGTTGTTCCAAGATAGATACGTCCTCAGCTTAGTTCATAGAATGACAGTGATCCCTTGGGATATCAATTCTCTTAGGCTGTTATGCTTCAGGTACGACAAGACACTTGCACTAGTCCATCTATATGATAAGAGAATGGACAACATTTTGACAATACCTTTAGTCATCAAAGTGAAGCTGTACGATGTGCGCACCACACAACACACGTATGCCACACGTTTGAATGTGGAGCAGACCCAAGAGCTACTTGTGGAAGAGCCTTCAGCCGAGTCAAATGAACGGGAGATGTTAGCAGCAATTGACCAAGCTAACACTTAGACCTTAGGTTTTTTCAGCCCAACTTTTGACGTAGCACTTTTGGTATGGGACCAAAATTTATATTTTCGTTTTGGCCCTCACGAGATAGCTATTTTTCAAAATAGTGAGAGGGAGCTTACAGACCAAATTATAAATTTTGATCTCTGGTATGTTATATTATTTTTGTAGATGTATTTATTTGATTCTGGCTTATTGGAGATCCTCATCAATTAATTTTCTTGATTTGCAGCATGCTGGTTCCAACCTTTCATGGACTCAACAATTCGAGGTAGCCATTTTGGACTCACAGCTGTCACTCGTGCTTACCTCAGAGTCCACTTCTCTGATAGAAGTTGTTGATTAGTTTCAACAAGTCAACATGGACAAGACAAAAGTTTTACTTTTAGCTTACAACAAAAAGTAAGTGTTTTTTATCTCGCTATTCTTCAATATTTTGTATACTATGAATAGAAAACTAATTCCTTGTTTTGTGCAATCAGTTCACATTGGAGCCTTGTTGGACCAAACATTGAGGGAAAGCGTTGCTACCTTGCAAATTCTATGTACGGTTTTCATGGGAATGTCCGAAGGTACATAGTTACTTGTTTCTTGATTCTACGATTTTGATGCAACGTGTGGTCACCATATGCTATGTCTTGCAGGTCTGTTCAGAAACTTATTACTGCATGGGAAGCATTGACCCAAGACAGTGTTTGGGAAGATATGCTGGTTTTGTGTTGCAAGGTCCCAAAACAAGACGATGGACATTCTTGTGGATGGAGAGTTCTTACGAATGCGGAGTTTCTTCTGGAATGCATTTATGCTGAGAAGCGAGAAGTGTAAGTGCAGTGTTTCGCTTTGTTAATCCTTACACACATGATTTCTTTGAATTACATATAAAAGCTAGGGAATTTATTTGCAGGCAAGGAACTTGGTAGATTATTCAAACGTCCATGTGGAGGCATTCTAGACAATGATGATCCAGAATATGATCAATCTTGTGGACATTTATGTCCTCTTAGGATCGGTCTATGCATTTCTCATGCCACCACCACCACCACCGCCACCGCCACGATCACAACCTCGACCTCCACCTTGAAGGTACGAAGCAGAGCCTCAACCAATGACAGAATAAGTGCATGGACTTGTCTCCCTGTGAGGTTCCCACCCCGCCGTATCAACCAGCGGATTTGATGGTGAACCTGGTGGCCACTAGATCTATTGCGGAAGCAAACAAAATGGTTCATGGTTCGACTAGCGGACGATCTCTCATCACAAAGTGAGTCGAGTTCGAGCCTACTAGCAAGGAGATCTAGCTCCACCTCGCAGGGGAAGCGTACTTAAACTATCTAGCGATCCTAAGACCCACCTTCCAAGAGGAGAGAAACCCCGAGTGCCTTTTTTCCCATGTTTCAGAGCCACGTACTCTCGAGATTTCACCGCTCTAGGGCCAATGAGTGTTACTAATATCGAAGTAAGCACTATGGTGACAGAGAGTTCCCGACCAATTGGGACCACCCATCTCATAGGCATTGGCAACCTGAGCCAAGCCCCCACTTCCACCCCCACACTCACACTTCCTTGTGTGACCTAAGTACTACCACAAAGGTTGTTCAACATAGATATTCCTTGTTTAATTCCGAATCACATTGTTCATTAAGACAGCCCTTCAACCAGTATTGCAAACAACACCAAGACAGAATTCTAGTAAAAATTCTACTCAAACTTATTCATTAAAATTCCAATGTTCTGGAGGTACAACATCCCCCCTCCAGCGAGAGTTCACTCCTCCCGTTGTCGCCTAGCTGCCCATACAACTAGGTATGTCCACCGCATAGAAAGCACGACATGGACATTCCCACCGCTTAACCAGCAGTCGTGGGTATCCACCGCTTAACCAGCAGACGTGGATTCAAGAGCCCTTAACCAGGAACTCTGCCCCCTGTGATCAGTAGGGGAGTCAGGACTGATTCAACATTGGAAATAAAATGAACATGTCGAGCTAAATTTTTCCTAGCAGACATTCTTTCCTATTGCAAACAACATACCCATCAATAATTTCTTTCCTACTTTAGACTTTAATGTACAAATGAGTTCAGTGCCGAGGTTTCCGTCGGATTTCTCCAACTTGTTTTGGGGATATGTTCATTCCTAACTAAACGTGTGCAATGTTAATTCAAACGACTTGAATAAAATTATGACCTACCTCTTCCATTTCTTCGTCAATGGCCCGTGAGATGGCCGGTATTTGTTCGTCCATGGGAGCTTTTCCCTTTCCATTGACATTGCTTGTTCCCGCCTCGCGGTCGTGGGCACCACCAAAGCGAGTTCTCTTAACCGGGGCCATTTTACTCACTACTTTAAATGATTAGCTTGGAGAAAAGAGCTAATGTCCATGAGCGTCATAACAACCAATTGATAGATTAGCAACATTAAACAACCCCTCCTATATGAGAGATTTAGATTATGGATGATATTTAATCCTATGGGAACTGGCCCTAAAGATAATCAGTCGGCTTAGATGATTAAGAATAAGAGGATTTCACTAATGGAATTACCAGAGAGATGAATTAAGCACGATTAATCTCTTTCCTAGCAATTAGAGGGTGCAGAATCACCGCATGCATAGGTGTGACCTCTTAGAGACTTAATGACAGATTAATCTTACCTTAATTATATCTTAATGCATAAGAGAAATAAATCTAATTCAGCTACAATATTAATGAGTGATAAAAGAGTGTGATTCTCGTCAGTCTACACAATTTCCGGCTTACTGGTTAATTACTATGCTACCTAGAGAGAGAAATTCTATTAATCATGCACTAATCATTAATTAAAGATCATGGATGGATGATAATTCAGCTATGGTGTGATGATACATAATAGAATATGGTTAAGGAGAAATTAGTGAGTAATTATAGAGAATTACGACTAGGAATAAGCATAATAGACGAAGAATTTAGATGGTAATGAAAAGAATTTACAGAAGGCATTAATTAAACCGTGGTTACCGTGATTAAGGGCTGATAATCTTCTTGATTCTCTGATCTAATCGAGCTTCTTGAGGCGAGAATTCGACAGCACCTCCCTCCTTGCTTCTCCTTCAAAAGGTGTGTACCGGCAGCACCTTCCCAAGGTGTGTGTAGGTGTGTGTGTGTGCACTGGGTATGTGTGTGAGCATGTGTGTGTGTAGGCCTTTAAATAGGCTCCTACATGTTGAAAATCGACCAGCCTTGATATTTGCATCTGGGGGAGCACTGAGTCTCTACATTGGCAAGTCCAGTTCCCCTACCCACCAAGTGTCCATTTGGCTTGGTTAACTGGCTTTGACACTTAGTTACTGGCTTGGCAGCTTTCCCAGGACTCCCACAAGGCAAGAGGGTGCCCCCTAGCTGCTAAAGCTGATCTGGAGTGGGCTGGAACCTGTTCCCACACAGCCTCGGGCCCCCGGTACCTCCCCGAACAGTTTTGAGAAAATTTGGTTCTAGGCTAAAACGGGTCATACGAGTCATATTTTGATGCCGGAAATTGCTATAGCAAGCTCTAACTAAGGCGTACTGGCCCGAGTACCTACCATATTTAGTAGCCCCTGGGGTCTGAAAATGCATTTTTTTCCAAATTTGGGGTACGGGAGCAGTTTTTCGAGCGATCAAAACTGGACGGGTCGGGTGACCAAAAACTTTCTATTTTTGGAAATTTTTTTATAAAAATTATTTTAATTCACATTTTGAAGCTTTAAAACATTCTGAACATCATGGCACTGACAGAATTTGGAAAACTTCTAAAAATAGTAACTTTTTTCATTATGTTCATTTCATGGTATAATGGTGCTCTTTTGATCGGGGTCAGAGACCTTACACTCCCCTCGTGTTTCTGGCAACTCAACCTCTGGTCTTTTTGTGATACCCGATTTTACCAAGAAAGACCAGGCCACTGCACAATCTTTTCCTCAACCCCAAACCCCTCACCCAACCCCCAGACCGTCTCCTGAGCCTTTACATTCTAGTCATGATAATTAAGCCCTGGAGAGCTCCCCTCAATTGTAAATGAGAGCTACTAATCAATGGATTTAATTGGACATTACAATGTACATTATTAAATCCAATATAAAGACAACTTTAGTCAATTTTGAAAAGATAATTTTTCTCAGACTTTATTTGCAAGAAATTACTTAACAATTCATTTTGCATGAATATAGATTGCAAGCTTGTTGTGTCAACAACTTTCTTTGATATTCGCAGTTCAGAACAATGTGATATATGGTGTGAGTCGCCTTCTTCATTCAAGAGTTGCATTGCACTAGAAACAGTCGGTCATCCTTTATCTCTGTGCACAATGTCTTCTTCTCCTTTCTGTGAGGCACCTGTACGAGAGTTAATCGAATAGTTAGATTAGACCAATATTTGGTGATGATAACCAGTGGGGAAATAACTGACACAGCATTAATGTTTACATACAAAACATACTACCTTTTGCATGTTGCACTAGAAAAGAAATTTTGGAGGCAGATTGAGGTCAACCTCGTTCTCCAAATCCTCGCACACTTGTCGTAGTGTCACATTGCCTCAAATGCTAAGAACACTTAGCAGATTAGGTCCACATCATATCTCAACAATTCTCAAAGGATTGTTCAAGTCATCAGTTATTGGTCCAAAGCTACCAGATGACCATTCACTCGATGCCACCTTATGTAGTGGAAGGAAGCTATGAAATTTTGAGAAGCTATCATGCACTTACACACAATAGACTTCTTATTTACCATGCATAAGATGCCAACATAATCATGGAAATCCCAAGATTCATCCAAAAAATCAAGGCATTTCTCTGCATTGCAAAGTAGCATAGTTACAATCTTTCTAATCTCTTCATCATGGAAAAAGTCGATGAACACATGCATGGACATGAAGATTGAAACGTGTACTAGCCGACTAGCAATATTTGGTCTTAAGCACTTTTGTATTTTCTGACGGAGCTTTAGTTTGAAACACTCAGAGGTTTCAGATGAAGGGACTGGCCACTCTAGACTGTCCTTCGAAGGAACCGAGAGATATTCTAGCGTGCCGAAGCCAAGCGCAGAACGCTGAGCATTATAAAAGTGGTCAAAGAAGAAAACCCCCCTTTCAACCAACACTCTTTTGGCACTAGTGTTATAGAGTAGCTCTCCCACAGTTGCATGGAATGCATCAAAAATGCCAATAATGCGATCCACCGGTTGCCAGTCTTCTTTGTCAAAAGGATAAATATCTGCAAATTGGCAGGTTAAAAACACAATACACGAGTGAATAGTAAAATCTATTGTGAATGTCAAAAAACTTACAATTTGGTCGGTTTGTTGGAAATCCTGTTGGCGTTGTTCGTAGACGCAACTCTGAGTGCATATAGGGGTGTTTAATGAGAACCTCTTTGACTGTTTTGCCCGTTGTGATAAGAAAGTTTTTTACTCTACCTTTATAACTGTTCAAAAACTCATTGCCCGTGCGCTTTCTCTTCCTAGTCTGCAGGAAAACCCAGCTTCCAACTGTAGTGGTGGTGGAAAGCCATCGACCGTTGTCCAAATCGAAGCTGTTGAAAATTTCGACAGATTGAATACTTGTGGATGGTCGTCGAGGTCTTCTATTCTCCATTAGTGATTCTTTTATGGCAAAAGGCACAACACAAATGTGAGAGGGGGAGTGTTTGTGAGTGCAAACACAATACAATCAAATGCGAACAGAATAGTTAGTTTGAGCGCAAATGAATGAGAATGAGCGGGAATACTATGAAGTCTCTTCTATCGAAAAAGTGCGCACAATTGCATTGAGTGTGAGTTATGGTACATTTGTCCTATACTTGGTCCTAACAAGAAAGATTGAGAAAATCACAACGTATATTAGTGTTAAAGTCTTTTATGCAACCAAAAATCATTTTTTGAAAATGCTGAAATTTGAGATAAAAACAAGGAAAATCCGAGCTACCATTACGGTAGCCCGCCATCCATTGGTCGCGTTGCATTCTCTCTCTAACGCTAAAAGGACCAAATTTGAGTCCAAAATTTCCCTAATGTATAACAACCAATGACATTTTTTGCCTTGTGGTAGTTGCAGCAAGTCTTGAACCATTCACATTAAGGGTAGCCATCTCCTCACCCATGGCTTTCTCCCACTTTCCCACTAACATCTTCAAAACAATTGGGTTCTACATCTTGCACAATATTCTCCATATATGCATTGAAACTATGAGTAGAAGCCCCCCCTTCCCCCTTGACAATAACATAGGTGTGTGTGTGTACTTCCCTCAGACAACCATCAGAGTGAAACAACAAGAAGTCAACCAAATAGAAATGGGAGGTCTTACCACTTTTTTTCGTGGTAATGTGTCTAACACATACAAAATTTTGGCATGAGAACAGACAAAACCATAATAAACCTATGATGACATAAAGAAGTTGAAAAACATGCACAATTAGATTGAAGAACAGTTGAAGAATACTGCCATAAAATTGTAAGTCTATGACACTGGGTTGGTAAAAACAGTTTATGAAGTCTTCTACCACAATCTCAAAGCAAAACTTTTGTGAAATTGTGGTGGTGGAAAATTTATCGAAATTTCAAAAGCTTTTGGAGGCTTGGAAGCCAAAAATTCTCCAATTGATGATGCAAATTGATCGCATCTTGCACTTGTTGTCTTGGTTGCTTATTCACGCCATCATCAATTGGAGAATTTGCAGGAGATTTGTGTGCTTCTTACCATTGTAGCAGCATTGCAAAGTACCATGGATGGCAGTGTTCTAAGATGCTTTGATGCAGTGTTTCAAGAGGCTACTTCCTTGGTTGTGCTCGCCAACCCTTTGTGAACCTAGACCAAGCGCTTTGAAATGTTTGTAGCATAGGACTACTCCAAGGCATCGTTTTGAGAAGCTTACAAAATTGATCACCGATTAGCAACTACAACGCCTTGATATGTTATCATTTGATAGACTGCTTTCCAAAATTCTAGGACTTCAAGCCTTCTAAGACTGCAATGTTTTGATAAGCTAGTCATTGGCTAATCTCGATAGCGTTTCAGAATGCACTCGCCGGTGACTTTGTGTGTCGTCCTAACTGCTTAGATTTCAATTGCGTTCAAAAATGCCGACTTGTAGCGCCTTGGTATACCAATCTCCTGCATGGCCTTCTACAGCCACCAATGGGTAGCGTGTTGATATGCTAGCCTTTCCTACCCGCCTTCTCTGATACCATGGGAAAGGTGCACAACTAGAGAGGATGTCAACGAGGAACCATGGCAGCATTGGGAGTGTGCAGAGGGGGGGGGGGGGGGGGGGGGGAGAGAGAGAGAGAGAGAGAGAGAGAGAGAGAGAGAGAGAGAGAGAGAGAGAGAGAGTAGAAGTCGACATAGGCAAGTGTGGACAAAATTTTGCAAATGCAAGGTGGATTTCAAAAGCTATTCCATATGCAAAACTTTGGCATGCATGTTTTTGGGCATCTGAATTTTTCAAGTTTGCTGCGTTTGTAGAAATTTGATATGGTTGCTTCTTTGCCGCCTCTTGAAGCACCTTCTAAGCATGTTTGTGAAGCCTATATATTTGGGTAAGATGCAACGTTCAAAGTTTCCAAAGGATGGTTTAGTCAGGGCTACATGCAGGTTGCAACTTCTGCATAGTGATGTTTGCGGGCCTATGCAAACTCCATCCTTAGACAATTACTTATACTTTGTGACCTTCATGGATGATTACTCCAGACATGCATGGGCGTATCTGCTTAAACCTAAGTCCAAGATGTTCATGTGATTCAAGAAATTTCTGGCTATGGCTGAAAATGTCTCTAAATTTACTCTCAACACCCTCCATTCAAATCAAGGGGGTGAGTATCTTTCTCACAATTTAATGCATTTTTGGCTAATTGTATGTCAACTTCCAAAGGGTACGCACCATATCAGCGGTTATACATCATACTATGGTGGCCTCTCGAATCAATTTCCAAACAGGGGCTAAGAGGAATTCTAAGCCCCCTAAAAACAAGGATTTGAATGAGCCTAAGGGGAAGGACAATGTCCAAAAGTCTCCTAAGGGCAATTCCAACAAAGCTAAGGATAAGGGAGTTTACAAAGGAAAAAATAAACTCTCTCCTGAAGAGCTTGAGCGTTATCGCAAGGATAACCGGTGTTTCAAGTGCGGCCAACAAGGGCATGCGTACCGTGCTTGTCCCCAAAAGAACAACCGCCATGATCCTCCTAGAGCTACCTTGGTCGAAACCCAAGAGGAGGAAACTCACCACAGAGGATCTCCTCTATGCCATGCTTGGGGAAAGGTAAGAGAACATGATGATTTTATTCTCTTTGACCCCGGTTCTACTCATAATTTTATATTGATAGAGTTGGCCACCAAGCTAGGCATACAAACCTATGAGATGGGAAATGTCCTACCCGCAGACGGTGCTTTCAAGGGGCAAGAAGCTTCAGTCACTCCCTTAATCGATAAATTGAGGCTCCATGTCCAAAGCTATGTGGACAAAGAGGACTTATTTATCTCTCATCTCAAGCATGAGGATGTAATCCTAGAGGCACCATGGTTTGATTGCATGACTACCACTGTTAAATTCCCTGAAAGGAGAATCTCCTTTAAGTTCAGGGAAAAAGATATGCATATAGATGCTAAGGAAATGGGTAACACTATACCCATCGTACATACACAAGCTTTCAACAAGTCAATAAAGAGCTCTATTTTCGTGTACATGATTTTTGTTAAAGATTCTCAAAATGAACCTAATGTTTTAGCAAAAGAAAATATACACAATCAAAAGGAATTAGAGTTATCCAATTTTCTCAAGGGGTTTCAAGATGTCTTTATTGACGACATCCCTTGTGAGCTACCTCCTAAACGAGGCAATGATGATCATGCAATTGAACTTCTTCTAGGAAGTCCACCGCCTAACAAACCTCCTTATAGAGTTTCTCAAGCTCAACAAGAGGAGATTATGCGGCAAGTGCATGAGTTAGTTGAGAATGGCATGGTTAGGCCTAGCTCATCTCCATTTTGTTCTCCTATGCTACTAGTGCAAAAGAAAGACGGCACATATCGTATGTGTGTCGACTATAGAGCACTAAATAGGATCACTATAAAAAATAGGTTTCCCGTTCCACGGGTAGAAGACCTATTTGATAAGCTACAAGGGCCCACCTAATTCAGTAGGATTGACCTAAAAAGTGGCTATCATCAAATAAGGATAGTTGATCAAGACATTGTAAAGACCGCATTTCGCACTAAGTTTGGTCTTTACGTATAGATTGTCATGCCTAATGGCTTGACCAATGCACCAGCCACATTCAACCGCTTGATGGAAAAGCTATTCAGGCCCTACCAAACCTTTATTGGAGTGTTCTTTGATGATATCATCATCTACTCTAATTCATTAGACGAACACAAGCAACACATCTAGGTAACATTTCAAGCTATTCAGGCCCTACCAAACCTTTATTGGAGTGTTCTTTGATGATATCATCATCTACTCTAATTCATTAGACGAACACAAGCAACACATCTAGGTAACATTTCAAGCTCTAAGAGAGAATAAACTTTCTGTTAATCGAAAAAGTGAATTTTTCTTACAAGAGATTCAGTATTTAGGTCACATTATCTCTCAAGATGGCATCCAAATTGATCCATCAAAGTTAGAGGTAATAAGAGGATGGCCTAAACCAAGGAATCTTCATGAATTAAGAAGCTTTACACGTATGTGTGCATACTATAGATGCTTCATAGAAAAGTTCTCACTAGTAGCAGGACCATTACATCACATAACAAAGAAAAACGTTAAGTACACATGGTATGCCAAGTAGAACAATGCTTTCGAAAAGCTTATCTCTCAACCTGTGCTTACACTACCGGATCTCTCAAAGCCATTTGAGGTCCAATGTGATGCTTGTGGTGATTGCCTTGGAGCTATTTTGCTTCAAGAAGGGCTCGCCATAGGCTATGAAAGTCAAAGGCTCGACCCTGTTGAGCAAGCTCTAAGCATATATGAAAAGGAACTCCTTGCAGTTCTACATGCCTTAGACTCATGGAAGCACTATTTATTGGGGACTCCTTTCATTCTGCAAATGGATCACCAAAGTCTTAAATACTTCATGACACAGACCAAGCTCTACGACAAACAAATGAGGTGGGCAGATTTTCGTTCGCAATTTCATTTTTATATTGCTCACATTGCTGGCAAGCCTAACCAAGTAGCCGATGCACTCTCAAGACGGCCGAGAGTGAATGCGGTTTCCATAGCAACTCACAATGATCTATCTTCTATGATAGATGAGTATGCTATTTATCCCAATTTTAGAGATGTGATTTCAGCCCTTGCACTTGGGAAGAAAGAGGAACCATTTACTTTACAACATGGTTATCTTCTCTATGGCAATAGACTATGCGTTACTAGCTCACTACGTGTGAAAGTAATTTATGAATCTCATGCTCCTCCTTATGTAGGACATAGAGGGATTCAGTCTACCCTAAAGGGGATTGAAACATATTTCTATTGGCCTACCATGAAAGCAAACATACAAGAGTATGTTTCTAAATGTGTGGTATGCCAAAAGAGGAAGTTTGATAGAGGGAAGCAACTTGGATTGATTCAACCTTTGCCAATCCCTAATTCACCATGGGAGAGCATATCCATGGATTTTATCTTTGGATTGCCTAAGTCTATCCATGGGAATACGGGAATATGGACGATAGTAGACAAGTTCAGTAAACAAGCTCATTTTATACCTGTCAAAAAGACTATCAAATCCCATCAAATGGAAACCCTCTTCATTTCACAAATCTTCAAGTACCATGGCTTGCCAATGTCCATAGTGTCAGATAGAGATCCTAGAATGACCAGTAATTTTTGGAAGGGTCTCTTTGAGAATTTAGGAACAAGGCTAAACTTCTCTTCGGCCTATCACCCGCAAACGGATGGCCAAAGTGAAATAGCTAACCTAACAATTCTCGATCTACTAAAATCCTATGTAACGGAAGTAGATCAAAGATTCCAATGGGAGAAGTACTTACCCTTAGTGGAGTATGCCTACAATAACACTATACATACTTCCACGGGAAAAGCACCTCTTGAGGTAATTGAGGGAAGATAAAAAAGTCCCTTGCTACTTAAGGTACACGGGAAGATCTTCGCTGCAAATGAGTATAGTCGAGACCTACAAGAATCTTTCCAAAAGATTATGGATGCTATCTCTATCTCACAGCAAAGGCAAAAGGCTGCTGCTGACAAGCACAAAGAGCCCAAGCCTTTAAAGAAAATGATTGGGTCTTACTCAAATTTCCCAAGGCTCGATTAAGGCACACGATGGGCAAGAATCCTACGGGACACCAAAAGTACTATGCTAAGCTAGCAAAAAGGTACTATGGTCTCTTCCAAATTCTTAGGCCAATCAATGAGATGGCCTATCAACTCAAGTTGCCCAACCGTTGGCTCATACACAATGCTTTCCATGTGAGCCTACTAAAGCCTTACAAAGGAGAGCCACCACAAGAATCAAAATTTGAAGACCCACCAAAGATCGAGGACCAAGAAGAGGTGCTGCAACCCGAGTCCATTCTCCGACATGAAGACAAGGTACTAAGCGGCAGTAAGACTATCCGACGATATCTTATTAAGTTTAAGAATTATCCTTTTGAAGATGCTAGATGGATGCAAGGCATACAATTAAAGGATAACCTAAACCTTGTCAATGCTTACAATGCTTCCCAAGAGTAAGCAAATGTACAAATGTTAAAAATGAACAAAATTCTTGTCTTATAAGACTCTCTTTTTCTTTATTGTGCACAAAAATGAAGTAGTTTGCATGCTTAGATCAAGTTTGTCGAGAGGACGTCTCTCGAACACCAAGTAGAGCTTGTCACTCTACTATGGAAGATGATAGGACTAATGTGCAGACATGCTTGCTGCAACCTCAGCCTCTCAAGCGCCAAATGGACTAGTCATCCATTGTGGAATGATGTCGTAGGGTAACATAAGGATCCTCTACCCACTAGGAAAAAGGACTAATGAATATGCTTTATCTTCTCTACCCCATAGTCAAGGACGACTATGATTTCAAGAGAGAGATAATGTCATAATAATCAATATCTAATTCTCCTAAATGATTTTCTCATGTTAACTGATCATTTAATATGGGGAAGTGACAGGGGAGAAAAAGCTAGAATATTGGTTAAGCTAGCAGACCGTCCACAGTAGGGATCCAAAGGAGGGAAAATAGGGATCCAAAGGGGGGGCCATCTGCAAAATATCTATGTGCAACAATGGGCTCAAAAGACCCTATGGTTCAGCCCATTAAGACTTCCAAAATGCTAGGGTTCCAAAATTCAAAGGTTGTGTCCAAAGGCCAAACACTAGGAAATTGGATGCTTAGTGTGTGTCACAAAAAGTCTTTATCAATCCCTACATAGGAGGGGGCGAGCCTTGCAAGTAGGGGATGAGAGAAACACACACACACACACACACACACACACACACACACACACACACACACACACACACACACACACACACACACACACACACAAGCTCCCTTTACACAAAGGGAATGAGGGACACATGTCAGCTCCCTAGCCCAGATGCCCACAAGGTGTACCCAATTCCTATTGGATGGCCTTGGAGGTGGACCAATGAGAATTAGGCTAGGGTAAATCTAGTTTAATTAATTTAAAAACACTTAATAGGAGAAACAATAAGAATTAAGCTCTCTAGAAGACTATTGGACAGTCTCCCAAGGGGACCAATGAGCTTTCAGCAGCCCAATGGCTTGCCTGATTCCTATTGCCCAAGAGGCAAAGGGGTCCAATGAGAGTTTAGTTAAATTAAATAATTACCTAAAGCTCTCAAAAAAGGGGAAAGGGGGACACATTTTAGAAGGATATCACTTATACTGCTTAATTCCCATTGACTAAGGGGGAGGTTCAATAGGACTGTAGCACAAGCAAATTGGAAGGGAGTTCGACCAAGAGAGAGAGGGGGACTGATTTTTGCAAGGCATTATCACACACACACTCGCACAATCTCATGTGAAGTAAAGAAGACTCTCTCTCCTTCTCAAGCTTTAATGGAAAGCTTACCACCTACTCCAAGCTTGTGCGAAGGGAGGCCTACACCAACAACTCTTGGCTTTGTGATGCAAATCCAATTAACAACCAAGCTTCAATGCATGATCATCTCCTCTGCCATGATAATTACTAAGCTAAGCTATGCTAATATGAGTGATTATGTGAGGAGATCTCGTAAGAATACTCCTTCTTCCTCTCAATCTACTCTCATACTCCGCTAGCTCTAACCATCTTCGAAGGTGTGTGAGGTATTGGGTCTGAGACCGTGAGGGAATTGATGTTGTGTTTGATAAGTGTTTTGTGTAGTGCATGAAGTTTCCATCTTCATTGCACTAGCTAGTATTGAAGGAACACAAGAAATTGTATTGTAAAATGTCTCTCTTGATGGGAGAAACCATAATACAAAGCCTTTTGGAGGGGGGACTGGCTCCATGAAAATCCGGTCCTCAGCTGTTGTCAATTGCTTAATTTCTCTCTCTTTTGAAGTATTGTTCATGCTATCTAACTAGGTGTTATGCTTTTTGTTGCTCTCTCCACCCAAGCACTCTTGTTAATCTCATTAGGAATCTACTCTAATGAAATGCTCACTATGTTCATGCTATTTTCTGCTACACACAAGTTACTAGGCCATTAAATGTTACATTGCTATCAGAGCAAAAGGTTTCTCTTTTCTTGCTCAAGAAGCGAGGTCCTCAAGCTAGCTATAAATGATTGGTACTATTAATTGCATGTAAGTAGAATAGGGATTTTTCGGCCTTGCAATGCACCTGCCTTTATGCAGGTGCCTTGCAAAGCACCTGCCTTTATGTAGTTAACGGGGCATCACCGTCGAGAGCTATGGTCTTAACAGTGGAGTCCTACGGGGCTTGCCTACGGCTTAACCACTATTGAGCTATTAGAATCTTGACAGGAGCCGATGCTGTTTTGGTGTTGAACGACCCTCTCTTCTATTCCTTGCAATTAATGGTATTCGAGCCACGGGTACAGTAGCTTGAGTGCTTTTTCTAAAGGGGTAAAGAGGAGTAGCAACTATGGCTTGAAGTGCCAAAGTACACCTAAAAAGTTTACACCTAAAAGTTGTTAGAATGGCTGACAATAGTAAAGAGAGTGAAATTAATGTTGATAACTTTGATTTTGCTAATGAGCAAGCTACTAATGATGCCCTGATGCTTGTTAACTATCTTGTTTCTAGGCTTCAACAAGCCATGGGCAATCCATCCCTCCAAGGTGAAGTGCAACGACAGCTTCGTGTTCATGGGATTCTCCAAGCTCCCCACCATGACGAGAGAACACCTAGGAAGCCTCCTTGCGAGACTTCCAAAATAGGTCTCTCTCCGATTTGGGAAAAAGAAGAGGATCCCTATGAAGGACTCAGAAATTTGCTCCTTGATGATGCATTTCCTTCTCAAAGGAGAATTCAAGAGCCTCCACCAAAGGAACGAGAAATAAGTGAGTCTCCCCCCACCTCGGCAGAGATGGCTCCACGAAGATGGCGGGCTTAACGCTCTCCATCACCTCCAAAACGGAGAAGACCATCGCATACTTCTCCACACCATACTTCAAAGAGGGATGACAAAAAGCAAGGGAAGAAAAAATCGAGAAAGAGGACACCCTCTTCTCCATGTTCTTCATCCTCTTCCTCTTATGAAAATGATGGTGAAGACAAAGAAGATCAAGGAAAGAAAAAGGCGAGAAAGAGGCACTCTCTTCTCCATCTTCCTCAAATTCTTCATCTTCTGAAGAAAGTGATGGTGCAACCTTTGAACCATAAAAAAGAAGAGACCATAGGAAATCCTATGCCGCATGGAAGAGGCCGTCCAAGCTCAAGAAATTCAAAGAGAGAGGGAAGAGCATCTCTTTCCTTACCTATGATGGCACTTTTGGTGCTACGGGCAAAGTCTTGGCCTTTATCCAACAATTTGATGCGGCGTTCGGAGATGAGGGCTTCACGGAGTCCTCTAAGCTACGCCATGTAGCTATGCACTTTCAAAAGTCCACCAAACAATGGTAGTTTAGCCTACGGGCCAACGGTGAAGCTCCACGAACATGGAAAGCTTTAAGAGCTTCCATTATGAAGGAGTTTTTGGCCACCGATGCCAAAGACAAAGTACTCACCGAATGGCGAAGCTTGAAGCTCTCTCCCTTTGGATCCATCCACAAATATGTAGACCAGTTTTGGGACCTACAACTCAAAGCCACTATCTTCAAAAAGTTGGATTTTGGAGAGAAAAAGCAGCAATTTTGTGCGGGCTTAACCGAAGAAATGGCAGAGTATGTCATTTTTGAAAGGGCACGCACCATATCGGTGGTAATGCATCATACTATGGTGGCCTCTCGAATCAATTTCCAAATAGGGGCTAAGAGGAATTCTAAGCCCCCTAAAAACAAGGGCTCGAATTAGCCTAAGAGGAAGGACAATGTCCAAAAGTCTCCTAAGGGAAATTCCAACAAAGCTAAGGAGAAGGGAGTTTACAAAGGCAAAAATAAACTCTCTCTTGAAGATCTTGAGCGTTATCGCGAGGATAACCGGTGTTGTGTTTCAAGTGCGGCGAACAAGGGCATGCGTACCGTGCTTGTCCCCAAAAGAACAACCGCCATGATCCTCCTAGAGCTACCTTGGCCGAAATCCAAGAGGAGGAATCTCACCACAAAGGATCTTCTCTATGCCATGCTTGGGGAAAGGTAAGAGAACATGATGCTTTTATTCTCTTTGACCCCGGTTCTACTCATAATTTTATATCTATAGAGTTGGCCACCAAGCTTGGCATACAAACCTACGAGATGGGAGATGTCCTGCTCGCAGACGGTGCTTTCAAGGGGCAACAAGCTTCAGTCACTCCCTTAATCGGGAAATTAAGGCTGCATGTCCAAAGCTATGTGGACAAAGAGGACTTATTTATGTCTCTTCTCAAACAAAGCTGGAATCCAAGATTATGCATGAGGAAGATGATATGGACACTTTCCTTGCCGGTGTCAAGGATATCAATGAGCAAATTATTTCTGCAGGTGAAGTCACTTCAGACAGTTCCCTTGTGCAGACTATTCTTGATGCCTTACCAGATTCATACTAGACTTTTTCTAGTACTTGGAGACTAATGACCCAAGGAAAACCTGAAGTTGTCAAGGTTTGATGCATTATGCACATTGCTATTGCAAGAGTCAATTTCCAAAAAAAATCAGACTAGGTAGCGTGCAGTTGAACAGGATTTTATTGCTTCTCAAAGAAAGGGTGGTAACAACAATGCAACCACTTCTTATGGTTCTGCTGAGAGTGGCAAAACTTATGTTCCTAATGCTTCTGCTGGCAGCAATTCTTCTGGAAATTTTGGTGATAAGGGCAAAAACAAGATGCATTACCATTATTGTAAAGCTAACGATCACTTGATCAACCAGTGTCCTATGTTGAGGGCCAAAGAGGCTAAGAAGAAAGAGGGTGGTTCCACTGCAAATGCTGGTTCCACTACAAATGTATCCATTGTTGAGTCCTCTATGAAAGGAGACTGTGACGCTGATGTTGATGCAGAATGGGCTTTTAGTGCACAATCTACTTACAATCCCGCTGTCCATGATGATGCATGCATGTCAGTTGCTACAGATTCACATGTGTGGTATTTCGATAGTGGTGCTACAAAGCACATTACCTCACATTGTGAATTGTTCACCTCTCTCGAGTTTGTCCCTCGTGGGAATTCAGTCACTTGTGCCAACAAGGCCTCTTATCCGGTTCAGGGAGTTGGAAAGATTGTTTACTGAAATGGTAGTTCTTTCACACTTGTTGATGCACTTATGCACCTGGGATCAAGAAGAATCTTTTGTGCAGCCTATGCACTTGTTGATGCACTTATGCACTTGCTAGACTTGGACTTGTAATCAAATTTGTGGAAGACAGATGTATAGTTCATGATCTCAATTTTGGTGATGAAATTGTTGCATCTGGCCTTTGTGCCGTGGGCTGTATAAGCTCACTTTGTATGACAAGTGTGGACAAAATTTTGCAAATGCAGTTGCAGATTCAAGGGCTATTTCAGATGCAAAACTGTGGCATGCACATTTTGGGCATCTGAAATTTGCCAGTTTGCTGCGTTTGCAGAAATCTAATATGGTTGCTTCTCTGCTGCCTCTTGAAGCACCTGCGAAACATGTTTGTGAAGGCTGTATTTTAGGTAAAATGCAGTGTTCTAATTTCTAAAGGATGGTTTATTAGGGCCACATGTAGGTTGCAACTTGTGCATAGTGATGTTTGTGGGCCCATGCAAACTCCGTCCTTGGGAAATTACCTGTACTTCATGACTTTCATTCATGATTACTCTAGGCATGCATGGGTATTTCCGCTTAAAGCAAACTCCGAAGTTTTTATGTGCTTCAAACAATTTCTAGCTATGGTTGAAAATGTATCCAAATGTACTATGGGCACCATCCATTCCGGTCGAGGGGGGAGTATATGTCTCATGAATTTAATTCACTTTTGGCTAGTCGTGGGATAAAACACCAATGTACATTGCCTTACACCTCAGCCAAATGGTGATGCTGAGAGGAAAAACATGTCACTTACAAAATTGGCACGATGTATGGTCAAAAGTCAACCTTTATCGCATTCTTTTTGGCTTCAGGCCATCATGTGTGCCACTTATGTACTTAACAGGTGTCCTACGAAAGCTTTGTAGTCTATTACTCCATATAAAGCATGGCATAATCAGAAAGCCTTCTATTGAGCACATGCGTGTTTTTGGCTGTTTGGCATATGCTTTGGTGCCACAAACACATCGCAAAAAATTCCATGATAAGGTTGTCAAATGTATTTTTGTTGGCTATAGTGCTGAAAGCAAAGGTTACAAGTTGTATCATCTGCAAACAAAGCATATTTTGGTCTCACGGGATGTAGTGTTTGTAGAAGATTCTGTTCAGCCCTTGCTGTCATGTACTAGAGACAGTAATATAAGCTCATAGGACATTTATGACACTTTGTTTCCTCTTTTTTGTGGTGGAAGTTCGAATGTAAATTCCAATGAGGCAAATGTAAAGCCTATGGGGGTTTCAGAAAATGTTACAAATAAGCCTATTACTGATGCAAATGTACATGATGTACGTGATGAGGAAAGGGATGAAAATGAGCAGGCTAGAGGTATGCCAAAATGGATGGTGCATACATTGCGTGACAATAAATTGGGTGCACCTTTGTCTAGTTGTACTCGTTCAGGCTATGGCCATGCATCTTATGCATCAGATTGTTATGCTTTGGTTGTGTCTAGCTTACATGATGTTGAGGAACCTTTGTCTTTTGATGAAGCATAGAATTCAGAAAATTGGATGGCTGCCTTACAATCAGAATATGATGCACTTATAGAAAATGACACATGGACTTTATGTGATTTGCCTCCTGGAAAAGTACAAAGTGGGTTTACAAGTTGAAACGCAAGCCGAATGGTGAGATCGATCTCCATAAGGCTCGACTTGTTGCAAAGGGTTATGCACAGCAAAAAGGCATAGATTATGAAGAGACTTTTGCTCCCAGTTGTTGCAAAGGGTTATGCACAACAAAAAGGCATAGATTATGAAGAGACTTTTGCTCCCACTTCTCGTATGGCTACTGCGTGTTTTCTATGTGCATTGGCAGCTTATTTTGGTTGGGATGTACATCAATCAGACATTGTTACTGCTTTCTTGAATGGTGACATATTTGAGGAAGTTTATTTAACGCAACCTCGCAATTTTGTTAAGAAAGGACAAGAGGACATAGTGTGTAGATGTAAGAAGGCTTTCTATGGGTTGAAGCAATCTCCTCGTGCTTGGTATGAGAAAGCTGACACTCATTTGGTCAAACGAGGCTTTTGGAACAGTCCAACAGAAAGCACATTGTATATAAAGCATGAGGGTGATGTACTTGTCATTGTGGTTCTTTATGTAGATGATTTGTTGATCACTGGACCAATTGAGAGACATATTTGCTGAATTTAAGTCTGATTTGAATGCTACTTTGAAGATGAAAGATTTGGGGCTGTTGAATCATTACTCGGGTATACAGTTTAAGCAGTGTGATGGTGGTATTGCCTTGTGTCAGAAAAGTTACATAGAGACATTGCTATGTAAGTTTGGACTTGAGGATTGCAAACCTATTGCCACTCCCATGGAAACAGGTCTAAAATTGAGTCTTCATGATGCTGGTGATCCTGTAGATGTCACTCTTTACTAAACTGCTATTGGATGCCTCATTTATGTATGCAACACGAGGTCGGATATTCAATTTGCAGTCTCACAGGTCAGCAAATTTATGCATAACCTAGGGTCTAAGCATTGGCAGGCTGTCAGCACAAGAGTTGACATGGAGTTTGGGGCTACAATCTTTAGGCCAATCTTGTGTAAGATGCTTTCAATTTTTCCTTCTATGTCTTGGGCTATGGAGCTTCTCTGTGCCATCTTCTTGTGTAAGAGTGTGTAAGAGTTTGTCTCCTATGATTCTTTGTGTAGTATTATGTGTCAATATCTTACCCTTCTATCCCTCTCTTTTCCCTTCTCTATAATGGCAAGGTCAATGGTTGAATTCATGGCCAAGGGTGCAAGCTCACCCTTGCTCTCAACATTCTCGATGCTCCAAAATTGTAGTGATGAGAGTCACAATGGAGAGCCCACATTGTGACTGGGAGAGGAAAGTGTGTATGTCTTAGTCATGGCTAAAAATGTGAGGGAAGCAAGTCTGGATGTGACCAAAAGGTGAGCACTCTAGTAGTGTGTGGTACTGAAACTTTCAAACTTGTAGCGAGCATAATGTGCACAATCAATTTGACTCTTCTCCATTGCCCCAACGTCCTGTCTCGCATGAAATGGAGTGGGAGCTAAGCCAAATGGTTGCAATAGTGTGTATCAATGGCAAGGGGATAGGATCAAGCATGTAAGGGTGATTATGGTTTCCTCTTTTAGTGAAGAACATGGTATATGGGTTGTGTAATGTATGAAGCAGTCTATAGAGGCATCATGTAGTAAGTGTAATGCATCCCATCTCCCAAACCACTTTTTTATGTCTTGCATCCATCGCATGCTCAAGATCTTGCTTTTATGTGTCTTTTGAACTTTTTTGCTTGCTCCCCATGCAATTATAAGAAGTTGATGTGAAGGGTTTTGATGAATCTTTATCATGTGCTCCACAACCCTTTCCATACTCATAACCTCAATTGGAAGAGATCCCGACTCAAGAAGTAGGAGCATTTATGGTATTTGCATCTTAACTTGAAGAAATTTTGGACATTCTTAAACTCTTTCCAAGTATACTTTGTGGTCTTGCCCCACACTTCAACTCCATAAAGAAGAATCGGTGTCACCGATGTGTCAAAAAAGTACTTCTTGAGAACCCAACACTTGATGTTTCCAGCATTACACATGTTCTCAAATGCATAATACGCTCTCTTTCTAGCTTCCAAATGATGAATATCCCATTCATGCCACTTGTGATTGGCTAGAACCTCAAGCCAAGGTATTTAAATCTCTCAACAACTTCAAGTGTCCCATTGTTGTAGACAATGCATGGCTTCTCCTTATGGTTGGTTTTCAAGAGAGAGAGAGAGAGAGAGAGAGAGAGAGAGAGGGGTATGAGGGAAATATTGATATCGCTAATGTCCTTCATGGCCTTTGTCTCTTCTTTTTTGGTGTAGAATGAAAGATAGACAAGAGATAACCAAAAAGAAAGGAAAAAGAAGGATATTGGAGGCACTAGCGACCCTTCCAATTCACCCTCAATTTTTTTAAATAAAAATAACCTTCTCTTTATTTTTACACACCCTCTTTCTCTCTACATACAATATTTCTCTCTTACACTATTTCTCTCTTGGTTTCAATCTCTCTCACCATCTTTCCTTTCCCCCTCTCACTCTCTCTACACATACAAAAGGAGAAGGAGAGACCATTTGCTGCTATTGTTTAAGATAGCAAGGTGTGGTCTATCTCTTCTCTCTCCTCCCCTTATCTCTCTATCTCTTTCCACCCTTCCTCCTCCTCCTCTCTCTCTCTCTCTCTCTCTCTCTCTCTCTCTCTCTCTCTCTCTCTCTCTATACAAAACACCCTTACTCCCCCCCTCCCCCGTTAAAGTCAACGATGTGAAAGCGTAGAGATCAAGGAGAGTGAGCACGAGAGAGAGAGAGAGAGAGAGAGAGAGAGAGAGAGAGACAGAGAGAGAGTCTCCTAAATCAATCAACCTTGGCAATGAATAATTGAATGTGTATACAATGGAGGCAAGGGGTTGCTTATATAGCAACCTCAGTAAATTGCCCTACCCAAGACTTTGACAAATAAGTAAAATAAAACCTAAAAGCCAAACTAAATAACGAGATCACATTGGGCTATTCACTTGAGATGCCAACTCTAACACCCTCTCTGCATCTCATAGTGGACATTAGTAGTGATACCAAGTCAATGAAGAAGCTTCCATGGACACCCCAGTAGTAGCCATCAAGTGGATACACCTCGGTGTTGCTCTCCTCAACTTTGTACCTGAAAGTAATGCCATCTTGAAGCATTGATTGCCTTTGTAGAAACTTTGAACTACATACCACATTACGTCCAATAATCCCCATTTGGGAACTGTGAATACATCACATCCAAAATAAAAACTCCAAGATAATGAACTGTTGGAGCACATCCTATCCATAATCTGACCAACAACAATGGATTGGTGCAGTGTTTTAGATGTCTGATTGGTTCCTTGCCAGATGCATGTGCATTGAACTCCGACCTATGGGTCCAAACACCAATAACTTGAACTCCAACACAAGGGCCCAAATTAATTATAGGGAGCATTCATCACCCCTCTCTGCCACTCACGAGCCTCTCTCTGGCTAAAGCTAGTGGTGACACTTTCCTTTTGACTAGAAATCTGACATTGAGGCCACTTTGGCCACTGCCATGTGTGCCATGTCGAACTCCTCTACCAAATCTTTATTACCGTAATCCTTGTCTAACTTGCCTTTATCCTTGTCTTCCTGTGAGTCCCTGCTTTTGCCTTTGGCTTCAAACTCTCCAGCCAAACAAAGTGTCGAGTCAAATTCATAACAATTGTGGTCGTACCTCGTTGGGTACCAAGGCAACTAATTGAGTACTGGCACTACCATCCTTGTCTAGCTTACCTTTGTCGTTGTCCCCCAGCAAACTCTGCAATTTGCTTTGGACTTCACAAACTTGAGCCAAACAATTTTTTGGGTTCCTTGAGAATTGTGCTGATGCATAGGCCGCTAACTGGATGGTCAGTTATCCATAGCTTCTGGTTGGTTTTGGTCGATGTCGTTGGCCCTCGATCAAGGGAGGGACATATTGAAGGTGTAAGATTTGGTAATTGGGTACCTTCTCACACTCCAAAAAATGGTTGTACAAACCAAACTGCAAATGCTCCAAGCCAATTCAATTCCATCGTAAAGGGAGCTCCACACGCAATGGGCTCTGCACAATCTGTTATCCCTCTTTGAAATCCAAAACTCTATCGCCACCGATAGCCGCTTCGCATGTTTGCCCTGTAGTAGGCCTTGAACAAATCCAAATCTTCACAATAAACTGTGCATAACAAGGGCTAAGAGTACCGTCCAAGCCGATGTCAATCCGCTCCTCTGCAGATCCAAAGCCTCGTAGCAAAATCCACCTCTTCGGAGTCCAAAGATCCATGGGAGGTTCCGCTCCCAAGCCGGATGATGGGTACTAGACCACGTGGTACAAAACCACTCCTCATTGCTTCACAAAGCCATTCCACAATCTGCCTTGCCGTCTCCCAAACGCTTCACAATCCGCCTTTTCAACTCCGATTTCCTTGCTCTAGATGCTCTTCCTCGTGTGACAATGGCCCTTTTTATCTCCAAGGGTGCTTGTAGGTTCTGGCGTTTTGAAATGCACGGCTGCACAATTGTGCTCACTACTACCAAGAGGACATTGTCGTTGATGGCTAGCAGGCTGCAGTGTCTTAAAACGCAGGAACAAGCCACTGCTCTTGCCCGTTGCAAAGGTGCTTCCAATACAACGTTTTGAAACACTTGCAGGCAAAAAAATAGCGTCGTTGAGACGACGTTTCAAGACGCTGGTCCTTGCACCCAGTAGCACCACGCGTGTTGAGATACACAATGACAGGGGGGATGAAGGAGCACGTAGCATTTTAAAACGCCAACAATAGTGGGAGCTAGGAGCATTGCGAACAGTAAGGGATGCCGGCGATGAGGGGGTTCAACTTTTTCTCCTCTTAGGGCTACTCCTCCAATCCAAGGCCTTCGATCATCGAGCTACACCAAGAAGCTCTGATACCATGTCAAAGTCGACGATGCGGAAGCATAGAGACCAAGGGGAGTGAGCACGAGAGAGAGAGAGAGAGAGAGAGAGAGAGAGAGAGAGAGAGAGAGAGAGAGAGAGAGAGAGAGAGAGAGAGAGAGAGAGAGAGAGAGAGAGAGAGAGTCTCCTGAACCAATCAACCTTGGCAATGAATAATTGAATGTGTATACAATGGAGGCAAGGGTTTGCTTATCCTCAGGACTAAGTGACAAGAAGCATTTAAGAGTGGAGGTGAGGGGATCAATGGATGGGAACCCCACGTGCGGACGTCGAGGTGATTTGCACCATAGATAGCTTATTAAAACTAAACTCGCCCAAGAACTAAACCCGGCCAGGGGCCCCGTCTGGGTTTAGTTCTAGGCCAGTCCAAGTTTATCGTTTATATCATTGTGTAAAATGGGAGTGCTTTCACATGTGCGCGGACGGGCGACATGGTTAGCCCATGCTTCAAAAAGCATTGAGGTGCGATGTTGCGGGTTCCAATCCCAGCTCGTCAACAACGCCCCCATTTTTTGGGTGGGCTTGCCCGCCTTGAGATGCCCACCATAGCTCTTCATCGTTGATCCCCTTACTCGCCCCCAAGTGCCCCCCTGTGTCACTTAGGGTCGTGGGCTGCTTATATAGCAACCTCAGTAAATTCCCCTACCCAAGACTTTGACAAATAAGTAGAATAAATACCTAAAAGCCAAACTAAATAATGGGATCACATTGGCCAGTTCACTTGAGATGCCAAAACTCTAACACCCCCCCCCCCCCTTCTCTCTCTCCCCTCCCTTAGTGCTCTCCTTCACTCTCTTCTTAGGATGTCTTTTTATAAAAAAGCTCCAACACAAGCAATATCACTAGTGTTTGAGCTTTAAAAAAAACCTTTCCCCCTACTCCTCTCTCCTCTAGCGTTCTCACTGTGTGTGTGTGTGTGTGTCCGCTCTACCTAGCACTCTCTCTCCCGCTCCCTGCTCTCCATAGCACTCATTGTCACCCCCCCCCCCCCCCCCCCCCCCTCCTCTTCTCTCTCGTGCCCTAGCTCTTTTAGCGATGGCCTTTCTTGAGCAATGTCCTTTATAAAAAAAATTCAAGCACAAGCACTGGCGACATCACTAGTGTTTGAGTTTTTTAAAAAAAAAATTAGTATCCCTATTTTCTAATGATATGGGTGGCGACATCAACAACATCTCCTACTATGAGCAAACAATGTCTCCTTTCGGCGACCCTTGCAAGTCTGCCTCTCTCTCTCTCTCTCTCTCTCTCTCTCTCTCTCTCTCTCTCTCTCTCTCTCTCTCTTGTGTGTGTGTGTCTCTCTCCCCTTCCTTAGCGGTTTTAAGGATGTCCTTTCTTTAGCAATGTCTTTTAACAAAAATCAGTAGCTACATCGTTAGTGCTTGAGTTTGTTTTTTTAAATTTATAGCACCTCTTGGTGGTGTCAGCGGTGCTAGGAAGCTCATCAAGCTCATCTCCTTCTGATCGCTTTCCAACTTCTTGGTCAAGTTCAACTCTTGCACTATTTGCGGCCCAAGCTAAAGCTCACCCTCTCTCCCTAGTTCTCTACTTTAGGATTATCTTTTATTGATAAGAAAAACTCAAGCACCAGTGATATAAGCACTAACAATATCGCTAGTGCTTGATTTTTTATTTATTTTTAGAACATTTGTAGTGCTCTCTATCACTATCTGCCCTTGCTTCGAGCTCTCACTAGCGCTCACTAGCCCCTTCCCCCTAGCGCTCACCCACTCCCTCATCCTCACACCCCCCCCCCCCCCCCCCCCCTCTCTCTCTCTCTCTTTGGCCCTGCTACCCCTCCTCTTTTGGCTCTCTCTATTTCTCTCTCACAGACACTTGCACCTTGGCGGGCCCACTTCACAAGTACGAGCACTCGACCCCTTTATCTCTTCGCCCTCCACGAGCTTCTGTGAGTCTTCATCAAGCATCTTGAAGATTAACGAAGGCCTGTAAAAATAAAAGGTGGAAGAGGGGGGCCCTACATGAGTACAAGATTAACGCACAATTGCATTTACATTGCCCATCGCTTGACCTCTTGCAAGCTTAACGAAAACAGCCTGCTGCACTCCTTACTAGAACTCTACTTTAGCTTGTCTCTTTAAAAATAAAAAAAACTCAAGCACTAGTGGTATCACTAGTGCTGGAGGTTTTTCTTTTTTTCTAATAGAACGTTTGTCCTATTGCGTGCTCTCTCTCTCTCTCTCTCTCTCTCTCTCTCTCTCTCTCTATTCGTTCTCATTCCTCACTAGCGCTCACCAGTCCCTTCCCCCTAGCACTCACCCGCTCCCTCACTCTCACCCTCTACCTTCTCTCCCCCCTCTTCCCTGTGTGTGTGTGTGTGTGTGTGTGTGTTTCTTTCTCGTGAACACATGCACCTCGGTGGGCCCACTTCACAAGTATGAGCACTCAACCCCTTTAACTCTTTGCCATGCACGAGCTTCTGTGAATCATCATTGAAGACTAACAAAGGCCTTCTAAACAAAAAGGTGGAAGAGGGGGGCCCTATGTGAATCTCTCTCTCTCTCTCTCTCTCTCTCTCTCTCTCTCTCTCTCTCTCTCTCTCTCTTGCGCTTTTAGCAATGTCCTTTCTTGAGCGATGTCCTTTAAAAAAAACACACAAGCACTAGCGACATCGCTAGTGCTTGAGTTTTTTTCATCTCTATTTTCTAACGATATGGGTGGGAACATCAACAACGTCTCCTACTATGAGCAAAAAATGTCTCCTTTTGGCTACCCTGCAAGTCCGCATCTCTCCTCCTCTTCTCTCTCTCTCTCTCTCTCTCTCTCTCTCTCTCTCTCTCTCTCTCTCTCTCTGACCCTGCTACCCCTCCTCTTTCGGCTCTCTCTGTTGTATGAGAGATGGGGAGAACGATTGCTTCCGATTTTCAATCTTACTTGCACACCTGCTTGTCAACCTTTCGCCATCTCTTCCAATTTGCTAAGTATACACACGCCTACACTATGACATCACACACACACACACACACACACACACACACACACACACACACACACGATAATAAATTGACAAGGAAGGAGTGTAAGAGAGTGCAAGTGTGGGTGGGTTTCCTAACCTCATTCTTATCTTATTGCAGACATAGCGAGAACCACAAACATAATTGTCAATCCATGGGACGAAGCTGACTCAACTAGTTCATAGAAGCTACAAAAGGGTGTCAATCTCTTAGAAAACAACAGACAACTTGCATCTAACACAAGCTACACTCAAATAACCTAAATCATCAAAACCTAGTCACTAATTGGCAAACAAAACATGACCGATAAACCACATATGTTACAACATCAAACCACACCCAAATGTTACGAAACTTCTAGGACAAGCATATAAGACCTAAGCACACATGATTATGGTCTCAAATCTCACTTTTGGTAAAGTGTAAAAAATGTGATTATTAACAGCAGTGAGATTTTGACCTAGTCGTTTCTGACCCCGAATGCATCTAAATACTTAATAATGATGCCCCAATACCCCACCTATGCTTACTTTGTGATTTCCTAGCTTAAATTCCTACCTATGATGAAATTAGGCCGCGGGTTGGCGATGCCAAAAGCTACCATTTACCATGATATGTTTATGTCAATGCGTAGAGCTCTTACCTGTGGTTGCAACGCAACAGACAACACTGTAATGTGATAACCGACAAGGGGATATGAAGCATGAGAAGGAGAGAAGTGAGCGCCGTTAGCTCACACTTTGTATTTCTTATCCAAAACTTGAAATTAACTTTACAAAATTGGCTTTTATACCTTAGTCAAGGTTTCTTTGGTCAAAAACTAATCTTTTGGGAGCTCTAACTAAGGATAAATTGATAAAATCTAAAAGCTTGTAGCTCCAGCTCATAGATTACAATATCCCCTTGGCAAATAGGAGTTACAATATTCTCGATTTATCAAAAGAATAAGTGTTTTTAAATAAAGATCTTGAAAAATGTTACATGGGTTAGCTTGCTGCTTACATTCCCCCTGTCCTCAAATGTGTCGTCCCTTGACACAGTTTCATGGGCTGAAATACTCTTTTGGTTGGCGACTGCTTAGGCAAATTTTAAGTGCCTATAGCTTTTTTGATATCTAATGTGTTTTTCTTTCTCAGGGACTTACAAAAATTGAACAGTAACTTTACTTTTGAGTTCTATGGCTGAATATCCAAGAAACCTTACTGTCAGATTGCTGATCACTTGCCCAAAATTCTTTGTACGCCATGTGAAGAATCCTGTGTAAAAAGCTTCTTCGAATGCCAACATATTGCTTGATGGCAAGAACATACATCTGGCGTAGAAGCCGTCGAGGACTTCTTCTGACGGTTGTCCACTCAAATCATAGCACAAGACTTTGTTACCTTCTAAGAATGACATCCATGGGGCTCCTACTTGCTCAGGCTCATGAAAAACTTGGATGCATGTGAGCAGCATTTTGCAGATTTCATATAGCATTGCACATGAGAGCCCTCGACCCCTGCCAAATGGTCATCCAATGATATGGAAGTGCTCTACTATCTAGGGGCATGCTACAGTTCAAGTCTTGTCCAATTCAGTTGAGCTGACATGCCGCTATGATCATTTTTGTGTCCATAGGAATTTGTACACAGCTGAGATTCTAGGGTTTTTTCATGGGCCTAGACTTGTTACCTGAATGTATAGAAATGTTCTTTGATAAATTTAGAACTTACCCCTCATGTCTCGTGTGAAACGGCGTTGAAAATGGGCGACTGTGGACTCTGAAAATCGCGCGCGAAGAAGGTAGAGAGCTCTCTTCTCTCCAAGAGTGACTAGTGGAAATGATGTGATTTTGGGCTACCTTGGATATCAATACTCAGACTTCCCAACCTATTTTTCTCTAGATTCCCTTGTGAGTCCTAATAGACCGTGAAATCTACGTGATACTCAAAAATTTCCTCAATCGGACTCTGTTAGCTCATTCTGCAAGAATTTGCAAAAACAGGCCATGACGGCCTAATTTAGGCCTCCCGCTCCCGTTTGTCATTTTGATTGAAAATTTTTGTGCCTGTCCATCTTGTTCTTTTGATCATCAGCATATCTTCAGTTTCTTCATCAAAGCTTATTTACTATTTATTATTAAATTTTGACCTATTTTTTGAAACAAATCAAAGAAAATAATAAAATGCACTAAAAAAGCAAATTGAAAAATCAATAATTAAGAATATCCATAGCATACGATACAAGAGTTGGGTCTTGAGTAGTTAACTCAAGGGTTTTCGAGGTCAAGGTTTCTTGTTGCTGTTTTCTAAATAGCAGATTTTGTAATTTATGTGCTCTTTGCATGATTATACCATCTGGATGCTTTGGCACACTGATTTCCCGAGCTGTCGACATCAATGATGACGGTTGCTGAGATTTAACTCTCCATTGGTATTTTGGTTTTTCGTTGATGAACTGTTGTGGTTGAGTGTTTTGAGATTTAACTTTCCATTGATTCATCGGCTTTACAGTTTGTGGAGAAGATAAATGCTCTTTTGGTTTCCAAACCCATCTAGTGCTAGTTTCTCTTTTGAAAGATGTTTTTCTTTGAGTTGTTAGATGTGAAACTTTTTTCAATATGGTAGATGAGTTTTTGGGCACCCAAATTTGAGACCGATTGTCTTTGATTTGTGCTTTTGGTACCCAAATCTGCCTGACTCTTTGCATGCTACTTGTAGCATTTGCTTGTCTAGAGATTTACATAGATTGATTATTCTCTGGTTTCTTTTGTGGGCGACCTCTTTTCCATTCCTCTTTGCTCGGTGCAATTGGAAGTTAGAGTTGTCCTCCTTTAAGTGATAGCTTGAGTTGATTGGTGTCCCAATCTGGTACTGCCTTGTATGTCCGCATCCATGAGATTCCAAGAAGCATCATTTCATTCATATGTTCATCTGGTATGCACAAAAATTAACGAGGGCATGAAAATCCATTTACTATCACATTCAAGTTGACTACTCCCAATGCCGGTGTTGGGTTTTTGTTGCATCCTTTGATAGCAGATCTTCTCGATGCTAAAGATTGGTTCATAGCTTTCTTGTAAGTGAAATAACTGACTGTATTCATTCGAGCTCCGGTATCTACTAATGAATTTATGCTATGATTGTTCACTTGTACCGTGATGCAAAGGTCAATTCTATCCAACCATTCATCATCCATTGACACTGCATCATTCTTTGATTCCCATAGTCTGTCATCTAGTTCCAAGGTGTTGATGGGAATCGGTGTTTGTTGATTTCTGAAAGAAGCTTTCCTCTTGAGTACTGGAAGTCGAGCTTCCTCTTGAGCTTCATCGATAACCTGTTGTTGTTTAATCTTTCTCTGCTTTGCTACATTCATTTTCTCTAGCAAATCATTGGTTAGTGGCAAATGGTACTTCTCTAAGCGACATCTACTAATCCACTTAGCCATTGGTTCACCATCTATAGTGGACAACTTGACTGCTCCACTTGGAGATACGTCTTCAATGATAAACGGTCCATTTCCCTTTTTCTTGAACTTGGGAATGTATTGCTTAAGGGAATAAACTAAAACTATGTCCCCTTTTTTGAAGATTTTGTGACTAGATGTAAATAAAAAAATTATTTTTGCTTCCATTTTTGTGCATAGATGTGAGCTACAGCTATAAGCCTTTGTTCATCAAGTTTTTCTAAATCTTCAAGTCTCTCTGACAATTCATGTCCAGTCCACTTGAGATCTTTAGCTACCCTTAGTGTCGGCAATATAAGTTCTATCGGTAGTATGGCATCAAGACCATAAACAAGATTAAAGGGTGTAATATTTAAAGCTATCTTGAATGAAACTTTATAAGCCCATAGAGTGGCATGTAGATTCATTTCCCAATTAGCTTGTCATGAACTAACCACTTTAGTCGATACTGAGCTAAGAATTTTATTTGTGTGATCAGCTTGTCCATTTGCTTGTGGATGATTTGGAGTAGATTTGTTGTGAATGACCATAAATTCATCCATTAGATACTTAATTACCTCATTGAGGAAATGAGTACCCCTGTCACTGACAATTAAGAGGGTAGTGTTTTTAGAGTCATTGGTTTAGACATTCCTGATGCTTCAGAGCCGTAATCCCATACAAAGATTTATATCATTGTCCATATCAAGAATTAAATTGTCTAACCAAACATCCTCTATAGGAGATGACTTCAAAGTTATGCTACCATCATTAATATCTCTCACTTTTTTCCATAAATGTCTTGGCCAGTCTTCCTCCACGAATGGGATTCCATCTAAGGCATCTTCACTGTCAGGCATTATGAGTTCTGGGTCTTTAGTTTCAAGGTGGGGTTCTACCACCACTTCAGATTTCTCTTTATTGGTTTCTACCACAAGCTCCTCAGGTATTGCTATACTCTCAAGCTTGGGGTTTTGTTTTTCTAGCATCTCTTGAGTAATTCTTACCAAATTTTGATAAGCTTCAAGCTTGACTGCTTCCATATGTAGAGAAGGATAGTTTTTTAATTTGTTTTCCATGTTTTCGCCTGCTTTAAGTCCCGCTTGGAAAGATTCCAAGGCTGCATTGATTGAGAACGAGAGAAGTGAACGCCCTTAGCTCACGCTCTGTATTTCTTATCCAAAACTTGAAATTAACTTTACAAATTAGCTTTTATACCTTAGCCAAGGTTTCTTTGGTCAAAAACTAATCTTTTGGGATCTCTAACTAAAGATAAATTGATACAATCTAGAAGCTTATAGCTCTGGCTCATAGATTACAATACCCATTTGGAAAATAGGAGTTACAATATTCATGCTTTATAAAAAAAATAAGTGTTTTTACAATAAAGCTCCCAAAAAATGTTACATGGGTTAATTTGCTGCTAACAATAAGAGGGGTTGTAAGAGATGTAGACATAATCATGGAGTACATAGAGTAACACAACATAGCATAAGAGAGAGGGAAGAGAAAATTTAGGGCATCTACACAAGAAAGGCCTAAAGATTGCAACCCCAAACTCCACGGCACCTCTTCTAGAGTTTGGTATTTGATATTTAATATTATTGTTGGTGCCAAAAATTGGAGGCCCCTCTTTTACACTTTAGTCCCACTTTAGTTATGAGTGGAACACATTACTTATTGCATGATCCTCTTAGGAGGAGTTCTCACTTTTCTTTTTACAAAGCAGCCATAGTGGCTTATTGTAGATAAAAGATCTAAAATAATGTGCAAGAATAAAATGATCGAGAGGATTATTATTTTGCTGCGCCTCCTGGTCAACTCCCAGAATTCCAATTTACAAATCATCATGCACTCATTGTTAGTAAAATCAAATAGACAATACATAATTAAGCATTAAGCCAACTATCCCAATTGCAATTAACCATGCAACAAGAGGGTGCCCAATCTTGTAACATCCCTCCCACCAGGAATATTAACTGTCCTCAGTTTCTCACTAAAGAATCAAATGGACCGTGAGTGATTGAAAGTGTGGAGAAGGTCTGGGAAGTTGCGAACTTTTTTTCCAGACATCCATTTGGCGTCCTCTCTAGGGTGGCCTTTAAAGGTCAAAAGATAGCGGTTATAAACCATGCCAGTGCATGTGATGGTGGTCTCGTGATAAACTATTTGTGCCAGGATGAGTTGTTCTTCTTGGTCCACAAGTGAAGGTACATCTTCATAAATGTGATGGGTAGGTAGGGGTCCTTTGAAAGGTCTTAAAAGACTAAAGTGGAAAGAATTGTGAATGTGCCAATGTGAAGGTTAAATGAACACCCATCAAATAGTGTTTCCAAATTTTCAAAGCATGTACAATAGCAGTCAACTCTTTGTCATATGTGCTGAATTTTGCTTCAGACGGTTTAAACTTACGACTTTCAAATGCGAGTGGATGGTTATCTTGCATAAGGACTACACCGATACCTTTTACAGTGCATCAATGACTATGACAAAGAATGGTCTATCAAAATCAGGCAATTGCAGTACTGGTGCATTTATCAAAGCATTTTTGATTGCATTAAATGAGTTTTCTTGGAAATCAAACCATATATAAGGAGAAATTTTCTTTAACAAGAGAGTGTGGTAATGAGATTTGTAAGCAAAGTTACATAGAAACTTCCAGTAATAACTGCATAGACCAATAAAAGAATGAAGTTCATGCAAATTTTTGGGTCGAGGCCACGATTGAATGGCTTTAATTTTCTTAGGGTATACATGTATTCCCTTGCTCAATACAATGTGTCCCAAATATTCAATTTCAGATTGAAAAACTAAACTCTTTTCAGGATTCATAAATAAGTGGTTGTGTGCAAGTAGTTCAAATACACGTGTTAAGTGCTCTTTATGTTCTTGTTCTGATTTAATGAATACAAGAATATCATCAAAGAATATAATCACAAAATCTTGATGGTCAATGAAAATTCTGTTCATCATGCGTGTGAAAGTGGCTGGTGCATTCGTTCGACCAAATGGCATGACAAGAAATTCATAATGTCCCGTTTGTTCTGAAAGCAGTTTTGTAGACATCTTGATCAAACATTTTGACTTGGTGATACCTTGATTTTAGGTCAATTTTTCTAAAGATATTTGCTTCTTTCAGTTTGTCTAATAGATCATCCACTCTAGGAATAGGGAACCTATTATTAATGGTGATCTTGTTTAAAGCCCTGTATTCAATACACATATCAAAAGTCCAATTTTTCTTCTTAACAAGAAGTACTGGAGCTCTGTATGGAGAACTAGTAGGTCTTATAAGTCCTCAATCAATCAAGTCAGTGATTTGAGTTTGTATCTCCTTGTGTGCAGTTGGATTTACAGGATAAGGTGCTCTACAAGGAGGTTCACTACCCGATAAATATCTATTTTGTGGTCTTCTAGGCGTGAAGCTGGAATTCCGGGTGGTATATCATGCATGAAACAATTCTTAAATTGTGAGAGAAAATCATAATGTGAGGAATTATGTGAGGTTTTAGTTTCAGCAAAGATTTGATTTACCAACACCAGATATGTTTTTCCTTGTTTTTGAATTACTCTTTTGTCTTGAATGTGAGAGAGAAGTGGAAATTTTTGATATGATAGTATTGCTTGGATGGAGAAATTTTGACTATTATGAGTGAGAGACATGGTAAGTTCTTTATAATTAATCAACGGATCAAATTCATGACGAAATGGCATTCCCAAAATCATATCAAGACCATGCAATGGTGCTACCAAAATGTACGTGCTTGTGTAAATTCAGCAATGCAAACTTCAATAGTGTCTTGGGTTTTGCAATTAAAATGTTGATTATTAGAAATAGTTTTAACTTTGTGAGGTGAAGAAATTTCATAGAGAGAGAGTTGTTGTGCCAACCATGCAGAAATAAAATCATGGCTACTGCCATCATCTAAAAGAATGGTGACACTTTCACCCTTGAATGTGCTTTGCACTTTAAACAAAGTGTGAGGAGATATATGAGTACGTGAAGATGGGTTGTCATCGTGATCATACTCAAGATCATATCCCTCATCGTAATTAGCCTCCACTCATTGTCATTGGGATTAGCATCTTCGATGAGGTTAACGGTAGCACCGTTGAGATGTATGTTGTTGAAGGGTCTTTGGTTTGGATTTTGGGTGACTCCATTGGATTGACCATTGAGTTGGCCATTGCTCTTAGCAAGACCTTTTGGGTACTTATCTGCATAGTGATCATACTGAAAACATTTGAAACACTTCACCTTTTTATTACCATTAGAGTTTTGAGCAGGACGTTGGTTGGAAGGATTTTGGTTGCCTCGCTGCTATGTGTTGCTGTTGTTGTTGCCATATGGTTGTGAAGATGTAGCAAAATTGTCAAATTTGCGTCTCTTGAAAAAAGTACGGCTTTGATGTTTTTTTGGTCAAAGTTAGGAGAGAAAGAAGCTCTCTTGTTACGGTTAGCATTAGCAGTTTGTTCAATGAGAGAGGGTTGTCCGTCTTTCTTCTTCTCCGCATTAAGGGACAAATTAATAGCCTTTGACAGTGAATCCGATTCAAACATACCTACCTCATCACCAATTTGTAATGCTAAGCCATATATATATATTTACGCTTTAATTTCCTGCAACTGACATGCTGAATAACTTGCAAATAAAGTAAATAGTTCCAAAAACGATCAATGTAGCCCTACACATCTTCATTTTGACCGTGCCGAATTAAATCCCACTGGCGTGGTGCTTTAACTTTATACTGTGTGGGAGACAACTTTTTGAATGCATGCCATGTACGTGGTCTTTTACCATATTGTTTGGTGGCGTTCCACCACAATGCAGTGCTACTGGTGAGATGATTTGATGCACACTTTACCATTTCACGTTTGGGAAGTATTCATCATGAAAATAGCCATCCAACTAACCCATGCTAGGACCATGCTAGCATCTTTAGTTCCATCAAAATCCTTGAAAAGGCTTTCCTGCTAATTTTCTTTTGCTTGGGTGCTAGTGTAGATTCTATGCGTACAATCCGCAATAATTTATCTTCAAGCTCTTGCCTTTGCATGCATTCATAAGTGAGAGATTGTTGCAAATTAGCAAGCTGGTCAACAACTGTGGGTGCCTATGGAAGGTGTGCCATGATGGCGTGCTTTTCTTTATTTATTGATTTCTTTTTTATTTATTTTTCTCTCTTTTTTATTTTTTATTTTTTTGATATATTTTTTAATTTTCTTTTTATGTGTGTGTGTGTGTGTGTGTGTGTTTATACATATATATAAAAGAAAATGACTGTGTAGTAATAAATGTAAACTCAATATGTGGAATAGATGAGAAAAATAAAGTAAATAACAGAATAAGAGTACTTAGCTCGTAGATGGATGATGCCGTCTAGTCCAATTTGTGGGGTACAATGGCAAGATTGAAAATTGGTGTCCAATTGAACAGGCTCGTGTGTAAGAAATAGGAAATTTTTAGTTCCGATCTCCCTTCCTCCGTAGATGGAAATTGTTAATGGTGTTCGCCCTTTGATGGTTGCCAGTTAATTGCCATCGACTTCAGGTTTTTGGTGTAAGTTCCAAGTTCTTGAAAGGAGTGGGTGATGTTTTGAAAATTTAAAAGTGACTTGATTATGGTTCGGTGGAGCGGTCAACTAAGGGAAATATTGGGTGGCCGACCAAGAGGGTGAGGCAAAGGGATGAAGGGTTGCTAGCTTCAACTTGAAGGTAAGTGAAGGTCATATTTTCAATGGGCAGCCGGCCAATGCTTTGATAAGCATTTGTTTTTTTTCCCTTTAAACTCAACTTTAAGTTAAGTGTGAATGCATGGAGAAAAAAAATCGAATGGCGAGGTCAGCAGCAGCTGAAAATGACAAGTGAGGGAGAAAGAGACAAGATGGTGACCTCTATAGGCTTTTTCGGGTTGCCAACACGAAAGAAAAATGGCTTAGGGTGCCAGGATGCTCCTTTTGATGCTACCCTTGCATGCTTCAGATGAGGTTGATGGCAGTGACTGCATGTGTGTAGGAGGTGATTCTTATGAGAAGTCACCGACGAGTGAGCTTAGTTTTTCTAGCAAGGGAAAACTTTCCACGGTGGTTGCGAGCCGCACCAATTCCTACCCTTTGACTCTATGAAACCTTAAAGAATCTTGAAACTCGTCGTCTTTAATTACTTCCTCTTCTCTATCCCCACTAAATTGATATCCAATTTTGTAACTGCTTTCAGATGCGCTACTACTGCCTGATAATAGTTTACCTATGCCGGATTTTGATCTTCTAAACTTTCTTCAAAGCACTCCGATGTCATGCTCTCAATCCTCGTTCCTTCAAAAACCCTTTGCTTATATGACTCTCGCTCTTTTGCCTTCACTGTCGCCAAAAGTTAGCTATTAATTGAAATTTAAATTGGATATACCAAATCTTGATGTCGATAATCAAAATTAATTTGTCGATTGGTCAATTGATAGCCAATTAGTCTTAATTGGCAAACTCAATGTTGTACACTCACAGTTTGCTCCTTAAACTTTGAATTTGATTGTCGATTTTCTTCAAACCAGAAGCTCTTATAACACTGTTGTATGAGAGATGGAGAGAACAACTGCTTCCAATTTGCAATCTTACTTGCACACATGCTTTTCAACCTTTCACCATCTCTTCTAATTTTCCAAGTACATAGACGCACCTAGACTATGACTGCACGCACACACACACAAGAGAATAAATTGACAAGGAAGGAGTGTAAGAGAGTGTAAGAGGGGTTGTAAGCGATGTAGACATAATCATGGAGTACACAAAGTAAAACTAGCATAAGAGAGAGGGAAGGGAAAATTTAGGGCATCTACACAAGAAAGGCCTAAAGATTGCAACCCCAAACTCCACGGCACCTCTTGTGGAGTTTGGTATTTGATATTATTGTTGGTGCCAAAAATTGGAGACCCCTCTTTTACACTTTAGTTTTGAGTGGAACACATTACTTATTGCATGATCCTCTTAGGGTGAGTTCTCACTATGCTATTTACAAAGCAACCATAGTGGCTTATTGATAAAAAAATCTAAAATACTGTGAAAGAACAAAATGACCGAGAGGATTATTATTTGCCGGAGCCTCCTCGTCAACTCCCAGAATTCCAATCTACAAATCATCATGCACTCACTGTCATAGTAAAATAAAATAGACAACACATAATTAACCATTAAGTCAGCTATCACAATTGTAGTTAACCACATGCAACAGGAGGGTGCCCAATCTCATAACACTCTCTCTATTTCTCTCTCATAGACACCTGCACCTTGCCGGGCCCACTTCACAAGTACGAGCACTCGACCCCTTTATCTCTTTGCCATGCACGAGCTTTTGTGAATCTTCATCAAGCGTCTTGAAGATTAACAAAGGCCTGCTAAACTAAAAGGTGGAAGAGGGGGGCCCTACATGAATACAAGATTAACGCACAATTGCATTAACATTGCCCATCGCTTGACCTCCTGCAAGCTTAACGAACAGAACCTGTTGCACTCCTTACTAGTGCTCTACTTTAGCTTGCCTCTTTTCTTAAAAAAACCTCAAGTACTAGCGGTATCACTACTGCTTGAGGTTTTGCTTTTTTTCTTCTAATAGAATGTTTGTCCTATAGCATGCTCTCTCTCTCTCTCTCTCTCTCTCTCTCTCTCATTCCTCGCTGGCACTCACCAGCCACTTCACCCTAGCACTCACCCGCTCCCTCACTCTCACCCTTTGCCTTCTCTCCCCTCTCTTCCTTGTGTGTGTGTGTGTGTTTCTCTCATGGACACATGCACCTTGTTGGGCCCACTTCACAAGTATGAGCACTCAGATCCTTTATCTCTTTGCCATGCACGAGCTTCTATGAATCATCATTGAAGACTAACGAAGGCCTTCTAAACAAAAAGGTGGAAGAGGGGATCCCTATGTGAATCTCTCTCTCTCTCTCTCGCTCTCTCTCTCTCTCTCTCTCTCTCTCCCCCCCCCCCCCCCCCCCCCCTGTTGTGACTACCCACAAATTTTGAAGCAGTTCTTGGATGTTGCATCTCTTCAACAATACATCTCTCCGGCGCTAAGGCTCTCAATGTGACACATGTAAGTTTAAATTATGCTGCCTCTCAAAGTCACTAAACACATTTGGATTTATGTTTGATAGGTCAAGCGAAAGTCTGTGGAATGGCTTTGATAGGTTTTGAATTATACGAGGTTACATTTGTGTTATTGAAAGGGATTCGAGCTCATGAGGGGATTTGCATAGCTTGCTGAGACTTAAGCTCATGAGTGAAATTCCCACAAAGGATAGCTGAAGGGGTTTTGTTCTTTTTTGGAGAGAAGGATAGAGCTCAAAGATGTGGCTCAAATAGGATACATTAAGGAGTTTTTGTTCTAAATTGAAAAGTAGGTGAAGCTTTGAAAAAGCTCTATGGTTCAGTCCCATATTGAAGCAGTGGTGGCAAGTTTGGGGGTAAAGAGTTAATTGAGCACACACATTATTAGCTCAATTTGGAAAAAGGGCAACAATTTTTAGGGTTTTTGCTAGTAGAAATGGGTGTATATATATGCCACAAGTCCATACAAAGCGTTTTAGCATGTGTTGATGTAGCACATGGAGATAGCTAACACTTAGTATCAAGATATCGATGCAATATGAGAGAGGGTTTTATTTTAAGCAAATGAAAACCAATAGGTTGAGCAAAAAAGTTGCCTTCTTGATCTTGAGAACGGTTTTTGGGGGGGGGGAGATTATAAAGATTTGGGTCCCAAGCTATATGTAGTAGGAGTTAAAGGAGAGGATATGTAGCTAGGAAGGATTAATAGCAAAGGGTTGAAAGGATCAAGGTATAAAAAACCAATAAGGTTGTGTAGTGTAGAAAAACCAATAAGGAAGGATCAATAGGTATCTAGAAAGGATCAATAGTAAAGGGTTGAAAGGATCAAGGTATAGAAAACAAATAAGGTTGTGTAGTATAGAAACATGGAGGTATTCTAACAAATTATAAAGAAACATTGTGATAAATTTGTAAGGGAGATAGGAAACAAGGTGGGCAAGGTTAAGTAGAGAGTTATCCTGCAAGGCAAGGAAGCTTGGGATAACGTTGTCGAGGAGATAGGTAGCAGGTAAGGTTAATCACAAATTCCTATAAGGCAATGAAGCTGTCACACTCTTTCTTTATTTCTTGGGACTAAAGTCCATGAGTGAAAAAAATTACGTGAGTAAAGTCCATGAGTGATTGGGTTTATAGTGTTTAGGTTGGGATTTCAAAGAAGTATTGTCTAAACCAATATCTGATAGGTTGCACCAACTTGATTGACCTATGGTTATTTCCTAAGGATTTGTCTTTCAAGTAGAAATTAGATTCATGTTGTTTGTGGTTTCTTTATGGTGTTAGGGGTGATATAGAATCATACATTAATGGGAAATTAATGCAAAAAAACTTCATTTTGACTTTTTGATCGTACAAATAACAGTTGTAAATTTGTGATGAGATTGCTAGGAAGAGCTATTGCACAAATATGTAGTTCTTAGTAGTGCTTTTCTTGATATGTATGTCAAATGTGATGCACTTACAAAATTTCCTGGTGGGTAGTAGATTGCGCGTGCAAGTGTGTCCTTTGGCAAGCACTGAGCATGTGGTCCTTTTAAGCAAGGGCAAGAAAATTGGAAAAGAAACTATGATGCTCTCTCTACCCCACAAAAAACTTCATAGACTAGACTTTTCTAGCGGCACATTAGGGATCACCATCAAATTGGATTCAACCCCAAGACTGGCATTTCTGCATGTACTGTCAATCGATGATGATGATGTGCACTTTAGGTGCTACAGTGGGCATTGTTGTCACCCAACTGATAAAAAATTTAGTAAGTGTTAGTTTTACTGAAGATTTCCGTATGTGTTCTCTCTCAAATAACAAAAATCTTTCTGTGTCTAGGCAAAAGAACAAGGTTTAAAATTGTTTGGAGCAAAAAGTTCCGCATTTGTCACTCCGCAAGCTTATGATGCCATCAAGATGCCCTAAAAAACCAGACATCTCATGACTTCCTACAAAGGTGATTGGAACACAAATTAACCACAACAAAAATAATAGTTTCTTGCTAACAAATAAAGATAAAAATTGTTTGCAATTGTTTACAAAAATAATAGCTTCTCGCTAACAAATAAAAATAATATTTTTTTGCAATTGTTTGCTTCAAAAATCAGAAGTGTAGTCCGCATTGAAATGGGATTTGCTCGACAACACTTTGCATCGCCTAGAGGCTGATAGTTTTGCAAAACTAGAATGCTCATCTAACACTCATGAAGCAATCTACATTAAGACCTACTTTTATGTCATTTTAATACAGGTCACTTGCAAGGTAGCACTACCACTAGGTCCATTATACCGCTTGTTACCTCATCCAATTGTACCACAAGTGATTGATTGGGTCATTAATCTAGCACTAGAATTCTACAAAACGGGTATGTTCCACATCGTACTAGGTTCATGCTCTCCATAAATACTCTAGACTTAGACCCAATAGAAGTAAGTGATGATATTAAAAGAATGTTGCATCCAATTTGGATGGAGCTGATTGAAGAATTAAAAAAGAAATGGCAAAAATCAATGTGGAAAGATGTGCAAGGCAAGATGCTATACGCATGGGATGGGAACAACCGACTTAGGGCATGTAACGCAGAAATCGATATAGGTGCAACACATTATTTTTCTCTGGTGCTCACTCTATGTTAAGTAGAGAAGAAGATTATTCAATGATATTACTTGATCTCAGATGGTAGCAAACAGAGAGGACCCTAAGTATCAGTGTTGTGGGGAGGCCTACATGGTTGAGGTCACTAAGGAGAAGGAGGGAGAATTTCTCACTGTGGTGGCCCACTTGAATCGGTAAGCGTAGCTATCCAAAAGAGATTTCTTACATCAAAATAACCGCTTCTTAGATTTTTTGTGATATAATTTTTATTCGGCACAAGATTAATGACAAAATTTATGTGAAAATATCCTTTATAGACATGCTATATATGGTTAGAGCAATGTTCACAACCAACATGGATACATTACTCAAGGGTTTGGAAGAGGAAGTGCCTGGGTGGTTACAACGGAAACTAGATGCTAAAATCAATATGCATGGAGGGTCATGTAGGTCTTGGTACAAGGTTCCTCTTATTGTGCTATCTCAACTTCTATATCTGGTGAGTTTTATTGGTCAAACTCACCTTTAGTGTCAGCACATAGTAGTACACAAAGGCATTGCCATCTATGATAAAAGTGCAACAGGCTCACAATGGAGGAGTTCATCACTTAGTACCGCACTGCATTCTACATGGTAGGCAAAAAAGGCTGCAAAAATATGCAATGTGCAATTGCAATTGTAGATCCTAGCCTACGAGAAGAGTGGTGGAGGTACGTCTAAACATGGTTAGGTTGAAAGGGAGATAAGTTTGCATGTGCGTGTTGATCTAAAAATTGTGACATGTTTTTCTAGCTTGCTTATGGACATAGATTGGAGCAAGAAACCAAAATGGTTGGAAAATGATCAAATATATACTATTGCATGTGTCGAGCTCCAATCAAACATCGCAGCAACGTGCTGAGGGCCTTGGTTGGCAATGGCCCAACGATGTTATACCCAAGCCTAAAATCCACACTAAGTAAGTCTTTTATGATGTAATGTTTCTAGGAAAGGAGTACTATTATTACTTATGGTGTTGGGCTGATGTAGATGACCACACCAAGTTCTACACATGGCTGCGACGAGAGACCTAGTGGAATCGACTCGTCAAAGAGGAACTGAGACAATACTCACTATTAAAGAAAGCATGCCATCTCCTTAAGAATGACACTCTTGTGAATACTATACTAGATTGGCAATCGAGGAAACATGGAAAATTATACGAGGTGGAGTGCAAATGATTGAAAGGCGGTTTCAAAGCAAACAAGCAAAAACAAAAGGACAATACTGACATGGTTGCCAAACGGGCATTTTACATGTATGTAATACTGTTGTTAATGAACAGAGAATGCTAGAGAAGTTCTATAGCTGACTGTATATGTATTCTTGCAAACATATACCATGTGGGCATGGGAATTGAGTTGGACAGATAGGATCCTCATGTTGAAAGAGTGGTTGAATGTAATGCACATTGCCTACATGTACATGAAAGAAGAACGTGCATCATTGTGGACCAATCAAGTGTACATCGACTGTCCTCTTTTCCTAGAATTCACAAAAGCCACATTTTTCCCCAAGGACTGAGAGCAATTCAGAGAGGCGGAGGTAGGAAGAGGGATGAAGCAACAACAAGAGGTAAAAGCATACAAAGGGTTGGACTATTACCAAGTCATGTTTGTTTAACTCCTTCACACAAATCATAAATATTTTTTCCAAGGCAAGAACCTACATTCCTTAAAAGAAGAAGAGATTGAGAATGAGGACACATATATGGAAGATGATGAGGAGGATGATGAACAACAAAGCCCAAGACACATGGATGGTGAATGTCCATTAAAGTTCCTCAAAGATGAGATGAAAGTGATGTGCCACCTTCTCTAACTTTGGAACCTACAAGAGCCCCACAATTCACCCATATAAGTATTTACCCACCCTTCTTGTTGCCTTAATGAAAAAATGTTGTTCTAATAGCACTTGGGTTATTTATATATTGTACATAAGCGAGCAACACAAAAAAGGACAAAGACCGAGTAGTAGTCAAAGATACCCAACCCCCCATAAAGTCAAGTAATTCTAGTTCTAAACCAAGTCAAGAGGAGCCAATTACATCTGGTTCTAAACCAGGTCAAGAGACAGATACACAATCAGTGGAGAGAACTTGTTGTCTAAAAAGCCCTGGTCGGCATCAAATCCCAATACTTCCATTGACAATTGAGTGGCTCACCAAGAACCCCAACTACCTAAATCTTCCACAACCCCTTCCCATCAACAACATGGATCCTCGCCATCTCCCCCTCCTAGTCATGTACTTGAGGCTGATGAAGCACTAAAAGCGTCTCATACCATCAGGGCCATACTTCCCCCTTTTCATGATGAGGCACATGAGTAGGCACAAAGGGAGTGCGTAGAGGATAGAAATAACATTGCACTTGTTCCTGTTCACCCCCAAGTGTCCACAATAGTAGATTTGTTGTAGAATTCCCAACACTCATAAGAAAACATCTGTCGTTGGGGTGCTTGTAAGTACAAAATAATCATTTTGGCAATTAATGTTCATAAAGCATGGGATCTAATGTATTGGGTGGTTTCATGGGAAGCGTTAGATGTAGGCAAGGAGTGTCTACTGTGGTGAAGGCTTGTCCAAGCAGAGAATGTGCTCTTTTTGTTGGAGGTGAGTAAATGCCAAGCAACAGATTGTACATACGTTTAGTGATGTCATTTTCATGTAGTGTTCTAATCCTTGTGTCTAGATGTCATGGAGCAATGCAATACGCCACCTCACATGAAGTACAAAGTCAATGACACATCCTTCAGGTATGTGAACAATTTGAGGTACACCATGTAATAGCGTTTCACTGTGTGAACAAGATATCAACCTATCTAAAGCCAAACATGTCCTACTCACGAATGTTGCTAAAGTAGCCAGGCAGACATTCTGAGACAACAAATACAGGCCGTGATGCAATATTTTATCATCTACCCACCAACACAAATGTCGTTGAGATAACAGCAGACATGATCCCAACATTATCATATTGAGATCAATCAAATAGAGAAGGTTTTTGGCCTTGCCAGAAAGTATCTTGATGAGAAGCAAAATTTGGTGGTGTTATGTCACGGAGAACATGCATAGAGCTTAGCAAGATTGGAATCTCAAAATGGGGTATTGTGTTGACCATACGGTCATGGTTCTTTGTGAAACTCCATACAAATCCAAAAACAAAAAGAAAAGCCATGCTCAACACGAGCCATGGCATTAACATCCACGTCAAACCAAGATCCAAACCAAGATCCATCCAAAAAGATACATCATCTTTTAAGGGGAGCTAACCCTGAGCTTCAGGTGTCCAAAAAAGATACGTCACTTGTTAAGGGGAGCCACTCCACAACAACCAGAAGGCCGTGTAGACATAGTAGGTATTGCCGAGTATAGGGGGATCCTAGAAACGCCATCACCAAATGAGGCCGAAGTTGCATAACATCCACCACTACTCAAACAAAGCCAAACCAACAGTGCAGTGGAAAACTACATGAAACATGCTTTCAAGGTAGAGCCTAGCACCTTGACTATAATGCCCTTGATGCTACCACCAAGGAATACAACCTATCACACCATACTCCCTACTGTTGAGCTAGCCAAGACACTACACCACAAACTGCACAAAGTTAACTCCACCACCTGAAATAGGATTAGACCATGATACCCAAGCTTGTACTCCACATAACTTCTAAGGCAAGTAGGCTCTCTCCAGGTAGGAGCAGGGTAGGCGCCAAACCCCTTGCACAAAAATATTGCCTCTGCTGAGAGAGCACCATAGTGACCATGCAACAAAGGTAGCCAAGGGACCATACCTAGGACCACCCCTATCCTCCAAGATTCCATGGCTAGTCATTCAAATGTGCAGATCTGTTGAGATCCTAGGCACTAAGCATCGACGGCCCCGGGAAAGCCAACGCCTATGAAGCCCCTCCCCTCAATGTACGATCAGCAGAGCAGGTGCCCCCTCTTAGTAGCAAAAGGGCATGCCCGCCCTTGCTCTCAGTGCACAGAGTAGGCCGTCTTCAACCTTAGTAAATCTTAAAGCTTGCAATGCCAAGGCTTGGCGAGAGAAATAGATTTGGAAATTGCAAGGCCTTTTTTTCTTGTAAGGGTAAAAGTTGTGTGTGCACACAAACATTTGTGTGTGTGTGTGTGTGTGTGTGTGTGTGTGTGTGTGTGGGCCTCACATGGACAAGGGAGTGTAACAAGGTGAGTGTAGTGTGTGTAACACACACACACACACACACACACTGTGTTACTTACCTATAGGATTCTTTAGCATGATTTTTTAATGCTTTAAGATTGACATTATGGATTCATATAAACATGCTTCCTAGTTCACTATATGGGTATCAACTATGGGATAATGCCCTTATAATTTTATGAGGGTTACTAAAAAGCTTCGCTGGCAAAAAACATGGTTTACTGCCCTCTCTAAACCTTGCCATGAAGGCGCTATGGTGGTTTTTGCCATGAAGAACTGCATCACAGGCGGCCTCACATTCTCGGATCCCCAGGGGAAGCTCACTCCACTCAATACTCTCGCATGCTACACGCATTCAGTGATGGCGGCCTTCCTCCTTCTATTTAAGAGGTGAGGGTGTACTCTGCCCCTCACTTAACCTTGTGTGAGTTTTGCTTGCGTAAAGTGTAAGTACTATTTATTTATTCTCTACTACACCAAAAATGGAGCTTGCAACACAAACAACACAGGTTGGTTACTATGCTTGATATCAAAGATTTTGTTTCAATCTTATTTTGCTTGATAATATAGCTAATATGGTAAAACTCTGTCAGTTAATAACGGTAAGGCCCATTGATTGGTTTGACTCGGCTTGGCAGAGCATGTTGAAGGATGGATGGTTGGTAAGGACCACGGTGTGGTTAAGCATTGCTTAAACGGTTGGTAAACACCACTGAGGAATGTTGTTCCTCAATGTTTATAACTGGTAAAGCCCATTATGCTGGCTATGCATGACATTATATGGTTAATGGTGAAGTAGTTTAAACACTCTTGGGGCATAGCTTGGACCTTACTTCTATTTTTTTGGCTGCACTATGAAAATGTATTCACTGGTTTGAAACATTGGGTTATTGCTGCCTGGGTGGACCGTACTATACTCCGTTAAAAACTATGCATCATTAGTAAAACAAGTTACAAGAGCATACTGTATAGTAAAAATCTATAAAAAGGAGGGGTCTAACCCAGTGATTACTGGTTTTGCTTACATGACAGTACTTAGAAACGTAGGTCGCAAAATAAATGGATGGCATAACCTGCCGCTTTTACTGGTAAAAACCACTTATGGCTAGATTTTCTTAAACAAATGAAGGCACTACTATGGTTCTTCTTGTTAACCCCTCAACTGGGTTTTGGTTTTTTATCTCAATAGATGACACACATTGTTTATGAAGGAAGCACTTAATGATGAGGTTTGGCTAGAAATTGGTACCACTTTGCACTAAAAGTTATTCTAATGCTCTGTGATAACTGGTTCACTGATTTTTTAAGGGAAATATCTATCTAGAAATACTTGATTTGGCATATTTTGGTTGTCAACTTACTAACATCACGAACAACATTGATTGTTGCGCAATGATATGGGGGAGTATGGTATGGTATCTGCCTCTTCGCTTGACATAGGAGAAGGTGCATGGGGCTTTAGGATAGATTATATACACCTATGATTAGAGGGTCTTACACATGTTACTGACACTATACCATCATTTTCATAACACTTACTAAATTTGGTAATACCTACTGTGTAGGTTGGCTTACTGAACTATGTCGTGGTATCTTTTTGCCCATTATGAAGGTAAGTATCCTGTTGTTTACATATACTGATAAACCTTATAGCGTGGGTTGGCGTATTGAACTTCTCACAAATACCTAGAAAATGGTTATTCATAGATAACTCCTGGATAATACCACAACTTGCTTATGATTTTCAAAAACTAGCTAAGAATTGGTTCATAATCGGGGGCTGGATAAAAGCTCTAATTGTCCCACTCTTATTTGCAAACACTTAGCTTGGAAACCTGCTCATTTTTTAATATCCGAGAAAGAATTCACTAGAATTAACACATCCGTGCAAACAGTTACCAATAACATCTCAAGACACTTAGAAAATTTAGGTTATTCTCTACAGGACACTAAACTACCAGTACTTTTTCCAAGCTATAAAATTCATAAACATAAATTCAGATAGATACCAGATGCTTCTAATGGTATCTTTACAGATATCACCAAAGATATCACTCTTTGTCTTGACCTTATATTAGCTGAGTTTGAAGTTATCTGTGCCTCTACACAAAAAAATTGCCACAACTTTCTACAAATACAATACAACCCCTTCTGGATAGCAAAAAACTCTACTGAGGTTTCTCTTAACCTCCCTAAAAAAATCTTCCATCTTTTTACAATAGATATTACTCAGTCTTATGAGAATATTCCCTTAGAAGGTGATCTTGGCCTGAAAGATGTACTATCAAAGGTTATCAAAATAGCTTTTATTAGTGCTAGAAAGAAGAGTCTTTTCTACATATCTCTTGCCAAAAAACCTAGATGGATAAAAAAGACATACTCATCACACCCCTTGCACTTCAATGAAGAGAAGCTATGTCTTTACATATCATGGATAATTGATAGCTGTACTATCCTCTCTGGAGGACACTGTTTCAACCAGAGCCTAGGCATCCCCATGGGGTTCTCTTGCTCCCCACTTATGTGTAATATATATCTTGCCTTCTTTGAGTACAAATGGTTTCTCAGAGCCATGGAAAGTAAAAGTAATAAACTTTCACTGTTAGGACACGCTTACAGATATATGGATGACATACTAAGCATCAACAATAAGGCCTTCATAGATGAGATCTTCCATATATATCCTAACTGCCTAAAAATTGAACCAACTTCTTTACAAGGGTTTGCAACACCTGATGGAGTTTTCTGCACTTCAGTACAATTCCTTAACTTTTCTATTTCTCTTCATATACCTTGTGTTGGAGGGTATGATCGGAAATTTGTATGGAAAAGAGATCTTCTAAAACTGCCACCTTTTGAGTTCATTAAAAGGAATCGTAATAGGCCCCACAAAGTAGCTCTTAGCACTTGTATCTACTCTTCCTCCAATTTACCTCCTTGCTTGGGAGGATATCAAGGTACTAATAAAATAGTATTGCCTCAATGGCTTTAGTAGAAACGACATAATCAATAAAATTCTACAATCTCTTACCCAAAATAACTGGCCTGGGTTACACTTCAACCATGGTATTCTCATCTCTCTAATAAGGTAGTAGTCCCATTCACAATGGGCCTACTATCGACTCATTGTGTTTGGTGCCTGGGATAGGGCGGGCACACACGCGCGTGCACACACACACACACACACACACACACACACACACACACACACACACACACACACACACACACACACACACACACACTATGTTACTTACCTATAGGATACTTTAGCATAATTTTGTAAAGCTTTAATATTGACATTCTCGATTTATATAAACATGCTTCCTAGTTTCACTAAATGGGTATCCACCGTGGGATAGTGCCCTATACCTTTATAAGGGTTACTAAAACCCTTAGCTGGCAAAAAACATGGTTTACTACCCTCTCTAAACCTTGCCATGAAGGCACTATGGTGGTTTTTGCCATGACGAACCGCATCACAGGCAGCCTCGGAGCTCGCTCCGCTCAATATTCTCTGCATGCTACACGCATTCAGTGATGGCGGCCTTCCTTCTTCTTCTATTTAAGAGCTGAGGGTGCACTCTGCCCCTCACTTAGCCTTGTGTGAGTTTTGCTTGCGTAAAGTGTAAGGACTGTGTATTTATTCTCTATTGCACCAAAAATAGATCTTGCAACACAAACAACACAGGTTGGTTACTATGCTTGGTATCAAAGATTTTGTTTCAATCTTATTTTTCTTGATAATGTAACTGGTATGGTAAAACTCTATCAATTAAAAATGGTAAGGCCCATTGTTTGGTTTGGCTTGGCTTGGCAGAGCATGTTGAAGGATGGATGGTTGGTAAGGACCACGGTGTGGCTAAGCATTACTTAAACAGTTGGTAAACACCACTGAGGATTGTTGTTCCTCAATGTTTGTAATCGGTAAAGCCCATTATGCTAGCTATGCATGACACTATATGGTTAATGGTGAAGTAGTTGAAACACTCTTGGGGCATAGCTTGGACCTTACTTCTATTTTTTTGGCTGCACTATGAAAATCTATTCATTGGTTTGAAACATTGGGTTACTGCATCCTGGCTGGACCATACTATACTCCATTAAAAAAAACTATCCATCATTAGTAAAACAAGTTACAAGAGCATACTGTATAGTAAAAATCTATAAAAAGGAGGGGTCATATATCTTGAAACCCTAAGCACTCGAACAAAGTCTCTGAGTACATAAAGATCTTTGTAAATGACAAAATGTTTTAAAACATTGCTCCATCATTTCTTGATATAGGGCTATTTGAGATCATACTGAATTTTTAGATGCTTTATATAATTCCTGGCTTCATGTACTTTGATCACAGGCTCCTTGTATCCCAATTTTTGGGTAAGCATGATTGCTTTTGTACCTTTCAAGGCTGATAATGATTTGATATTCTTTAAGACCCTTACTTTTTCTCGATCACGTGCTGAAAGTTTCTTGTCTTGACTTCGAGTGGACATTCCACTAGTGCTAGATGGTGTAACTTTCTCATCGTGAAGAAGACGAGAAACTTCTGGTAGCCTTCCCGTGGAGTAGGTTTTTCCTACAAAAATTAGATTTCTCTCCTCCCACTCTGCAACAACCTTGTGTATACGGTTATAAAGCTCATGACCTTGAGCAATGAGTGCTTGTCCATATAAATGAGACCATGTAACTGTGCGAATGTCATTAACATGATTGAGAGCTTTGATATATGGTAGCAGCTCCCCAAGGAGGATATTATCCTCCTCATCATCAACATTAAATGATGGTGGAAAAATACAATTTAATGCAGGATTCACACATCCCTTTAATGGTTCATCATCTACAAGAATCAATCTTCTTGCATCAAGCCCAAATTTTGATGATGCAATAGCCAACGGTTTGAAAAGTGCTTCTACTCCTAGATTATCTAAGCGAGTGATCCTTGATTCTACGCATGGTTAACATTGGCTTTGCCCCCAGATCATAAAGAATTTAAATTATTCTTTAGCTTCCTTCTCTAAAATCTTGATGATGTCCACAACATGCATGTCATTAGCAGCTGACCATATCCCTACATTGAAATTGCTAAATAGAGCCTTTAAAAACTCAATGCATCCTGGATGAAGAACAACATGCTCATGTCCAAACTTTAAGATCTTCATTTTCTTGGACTTTTGCCAGCATCTCCTCAGGAACAATCCACACAAGCTCACTATTATAGTCGGCATTGGTTTGTTGGTGGATGGAAAGTCTGACTCACCATGCACTTCGAATATTTTTGTTGGATTCTCCTTCTGGCGTTGCACATGTTCTGGAACTTCCATTGCCTTCTACTTCCATTGTGGTGTCATGCAATCCAATTCCCGACTCTTGGGCTACTAGAATATTTTCATTGGATTCTTCTTCTTCCCTTGCACATGTTCTGGAACTTTCACTGTCTTCTTCCATTGGATTACTCTTTAAATTTATCTCCAGTCGTTGTAGCAGTTGACCTTCAAAGACTTGTAGATTCTTGTCATCTTCGTCAGAAACTCTTTGGTTGACATGGAGATTGATAGAATCTTTCTCAGTAGGGTCAATGGCATTAGCATCCTCTATACCAACAATCTTGAGTAAAACTTTGTCAGCCGTAATATCTTGTTGAAGGACTACAAGTTTAAAGAACACCTAATTTTAGATTCCAAAGTATCTACATTTTGATAACTCTTTTTTGTCACACTCTTAGAAAAAACTAATTGCAAATAGCAAATTTACTAACTGACAATACATCTACAATGAATTTATTTTTATGCTCCTTATTGTCTAGAGATTCCTAATCTTTATCTAGCTACATTAGTTCTTTGTCCATGATGGTGGCGCCTAGAAGTATACTTGGAGAAACATTTATGCCTTTAAGCTCTAGAGCAGAAGTCTCATTTTCTATTGCCATGATCTTCTTGCATTGGATGATTTCCTTGACTAAGTTTCTAATGGCCTTCAGGCCATACAATTCTCTTTGTAGATATCTCTATGACTTTAAGATAATCCAAAATATGTCTCTTTGTGGCCTCAAGGCCATAGGGTTAGGATTTTTGGGAGGTCTCAACATATAAATAGATATATGGCTTCAAAGCCATATGGTACTTTATTTATGTGTCACCCTATGGCCCTAAGGCCATGGGTTGTCATAGGGCCACAAGATGCCCTCTATGAGCACTAGTAAGAAACCATATATGCTTCACGTTGGCACCCTATGACCCGAGGGCCACAACGTCTGCCTTTTATGCTAGTAAGAAACCCTTTATGGTACATGTTATCACTCTATGGCGTTTGGGCCATAGCGTGCCCTCTGTGCTAGTAACTAATCCTCTATGCTCTATGTGGGCACCCTATGGACCTAGGGCCACAAGGTACCCTCTATGATAGTAAGAAATCCTCTATTCTCTATGTTTGCACCCTGTGGACCTAGGGCCACAAGGTAGCCTCTATGCTAGTAAGAAATCCTCTATGCTCAATATTGAAACCCTATGGCCTCAAGGCCATAGGATGTCCTCTATGCTAGTAAGAAAAACCCTCTACGCTCTATGTTGGCACCCTATGGAGACTTGAGGGCCACAAGGTACCCTTTATAATGCTACTAAGAAACCTGGTATGCTCTAGGGGAGCACCAAATAGCCCCTAGGCCACAAGGTTCCCTCTATGCTAGAAAGAAAACCTCTACGGTGTACATTGGCAACCTACAGCCCTCGGGCCATAGGGTGCATCAAATGGCTCCTAGGCCACATGGTGCCCTCTATGCTAGAAAGGAAACCTCTGCGGTCTACATTGACACTCTATGGCCCCAAGGCCATAAGGTGCCCCTTATGCCTAGTATGAAACCATTGAAACTCTATATTAGCATCTAAAGACCGTAGGCCACAAGGTGAGCTCTATGTTAGTAAGAAACCATCTAAACTCTATGTTGGTAGCCAAAGGCCATAGGATAGCCAAGGAACCCTTTAGGATCATTCCCCACAAAGACCACCTTATGGCCCCATGGTGATTTAGTGGCCTAGGTGCCCTTCTTAAGACTCTTTTATTTTTGTATCATATGGCCCCAGGGAAATAAGCTATTCTCTATGCTATCAAAAAACCGTTTATGCTCTTTGTTGGAATCAAATGGTCCCAAGGCCATAGGGTGCTCTTGTAAGGTTCCCAACCCCGACTACACCGAGATCGGGATGGGATCCTTGACAGGTCTCTAGGTCTGATAAAAATCAGAGTCTCTAAACAAGAAAACTCCAATCCTAATTTTTCCATCAACTTTTAAGCTAATAATCTATTTATTTTGGGCTTAATATTTATTGTATTTAATTTCTCTTAAAGAATTCATTTCCTTAACTTGATATCATAGGTTTACACTTACTATAATTTTTCTAAAAACTTTTAACCGCAAAGTCTATTTATTTTAATTAATCATTTGCTAAAAATAAGACTTTTAGTCAATTATAATCTACTAACCTCACTTATTAAGTATGGTATAATTACCACAAGTAAATAAGGATATTTTTTACCTTTGGTAATTATCTTATTATTTTTCTACTTAATTATATAATCCATCTCCAATTTTCAACTAAAAATAGTATAATTTGAGTTAGATAAATATCTATACCTTTTTTCTAACCTTGGCATAAGTATCACAGCATTATCATCATGTAATCTAGCTCTGATAAATAGCATGTAATCATATAGCATGATTTATTAATTTCGCTCTTTAGTTTTTAGCTAGAAATAGTATAATTTGACTTAGATAAATATCTATAATACTTCTCTAACCTTGGTATAATTATCACGGCCTCTTTACCCTATAATATAGCTCTAATAAATAGCATGTAGTTATAGCACATGATTTCCTAATTTCTCTCTTTAGTTTTTAGCTAGAAATAGTATAATTTGACTTAGATAAATATCTATACTACTTTTCTAACCTTGGCATAATTATCACGGTCTCTTTACCCTATAATACAGCTCTAATAAATAGTTTGTAATTATAGCACATGAATTACTAATTTTTCCTCTTTAATTTACCCCTAAAAATAGCGTAATTCCACTAAGATAATTAGTTAAACTAATTATCTGAGATTAAAATAATTATCACCCGTTTTCTAAACTCTAATTAACCTCAAAAAAATAACTCAATTCAATTTGAACCTATTTGCTAATTTCCCTTATTTAAAATGTCCAAAAAATAGAGTAATTTTGCTAAACTAATTAGCTAGATTAATTATCTTAGCTTTTGCTAATTATCACAAGTTCCTTAAGGCCTAATTAACCGTTGATAAATATCTCACAGTATTTGAAATCAATTTACTAATTTTCCCTATTTAAATTGCTCAAAATATAGAGTATTTCTACCAAAGTAACTAGCTAGATTAATTATCTGAGCTTTTTTTAATTATCACAGGTTTCTTAACACCTATTTAATCACTGATAAATATATCACAGCATTTTAAATCGATTTACTAATTTACCCTATTTAAATTGCTCAAAAAGCAGAGTATTTCTGCTAAAGTAATTAGCTAGATTAATTATCTGAGCTGCTTCTAATTATCACGGCTTTCTTAACACCTAATTAACCATTAATAAATATGTCACAGCATTCAAAATCAATTTACTAATTTCCTCTATTTAAATTTCTCAAAACATAGAGTATTTCTGCTAAAGTAATTAGCTAGATTAATTATTTGAGCTTTTCCTAATATCACCGGTTCCTTAACACTTAATTTACCATTGATAAATATCTCACAGCATTTAAAATCATTTTACTAATTTCCTCTATTTAAATTTCTTAAAAAATAGAGTATTTCTGATCAAGTAAATATCTAGCGTAATTATCTGAGCTTCTCTTAATTATCACAGGTTTTTAACACCTAAATAACTATTGATAAATATCTCACAGCATTTGAAATTAATTTACTAATTTCCCCTATTTAATTTTCTCCAAAAATAGAGTATTTATGCTAAAGTAATTAGCTAGATTATCTATCTGAACTTCTCCTAATTATCTCCTAACCATTGATAAATATCTCATAGCCTTTGGGATTAGTTTGATTATTTTTCCCTTTAATTTTCTCAAAAAAATAGTGTAATTTTGCCTAATTAATTAGGAAAATTACTCAAAAAATTATAAGATAATTTTCCTAGCTTAATGACTGTCTAATTCAACTCTAGTAATTAACTCAATGTAATCTAAGCTTAATTAATAGATTTACCATTAGTTCATGGTTAATTTGGCTAATTTCAGCCCTAGGATGATAGGATAATTAATTAGCTTAACATTACCAAGCTTAATTACAACAATCAGCAGAGAATAATTAATTAAGTGAGGGTTTATGAGTATACATAGGCCTAATCTTTGATTTATTGACAAAATAGCTTAATCTAACCTTGCTAATTAAGAAAGATTAGACTAATTACCATTTAGGTTAATCAATTAGAGATTAATCTCTAATGATTTCTGCGTAACGATCTCTCTAGATGAGAGAGAGTGTGTCAAGGCTCCGAGTCTGTCAAATTATGAAGCAAGGGGTCCTATTTATAGTTTTCTGGCACTCACAAGCTCTCACATGCTGTAAAAGCCAGTTGCTTGCAGTTCAAGCAGTCCCCAGCAAGTCAAAAATTCCCCCTGCTGCTAAATGAGTCCCTGGAAGGTCAGTGATGACCTTCCCATTACCTGCCAGCTTTTTAAAATGTCAATTTTGCTATAATTTGACCTATTTTTGCTTAATTGGTAAATATCATGTAAATATCTAGGAGACCTTTAATAAAGTCTTTGCTTAAATGATTACTGCAACCCTTCAATTTTACCTATTTTACTCAATTCACAGTGTAAACTTCCAGGGGTCATAACTATGCCAGTTTTTATCGGAATTCAATTCTGAATATTTCTAGCCCGGGGTTTGTTGTGCTTAAGATTCCAAAAATACCAATATTTTCCATGGTCGGACAATTCTATATTGCTTTTTCAATAATCATATCAGTTTGATTAAGCTTTATACAACCTTTGAGGTTTCAGAAAATGGAAACCTTACAGCTCTCTATGCTAGCAAGAAACCCTCCATGCTATATGTTTGCACCCTATGGCACCAAGGACACAGGGTGTCCTCCATGATAGTAAGAAACCCTCTATGCTCTAAGTTTACACCCCATTTGACTATGTTGACACCCTATGGCCCTGGGGCCATAGGGTGCTCCCTAGGGCCACAAGGTGCCCTTCAACATAGGAAGAGACCCTTTATGCCCTAAATTGGTAATCTTTGGCCTCAGGGTCATAGGGTGCCTTCTATGCTAGTAGGATACATTATATGGTCTAGGTTTCCACTCTATTGCGTAGGGCTAAAAGGTTTGCTCTATGAAGAAACCATGTATACTATATGTTGGCATTGTATGGCCCTAGGGATAGAAGGAAACCCTAGGGCTATAGGGTGTCCTCTATGCTACTATCATATGGTCCAAGGGCTAGATAGTGACCAAGGTATCATGTGTGTGAGAATTCTCTACTATATATGCAAAAACCACTTTATGGCACTATGGCGTCGCAAGGACAACAAGGTGCTAATAAAAAGCCCTCTATGCTCTATGTTGGCACCCTATGGCCCCTAGGCCATAGGGCGGTCTTTATGCTAGTAAAATTCCCTCTATGCACTATGTTTACGTGTATACTTATAAGAAGCCATTTATGCACTATGTTGGCGTCTTATGACCCTAGATCCATAAGATGTCCTCTATGGTAAAAGAGAAATTGTACATGGGATATGATGGCATCCTATGGTCCTAGGGCCATAGGGTGTCCTCTATGCTAGCAAAATGTGTAAGTTAATACTCCGAAATTGAAAGAGCTTTTCAAAAAAAAAAAAAAAAAAAACCTTCTACTTCCATTGTGGTGTCATGCAATCCAATTCCCAACTCTTGAGCTACTAGAATATTTTCATTAGATTCTTCTTCTTCCCTTGCACATGTTCTGGAACTTTCACTGTCTTCTTCCATTGGATTACTCTTTAAATTTATCTCCAGTCGTTGTAGCAGTTGACCTTCAAAGACTTGCAGATTCTTGTCATCTTCGTCAGAAACTCTTTGGTTGACATGGAGATTGATAGAATCTTTCTCAGTAGGGTCAATGGCATTAGCATCCTCTATATCAACAATCTCGAGTAAAACTTTGTCAGCCGCAATATCTTGTTGAAGGACTGCAAGTTTAAAGAACACCTAATTTTAGATTCCAAAGTATCTACATTTTGATAACTCTTTTTTGTCACACTCTTAGAAAAAACTAATCGCAAATAGAAAATTTACTAACTGACAACACATCTACAATGAGTTTATTTTTATGCTCCTTATTGTCTAGAGATTCCTAATATTTATCTAGCTACATTAGTTCTTTGTCCATGATGGTGGCGCCTAGAAGTATACTTGGAGAAACATTTATGCCTTTAAGCTCTAGAGCAGAAGTCTCATTTTCTATTGCCATGATCTTCTTGCATTGGATGATTTCCTTGACTAAGTTTCTTATGGCCTTCAGGCCATACGGCTCTCTTTGTAGATATCTCTATGACTTTAAGATATTCCAAAATATGTTTCTTTATGGCCTCAAGGACATAGGGTTAGGATTGTTGGGAGGTCTCAACATATAAACAGATATATGGCTTCAAAGCCATATGGTACTTTATTTATGTGTCACCCTATGGCCCTAAGGCCATGGGTTGTCATAGGGCCACAAGATGCCCTCTATGAGCACTAGTAAGAAACCACATATGCTTTATGTTGGCACCCTATGACCCGAGGGCCACAAGGTCTGCCTCTTATGCTAGTAAGAAACCCTTTATGCTACATGTTGTCACTCTATGGCCTTTGGGCCATAGGGTGCCCTCTGTGCTAGTAACAAATCCTCTATGCTCTATGTTTGCACCCTATGGACCTAGGGCCATAAGGTACCCTGTATGATAGTAAGAAATCCTCTATTCTCTATGTTTGCACCCTATGGACCTAGGGCCACAAGGTAGCCTCTATGCTAGTAAGAAATCCTCTATGCTCAATATTGAAACCCTATGGCCCCAAAGCCATAGGATGTCCTCTATGCTAGTAAGAAAAACCCTCTATGCTCTATGTTGGCACCCTATGGAGACTTGAGGGCCACAAGGTACCCTTTATAATGCTACTAAGAAACCTGGTCTTCATTGGCAACCTATAGCCCTCAGATCATAGGGTGCATCAAATGGCTCCTAGGCCACATGGTGCCCTCTATGCTAGAAAGGAAACCTCTACGCTCTACATTGACACTCTATGGCCCCAAGGCCATAGGGTGCCCCTTATGCCTAGTATGAAATCATTGATACTCTATATTAGAATCTAAAGACCGTAGGCCACAAGGTGAGCTCTATGCTAGTAAGAAACCATCTAAACTCTATGTTGGTAGCATATGGCCCAAAGGCCATAGGATAGCCAAGGAACCCTTTAGGAGCATTCCCCACAAAGACCATCTTATGGCCCCATGGTGATTTAGTGGCCTGGGTGCCCTTCTTAAGACTCTTTTATTTTTGTATCATATGGCCCCAAGGAAATAAGCTATCCTCTATGCTATCAAAAAACTATTTATGCTCTTTGTTGGAATCATATGGCCCCAAGGCCATAGGGTGCTCTCTATGCTAGCAAAAAACCCTCCATGCTATATGTTTGCACCCTATGGTACCAAGGACACAAGGTGTCCTCCATGATAATAAGAAACCCTCTATGCTCTAAGTTTACACCCCATTTGACTATGTTGATACCCTATGGCCCCAGGGCCATAGGGTGCTCCCTAGGGCCACAAGGTGCCCTTCAACTTAGGAAGAGACCCTTTATGCCCTAAATTGGTACTCTTTGGCCTCAGGGTCATAGGGTGCCTTCTATGCTAGTAGGATACATTATATGGTCTAGGTTTCCACTCTATAGTGCAAGGCTAAAAGGTTTGCTCTATGAAGAAACCATGTATACTATATGTTGGCAGTGTATGGACCTAGGGATAGAAGGAAACCCTAGGGCTATAGGGTGTCCTCTATGCTACTATCATATGTCCAAGGGCTAGATAGTGACCAAGGTATCATGTGTGTGAGAATTCTCTACTATATATACAAAAACCACTTTATGGTACTATGGCGTCCCAAGGGCAACAAGGTGCTAATAAAAAGCCCTCTATGCTCTATGTTGGCACCCTATGGTCCCAAGGCCATAGGGCGATCTTTATGCTAGTAAAATTCCCTTTATGCACTATGTTTACGTATATACTTATAAGAAGCCATTTATGCACTATGTTGGCGTCTTATGACCCTAGATCCATAAGATGTCCTCTATGGTAAAAGAGAAATTGTACATGGGATATGATGGCATCCTATGGTCCTAGGGCCATAGGGTATCCTCTATGCTAGCAAAATGTGTAAGTTAATACTACGATAAATATGCAATCCAATATACAAAATTGAATCATTATCAGACATTATACATTTGTTGCTTTCCCACACAGTTGAAGGGGTCTTTGCCTTTAAATATCATCATAACATTCAAACATTTAAATCAAATTTGCAAGTACTTTAATTCACAAATGCATTGATCTGTTGGTGGATGGAAGGTTCGGCTCACCGTGCACTTTGATTTACAAATCCTGAGGGACAAAAGTATTTGTGCTGGATTCTCCTTATGGTATTGCACATGTTTTGGAACTTTCATTGACTTCTACTTCCAATTTACAAACTTAAACAATGGTTATACATTACACAATCATTTCTTTGCAATAAACCTTGATACAATGTTCCGATTGCTACATGACAAGCTAAAAATTTCTACTAGTCCTAGCTTCCCTCTATTGAAAAAAAATCAAGATATAAATTCCAATTATCTGCATCATCTAGAAGAGAAACAAAATCATAGTTTGGAACGAAATACTCACCATTTGTTACAATCAAAGAACTAGATCTTCACATAATCCAAAGGAAAAATGCTTCAATCACCATTTATACTCGATGTTTACTATCTAAGAAAATAATTGGCATTTACAAAAAATGTTGAATATATGCTTAATCTAGTTAGTTGCAATACAAAGATAATTATTTCAAAGCGAATATGTTTAATCTAGTTAGTTGCAATACAAAGATAATTATTTCAAACGCTTACACCATCAATTCACAATAGAAGAACTTACATCCAACAAAAAATGATGATACATCAATTGTTCAAACTCTCATTTTGGAATTTTGAGGACTAAATACTTTTTAGTTTTTTGTGGCTTATTTCATTCTCAATAGAATATTAAACCTTAATCACAAGATAAGAAATATATGTCCCTAATGTATATGAACACAAGATATAAGGCCAAAGAAAAATGTTCTTGAAACACTTAAAGAGTCTTTAGGTGACCTACAATAACCAACCTATGGTCTAAAGGCCATAGGGTGTCATGTGATGTTTTATAAGATGTGTCCATAAGAGCTAGGTGATTTGCATCCATGGGGTGATTTAAGTGCCCCTGTGGAGATTCTATGTCACCACCCTATGGCCCTAAGGCCTTAGGGTATCCCAAATTCTCTTGGATAACTTATGTTTCCTTCTAGAATAGCCCAAATACTCATGTGCCCATTTATGTAATCTCTCTATATACATAAGATTGTAGGATAGCTGTGTTGACACCCTATGGCCTTAAGGTTGTAGACTAGCCCAAATGCTTATGTGCCCTTTTAAACACTCTATGTAATCATCCTATATCCGTAAGATTGTAGGGTAGCCAAATGCTTTTGGGGGATTCTATGTTGACACCCTATGGGCCTAAGGCTATAGAGTAACCCAGATGCTTATGTGCCCTTTTAGAGACTCGGTGTAATCACCCTACATCTGTAAGGTTGTAGGGTATCCCATTTTCTTTTGGGGGATTCTATGGCCCTAGGGCCATAGGGTGTCATGTCTACAAAGAACTCTATGATCCTCAAGTCATAGTGTATTCTTCCCAAACCTTATATGATCAATTAACTTTAAAGTATTACATAATATATATCTTATGACCATATATAAATGTAGAATTCTATTTACCAAAACATGTCCATATAATATCATACACTTAAGTCTAATTCATTTATTGTGAAAAAACTCAAACTCACAAGTTCACATTTTTTCAAAGAAAATAAATTGAGAAAAATAACGAGCCAAACATCAATGTTTTTAACATCATGGGAAGATTTGAGATGAGAGAAATAAAATAAAATGACAACAATAATAATCTAAATATCAGTAATGTAATATCATGGGTGGCTAGCTTAACCTGTTTCCTGTAGAATTTCTAGAATGGCCTCAGCACTTGCATCCAATGGTTCTTCAATTTCTTCTTCCTCTGAATCCTTGGCATTGACTTTCTCTGTGTTATCCACACCTGCTCACCTTCTAAGATCAAGGTCTTCTTCCATTATGGAATGGAAAAGAGATTCCAATTGCATCATTTGATCACTACTACATGCAACTGATATCACCTTTCTCTGTTGTTGTAGTGCCTCTTTAGTCCCATAGCCTAATGAGAAGATGTCTATCACTTGATCATCTTCTTTGAGACAGATGCATTTGATTGCACGACGTACAAAAAAGGATTTGGCCGTGGTCACAGCATCATACTCGCCGTCATTGATGCAGAGAGTATGCATTGGCTCCAACAATGACTCTTTAACACTAGAGTAGTTGGTGTACTGCTCTCCTTGACTGAAAAATGCCCAAACCCCAAAAATTACTTCGTGAAGAGCACATGTTTGGATGGTCTCTGATCCCATTAAGGAGCTCAAAGGTAGAACGTGCATTTCATACCATTTAGCTTTTTCAGAAATTGCCTTCTCTAGGGAAGCAGCATGCTGATACTTGACTAAGCCGGCAATTTAAAAATCTGATGGTTGATGTGCTACCCCACATACTCCATCAATTACTTTACCAAATTGGGCAGCACTCCAACCACTAGATGTAAGACTTTTGTGTGTTGTCTCTATGATGCAAACACCAATACGAATTTTAGAGCTATTCTCACTGCAGAGAAACTCAATGCCTTCCAAATTCTTTCCAACACACTTGATTGTTCATGGTAAAATGAATTGCAAACTAGAAGTGCCATTCTTTTGTGCAATGATCCACTACACATATCCCCTAGTGATCTCAGGAATTGGCTCTTTCTCCTTTCCTTTTTGTAGTAGGATATTTAGCCATTGCGTACAACTCGTGAACAGAGATTTGTAAATCTCATCTGTAATTTTATAATGAGACTTATATTTATCCCATGAAGTAACTGATATTGTTGATGGATCTATCTCTTTAAATGCCATCAACATTTGAGGCTCAAAAACCCTGGTCTTCTTTAAGACCGTTGCACGTGCAGTGAGGTCGAGCATGCCCGCTTGACGTGGTTGCTTCACTAAGCAGATCTTCTCATCTGCCAGCTCTTGTTGTAGTAGCTTGACATCATTATCTTCTAAACCATTTAGGCATCTAAAGTTTGTTATGCTTGGTTGTCGCCCACGAGCAGTTGATGTCTGATGCTTCTCCAAGATGTGTATCCACTGATCATAGATTTCATCATCGTACATGACCATGTGTGCTTCTTTGTTGGCAAATGATTTATGGTTGAACACGATGTTTGCCACATTTACAAAGGCCTTCAAAATAAAGAAAAGAAAATTAACTTTATTTCAAGACATATTTGTAACAAAAACAAGCATAGGGAAGTGGAACTTACATCCCAACGTGCTCGACTCGGATGACCGATAGGAACACCTGCCTTGGGTTTTGTTGGTTTAGAATATGCAAGCCATTGACTACGGCCATGCTTCAAGACCTCCACATAAGGCTGGTGTTTCATTGCTGTTATTCTCTCCATGTTCTCCATTTTGGAAATTTGAACAGCAACCTCTTTCGGAGCGTCTACCACTATCCTTGCAGTTCTAAACTTGTAGAACTCTTTGCTCAAAGCATACTTAGTACTGTTGTTACGCAAAAAAGCTCTAGCCGCTATGATGGAATGCTGACCAGCCAGAATCCAGTAGTGGTATGTTGATAGCTTGTCTCCATGCACATCAACTGTTTGTAAAGGCATTTTTGTAATTGGGTTATACGGCATCAAGTTTGCTGCACTGGAGATTGGCCTAGAGTGCCCTACAAATTGCTTCAAGAGATATTTCACATATACATCTGACAATGGTCTACATCTATAGCCATCTGGTGCAAGGTTGCATTGCTCAAGTGGGATCAATTGGGTAAATTGTACACCAAATTTAAAATAGTGCTCAATTCCGACGTATCCATCTAGCCCACTCTTAGAAGTTTTGGCAACTTCTTTATCAAGATCTTTTTCTTTGGGCTGTATAATAGAGTCCAACACAGCTAAGGATGCTGAGTCCACAACCACTGCCACTGAGGGGGTTCCAACTGTTAGGGTTGCAAGTCCACTAGAATCTCCTACTTCTTGAGTCTGTAAGGGTATAACTGAAAGATTTTCTTCGGCCACATTTCCACTATTTTCTCCAAGTGAGGGAGTCTGACTCTCCTTGAGCGTCTTAGATTGATTTGTTGTACCTGTGTCTTCATTCTTTCGCTTCTTATTCTTCTTTGTGCTGCTCAATTTACCTAAATATTGATTGACTTTCTTAAAGCCCTCAATATATAAGTCTATAAAGTTCTCACTTGGAGTGTCGTCTTGAAGCTCCACCCACCTTGCTTTTGTCATTGTCACTCCTTCATAATCAACCTTCACCAATTTTTGAGCAAAGGCCACAGGCTCCAACAAGTAGGAGTCACCATTGAGTAGTTTTACTCCAAGGCATGGAGACATTTCAAGATCTGAACAATCTTTCTTTATCTCCTTGACAATTCCACAGTCCTTGAAGGGCAATTGCTCTTTATCTTGAAAGAACAAGTGGAATTTCTCATCACTTCCACCATTTGGTAAGTGAAAATCTAGATACCAAGAACTTGGTGTTGAGCCTGTTGCATCAACTGAATTTGACTTTCTCTTCTGAGACATTTTCTGTTAAAAAAATGACATATATTTAGACAAGATGGATATTATTACGTCCATATGGACCTAGGGCCATAGAGTCACCTCTATGTTGAACCATGTGGTCCTAGGTCCAAAGGATGCCAACAAAATGGTTCTACAAGTGTACCTAGGCCACTCTATGGTAGTGTGATCACATGTTCCCTTATGACATTAGAGGACCCTCAAAGAAGTATCCCTTGAATGGCCTAAATACCCCTTTAGAGCCTCTACACCAACACCATATGGCATCATGTGGCCTGAAGGCCATAGGGTCCCCTGCATGCTAGTAAGAACCTCTCTATGCTCTACATTGGCATCCTATGGCCCCAAGGCCCCAAGGTGGCCACAATGTTTTAAAGAAACGCTTCATGAGGGTTTTCTGGTAACCTATGACCCCAGGGCCATATGGTGCTCTCCATGCAAGTAAAAACCACTATTTGCTCTATATTGAGGAGACCTTGTGGGATGAAGTCCATAGGGTCCCCTCTATGCTAGTAAGAACCTTTGTTTACTCTATAATGGCACCCTGTGGCCTGAAGGTCATAGGGTTCCCTCTATGCTACTAAGAATCTCTTTGTGCTCTATGCTCTATCGTCTATGCTCTATGATCTATATTGACTTCCTATGGCCCCAAGACCACAAGGTGCCCTCATCGTTTCCAAAAACACCTCATTGTTTTGCTATGGCCCTAGGGCCATACCTCTCTATGCCGATATAAAGCACCATGCTCTATATTAGCTCCCTAAGGCCTGAAGGCCATAGGGTTGGCCTCAAGGGCCCCAAGGGTGCTCTGTATGCCAATGAAAAATACTATTCGCTCTATATTGAGAAGACCTTGTGGGCTGAAGGCCATAGGAACCCTTCTATGATGGATTTTTGACAACCAATCCCCCTAGGTCAGGATGTTCTATATGCTAGTAAAAACACTATTTGCTCTATATTGGCACCATGTGACTTGAAAGCCATATGGTCCCCTATATTCTAGTAAGAGCCTCTCCATGCTCTATATTGGCACCCTTTGGCCTGAAGGCCATAGGGTCCGATCTTTGCTAGTAAGAACCGATCTATGCTCTATATTGGTACCCTATGGCCTAAAGGCCATAGGGTCCCCTGTATGCTAGGAAGAACCTCTCTATGCTCTACACATCTGATGACCCCAAGGCCACAAGTTGCCCTCTATGTTTTGAAGAAACCCTTCAGGAGGGTTTTTTGGCAACCTATGGACCCAGGGCCATAGGGTGCTCTCTATGCCATTGAACAACCCTCATTGTTTTGGTACCCTATGGCCCCAGGTATAAAGCACTATTTGGTCTCTCTATGCTAGTAAGAACTGATCTTTGTTCTATATTGGCACCCTTTGGCCTGAAGGCCATAGGGTCCGCTCTGTGCTAGTAAGAACCGAACTATTCTCTATATTGGCACCCTAATTCAGGCCATAGGGTCCCCTGTATGTTAGTAAGAACCTCTCTATGCTCTACACATACTATGACCCCAAGGGCACAAGGGTGCCCTCTATGTTTTGAAGAAACCCTTCATGATGGTTTTTTGGCAACCTATGGACCCAGGGCCATAGGGTGCTCTCTATGCTAGTAAAAACACTATTTTCTCTATATTGAGGAGACTTTGTGGGCTGAAGGCCATAGGTTCCCCTCTATGCTAGTGAGAACCTTTGTTTTCTCTACATTGACACCCTGTGGCCTGAAGGCCATAGGGTTCCTTGTATGCTAGTAAGAAGCTCTCTATGCTCTATGCTCTATGCTCTATATTGATATCCTATGGCCCCAAGGCCACAAGGTGCCCTCATTGTTTCAAAAAAACCCTCAATGTTGTTTTGGCACCCTATGTCCACATGTATAAAGCACTATTTGGTCTCTCTATGTTAGTAAGAACCGATCTATGCTCTATATTGCCACCCTATGGCCTGAAGGCCATAGGGTCCCCCCTATGCTAGTAAGTAACTCTCTATGTTCTACACATCCTATATGTTTTGAAGAAACCCTTCATGAGGGTTTTTTGGCAACCTATGGACCCAGGGCCATAGGATTCTCTCTATGCCATTGAGGAGACCTTGTGGGCTGAAGGCCATAGGGTCCCCTCTATGCTAGTAAGAACCTCTGTTTTCTCTACGTTGACACCCTGTGGCCTGAAGGCCATAGGGTTCCCTCTATGATAGTAAGAAGCTCTCTATGCTCTATGCTCTATGCTTTATATTGACATCCTATGGCCCCAAGGCCACAAGGTGCCCTCATAGTTTTGTAAAAACCCTCATTGTTTTGGCACATTATGCTCCCAGGTATAAAGCACTATTTGGTCTCTCTATGCTAGTAAGAACCGATCTATGCTCTATATTGGGACCCTATGGCGTTCAGGCCATAGGGTCCTATGTATGCTAGTAAGAACCTCTCTATGCTCTACACATCTTATGACCCTAAGGGCACAAGGTGCCTTGTATGTTTTAAAGAAACCCTTATGAGGGTTTTTTTGGCAACCTATGGACCCAGGTCCATAGGGTGCTCTCTATGCCAGTAAAAAACACTATTTTCTCTATATTGAGGAGACCTTGTGGGATGAAGGCCATAGGGTCCCCTCTATGCTAGTAAGAACCTCTGTTATCTTTATATTGACACCCTATGGCCTGAAGGCCATAGGGTTCCCTCTATGGTAGTAAGAAGCTCTCTATGCTCTACATAGAGATCCTATGGCCCGAAGGCCACAAGGTGCCCTCATTGTTTCAGATGGAATGTAGAGCACCTTGTGACCCTAGGGAACATAGGGAATCCTATGGCCCTTGAGATTGTAGATTGTCATCCTATGGCCTTTGGACCACAAGGTCTTTAGATGGGACAGAGGGCGTCCAAGGGCCCGAGGGTGGCCTACGTACATAGGGCACACCATGGTGCATATTAACGGGCACCATGGCAGCCCCATGCACCTAGGGCTCTAGGGCCATAGGATCTTCAAAAGGAACATAGGGAATCATATGGCCCTTGCAATTGTACATTGCCACCCTATGGCACTTGGGCCATAGGGTCTTCATGTTAAGTATGGAGCCTGATTTACCCCTTGTAATTTTCTGTGGTAAAAGCGCACATTTGTAAGGCCCCCATTATGAGGAGAAGCCATCGTGCGTGAAGGAAAATCACTCACCGGAAACCAAAATTTTCACGGGGGCCAAAAATCAGGGGCAACTTTAGAGGCCTCGGGGGTGGAAGCCCCCGAGACTTTTTTTTCCCTCGCCGGAATATTCCTTTTCGTTGGAATATTATGGCCGGACGGCGGCCAAAAAGTGATCGGAAAACAACCAGTCGGTGGCCGGTAGTCAATGGCCAGTGGTCGGTGGTCGGGAGTCAATGGCCGGTGGGCCGGTGGCCGAATTCAAAAGCGGATTTGTCTACACAAGGGCGGCCACACATGGGCGGATTGGAGGGTCCGATTTGGACTTATTCACACAAGGGTGGCTACACATGGCTACCTCTCATAAGAGAGGGCAGCCCTTTTGGCCTATAAAAGGAGGCTCTACACACATTTCATAGTGTAAAGTTGATGCAACAAGGTGAGTGTGAGGTGGTGAGAGTGAAGCAAGGCGGGAGCTCCATTAAGGGTATAATCCCATTGTAAACCACTTCTTGTTTTGAAGTACTAAAGCCATTGAGTGGCTGCTTTCCCGTGGATGTAGCCCACATTGGGTGAACCACGTATATCATGTGTACTCTCTTCCTCTCTCTCTACTCTATAATCTCGTGTATGTAAATTTGTCTCTCTCCATTAAGTAATCTACTCAATTATCTATTTAGCTACGTCTTATTTCCTAACACTTCAGATGGAACGTAGGGCACCTTATGACCCAAGGGAACATAGGGAATCCTATGGCCCTTCAGATTGTAGATTGTCACCCTATGGCCCTTGGGCCACAAGGTCTCTAGATGGGACGTAGGACACCCTGTGATCCTATGGATATAGGGCCATAGGATCTCCAAAAAAAACATATGGAACCCTATGTCCCTTGAGATTGTACAAATGCACCGTACGGCCCTTGGGCCACAAGGTCCCAAGATGGAACATAGGGCACATTTTGATCCTATGGCCATAGGTTCCTTATGTTCCTTTTGGAGATTCTATGGCGCTAGGGCCATAGGATCTTCAGAAGGAACATACGGAACCATATGGCCCTTGAGATTGTACATTGCCATCCTATGGCCCTTGGGCCACAGTGTCTCTTGATGGGACATAGGGCACCCTGTGATCCTATGTCCGTAGGGCCATATGTTCATTTTGGAGATTCTATGGCCCGAGGACCATAAGATCTCCAAAAGGAACATAGGGAACCCTATGATCCTATGTCCATAGGGCCATATGTTCATTTTGGAGATCCTATGGCCCGAGGACCATAGGATCTCCAAAAGGAACATAGGGAAGCCTATGGCCCTTGAGATTGTACATTCCCACACTATGGCCCTTGGTCCACAAGGGCTCCAATAGGTCACCCTTTGATCCTATGGCCCTAGGTTCTTTATGTTGCTTTTGGAGATTCTATGGCCCTAGTGCCACCCTATCTCCAAAAGGAACATAGGGAACCCTATGGCCCTTGAGATTGTACATTGCCACCCTAAGGCCCTTGGGCCACAAGGTCTCTAGATCGGACATAGAGCACCATGTGATCCTATGGCCATAGTGCCATATATATGTTTTGGAGATCCTATGGCCCTATGGACATAGGATCTTCAATAGGAACATAGGGAACCCTTGAGATTGTACATTGGCACCCTATGGCTAGATGGGACATTGGTCACCCTATAGTACGATGTGAGACCACCCTATGGCCTTATGGTCATAGGGTTCCTTAGGGCCATATGTTACTCTTTAGTATGAGGTGAAACCCTATGTAGCAACACCCTGTCTGCCTTTCTAAAGATTCGATGTCTAGTTTTATTTTAGTGACTACAAATGAATTTAAACAAAGTATATTACACCATATCTTACAAACACATGTAGTGTACACTTTCTTTCCCACCTTTTTGCCTCTTTTTTTTTCCCATCCTCCTGCAACCTAATCCATCCTCATACAACAGCGCGCTCTACTCGTCCTCTTGCAACGTATGCCCAACTCCCCACAACCCAATTACAGGTATCCATAGTTTCAACATTTTTTGTAGTTATTGTCTTTTGTATTTGCAGGTTTATAATTTTTTTTGGAATTAGAGATTTTTGCAGTTAGAGTTTTACAGTTTTACAATATTAGGTCACTTATGAGGAGTTTTCTGTTTTACAGATTTAGGTCCCTAATAAGAGTTTTTCATTTTACAAATTTAGGTCCCTAATTAGTGTCTTCTGTTTTATATTTTTAGGTTTCTAATTAGAGTATTCTGTATTACAGTTTTAGATCTCTAATTAGAGATTTTTTCTGTTTTATAGTTCTAAAGTCTACAGCTTTACAGTTTTAGAGATGTAATTAATGATTTTTGTTTATTGTTTTAGAGAGAGGTGATTCACAACTTAGCTAAAACGTAATTAGATTAAAAACAATTAAAACCGAATTAAGCAAAAAGATAGGGTTTCTACAGATTACCTCTAAGTAAATCTGTGTTTGATGAAAACCGGCTGCAGCAGTAGCAAGCAGTCACTTAGGTGTGTTGAGGCCGCGACGATGATGGTAACAGATCTGTGTTTGGGAGGTCGCGACAACAGTCCTTCTGTTGAAGGTTGTGGCGATGGCTTCGCGTAGATCTGTGTGCGCGTCGCAACGATGGCGTAGAACTGTATGCGTAGGGAGAGAGGGAGAGAGAGACAGAGAAAGACAAGCTCTGTGTAGGTTTCGAGCAAGAAACGAGAGAGAGAAAGAGAGCGACAACGCGAAAAAACTTGTGGTAGAGAGAGAAAGAGAGAGATAAGGTTAGTTAGGTTAGGTTAGAAATTCAAAATTCGAATTTTAAATGTAGGGGCTGTTCTCACGGGTTTGCAGTCGAGATTACTAGAGTTCTAGGCTTTGTGCGAAAATGAGACATAGCTCGTCGGCTCCGAAATTGAAAGAGCTTTTCAAAAAAAAAAAAAGAGCCTTTCAGTGCAAGGCTTTGTCAATGTCCAGATCTTTGTAGTACAAGTGGAACGACACCCATGAAGCAAAATTTGACTCCATAATCAAAATCTGCATAGTAAAAAATACACTAAAAATAGCTAAATTTTATAAAAATTATCCCAAAAATTGTGCGCTATTTTTTTGTAAGATATCAATAACTGTATTTGAAAACCCATTATGACAAAGTTTGTCGTAGCGTTAAAAAAAAATTAATTTTTTTAACTTTTTTTAAATTATTTTTAAATTATTTTTTAATTTATGCCACTTGCGGATATCCCTTAAATGGCTGAAATTATTATGAAGACACCTCAGCCACCCCTGGGCTCACACCATAGGACGGCAATGTTGGAGGTCAAGGATCAAAGCGTGCACTCAGTTCCATTTGAAAATCCTATGTCCTAGGGTTTTCTTCTTCTATCTTGTGAGATCCTTGTGGCCCTACGGTGGCAATGTGAAAGCTTGTGGACCTAGGGCCATAGGGTGGCAATGTATAAGCTCAAGAGCCATAAGTTTCCCTATATTCCATTTGGAAATCCTATGGCCCTAGGGTTTAGGGGCGACAATGGATAAACTCCAATACATAGCCCTATGTTCCAGTTGGAGATCCTATGGCCCTAGGTCCACGACAGTGTATAAGCTCAAGAGCCATACGTTTTCCTACTTTCTAGTTGGAGATCTTATGGACCTAGGGTCATGGGGTGGAAATATGTAAGCTCAAGGGCCATAGGGTGCCACATGTCCCATATGGAGATCCTACGGCCCTAGGGCCATGGGGTGGCAATGTATAAGCTCAATGGCCATACATTGCCTATGTTCCATTTGGAAATCCTATGGCCCTAGGGTAATGGGGTGGCAATGTATAAGCTCAAGGGCCATACATCGCCTATGTTCCATTTGGAAATCCTATGGCCCTAGGGTAATGGGGTGGCAATGTATAAGCTCAAGGTCCATAGGGTGCCACATGTCCCATATAGAGATCCTATGGCCCTAGGGCCATGGGGCTGCATTGATATCTTGGCCACCCTTGAACCCGCACCCTTGAGCTTAGGGGCCTTAGGTTCTCTTATTGTATGTTGTGAGATCTTGTGGCCCTAGGGCCATAGTGTGGCAATGTATAAGCTCAAGGGCCATACATTGCCTATGTTCCATTTGGAAATCCTATGGCCCTAGGGTCATGGGGTGGAAATGTATAAGCTCAAGGGCCATAGGGTGCCACATGTTCCATATAGAGATCCTATGGCCCTAGGGCCATGGGGCTGCATTGATATCTTGGCCACCTTTGACATCTTGGCCATAGGTTGTCTTTTTGTATGTTTGAAGTCTTGTGGCCCTAGGGCCATAGGGTGTCAATGTATAAGCTCAAGGGCCATACGTTGTCCTATGTTCCATTTGGAAATCCTATGGCCACAGGGCCATGGGGCTGCATTGACATCTTGGCCACCCTTGAACTCACACGCTTGGGCTTAGGGCCATAGGTTGTCTTTTTGTATGTTTTGAGGTCTTGTGGCCCTAGGGCCATAGGGTGTCAATGTATAAGCTCAAGGGCCATACGTTGTCCTATGTTCCATTTGGAAATCCTATGGCCACAGGGCCATGGGGCTGCATTGACATCTTGGCCAACCTTGAACTCACACCCTTGGGCTTAGGGCCATAGGTTGTCTTTTTGTATGTTTTGAAGTTTTGTTGCCCTAGGGCCATAGGGTGTCAATGTATAATCTCAAGGGCCATACGTTGCCCTATGTTCCATTTAGAAATCCTATAGCCCTAGGGTCATGGGGTTGCAATGTATAAGCTCAAGGGCCATATGTTGCCCTATGTTCCATTTGGAAATCCTATAGCCCTAGGGTCATGGGGTTGCAATGTATAAGCTCAAGGGCCATACATTGCCGTATGTTTCATATGCCGATCCTATGGCCCTAGGGTCATGGGGTTGCAATGTACAAGCTCAAGGGCCATACATTGCCGTATGTTTCATTTGGAGATCTTATGGCCCTAGGGTCATGGGGTGCCATAGGATGTATATATACTTGACATGAAACTCCGTGAGGTGATCTTGAGGACAACCCTATGGCCTTCAGGCCTTAGGGAGCTAATATAGAGCAAATATGCTTTATACCGGCATAGAGAGCTATGGCCTTGGGGCCATAGCAAAACAATGAGGGTTTTTTGGAAACAATGAGGGCGCCTTGTGGTCTAGGGGCCATAGGAAGTCAATATAGATCATAGAGCATAGACAATAGAGCATAGAGCATAGAGCACAAAGAGATTCTTAGTAGCATAGAGGGAACCCTATGACCTTCAGGCCACAGGGTGCTTCTCATGAAACACCTACATACATACTTGTTATGCTTTATGCTACGTAAATCAATATACTCTGCAAGCGGTTTGTTTAACAATTATTCTTGCAAATCTTCTTGCAGGTATGGCTAATTTCAATCATGGTGATAGAGTGTGCATGTTTGTAGCGACACAAAAGGTTGCCATTGGGACTGTATTTGAAATAAATCCAAGTGCATATTGTTCTGGCATGCTTATTGGGGAAGGCAATGTATCGGTGTCAGTTGATTTGTGTTTTGAAAAGAAAACACTCATCCCTTTTCCAACAATGGATGCATTGACAGTGGGAGATGCTTTTCATAGTATTGTGAAATGGAGTAGTGGGTTGTTGCAACATATAAATGAGATGCAGTACAAAGGGGCTTCTATGCATGAGGCTGACAAAGCAGAAGGAGCATTGGATGCACAATGTAATGGAATGAGCTACAGAGAGGTTTGGAAGGATAAGAGGGTTCAACTTTGGGATGAAAGCAAAACACATGTAGTAGCCGAAGGGGTTGTCATGTATGTGTGTCCGTTTGACTCTGTAAACTTTGGTGAGCTAGGTGAAGATAACATTGGTATTGGTATCGAAACATCCTATGCAGATGAGGCTACTATTTCCGCATAAGCTAGTGTATGCAACATTAATCTAGTTTGTTGGCCTATCAAGAGAGTGACAACTATGGATGGAAAAGAATTGTTATGCTATGAGGATCTACATGCTATGCATACGTTACAAGACACATGCATTGAATCAGCTTGTTTGGTAGAGCCTATTTCAAAAAAGCGGAAATATTGCTTTGTAAATAGGAAGCCAAAAATGTCAGTGAAAGCTTCTAAGAGATCCAATCAAGCATCTCTAGCGTCTGTCCAGCTTGTTTCAACCATAGATTGTTGTTCCAAAAGGTGTTGTCAATATGCCAATCGAGATAAGGTCATGGCTATGCGCAATGAATTTTGGGGACAAAGTTTGCAAAATAGAACAAACTATGTGTATGATACAATGTTTACTGCATGGCGTGAGAACAAAACAACTACAAAGACATGCTATGTGTTTTCTTTTAATGGCAGTAAGGTTTGCAGTAGAGCTTGGTACGAAATTCATGGCATTCCAAAAACTTCATTTTATACATTTTGAGAATGGGGTTAGACGCTCAGTGCATGGTAATGATGGTGTCATGAGAAAAGGAAGAGACCATACAGAAATGGGAAGGGCATTGATGCGCTCTTTTGTTGATGAAAACTCGAAGAGACTGCCACATAAGAGTAGAACCATGGAAGATGGTACTAGGGAAACTTTGCTTGCAATACCAAACACGTACAAGCAAGTAGACATTTTCCATGATGTCAATAAAACACTTGACAGTATGAGTCTCAAGCCAATGTCTAGCACGACATTCAATAGGATTTGGAATACAGAGTTTGCTAATGTGACATTGTCAAAAACAAGTGAGTTCTCCAAATGTGTTGTGTGTAGTCGGATAAAGTCTCAACTAGAGTCAACAAAGGATGACGAGATGATTGCACGTTTGAAGGATGAACGTCGAATTCACATGTTGCAACAACAAAGTTGTAGGAATGTGTACTACACCTGGCGTAAGTTCTCCCAGTTGCAAAAGGATAAGTATTTATGCATTATACATGATAAAATGGATCAAAAAAAGACAGCAATACCTAGGTTGCGTGTGAACTCAAAAGATTATGTGAATGCATATCAATTGCAAGTATCATTAACAGGTATGATAACGCATGGACATGGTCATGGAATGTATGGTCACTTCTCACTTAATGGTCTATGGCCTTCAGATCCCAATGCTACAATTGGTTCCCTTGCATTATGCTTACAGAATCTGGAAAGAACAGAAAACCATGGACTAGGAGATTTATGCCATGACGGTATGCCACGTAGCAATGTAACGTTATTCAATGCATTGAACTCAAGGAGAGCTCTAGACCTCCAAAACAAAATGAAGCAAGAGCGTGAGAGGAATGCATCAACAATGACACCACCATTGGCCATCCAAGGATGTAATGAAGAGATTGTACACATACAATCAACTTCCTCTCAATGTGTTGTGGATACCATATCCACTCCTGTATTTCAAAAATTGCCTGAGAATCTTTTGCTACAGCTAGATAATTGTGCAGGAGAGAATAAAAATCGATATTTTTTTGCATACTTATCCTTGTTAGTAGCAAAAGGAGTTTTCAAAACCGTGCATTTGGGATTCTTAATGGTGGGTCATACACATGAGGACATAGATACAATGTTTAGTAGGTTCTCATAAAGATTACGAACATGAATGACATTCACTTTTCCACATCTAATGGAACATTTTCAAAAATGTGAAAGCTCATCTCCAGCACCATTTTTTATGACACAAGTTCCCGACTTTAAATCCTTTGTGCAAGGGTACATGTGTGACGGACAAGATGCTCTAGTCGGACACTCTAAGCCACTTCAATCTCGTTTCTATATGCAAGGTGAAGTCCCAGTAATGCAGTACAAAATTCATCCCAAATCACCCGATTGGATGCCAAAGGAGTCGGGAATTGAGTTGTGGAAAAAAGATGACTAGGGAAAACCAAAATTACCAACATGCTGTCCAGATGTGGTACCTATAGCAGACTATGTGAGAGATAGTCCGCTTGTTATTCAAGGGATTAAGTCATATCTTGAATTTTGGAAAAGATGTTCTCTATTAAAGGGAAAGGACCATGACTCCACAAAATACATGGAGCCTGTTATCACTTATTGGCAAAACATAATCAATGATCTTGAACAACCAACCAATAAACACATTGGTGAATATACAACATTTTGGCCAAAGAATATAGGGAGTCATCGAATGCAAGAGATAGAGAAAGATAGGAATGAGTTTCAAGGATAAGAAGAATTGAATCATCACTATGTTGGTCCTCAAAGTGCAAGGCCACAAGAGGCCTTTAGGCCTCAAATTGATGTAAGAAAAGGGGATCTTGTTCTTGTGAGACCCGCAGATCCTGAATATCCGATATGGCTAGGAGTGGCAGAGTCAAACGTTGATGTAGACAAATCATCTCCTAACTACAAGAAAGTTATGATTCAGTATTGGGCACCAAAACATCGAAAACGAAATCCCACAATCCAAGAACAGTATGAGGATTGTTGGAAAAAGAGTTGGTGCAGCAATCTTGCTGACCCAAAGCGCTGAGAGTGTGTTGATACAATTGTATGGTCATGGACTCCAAGGGGTGGAAGAATTGCGAAAACAATCAAATGTCATGGAGAAGGCACAGGCTAGCTTAATAGGAGAAATTGAATAGCATTTCATATCTTGCTCATTGTTTTATTTCCCCAGCTTATGTATGATTTTATGAAGTATTTTTAAACACCCACATAAAAATAAAAATTCTAAAAGGTGTTTCTCAACACCACCATTTTCTTGGGAATCTATCTCTTTTATGAAGTGTTTTGAAACACCCACATAAAAATAAAAATTTTAAAAGGTGTTTCTCAACACCACCATTTTCTTGGGAATCTATTTCTTTTATGAAGTGTTTTGAAACACCCACATAAAAATAAAAATTTTAAAAGGTGTTTCTCAACACCACCATTTTCTTGAGAATCTATCTCTTTGTCACATTCCCAAATTAAATGAAATTTTTTCAAATTTAATGGGAAATAGGAATCCATAGGCGTTGAAATTAGTCCCAAAGTTGTGGGATTTTCCCATTTCATCTAAAATGTTGTTCTCTCATGCTCCTTATGATTTCCTATGATGCTTTGATTAGCTACATCTTAACTAATTAGTGGTTAATCCCGCTCTAATCTTGTGTGATTGCCCTCTTTTGCTTGTGTGCACATGTAGGTTTGATTGGAGTATGGTGCTCAATAGATCTATGTGTGTGTGCTTGCAATTAGTGTGTTGCATGATAGGATTAGTGTTGTTGCGTCTTGGAATCGTTAGTGATTGGGTTAAATGGAGGTGAAGAGAAGTAGATGTGGAGATTGCCCATCATTGTGGCTTAGCTCCTCCATAGGCCGAGAAGCTCACCTCGTAGAGTCACCATTTTTGGTGCCATGATTAGCTCACTAATCGTGTGAGTGTTTCCATGCCCTAACCGGGTAGTTCATCCCTCCGGATTGATAATTTTGTTGGTCATTGGAGCTATGCAACGATGGAAACCCCCAACATTTGGCACCGCTACCGAGGACGATGGCCTACGCTAGTGTAATTGTGGCATAATTGGATGTGTTTCCTCACTAATTTCACTTGTGTGTTTATGTTTTTGTGAATTTTGGATGTGTGTGCATGAAACAATGTGTTCACTATTCCCTAATTTGTCACCGTATCTTGCCAATTGTGTGTTTATAGACTCTAATTTCGCACTAACCCCTTGCTAATTTCACTAATTTTTGCTAACTTACAAATTAAAGTAATTTTCTACCAAGGATTGGAGCTTTCAACCGTTCAACCAATCTTCATTGGAAAGGTAATCAAGGTGGTATTCTCCACCTCCCTAGAATCTAAACATGTGTAGAATTGTGTAGAGACTCCACCATGATGATGCAATGTCAATGCCATGTTGTTGCAATGCAATGTTGATGCTATGTTGCTTTGAAAATTTTTGAATTGTTCGTTTTCATGCCGTCGTAATGTCAAAATTTTTCAGATTTGGTGGTGTATGAAATTGATAAGTTTAATTGTTAATTGGTGAATGTGTGTTGCTAATTGTGTGCCTAATTGATCTAATTTCATGCTTGAATGGTCAATTGCAAGTTGGTATGCACTAAAATCAAGTGTGGGTGCATTCTAATTGAGTGTGTGTATGTCTAATTTTAGGTGTGTGTGCACTATTTTTGGCCTGTCCAAAGGGCAAAGGCTATAGAGATGCCTTCTCTTTTTGTTGACTAAAATAGAAAAAAAAAATGGGTTGTATTTTCAAGCATTTTCTCACTAGGGTTTTTTTCCATTGGTTGAAGGTCACTTCCATCACTAACCAAGATACGGTGATCTTGTTGAATTGGGTGCCGATACATTATTTTCAATATTGTATGATCGCCTCGTAAGAATAATGGATTGGGAGTGGAGAATGATGTTTGTCTGCGGTAAAGTGAGGGCAACGTAACCGAGGTTGCGATTGAAGGGTATGGAGGTTGTCGTGGAGATTTATTTATGAAGCAAGGGTTTTGTTGGGGACGCTCTGACCTTGACGTTGCAGCCTGCGAGCCTAAGGGGCCAGCGAGTGTAAAAGCCTGACGCTGCAACCTGTGAGACCAAGGTGCTAGGGAGTGTCAAAGCCTAGCGGACGTTATGATTCTGCTCGAGAGCTACTAACCAGTTTGTACGGTCTGGTCTTCTTTGACATGGACAAGGGTCTGGATGCAAGGTGCAGGTCGACTTTGGACCTATTGGGAGCTGTTCGTGGTGTGTTTTGAGGACCTTGATAGTGTTGATATCTGTGTTCGGGGCATATTTCAACTTTAGCGTTGGGCTTTGCTGTGTTCGTGCAACTTTAATGGGTGTTCATGTAGGAGGCACAGGGCATGTGCTGGGAGCCCCACAGTAGAAGCTACGAGTGTCACCCATGATGATGAAGGTGCTCACCAATAGTAGGCAGGCAGAAGGTTGTGGCTGCCATGCCGCCCGTTGTCCCACTGTACTTGTAGTAACAAAGGAGATAGGAGGGGGCCAAGGAGAGGACCTCGCAAGGAGGAAGAAGAGAAGTGCATTGTGCCCGTCACAAAGCTTGGGCGCCTAGTGAAGGAGTAAAAGATCTGTACTTTGGAGCAGATCTACATGTTCTCTTTAATGCCCGTCAAGAGTGTAAGATGTAAGTCGTACAAATAAGGAAATTATTGCACAAATAACGTATGCCACTCTAGCTACCAGCCTACCAAGCTGCAGGTGATGTTGTCCTACTGGCAGCAACCTACTCTCATGCGCTACCTCATTATGGGCTTAAAGTAGGATTGACAAACTATGTTGCAGCTCACTGATACGGGCTGCTACTTACTCGCAGGATATTGCAACATTTTGTGCTGAACGAGGTCGAGTATGTTCGAAATGTGGAGGCCTCTCGGGAAGATTGAAAGTTGGGGACTAGTGACATCCTTTCACAGCCCTTGTAGATGTCAATCTCATAATTTCTATTGGGAATTATAGGGTTGTTGGAGCCTCGAGGGTGCCCTAGATAGGGGCTTGGACATTCCACACAGCGACAAGAGGTTTGCAGGCTATGGTATGATGAGGTGCTATTATTCTCCATCCACATCATGATGGAAAGAAGAGGTACATCTCTCTAATCATGAAGGGCAAGCAGATGCCGTTGGCCTCTTTGGTCTTTCTCTGGAAATAAGAAACGCTTGTGTTCATCTCACTATCGCAAGATGCGGGTGGCCTGATCAAGTTTGTGACTGAGCGAACAACCAACATTACATTATGGCTCATGTCGAGACCACCATCATGCATGCAGGTGCAAGTAATCAGCTGCAAGTCATGTCAAACCTCACTTTGCCCACACAACAAACTCAACTTTTTGTTTCACACAAAAGCGAGCCACAAAAGCCATCTTTTCTTGTTGTTGCCTTCCTGCTCACTGTGCAGAGTGGTCTTGGAAGCTTTTCCTATGCAATACGGACTTAATTTCTGTGCAGCATTCCGACGCAATCCATAGTGTATCTTTATTTGTTGAGGATACCTTTAGTCGGTAGCTAGTTATATGGGTTTCAACTATGGAGGAGTTATATAGAGGACACAGATGAGAGCTAGTAGGTGAGCATCTTCAAAAAGTTTTTCAGCTACACATGTGTACCATCCTCGTAGCTCCAACACGACCTCCTCTGCTTCCTCGTTCATCAAGCCAAGGTTGAAAACCTTGCATGCCTATCCATTGATACCAAAATGAAGTCCTACACTCTGCATACTCATGCAATTGTATAGTCGCATTCAGCAACCTGGCACACCCTCCCTTTTTGCAAGTCTAATAATGAGCTCCAAGAGTAGGTATACAACATCTTTCACATGATTTTTAATGTCCTGATATACGGTTGTTGCTTAGCATGTGATACCTAAACAAATTCATTGTTGTGAATCAGGTCGGATTGCATGTAATTGCAGGTTGTCTTAGCTCCAACAATGGATGTTAATAATACCGTGAAGAAACTGATGAATTTCTTTGAGAAAAAAAAATCAAACCAAAGGGCAAGAAAGAGCATGCATGTTGCATCTACGTCCCAAAGAAATCCAGAACTAGGCAGACTTTGCAAAGGTCTTCAGCTTTGAGGGGAAGCAGCCATTGGAGAATTTGTAGACCCTTTCCTTGCATATGCAACATGTGGTTATCTTGTTGATGAGGGATATGAGTCCATGTTGATTAGAGTGGGGATGAAATTGATGTGCATCCTGATCTCTTAGATAACCAGTTGTAGGAGCTTCAAGAGCATGTCAAAAAGTGCATGAAGTATAAAGTGCATGAAGGGTGCTGCTTCTAGTGTCAAGAAGGCTAAAGCAAGCATTGGGGAGTGTCAAAGGCAAGCCACAGAAAGCAAAAGGCAAATTGAAAGGAGAAGAAGAAGAAGAAGAGATTGATGTAGGTATTGATGTCTAGTTGTCTTTGTTTCCAAGTGAAGGTTTTATAACTGCTACACTTAAAGGTTGTTTGTTTGTAAATCCAAATTCCATATGGGCAATTTAGATTGTTTGTTTGTAGATCCCAAATGCATACACATTCAAATTGAGGATGCTTCCAATGATGTGTCAAGCCTTACCTAAAAATGAACTTGGGCAAAGGCATCAATGCATCCATTGCAGAATCAACCTCTCATACTTCATCCCCTTTTGCACCTGCACTCTGCAAGCATGGAGGAAGAGAAAGACAAATTTAAAACAAGACAAACTACGAGAGAGAAGAGGGGTGAACCCTACATGGCCATGCCATCACCACTGCCTTTTTTGTCTCACCTCACAAATGGAACCTAGTGAATGGGATCTTTGGTGATTTCATTTAATGGACCACCCATCATCACATGAGTACCCTATTGGCTAAGAGTTTAGCTTATCTATCCTTTATGTTAGGCAGGCCTCGTGCTTTTATCACTTGTTCCCTTGATTGTGCACCTAAAAATCAATGTGTGCTTAATAATTTTTAATTGTGATGATTGATTTGTGTTGTGGTCATGCCCAACTACAGATTTCTGGAATCACATTGCAATTTGGACAAGATTTACCCTTTTGTGTACGCACCTAAAGATTGGTAAAAATTACCAATTATTATTAGTGTGTGTACCTAAAAAGTGCTTATTGTGCATGATTAGTTCCATTTCTTATTGCATGTTTGGTGTGTGTAATGGTTAACTGCTACGTTTTTGAGCTCAAAACAAGGATTTCCACACTCCAAATGCATCAAATTTTGACCTAATTTTGTCGCTAATTTTGTCGATCTAATTGCCTAGTTTGGATTTTACTGATCAAATTATTTGGTAATTGAATTGATGTGATGTTTGTGATTTTATTTGGCTGCACTAATCCCCTATGTGTGGAGAATTTTCAAAAACAAATTGGGTATTTTTCGAATAAAATTTATAATTTTTTGGTAATTTTTTACTAATTTTTCCTTAATTCCGTAAAAATTTGATATTGTGTGATCTTTACGAGTTGTTTTGAATGCGTGTTTACGGATTGATTTCAAGCATATTTCGGCTTTCATTTGCCAAATTTTGAGCGAAATTGCTATTTCGGGGGCCCAGTCGATGATTTGTCGATTTTGGCATTTTTGGTAAAAACTGTTACTTTTGGTGTGCTTATGCGTGTCGAAAGTGTTTGATTCTGATTGGCGATGATTTTTAGAGATTTCTTAAAATTTGGGATTTTTTTGGGTTTTTCTAGCAATTTTTGGGATTTTCTGATGATTTTTTGTGTTCTCGGGTGATTTTCGGCCTAATTTTGGCATTTTTGGACGATTGAAAATAAAATAATAAGAAAAACAATTTTCGAGCTCGACGCCCGTGCCTTGCAACACATAAACTTTCCTTGTCGGTGGATAGATCTTTACGGTCTGCTAGGATAGTTTCCTTCGACATTAAAATACTCTTCTTCTTTTTCTCTCTCCGCGTGAACACCACCCACACCTATCCCTCTCTCTCTCTCTAACTTCCACTCTCTCTCCTACCCACTCCCACTAACGCTTATTGTCACTCTCTTTCTAATCCCCTCACTCTCTCTCTCTAACTTCCACTCTCTCTCCTACCCCCTCCCACTAATGCTTATTGTCACTCGCTTTCTGACCCCCTCCCACTAACGCTTATTGTCACTCGCTTTCTAACCCCCTCACTCTCTCTCTAACTCTCTCTTTCTCTCACTAAAATCGTGCTCATTTACAATCTCTCACCTCCCCCTCTCTCTTCTCTCTCTCACTCTCTCTCTGCCCACTCAGCTCAAGTCAACCACTATTGTCCTTTACCTTCGTAACCTTCCGCTAACAAGCCACATGCGTACCCACCCTCTCTCTCCTTGTCCTTTTCATTTCAACACACACGCACACACTCCCCTCCCTGCCGGCGCTGACAAGCTTGTCTCTCTCTTTCTTCTCTCTCTCCACTGGGCCTTCAACCTCGCCGTCCCTCTCTCGTCTCTCTTAGCTGAGCGCCAAGAACGCACCATCACAGCCTTCAACTCCTCTGTCTGCCCCGCTACGTCAGCACTGTGTCGCATACCCTCCCTCCCTCTCTCTCTCTCTCTCTCTCTCTCTCTCTCTCTCTCTCTCTCTAGCGCGCACCCAGGCACTCTCTCTCTACTGCCTATCAAGGCATCTTCAAGTCTCTCTCTTCTCGCTTAGGCCCGGACCCGCCCGCCTTCAATCACACGCCATCACCGCCCATTTTGTGCGCTCCTGTAATTAGCACGTCAACGCCTTGCCAGGTAGGTTAAGATTTGTTTTTTTTAATTTAATGTATTTAGTTTATTTTTTATTTTTCTTTTTCTTTTTATTTTATTTTTTACAAATACAATAAAAATTTCAAAACACCATTAAAAATTAATAATAATAATTTAAAAAAGGGCTTTTTAAAAAAAACTAATTACAAAAATCACAAAAAACCTTTAAAGAAACATAAAAACAATTAAAAATTTTTAAAATTCCAAAATTCAATTAAAAAATCAAAAAAAGGGTTCTCAAAATTTAAAAAAATAGGAAAAATCACAAAAATTTTAAAAACCTTATAGAAAATTCAAAAAATCCACAAATAATTCACAAAAATATAGAAAATTCATTAAAAATCAAAAATTACCCAAAAAAATTCCTATAAATGAAAATTTTCATAAAACCTTCAAAAAATTCAATAGAAATTACAAAATTTATAAATAAATAAAAAATTCACAAAAAATCCCTTAAAAATCAAAACTTTTATAAAAAATCATAAAAATACCAAAAATTTTAGAAAATTCAAAATTTCACAAAAAATTAATAAAAATGAAAAGGAAGTTGTTGAAAGAGCCAAAAAGAGGCAGAAAAGCAAAAAAAACACCGCCGAGAAATTACACCACGCAAAAGGGAGCAACTCAAAAAAAAAAGCACGAGAAAATTACACCGCAAAGCGACAGATCAACCTAAAAAAGCGAGCAAAAAGACCAACTCAACATCGTTTGAGGGGCAAGTAAATTTCAAACATTTGCACAATGCATTACAAATTAGCTTCTAATCGGATGAACAAAGCACACGCGGTGGATTGCAGATTAGGTTGTTCAAGGCCCAAGTTTTCATTGTTTCAAAAGTTTGCAATCAATTCTGACACTGTCAAGCTAGAATTAATCAACTCTTGTGAGTCTGAAGAACAATCAACAGCAAAAGTGCTTTGGCTAAAGCAGTTTAATCAAAACCGAGCAGCAAAAATTCTGCTAATCAACACCTAAATCTGCTACGAGTCAGTTTTTATAGAACAAGCCAACATGGACTCAAATCGAGCCGAGAGTCAAGTACAGCAGAGCAAGCTAGTAGTAGTAACAACACAGGTACAACTACAACAGAGCATATTTTACAGCTATATGGCCATGATGGAGATAAAGTCTTATATGCAGATTCAGAAGGCCATAGATACTTAATGAGCAGCAAAAGCAACACAGGAGCCAAGATCCTATTGATTAGAGTAACGTCAAATTCATAGAACTCCCAAATGTTCACAGACTTCAGTGGAGCCAGGTATTGCAAGCTCAAAGATGAAGTGCAGATAGAAGTTCAGAAAATTAACCCAAGTGTTTATCTAGAAATATGCACAAGCCAGCAAAACATGCAGTTGGTGCATATGCAATCAGAGTCAATGTACATGGATTATAGTGGTCAAATCTATAGTCGAGAGCCAGAATTGCAAGATCCAATAGATCAACCAATAGAAGCCAAACTAATTGGAGAATCAAGCCAAAGACAGTATAAAGGTCAAGATGGAGCAATCTACAACTTGATGCTTAGCGTTCTGAAAGAAGATGCTGACAATTTGGTCAGCATAGAAGCAGAAACTTCTCAGCATGAACTTGACATGACAGAACCAAATGAAATACCACCAGTCATGGTGTATTGCTCAGATTGTGGAAGAAAAGGTGGACATTTTTATGAAGATTGTCCAAGAAATCTTGACAACAAGGATACATCAACTTCCAAGCAAGGTACATAGAAAATTGGAAATGTGAATCTCGATGTAAGTGCATATAACTCATCACTTTTAATGCAATTGGATGATTCGGCATTGCCATTAGAAGCACCAGTAAAAACACTGCAAGTTCAAAATCAGCAAAAAGATGCACAAGCACCTGAAAAGCTTAAAATTGATTCTTTAACCAACATATTCCTGCATGAATTTGGTCAAGATGTCGAGATAGCACCGAATGTTGAAAAGACTGTTAGGTTTGCAAATGATTTTGCATCCAATGCCACAAGTGTGCAGTCATTCACGAGTCTAAGGGACAAATCAAATAGAATGATGTTATCTTTGTATGGTACACATAATTCATATGCACACTATGTAGACCAAAAAGGGAAAATGTACAAAAAGGATCAACCAGTGTTTGAACGGCCCACATACCAACTCATAAAAGTGCGTCCAGTGATAGATCAAAAAGGATGGTTCATTTCAGAGGAGAGAGTCTATTATAACCCATCCTCTCTAGAGCTGAAGGATATTACCCGAGTGAACCCAGAAATCTGTTCAGAGCCAAACTCTCCTCCATCGAAAATCAAGCTTCGACGTTGTAACCAAACAAGCATATACTTTGACCAAAACAGTCGTAGATATAGACGAGAGTCTAGCATCTATGATGCCTTGGTTCTAAAACCATGGAAGCTCATATCATAGGAGACCCATGGGATAGACAATATCAGGGCAAAGATAATGCTATCTACAACTTGACTTGGGGAATAATTGTCATATTTCAGGGAGATACATAGGAAACTATGCAGAAGATTTACAGATGCCAAATGTCAACAATGCTACCCAAAGTGTACCTTCACAATCTCAAAAGGTGAGACTAAACCAGAGCGAAACAATTTTGAACTCTTACAATGAAGCAGGCTATAGTGATCACCCTAGGAATGGGGGAACTGCAAATCCATCAAGCTCAGCTTATGTACCGGGAAAGGCCACACGAGTTAGAAGCACTAGAGCCTCTAACCAACAGAGCCCTTCAAAGTAGAAACTATTGAAAGAACATATGGTCGTTAGAAGTTTCCAATTGACCCAGATTCCATCAGAATCTGCACACAATTGCCTCTATGAAGATCATCAAGGACAAAAGTTTCAGTTGAACTTATCCTTGAGATAATAATGCAACATGTCATCTTTCCAATATAGAACAACCTTCTAAGTGTGCATCCACGAAACTCTCAAAATGATTCTCTAGTTGGATTTGTATCTGCCATGATGTGGAATCAATGTGGGCAATGGTTACCATTTATGTTAATTGAGACATTTGTTTGTTCCAAACTAGTTATGGTTTCTCTATTAGCCACTTTGAGTTCAATCTGAGTTGTTTCGATCATGGACTCTGATAGTTTCACGTAGATTGAATTTTCCATAGCATTGACACACGCTCCAATGTCCACAAGTGCTCTTTCGATTGTGCCATTAGCTAGCAGGACATTGATCTGAACATCAATACTGCTTAAAACTACTACAATAGGAGGTGGTGTTTGATGTTTTTCTTTTCGTTTTAAACTCCATAATTTAGCTTCCTCATGTGCTTGATCTTTAATTGCTTGATCTTGCTACTTTTGTTCCTTAGCTAAATGTATTTTTACAAGCATTTCCACAGTGAGAAATTGATGTTACTTCTTGAATATGCAACCATTTATCTAGCTAGAGATTACATTGAAGGGAGATTACATCTCCCTTCAATGTCTTAAGGGTGTCGACTGAAATGTAGTCTCCCTTTTGAAATTCTTTGTTTATGACATGTTTGTCATTATGGAACTATTTCATTTGTCATTTTTGCGCATACATGGTGGCAATCAATTTGAGTCTCATTTTGTCCAACTGTATTAGTTCGTCCAATTTGTTAAACAACTCATGCCCTGTCCATGCAAGTCTCGCGCTATGCGTAGTGTAGGAATTAAGAACTCTACAGGTAGTATGGCATTTATCCCAAACACTAAATTGAAAGGTGTTGTGTTTTGCAACGTCTTGTATGCTACCCGATATGCCCATACAGCTGAATGGAGTTCTTTATCCCATCTTGTTCTAGATGCATTGACAATTTTTGTGAGCACTGTGCAAAATACTTTGTTGGTGCTCTTAGCCTGCTCGTTTGCTTGAGGATGGTATGGGGCTAATTTAGAGTGAAGCACCATAAATTCATGCAACATATAATCAATCATGCCATTGAGGAAATGAGTTCCTCAATCATTGATTATTTTGATTGGAAGGCCATATCTTGTGAAAATGTTCTCATACAAGATCTATGTTGTTGTTTTGGCATCGCTCTTTTGTGTTGCCTTGGCCTCCACCCATTTGGTCAAGTAATATGTGACCAATATAATGGATTGAGCATGCATTCAATATATCGATGGTGAGATAGGCCCAACAAATTCTATTCCCAATTTGGCAAAGGCCTAAGCTCCCATCATTGGTCTCAACGGCATTTTATCATGTCACATTTGTACTTTAGTGCATTGGCAAGCATCACATCATTTGATGTTATGCTCTGAACCCATTAGCAGAGAAGGCCACCAGATTTGCAAGGAGTATCAGTTTGCGGTTTTATTAGCCAAAAAATGTCCTCATGTTGGACCAACATGTGTTTGCTTAAGTATTGGTAGGTACTCATGGTCTGCCACACAAATTCTCAAATTGTCATCTATCCCTTTCCGATAAAGTTGATTTTTAACAATAACATAATTTTTTATCTCTTGTTGAATCAAGCGTAGTCTAACTGGCTCAAGGTTGCTGGCAAAACTCCATGCTCCAAATATTCCACAATATACTTTCCCCACTTGGGTGTTGTTGCTATCCTAATAGTTCCAACTCTCCACCATACTTTTGTATGACACTTTTGCATGACGTGCACTATATAATTAGCATTTTCACTCTATGATGCTTCATTGCAAGACGAAATGTTTAACTATTCACATTGGTTTTAAGTAGCTTGACTCAAACATTGTCCTCCGGCTTGCACAATTGGACAACACCCATACACGATTATCAGGTCGGTAGTGTAGTTTAATTTTTATAATCTATTGATGCTCTTGTATTTTTTGAGTTTTTCAATGCTTCCTTAAGTTTAGTTTAGCTACATGTTTTCTTGAGTAGTATATGCTCGATCTCGATCATCATATCTATATATCAAATAGACCGTACATACTTCTTTTCTCATAGTTTTGACAATTCAACTTATGTACTGCAATACTTGATGCACTGTGAGGTCCCCACCCCACCGTATCAACGGAGGATCTGATGGTGAACCTAGTGGCCACTAGATCTATTGCGGAAGCAAACAAAATGGTTCGAGGTTCGACTAGCGGATGATCTCTCATCACAAAGTGAGTCGAGTTCGAACCTACTAGCAGGTAGATCTAGCTCCACCTCGCAGGGGAAGCGTACTTGAGCTATCTAGCGATCCTAAGACCCACCTTCCAAGAGGAGAGAAGCCTCGAGTGCCTTTTTCCCCATGTTTCAGAGGCACGTACTCTCGAGAATTCTCCACTCTAGGGGCAATGAGCATTACTAATATCGAGTAAGCACAATGGGGACAGAGAGTTCCCGACCAATCGGGACCACCCATCTCGTAGGCATTGGCAACCTGAGCCAAGCCCCCACTTTCCACCCCCACACTCACACTTCCTTGTGTGACCTAATTACTACCACAAAGGTTGTTCAACATAGATATTCCTTGTTTAATTCCAAATCACATTGTTCATTAAGACAGCCCTTCAACCAGTATTGCAAACAGCACCAAGACAGAATTCTAGTAAAAATTATACTCAAACTTATTCATAAAAGTTCCAATGTTCTGGAGGTACAACATCCCCCCTCCAGCGAGAGTTCACTCCTCCCGTTGTCGCCTAGCTGCCCATACAACTAGGTATGTCCACCGCATAGAAAGCACGTCATGGACACTCCCACCGCATAGAAAGCAAGACGTGGGTTCCCACCACATAGAAAGCAAGTCGTGGGTATCCACCGCATAAAAAGCAAGTCGTGGATTCAAGAGCCCTTAACGAGGAACTCTGCCCCCTGTGATCAGTAGGGAGGTCAGAACTGATTCAACATTGGAAATAAAATGAACATGTTGAGCTAAATTTTCCCTAGCAGACATTCTTTCCTATTGCAACCAGCATACCCATCAATCATTTCCTTCCTACTTTAGAACTTAATATACAATGAATTCAATGCCGAAATTTCCGGCGGATTTCTCCAACATGTTTGGGGATGTGTTCATTCCTAACTAAACGTGTGCAATGTTAAATTAAACAGCTTGAATGAAATTATGACCTACCTCTTCCATTTCTTCGTCGATGGCCCGTGAGATGGCCGGTAGTTGTTCTTCCATGGGAGATTTTCCCTTTCCGTTCACCTTGCTCGTTCATGCCTCGTGGTCGTGGGCTCCACCAAAGCGAGTTCTCTTAACCGGAGACATTTCTCACTACTTTAAATAATTAGCTTGGAGAAAAAGCTAAGGTTCGCAAACGTCATAACAAGCCAATGATAGATTAGCAACATCAAACAATGCCTGCTACATGAGAGGTTTAGATTTTTCCATATAGCAATCATTATGGATGACACATAATCCTATGGGAACCGGCTCTAAAGATAATTACTCGGCTTACATGATTAAGAATAATGGGATTTCACTAATGGAATTACCAGAGAGATGAATTAAGTATGATTAATCTCTTTCCTAGCAATTAGTTGGTGCAGATTCACCTTATGAATAGGTGTAAGAAAAGTCAACTCTTAGAGACTTAACGACGGATTAATTATTCCTTAATTATATCTTAATGCATAAGAGAATGGATCTAATTTAGCTACATTGTTAATTAAAAAAGTGATTTTCATCAATCTACACAGTTACCGGCTTATCGATTAATCACTATGCTACCTAGAGAGAGAAAATTCTGATAATTATACACTAATCATTAATCGAGAATGATGAATGGCTGATAATTCAGCTATGGAATGATGATTACATAATAGAATTTGGTTAAAGAGAATTTAGAAAGTAATTATAGAGAATTACGACTAGGAATAAGCATAATAGACGAGAAATTTAGATGGTAGAGAAAGGAATTTACAGATAGCATTAATTAAACCGTGGTTACCGTGATTAAGGGCTGATAATCTTCTCGATTTTCTGATCTAATCGAGCTTCTTGAGATGAGAATTCAGCAGTACCTTCCTCCTTGTTTCTTCTTCAAAAGGTGTGTGATCCGGCAGCACCTTCCCAGTGGGTGTAGGTGTGTGTGTGTGTGTGTGTGTGTGTGAGCATAAGTGTGTGTGTGTGTGTGTGTGTGTGTGTGTGTGTGTGTGTGTGTGTGTGTGCAGGTCTTTAAATAGTCTCCTACAGGCTGAAAATCGACCTGGGTTGCTAAATGCAACTGCAGGCGCACTCTGTCTCTGCATTGGCAAGTCCAGTTCCCCTACCCACCAAGTGTCAGGTTGGCTTGGTTAACTGGCTCTGAGACTTAGTTATTGGCTTAGAAACTCTCCCAAGACTCCCACAAGGCAAGAGGGCATCCCCCTAGCTGCTAAAGCTGGTCTAGAGTGGCCTGGAACCTGTTCCCACACAGTCCCGGGCCCCCGGTGCCTCCCCGCTCAATTTTTGGAAAAATTGATTTTAGGCTAAAACGGGTCACACGAGTCGGATTTTGACGCCGTAAATTGCTATACGGAGCTCTAACTAAAACGTACAGGACCGAGTACCTGCCATATTTAGCAGCCCCCGGGGTCCGAAAATGCATTTTTTTTAAATTCGGGATGCGGGTGCAGTTTTTCGAGACAGTCAAAACTGGACGGGTGGGGTGACCAAAAACTTACTATTTTTAGAAATTTTTCACAAAAAATATTTTAATTCACATTTTTAAGCTTTATAACATTCTAAACATCATGGCACTGACAGAATCTGGAAAACTGCTAAAAATAGTAACTTATTCCATTATAATCATTTCATGGTACAAGGGTGCTCTTTTTGATCGGGGTCAGAGACCTTACATGCACTTTGTACACATTGTATATGTTTACTTTGTATCCTAGGTGATTGATGTCAATCTACATATATTCTTATTTAGCAATGCATCTTATATATTGTAGGGAAACATTCCCCTCTACATAACCATTATGTAGCTCGAACAAAATTCTTTATCCCAATGTTTTCCTCCTTATATATATTTTGCACCAGGTTCTGTGATCGACAACCAAGACCATGACAACATGTAACTCTCTCTCTCTCTCTCTCTCTCTCTCTCTCTCTCAGGTTCTATGAGAAATAAGAAAAAATTGACTACGCTTGATTCAGAGTAAGATGGGTGTCTCAAAGCGAGGAAACAAGTAGCCATAACATTTTTATCTCAATGCTGCTCATGGGGCGCCTTGATGTAGGATAGCTCTACATCTGTTGTATCATCACCGCCATCATGATCACCTCCTTCTTTACAGCGTCGATGCACCTGATTCAGAGTAAGATGGGTGTCTCAAAGCGAGGAAACAAGTAGCCACAACATTTTTATCTCAATTCTGCTCATGGGGCGCCTTGATGTAGGATAGCTCTACATCTGTTGCATCATCACCGCCATCATGATCACCTCCTTCTTTACAGCGTCGATGCACCTGATTCTAATCAGATTAGTCCCACTACTATTCCAATAGAGAATTGGTTCTTTTAATAGAGATTAGTCCCACTACTATTCCAATAGAGAATTGATTCTTTTATTGAGTGTTTTTAAATGAATTAAACTAGATTTACTCTAGCCTAATTCTCATTGGTCCACCTCCATGGCCATCCAATAGGATTTGAGTACACCTTGTGGGCATCTGTGCTAGGGAGCTAACATGTTTCCCTCATTCCCTTTGTGTAAAGGAATCTTGTGAGTGTGTGTGTGTGTGTGTGTTTCTCTCTCATCCCCTGCTTGCAAGGCTCGCCCCCTCCTATGTAAGAATCATGAAGACTTTTTGGTACACACACAAAGCATCCAACTTTCCTAAGCTTGACCATTGGACACAACCTTTGAATTTTGGAACCTTAGATTTTGGAAGTCTTAATGGATTGAACCTTAGGGTCTTTAAAGCCCATTGTTGCACATTGCTCTTTTGCAGATGGCCCCCCCTTTGGATCCCTATTTTCCCTCCTTTGGATCCCTATTGTGGCCAGTCTGTCAGCTTAACCAATATTCTAGCTTTTTCTCCCCTGGCACTTCCCCATATTAAATGATCAGTTAAACATGAAAAAATCATTTAGGAGAATTAGATATTAGTTATTATGACATTACCTCTCTCTTGAAATCATAGTCGTCCTCAACTATGGAGTACAGAAGATAAATCCTAATCATTAGTCCTTTTTCTAGCAGGTAGAGTATCCCTATGTTACCCTACAATATCGTTCCAGAATGGATGACTAATCCATTTGGCGCTTGAGAGCCTAAGCTCCCACAAGCATGTCTGCACATTAGTCCTGTAAATATTCCATAGTAGAGTGACAAGCTCTACTTGGTGTTTGGCAGACGTCCTCTCCACAAACTTGATTCTAAGCATGCATACTACTTCACATTTATGCACAATAAAGAAAAAGAGAGTCCTATAAGACAAAAACTTTGTTCATTTTTAAACATTTGTACATTTGCTTACTCTAGGGAAGCATTGTAAGCATTGACAAGGTTTAGGTTATCCTTTAATTGTATGCCTTGCATCCATCTAGCATCCTCAAAAGGATAATTCTTAAACTTAATAAGATATCGTCGGATAGTCCTACCGCCTCTTAATACCTTGTCTTCATGTCAGAGAATGGACTCGAGCTTCAACACCTCTTCTTGGTCCTCGATCTCTGGTGGATCTTCAATAGTTGGTTCTTGAGGTGGCTCTCCTTTGTAAGGCTTTAGTAGGCTCACATGAAAAGCGTTGTGTATGAGCCAATGGATGGGCAAATTGAGTTGATATGCCATCTCATTGATTGGTCTAAGAATCTGGAAGGGACCATAGAACCTTTTTGCTAACTTAGCATAGTACTTTTGGTGTCCCATAGGATTCTTGCACGTCGTGTGCCTTAATCGAGCCTTGGGAAATTTAAGTAAGACCCAATCATTTTCTTTAAAGGCTTGGGCTCTTTTGTGCTTATCAACAGCAGTCTTTTGCCTTCTGTGAGATAGAGATAGCATCCTTAATCTTTTGGAAAGATTCTTGTAGGTCTCCGCTATACTCATCTGCAGCGAAGCTCTTCCCGTGTACCTTAAGTAGCAGGGGACTTTTTTATCTTCCCTCAATTACCTCAAAGGGTGCTTTTCCCGTGGACGTATGTACAGTGTTATTCTAGACATACTCCACTAAGGGTAAGTACTTCTCCCATTGGGACCTTTGATGTACTTCCGTTACATAGGCTTTTAGTAGATCATGGATTGTTAGGTTATCTATTTCACTTTGGCCATCCGTTTGCGGGTGATAGGCCGAAGAGAAATTTAGCCATAGCCACTTTGGCCATCCGTTTGCGGGTGATAGGCCGAAGAGAAATTTAGCCTTGTCCCTAAATTCTCAAAGAGACCCTTCCAAAAATTACTGGTCATTCTAGGATCTCTATCCAACACTATGGACATTGGCAAGCCATGGTACTTGAAGATTTGTAAAATGAAAAGGGTTGCCATTTGATGGGCTTTGATAGTCTTTTTGACAGGTATAAAATGACCTTGTTTACTAGACTTGTCTCTACAATCGTCCATATTATTGTATTCCCATGGATAGACTTAGGCAATCCAAATATAAAATCCGTGGATATGCTCTCCCATGGTGAATTAGGGATTGGCAAGTGTTGAAACAATCCAGGTTGCTTCCCTCTATCAAACTTCGTCTTTTGGCATACCACACATTTAGAAACATACTCTTGTATGTTTGCTTTCATGGTAGGCCAATAGAAATATTTTCAATTCCTTTTAGAGTAGACTGAATCCCTATATGCCCCGCATAAGGAGGAGCATGAGATTCATACATTACTTTCTCACATAGTGAGCTAGTAACACATGTCTATTGCCATAGAGAAGATAACCATCTTGTAAGGTAAATGTCTCCTCTTTCTTCCCTAATGCAAGGGCTGAAATCACATCTCTAAAATCGGGATCAATAGCATACTCATCTATCATAGAAGATAGATCATTGTGAGTTGCTATGGAAACCACATTCACTCTCGTCCGTCTTGAGAGTGCATCGGCCACTTGATTATGCTTGCCAGCAATGTGAGCAATATGAAAATAAAACTCCGAAAGGAAATTTTCCCACCTCATTTGTTTGTTGGAGAGCTTGGTCTGCGTCATGAAGTACTTCAGACTTTGGTGATCCGTTTGCAGAATGAAAGGAGTCCCCAATAAATAGTGCTTCCATGAGTCTAAGGCATGTAGAATTGCGAGGAGTTCCTTTTCATATATTCCTAGAGCTTGCTCAACAAGGTCAAGCCTTCGACTTTCATAGGCTATGGCATGCCCTTCTTGGAGCAAGACATTTCCAAGGCAATCACCACAAGCGTCACATTGGACCTCAGATGGCTTTGAGAGATCCGGTAGTGTAAGCACATGTTGAGAGATAAGCTTTTCGAAAGCATTGTTCTCCTTGGCAGACCATGTATACCTAAAGTTTTTCTTTGTTAGGTCATGTAATGGTCCCGCGATTTGTGAGAACTTTTCTATGAAGCATCTATAGTATGCACACATACCTATAAAGCTTCTTAGTTCATGAAGATTCCTTGATTTAGGCCATCCTTTTATTACCTCTAACTTTGATGGATCCATTTGGATGTCATCTTGAGAGATAATGTGACCTAAATACTAAATCTCTTGTAAGAAAAACTCACATTTCTTTGGATTAACATAAAGTTTATTCTCTCTTAAGACTTGAAATATTACCTCGAGGTGTTGCTTGTGTTCATCTAATGAATTAGAGTAGATGATAATATCATCAAAGAACACTCCAGTAAAGGTTCAGTGAGGCCTAAATAGCTTCTCCATCAAGCGATTGAATGTGGTTGGTGCATTGGTCAAGCCAAAAGGCATAACAATATCTCGGGGGGTGCCCTATGTAATCATGTTAATGTATAACGTGAGTTCGAAAGGAGGGGTTTTAAAATACAAAAGTTTTAGGCAATTTAATAGAGATACATTAAAATAAGGGGTTTTTATATTTAATTTTGGAAAGATTTCCTAAAATAAGGGGTCATTTTATTCATTCAAACATGTTAAAAGAGGGATTTTTTCAATACCCCGTGAATGCACGTTATATAGGGGGGTACTGAACAGTGAACCCCCCGAGGACAATATATTCGTAAAGACCAAATGTAGTGCGAAATGCTGTCTTTACAATGTCTTGATCAACTATCCTTATTTGATGGTAGCCACTTTTTAGGTCAATCCTACTGAAGTAGGTGGACCCTTGTAGCTTAGCAAATAGGTCTTCTACCCGTGGAACGTGAAACCTATTCTTGATAGTGATCCTATTTAGTACTCTATAGTCGACACACATACAATATGTGCCGTCTTTCTTTTGCACTAATAACACGGGTGAGCAAAATGGAGATGAGCTAGGCCTAACCGTGCCCTTCTCAATCAACTCATGCACTTGCCGCATAATCTCCTCTTGTTGAGCTTGAGAAACTCTATAAGGAGGTTTATTAGGCGGTGAACTTCCTGGAAGAAGTTCAATTGCATGGTCATCATTGCCTTGTTTAGGAGGTAGTTCACAAGGGATGTCATCAATAAATACATCTTGAAACCCCTTGAAAAAATTGGACAACTCTAATTCCTTGTGATTGTTTATATTTTCTTTTGCTAACGCATTAGGTTCATTTTGCGAATCTTTAACAAACATCATGTACACAGAAATAGAGCTCTTTACTGACTTATTGAAAGCTTGCGTATGTACAATGGGTATGATGTTACCCATCTCTTTGGCATCTATGTACATATCTTTTTCCTTATACTTAAAGTAAATTTTCCTTTCAAGGAATTCAACATTGGCAGCCATGCGATCAAACCATGGTGCCCCTAGGATTACATCCTCGTGCTTGAGAGGAGAGATAAAGAAGTCCTCTTGTCCACATGGCTTTGGACATGGAGCCTCAATTTCCCGATTAAGGGAGTGACTGAAGCTTCCTGCTCATTGAAAGCACCATCTGTAGGTAGGACATCTCCCATCTCATAGGCTTGGATGCCTAGCTTGGTGGCCAACTTTGTGGATATGAAATTGTGAGTAGAACCAGGGTCAAAGAGAATAAAAGAATCATGTTCTCTTACCTTTCCCCAAGAATGGCATAGTGGAGATCCTTTGTGGTGAGCTTCCTCTTCTTGGATTTCGAACAAGGTAGCTCTAGGAGGCTCATGGTAGGTGTTCTTTTGGGGACAAGCGTGGTACGCATGTCCTTGCTTGCCACACTTGAAACAGCGGTTATCCTTGCGATAACAGTCAAGCTCTTCAGGAGAGAGTTTATTTTTGCCTTTGTAAACTCCCTTATCCTTAGCTTTGTTGTTATTGGAATTGCCCTTAGGAGACTTTTGGACATTGTCCTTCCCCTTAGGCTCATTGGAACCCTTGTTTTCTGTGGGCCTAGAATTTCTCTTAGCCCTTGTTTGGAAATTGATTCAAGAAGCCACCATAGTATGGTGTATAACCGCAGATATGATGTGTGGCCTTTGGGAGTTGACATACTCCGCCATTTCTTCAGTTAAGCACGCACAAAATTGTTGTTTTTTCTCTCCAAAATCCATCTTTTTGAAGACAGTGGCTTTGAGATGTAAATCCCAAACCTTGCCTACATATTTGTGAATGGATTTGTTGGGAGAGAGCTTCAAGCTTCGCCATTCGATGAGTACTTTTTCTTTGGCATCGGTGGCCAAAAACTGCTTCATGATGGAAGCTCTTAAAGCTTTTCATGTTCGTGGAGCTTCAGCGTTGGCCCGTAGGCTAGACCACCATTGCCTGGTGGACTTTTGAAAGTGCATAGCTACATGGCATAGCTTAGAGGACTCCATGAATCACTCATCTCCAAACGCCACATCAAATTGTTGGATAAAGGCCAAGACTTTGTCCGTAGCACCAAAGGTGCCATTGTAGGTAAGGAAAGAGATGCTCTTTCCTCCCTCTTTGAACTTCTTGAGCTTGGACGACCTCTTCCATGCGGCATAGGATTTCCTATGGCCTCTTATTTTTTATGGTTCAAAATTTACACCATCAGTTTCTTCAGAAGATGAAGAATTTGAGGAAGATGGAGAAGAGGGTGACCTCTTTCTCACCTTTTTCTTGCCTTGATTCTCTTTGTCTGCACCATCACTTTCTTCATAAGAAGAAGAGGATGAAGAAGATGGAGAAGAGGATTACCTCTTTCTCGCCTTTTTCTTCTCTTGCTTTTTGTCATCCCTCTTTGAATTATGGTGTGGAGAAGTGTGTGATCGTCTTCTCCGTTTAGGAGGTGATGGAGAGCGTTTTGCCCACCATCTTCGTGGAGCCATCTCCACCGAGGTGGCAGGAGACTCACTACTTTCTCATTCCTTCGGTGGGGGCTCTTGAGTTATCCTTTGAGAAGGAGATGCATCATCAAGAAGCAAATTATTGAGCCCTTCGTATGGATCCTCTTCTTCTTCCCAAATCGGAGAGAGGCCTCTTTTGGGAGAGGAGACTTCCTAGGTACTCTCTCGTCATGGTGGGGAGTTTGGAGAACCCCATGAACACGAAGCTGTCGTTGCACTTCACTTTGGAGGAATGGATTGTCCATGGCTTGTTGAAGCCTAGAAACAAGGTAGTCAATAAGCATAGGGGCATCATTAGTAGCCTGCTCATTAGCAAAATCAAAGCTATCAACATTAATTTCACTCTCTTTACTATTTTCAACCATTCTAACAACTTTTAGGTTTACTTTGGCACTTCAAGCCCTAGTTGCTACTCCTCTTTACCCCTTTAGAAAAGCACTCAAGCTACTGTACCCGTGGCTCGAATACAATAATTGCAAGGAATAGAAGAGAGGGTCTTTCAACACTGGAACAACACCGGCTCCTGTCAAGCTTCTAATAGCTCAATAGTGGTTAAGCCATAGGCAAGCCCCATAGGACTCCACTATTAAGACCATAGCTCTCGACGGTGATGCCCCATTATCTGCACAAAGGCAAGCACACTGCAAGGCTGAAAAAACCCTATTCTACTTACTCAATTGCAATTTATAATAACAACCATTTATAGCTAGCTTGAGGATCTCCTTTCTTGAGCAAGAAAAGAGAAACCTTGTGCTCTGATACCAATGTAACATTTAATGGCCTAGTAACTTGTGTGTAGCGGAAAATAGCATGAACATAGTGAGCATTTCATTAGAATAGATTCCTAATGAGCATAACGAGAGTGCTTGGGTGGAGAGAGAAAAGCATAACACCTAGTTAGATAGGCATGAACAATACTTCAAAAGAGAGAGAAATTAAGCTATTGACAACAATTGAGGACCGGATTTACATGGAGCCGGTCCCCCCTCCAAAAGGCTTTGTATTATAGGTTTCCCCCATCAAGAGGGACATTTTACAATACAATTCTTTGTGTTCCTTCAATAACTAGCTAGTGCAATGGAGATGGAAGCTTCAAGCACTAAGCAAAACACTTATAAAACACAACATCAATTCTCTCACGGTCTCAGACCCAAGACCTCACACGCCTTCAAAGATGGTGAGAGCTAGCGAGGTATGAGAGTAGATTGAGAGGAAGGAGTAGTCTTACGAGAAAGATGTACATCTCCTCACATAATCACTCATATTAGCATAGCATAGCTTAGTAATTAGCATGGTAGAGGAGATGAGCATGCATTGAAGCTTGGCTCTTTGTTGGATTTGCATCACAAAGCCAAGAGTTGTTGGTGTAGGCCTTCCTTCTTCAAGCTTGGAGTAGATGATAAGCTTTCCATTAAAGCTTGAGAAGGAGAGAGAGAGTCTTCGTGCTTCACACATGAGCTAGTGTGAGTGTGTGTGGAATAATTCTTTGAAAAATTCAGCCCCCCCTCTCTCTTGGTCGACCCCTCATGCAATTTACTCATGCTGACACCCCATTGGACCTCTCCCAGCTTAGCCAATGAGAATTAAGAAGCATAAGTGATAGCCTTCTCACATGTGTCCCCTTTCCCCTTTGTGAGAGCTTTAGGTAATCAATTAATGCAACTAAACTCTCATTGGATCCCTTTGTCTCTTGGCCAATAGGAATCAGACAAGCCATTGAGCTGTTGAATGCTCATTGGACCCCTTGGGAGACTGTCCAATAGTCTTCTAGAGAGATTAATTCTTATTGGTTCTTTTATTAAGTGTTTTTAAATGAATTAAACTAGATTTACTCTAGCCTAATTCTCATTGGTCCACCTCCATGGCCATCCAATAGGATTTGAGTACATCTTGTGGGCATCTGGGCTAGGGAGCTGACATGTGTCCCTCATTCCCCTTGTGTAAAGGAAGCTTGTGAGTGTGTGTGTGTGTGTGTGTGTGTGTGTGTGTGTGTGTGTGTGTGTGTGTGTGTGTGTGTGTGTGTGTGTGTGTGTGTGTGTGTTTCTCTCTCATCCCCTGCTTGCAAGGCTCGCCCTCTCCTATGTAGGAATCATGAAGACTTTTTTGGTACACACACAAAGCATCCAATTTTCCTAAGCTTCACAATTGGACACATTTGGTACACACACAAAGCATCGAATTTTCCTAAGCTTCACCATTGGACACAACCTTAGCATTTTGGAAGTCTTAATGGGATGAACCTTAGGGTCTTTAAAGCCCATTGTTGCACAGTGCTCTTTTACAGATGGCCCCCCTTTGGATCCCTATTGTCGTCGGTCTGCCAGCTTAACCAATATTCTAGCTTTTTCTCCCCTGGCACTTCCCCATATGAAATGATCAGTTTAACATGAGAAATCATTTAGGAGAATTAGATATTAGTTATTATGACAACCTTGCCATATCTTCTTGCTGGTAGTTCAAATAAAGAGCTCACTAGAGCCTTTATCTGAAGCTTTGACTCCATTATAAGGCAAGCATCTCCGGCTACAGCACCAGCTGAGGAAATATATCATCAATTTTTATCCCCAACCGCCTTCCTTGTGGGGGACATGGTAACAGAGATCTTAGATGTCATCACAAAAAGAAGACACTTACCCTATTGCAAGTGCAAAGAAAGGGGTGGATTATGCAATTGATTTTAGCATTTTCACAAACGTGTGGTGATTGGAAGATCTAGCAATGGTGTAGAGGAAGAAAGACAATCTATATGGAGAATCTTAGAACAAGTCTGACCATCGACTAAACATGAATTCAAAATCCCATTTTCGCAATGTAGCATGCATAAGTGATGCACTATGACCGCACCTCACCCCCCCCCCCCCCCCCCCCCCCCCCCCCAGCACATAGAGCTAGTTTTGACCTAGAAGGGTGGAAAGCAACATACACATGCACATGAGACATCCACATCCATCCATGAGATTTCATAGATCATATGACATCATCCCATCAACTCAACCATGATGCAAAACAGCCCCACTTGGTCAAGCACATGCCATAACGTCATATATATGCAAAAAACAGCTTTTTACTACTTTTGGATGCATGCATAATATGAAGATGAATGAAAGCATACTCAAACCAAAGCATCAATATTAGCCCCATAACATAGACTAAAACCTTCTCACATCAATGTACCCATATGAGACTTATACAAATAACCATAACACAAAAAGGACGCCACCTTTTTCATATTTTCCCATATAGTTCGAGCTGACTAACCATATACCCCCACATACGTTTATGGACATCAAAATTTGAAATCAACTTACCAAAAAAACCATAAAACATATGTGAACCACTCATCAAACTCACAATGCTATATGGTACTCCCCCTCGGTAGCATCCTTACACATGTAAAGTAACCTCGTACAAGGAATGAAACCTTAATAACTCGCACTCACTAAGTGATATCAATTATAAAAATACATTTGTGAGGAAGTTTAATCACGGTTCTTAATTTGTTTAAGTGGGTTCGTTCATCCATTGAATCTGTATGGTGGTTCTCCAAGGAGCCTGGGGTCCAAAATATTGACTTTATAGTGGGCAGCAATCTGTATTTTGACCATCATTATTTGCTCATGCAAAAACAAAAATTGACACAAAGAGAAAAAATGTTCTAAATGATGTGTTTAATCGTTGGTTCAAAGGGTTTGACTTGATTCATAGTGGTTTGGGAGACACGATCAAAACAGTGTCCCTACCATCTACATGACATGAAACAAAATGTTTCTTTATATACCTACATGAACATAGATACACCGTGTGCATAATTCAGTGTGCTAAACATATTGAAACAAGCATGGATCATTCGTGTACACATCCAACAAGTCCATACATGCTCTTGTATGCGAAAAAGCAACCACCGAGAGAGTAGTTACTCAAAAACAAAGTAGAGAGAGAAAAAGATGATGGCTATGGAGTTTAGAGCTCCTTATTGTGCTTGAGAAGTGATTACACGCTATCAAAATGCTTCTTGCTTTGCCACAAGAGGGCGATGATGAGATCTATGTAGAGGTTTTTGCCACAAAGTTGTTGAAGAACGCAAGTAGAGAGAGTGTGTTCTTCTTCTTCTTTTTCTTTCCATGAACGAGAGAGAAGATCTTATGGAGATGGTGATGAAGAGCTTACACCACTCTGTTTAAATTGTATGCATATCCATGCGATAGTAGACGCAACTATCGACACTAAAAACTAAGTACTATAGCTCAATTGAGAAGCACTCTATCAGGTAAGAGTGTGCCTCAAGGCAGCAACTAGAACCCTCTCTTTGCCCAAAATAGCTCCCCAACTTTTGGAACCTTGCTAAAAACAAGCCTTTGCTTTTGGTGGTCAACCCTCACCCCTTTTCCCTTCCCTTGAATTTTTTGTAGTAAAATTGATTAATTGGTCAGTATCCCGGCAACTAATGTGACCGTGACTAAACTATGTTGCATAGTGATGCCTTGACATAAGAGAAAATTCTCTTGTTCTACTCCGGTGTATTCTCGTAAAAATCTCGTTTAATCCTATTTCTTTGTCTGATGGTTGTTTTATACCTGACGGTGACTAAAAATATTATTTTTATGTTTAGGTCATTCTAAAAATCACGTTGCTTTTCAAACAATTTGAAAAGCACAAAAAGCTAAAAGTAGAATAAAAAGGGAAAAAAACAAAAAATTCTCAAATTAAACCACGCATTTCCCTAGTCCACCCGCACAAGAAAGTGGACTCACTTTTCACTAAAAAGCACAAAAAATCATGAAAATATAAAAATATCATGAAAAGCGACAGAAAAGCAGATTGTTACAAAATTGAACCATAGCATCCCCGAGACTCATAGATTAAGGATCCTGCTTTTTGCATAAAAGTATCAAAAAGCACAAAAAGCATGAAGAAGCTTTTAAAAAAGCAATTTTTTCCAAAACTGAATCAAACGTCTATCTAACCTACTAGACATGAAAATAGCCTTGCTTTTCATTTTAAAATCTTACAACACCATCAAAGGAGCAAAACAAGCCAAAAATTCACGAAGTGGATATTGGGATCTATTTTTCTTATTTTTAAAAGAGACATGAAAATCGGGCATCTTACATCCTCCCACACTTGAAAAATTCGAGGTGTCCTCATCTCCGCATGAAGTCTAGATAATTCATTCTAATTATATCATCATGTTCCCAAGTAGCATCCTCCTCAAGATATATTGACCACTTGACAAGGTGTTTAATGATGATCCAATTGCGAAGAGGTTTAGTCATGCTCTGAAGAATAGATTTTTGTTATACTTCAAAAGTTCCATCCATGGAAGTAGATAGCAGAGAATCATCAAGAATGTGATTTGGATCAGATACATACCTCTTGAGAAAGTTGATGTGAAAAATGCAGTGGTAACAAAAGTTTGTAAGCTAGATCATTAATTCTCTCTATGATGACAAAAGATCCACAATATCTTGCACTAATCTTCTTGCATTTACCCATTGATAAAGAAATATGTTTGGGTTGTACTCTCAAAAATACTATATCCCCTTCTTCGAAGAGAAATAGATTGTTTTTGGGGTCAGCATAGCTCAAAGAGAAGAGACTGGATGAGGAAAAGGAAGCATCTAAAGCCATTATGCATGCAAAAATTATAATTAAATAAGAAATGCCGAGCTCTAGTGTGAGAGAAGATGAACTGGAAGACATGAATTTGGGACATGAAGATAATCCTAAAATGGTCAAAGTATCTATTGAATTGGATACTGAATCTAAAAGGGGATTGAAAGCTTTGTTTTTAAATTGAAGGATGTGTTTCCTTTTTCATACACGATATGAAAGGAGAAGATTCAGCTGTACATCAATATACCATTAACTTTAAAATAGATGCAGTGCCAATGAAGCAATAAAGATACAAGATGATACCCCAATTATGCCAAACAAGTGAAAAAAGAGATTGATAAACTATTGGAGGTTGGTTTCATTTACCCAATGGACAAAGTAACTTGGTTATCACCATTTGTGGTAGTCCCAAAGAAGAATGGGAAAATCAGGGTGTATATAGATTACACAAATCTAAATGATGCAGCCATTATTGATCCATTCCCTCTACCATATTGTGATGTGATGTTCGATGTAGTAGTTGATGAAGAGATATATAGTTTGTTTGATGGTTTCAATGGATATAATCATATCAATATGGCCCTATAAAAGATATACAAAACAACATCCATTACTGAATGGGGAGTGTATGCTTCCACAGTTATGGACTTTGGGTTGAAGAATGCACCACCTACTTTTCAGAATTGGTGTTTGGTCCTTACTTGAAAATGTTCATGCAAGTATTTTTGGATGACTTTCATGTTTCAAGAAAGAAGACGGACCATCTAAAGCATTTGAGATTGTGTTTTGAGAGATATAGAGAATCTAGATTATCATTGAGCCTTGCAAAATGTGCCTTTTCTATGAAGCAGGGCATTTTATTGGAACACATTAATAGTAATGAGGGAATAGCAATTGACTCAAGAAAAGTGGAAGCCATCCTAAAGGCTTTACCCCCAAAGACAGTGAAACAACTGATGAGGTTTATTCATGGTCAAGTGAAGTGGCATAGCATGTTATTGAGGTACCTAGCTCATGTGTGTTTACAACTCTCACAATTGACAAAGAAGGATGTTAATTTTGTGTGGAAGGAAGAATAGGAAAATGCTTTCAACTTGCTGAAGAAGATGCTAGTGACTGCACCAATACTGATTCCACCAAATTGAAAATTGCCATTCCACTTGTTTTTAGATGCTTCCCATGTAGTAGTGGGAGCAACTTTCATGCAAGAAGCAAAAAAGGGATGGTTTAACCAATTTATTATGCCAGTAGAGTACTAATTACACCTATAGAAAGGAATTACACAGTGACTAAAAGGGAATGTTTAGAAATGATTTTTGAACTGCAAAAATTCACGCAGTATTTGTTGGTCAATAAAGTAGTGATCCATGTTGATCATCAAGCTTTGGTATATTTAGTCAACAAACCTCATCTTTTAGAAAAATTAGCTAGGTGGGTGTTGTTGATGCCAGAATTTTTTTATTCAATAATACACAGGCCTGGTCAAGAGCAGGTGATAGCTGACTATTTGAGCAAATTGGCTACCAGAGAAACCCCCACTAAAAGAATGGATGAGCTACCTGATGAAGAATTGTTCCCAGTAGCAGTAGTTAATGATGAAGAATCTTGGTATAAAGAAATGTTGTATTTCTTACTTCAAGGAGTTCTCCCAAAAGAAATGTCAGTAGTAGTGAAAAGAAAGATGCTGGCATGGGAAAGGAGGACATTTATAGTCCTCATTATGGGTATTCTCTAAGAGGGGAATAGATCAAATTCTAAGAAGGTGTGTTCAAAAGTTTTACTAAGGAGGAATATTGGCTAAAGCACGTGCACATGATGCAGGGGATCACTTTTCAAGAGACATCATTGTTGCAAAGACTTTTCACAAGAAGGCTACGGTGGCCTTCAATTTTAAAATATGCTCATGAGTATGTGAAGACCTGCTTGATATGACAAAGGGATGATAGACCGTTGGATGCAAATACAACGCCATTGTAATCAGTTACTCCACTTGAACCATTTCAAGAGTGGGGTCTTTACATTATGGGATGAGTTAAACCAACTACAAAGTGTACAGGGAATAAGTACATTTTGGTGGCAATAGATCATTGTACCAACTGGGTGGAAGCACAGGCAATGAAGGATAATAAATCAAAAAGTGTGGCAAAGTTTTTTTACAAGAACATAATGATAAGGTTTTGATGTCCAGTGGAGTTGGTCTTTGATTGGGAAGGTCATTTCATCAACAAAGTGATCCGAAAGTTGATTGAATATCACCTGATTATTCATAAAAAGTCCACAGCGTATAATCCTTAGGTAAGTGGTCAAGAAAAGTCTACAAACAAGACTTTGATCAAAATTTTAAGAAGGATGGTTTCAAAAAACAGGAAGGATTAGGATACTAAACTAGATTCTACATCATGGGCATTCAAGTCAACATTCAAGGTTAGTACGGGAATGAAACCATTTAAGATGGTATATGGGTTAGAAGCTACTGTACCAATACAGTTTATTGTGACAAGCTTGAGGGTTGCAGTTCAATATAAATTGTCAAGGGATGATACTTTAGTTTTTATGCAAGAGCAACTCCTGAAACTGGAAGAAAGCAAAATTCAGGCTGCCTATAAATTGCTAGGGGATGATTCTTTAGTTTTTTAGGTAGAAGCAACTCCTAAAATTGGAAGAAAGCATAATTAGGCTGCCTATATCACTGAAGCAATCCAAAGAAGGAGACAAGCATGGGTTGATAGGAATTTGAAACGTAAAACTTTTGAAGAAGGAGATTGGGTACTAAAATGTACAATAGCAGGTTTGGCAAAAGGCCAGTAAAGTTGAACCTTAGATATTTAGGGCCTTTTTAAATTTTTAGGGGAGATTGGAAATTCCACCTATTTATTGGCATATGTTGATGGATGGATTTTTCCAAAAGTGGTTAATGGATTCACATTAAAACCTTATTTTGGTCACTGTTGAGCCAACAGAGGATCACACCCACATTTTTGCTCACACTCATCATTTTGTAACCATTGATTGTAATAAATGTCTTTCCGACATTAATTTTGATTTGAGCCATTCATTAAGTAACGGGACTCGATTGAGTTTTCAGCTTGTAATCCCGAAGTAATTTCACTTGCTGATGTAATTAGTTAGAGATGTTCTCACCTCCAAGGCTGAGGTATATAAGCCAAAGTTTTTATAACCTAAAGGAGGCAGATTATTAATCAAAGTGAGTTTTTGGAGCGCCGTGACTGTGTCTGAGAGAGAGAGAGAGAGTCTTATCTACTTGCTACACGAGCTACGGAGCCGCCATTGGAGAAGCAACACCGCCATTGTGTTAGCAACGGCGAGAGCTACGCACAGATACCAAGAGTGCGCACTATCGGCTTCTATGTGTGGTAAGTTCCTACGAGCTTCGGTGTGAGTTTTCTTCCAACTCGTGTGTTGTAATGGAGCGTGCAGCATATCTATAGAACCACAATGAGTAGAGCTACACATTAGTACCATCGGGGTCAACTTTCGGTCACCTGTATTTTTCGACCTATCTTCATACGCGTTTACCGCACGGAGTGGTTATAGGTTGATTTTGTAGTTCAAGTCTTTAGGGTGTTGTTCTTACCTAGTGTATAGACTTCCCCTTGAGTTTGAGATCGATTCAATGATTCTAGATCCTGTTTCGTATAGCATTCGTTCGTAGTACGGATTTCAGTCACTTGCGTATTTTAGAACTTAGATTTGATTTCCTTAGTAGTGATTGTCATTAAAAGGTCGAGTAGGTGATTTGACACCCACCTAGTTGTTTCCATGCGCCTGCGGGTCAAGCTCCGTTCTCATCTGACAAATTCTGTTGTTGGTTGAGTTCTCGCTATTTAGCTTCCGCTAGCGGCGTAACCGCCTTAACATTTGGCGCCGTTGCCGGGGACGAGAGCCCTAAGTAGGTGACCTTAGACTAATCCTACGAGGTGAGTCGTATAAACTACTTTGTATACTTTAGTTAGAAAAGATCTAGGAGTGGTGGACTCTGAAGATCTCGAGAGATACTAGGAAGTGGGGTATTCCTGGGTCTTCCGTGTTGACAGTATTTTTAGTTTAGCTTAGATTTGTTTGTTGTTTTGTTGGTGTTGAGTAGTTGTTGATAGAAGAAGAATTTGCTAGTCCGTGAGTGACAGTGGATCTCTTTAAAATCACAATTACCAAACCCATTATATGATTAGGAATAGCTTAGGTAGGACTTCATTTGATCCTGATCTGGAGCTAGTAATCATTGGAGTATTTTCTTGATATGGTTGATTGCATGTTAGATCACTAAATCGTCGAGTTAGTAGTGAAACTTGCAATAAACAAAAGTCAGAGAAATTTTCTGTGTATCTGGGAGTTGCTGAGCACTTGAGAAAGCTTTAGGAAGGATTCTGTGCCAAAAAACTGGAAATCTGCAACTTTAGACATCATACGCGTATGATGTCTAAATGACCAAACAGAGACCAAAACAGAAATTTTGACTTTACCAGAGTGTTCAAAAGGGGGGTTATACCCTAACTTCAACTTAAAACAAGAGCATTAACACTCAAAGAAACCCAAAAAGACAAGTCGGAGCCCAAGAAACGCAAAGAACAGGAAATTTTGGATTCAGATCTTGTTTTTACATTCAAACCTAACAAAAACACTTGAAACTCAATTATAAACATTGGAGAAGACTTAAAACCAAGAATAGTCAAAATCTGGGACAAAAGACATCATACGCGTATAATGTCTTTTAGCACATCCACTGCTTATTTTTGATATCTGACCTGACAAGATTGTTACAAACACTGTAGAAAGCATAAATATCAAGTCTTGACCCAAATTGATGAAAAACACATCATACGCGTATGATTTCTTTGACCTAATTTTGGACATATTTTGATACTTTGCCAACACAGATCCATTGTAATAGCTGTCTAGAGGTTATATTTCAAGTTTCATCCCATTTGGATCACAATTGACCCAAAACAAGTCAAAAGCAGAAAATTGCCAAGAAAAGCCTAAATTAGCCATAACTTGCTCAAACAGAGTTCAAACTGAATTTTGTGAGTGGACAGAGCATAAGGGGGCTACTGAGAGTGAGCATAACCAAAACAGTTCAAATCTGTGAAAAAAAGACATCATACGCGTATAATGTCTTTTTCAACATAACTGCAACAAAATTCTCACTTGATGAAACAGAAGTTGTCCAACTGACAAGATTAAACAATTGACCAAGTATCAATCAGTTTGGATCAATTCTGACCACAAAAAATTGGGAAAACAAATTGCCGAGACAGAAAAGTTAAAGTCCTTTAGGGGAATTGATGAATTTGAGATCGGGCAAGAATCTCCAGAATAACCAACCAAAACAAGGGGAACAAGCAAGTGTCATATCAACCGAGGGAAGTGTAAACCAAAGTTGGGTGCAACCATTAGAGCCGATCTTTGAAGGAAGTGTTTCTGATACTTCTTCGGAGAGATCTTATGAGATTTTCACCGAACACTTGGAACACTTGAACCTGAACAACAGAGAAAATATGGCAGCAGGATCATCAAACCCTTCCGCCACAATGAAGCTATTGTTCATAAAATACCAGTACGACAATGAGCAAGGTGCCAAGATCTACAAAGATGGAATGGACCGCTATTGTGTAAAGATAGAAGATAGACCTAGTGAGTTCAAGGACTTAGTGCCTGTGAGCTATAGCGGAGATAGATATCTAGATGACGAGGGTACCATGTACTTGGTAGTCCTAAACCCTAACATTGTGGAGAAGTGGGGATTGATGGGCACCAAAGCCAAAGTAGATGAAGAACTTGAGGAGAAAGCACCAATAATGAACTTCCCTGATGCGAGGTTAAGAAGAGAGAATGAAACTACAAGGATCAACACTGATAACATCTATGTGGGGCTATACAAATATAATAATGGGGAGCAAGATCTCTATTATAGATGTAAAGAACCCTACACCGGAGAGTTGACAGACCAAAAAAGACTTTATGTCTTTACCTACACAGAGGGATCGGAAGTGAAAATTGCCGCTTACGACAAGTATGGGAGGCAATACTCAACAATGGGCAAGAAAGAATTAGAAGGATATACATACTTTGGGGGACCACTACATCAGTATTATGTTACTTCTAGCTCACAAAGACCAGCACCAACAAATGGAGTGCAAAACCCAATGACAACAGGAGGACAAAGAACTCAGGTTGCTGACTCTTTCAGTCAACCTCAGTACTCGAAGCCCGGACCAATGGGATCATTACATTCCAGAGAGTCAATGGATACGAATCGAGGTAGTGCAGTTCCAATCCCCACGTATACCACTCCAGGTCCAAGGTTCGAAGCGGAACCATCACATTTACCTCCTAGTAGTAGATTCAGGGCAGGGGAACCGACAAGGGTAACCCATGAAGTCCATGATGCTAGAGAAAGCTTTAGCCGGGACACAGGAGCAATGAGATTGGTAGCAGACCATAGACGTATGAGACCATCTCAAGTAGCCAAGTGTATGCCAAAGAAGTATGGTGGTTCAGGAGATCCGTATGCACATGTGTCACTCTTTAAGCAAGTCTTAAGAGCTGAGCAGATAACAGATTTCCATACACAATACGAGGGATTTGGTCTTACTCTAGAAGGTACGGCATTGACATGGTTTCAACCACTGAACAGAGGGGGATTCCATGACATTGACCATTTTCTAAGAGAGTTTGCTGAGGAATTCTCAAAACGAGGGATTAAGCACAATATGGTCTCACAAATATATGCTTTTAAACAGAGAGAACACGAAAAAGTGAAGGAAGCTTCACTTCGCTTCAAACAATACATTGAGATATGTCCAGTACGTGAACAACCACAAGATGATAGACTATATGTTCTCTTTATTGAAGGATTGAGAAACGACACTCTCAAGAAGGACTTGCACTTGAAAGCTTGTACAAGTTTCGAGCAAGTAACGAGAGAAGCATTGTACTTAGTGGATAACTGTACGCTTTATGGAGAGGTGTCAGCGGATACAGATTTTGCATCCAGTAGCTCTTCCTCCGTAGCGAGCGAGACTACCACTAAAAAAATTGTTCAAACAACAACCATGCCAAATGTAGAGCAAATGATAGAAGATGCTCTAAAAAGGATGGCACCATACCAAAAACCATTGCCAAAACCACTGAAATGGTGTGTTATTGAACAAAAATGGACAAACCATCCAACAGAGGAGTGCTATTACAACAAAGGGTATGTAAGGGAGCGTCAGTATGCACCTCCTGCTCAATTAGCACCACCTCAGGTACATCCAGTACCTCGATACCCAACGGGAAATGTACCAGGACCTATGGGGATAGAAAGACCGCAACAGGTATTGGGACAACAACCACCTTTACCAGGAGCAAGACCAGTGGGCATTAGATATGCACCAACCTTAGAGAATCAGGAAGAACAAGCCTTAGTGCCTGTTCAAGCCTATTATGAAGAATCTGGTGCACACATGTCTCCAACTGTGTATTACCCACCAGAAGAACCCAAACAACCAGAACCATGGGGCATGATTGGGAATGTTGGAACACCAACAGTTACAAGTGCTTCTGATGAAGAGAGATACAATTTGGACGCAAGAACATTGATGTTCATAGCTCATGGAGGGTTAACAGGACAAAGACCATCCTATCCACAAAGGACGAATCAAGTGGGACCAAGACCAGCACTAGGACCCTGTTACAAGTGTGGAGGTGACCATCTGATGAATGTTTGTCCACATACGGAAATCATTAGAATTAACGCTTATTGCACTGAGTGTGGGGTTGCTCACTTCATTGAGGATTGTTCAAAGAATCCAAACAAAGTGCAAAAGACGACATTGAATATGCTAGAAACTATTCCTACCAGCAGTGGGTCTGAAAATGAAACTCTGATACCAACGCAAGTTGTTACTAGAGCTCAAGCTAAGAAAACCACTAGAGAACCTGAGAATGGAAAGTTAGCGACTGAAGTGGTTAGTCAAGGACCGCGGAGTCAGAGAAACACATGGAAAGCTAGAAAAGCACGCATGAAGTTGAGAAAAGAACATGAAGACGCTATTCTAGCTGAGGAACTAAAGCAAACTAAAGATAGATTAGAAAAACTTGAGAGTCAAAACGGGAAACGAGAGATGAGCCCGGAAAGAACGAAACAAAAGAGTATCAAAGAGACAACGAGCTTAAGCTCAAGGGGATCAGTGCTAGTTGACAAAGTACACGAACCATTGGACGCACTGATGAGAGCTTACGAAGCTAGGTTAAAGAACAACCAAACACAAGAACAGAGGTGGATGACATACCCAAACGCGGAATTGGAAAAGCAGAGACTTGAAATGTGCCAGAGAATGATCGAGACTGGACAAGCCTTATTAGAACCACCAAGAGAAACAATGAATTGTGGAACGAAAAACCCAATTCAGCAAGAGATTATCATTTCACGGGTAGCTGAAAAGACTCCCAGTGCACAAAAGCTTGAAAATACACACAAGGATGACCGCATAGTATTGAACACAACCGATCAGGAGATAGAGAGTTTTCATCCAGTCATACAGAGGACTTACGGAAGAGATGAGGATTACAATGAATTTTGGAAACAAGTGAGAGAGGCAAACTTTGCAAACGAGCTAAGTTGTCAAGCTAATCAGACAAATTGGGAAAAGGACATCAGGAATCCTCCCATAGTGGAATTTGAGGCAGGATCTCAAGTGGACTTGGATCTGCAATCTTACTGGGGAGATGGGGTTTCTGTTAGAACAATGGAGAGCAAACCTCATTCACTGAATACCTTACCTTCATACTTAGGAGAGTATGAAGCAAAATCCGAGATTAGAGCACTTCCCTCACGAAGAATCTCATCAGAAAAAGTCATGGACTCGCAAGGATTGATAGAGATCTTGTCAACACCAGTGACATGCACTATCACTCTAGCTGAGCTTTTGAGGCTAAGACCACATATGTGGACCACTGTAGGAAAATGCTTGGAGAAATTTGGGATAAAAGACCCAACATCGAGACTGCAAGAGGGTATACAAGAGCTGAGCAAACCACAAAAGAACGCTAAGCCTGTACCCTTAAACAAGGTCGGAGAGTATTGCGAAGGTGAAGAGGGGAATACAACCTTACCAGTTGAATTCCAAGGAGTGAACACGATGGCAATACTAGACAGCAGAGCTGGGGTAGCCATTGCTACAAAAGAAATCTGGAAAAAATGGGGGAAACCAGCAATAAGGAAGACTAGGTTGAAACTCCAATTAGCAGATGGACACATGGAGAAACCTATGGGGTTATTAGAGAAAGTCGTAGTAACTTCTTGCGGCATTGAATACGAACATACTTTTGCTATTGTCGATTTTGGCAAGGAGAATAACTATGATATCATACTGGGAAGACCATTCATGAGACAGTTGAAAATGGTCCAGGATTGGGGCTACGATCACATATACTTGAGAAATATGGAAACCACTACACGTGTGAACCTGAAAGACCATAGCTACAAAGATGTGAACCGAACACCGGTAGAGGAGTTTGATTCAGCTACTTTGGCGGGATCCGAATTTCCAGCTTGGTTAGGTAAGCCCAAGGAGTTATGGATGTGTGGGGCCTCGAAATGTGGAAGTCTGAGGCGAGAAGAATATGTTTTAGAAAGGGCTATCAAAGATGAAACTTATATAGGAGAACCCTTTCCAGAGGACACGCTTGAACCATTAGAATGGACACACATTCTAGCAACCCTAGATGTTTGTGCAATTCCGGATGGTCCCACAACAAAATTTTGCGACAAGGACGGGTACGACGTGGTTCCGTACTTCATGTTGAGAAATGTACTCGAAAAAGAAACTGAAAAGAACGATACACTGGAAAAGGAAGATGAAGAAGAGGTGTTTCATGACATTCCCGATCATCCAGAGTGGGGAAATGAAGCAGACAACGAGTCAACGGACAATTCAAGCGGAAACGAAGAAACTATAACGGATGTCAGATTTTATGATTTTCCGAACCAAACTAAACAACGCCAGAAACGCTATAGAGCAAAGAGAAAAACAAAGGGGGTTAGAACCAATCCGATGCCTAGAATAAGAGAAAAAAATCAATTCCTAATGCTAGTAAAGGCGGAAGATTGTGTTAAGGACAAGATTTCTGGAAGAATGAGAGGCAATGATCAAAAGAGCTTACGAAAAGACAAAAGAGGCTCAAGAAATCAAGTTCAAAGGAATGGAACGAAAACTGAAACAGAAAAATCAAAAAAGAACAAGCGCAACAGAGAACACACGGAGTCCAAGTTAGAACGTAGAAACAAGTACAGAGAGCTCAAGAAAACTCTGAAAGAAGTTTGGACGACAGAAATTGAGAGTGGAGAGGACGAAAACGCCAAAATCAAGGAAAACATGGATGTTCCCTCTCACTACAGGAAATTCACAATAGAGGATAGGAAGGTGGTATTAACCCAACCTATTCGAAAGAGAAAGGAGAACGAATCTTATGACGGACCGGAGGATGCAAAAAAAGTTGATTTAGCAGCTCCAGGTGAGACACCTAGACCGGTGTACATAGCCACAGATTTGTCTCCAGGCGAGGAAGAGAGACTTTTGAGTCTTCTCAGAGAGTACAGGGATGTGTTTGCATGGTCTTATAAGGACTTAAAGGGAGTTGACCCATCAATATGCCAACACACAATCCCACTAAAACAAGACGCAAAGCCTAGCAGACAGAGACCATACACATATAATGATACGTTTGCTAAGCGAATCAAAGAAGAGATAGATAAGCTAATGGAAGCTGAATTCATATACGAGATTGAACACACAGATTGGGTATCTCCGATTGTGGTGGTACCCAAGAAGAACGGAAAACTCCGAGTGTGTGTCAACTTAAAGAAAGTGAATGCTGCAACAATCAGGGACAATTATCCCGTGCCGATAATTGATCATGTTCTAGAGCGTGTATCAGGGAAAACAACATACTCCTTTCTTGATGGTTTTTCAGGATATAACCAGCTAGCCATAGCACCAGCAGATCAAAATAAAACAGCTTTTGCAACGGAGTGGGGAATTTATGCTTATCGGGTTATGCCTTTTGGTCTAACCAATGCTCCCACAACCTTCCAGAGGCTGATGACGCATGCTTTCAAAGAATACTTAAGGTTGTTTCTAGAAATATACATGGATGACTTATGTGTACATTCTCTTCTGAGAGATGAGCATCTAGAACACCTAAGAAAAGTATTTGAGAAATGTAGGACATATCGCATTTGTCTCAATCCTGAGAAATGTGTGTTTATGGTCCGACAGAGCAGAATTCTGGGACATATTGTCTCACAAAACGGAATATCCACGAATTTAGAGAAGATAAAAGTTATAGTGGATATGCCTAGACCAACCAATGCGAAACAAGTACAGAGCTTTATGGGACATTGCGGATATTATAGACGATTCATTTACATGTACGCTATAATAGGCCAACCACTTTACAGGCTAATAGTGAACTTTGAATGGACAGAGGAGTGTGAGGAATCATTCAAGAAATTGAAAGAGGCACTCATTACTGCTCCAGTCTTGAAATCACCAGATTGGGAGAAGATATTCCATGTGCATATAGATGCTTCGGCATATGCAATAGGATGCATTCTGGCTCAGCCAGAAGAAGGAAACATGGATTTTCCTATCTGTTACGCCAGTCGACAGCTCAACAATGCAGAGAAGAATTACACCACAACAGAGCGAGAAGGATTAGGAATGATATATGCTGTGAAGAAATTTCGGCATTATCTTCTAGCCAACAAGTTTGTGTTTTTTACGGATCACCAAGCCTTGCTCTACCTAGTGAATAAACCATGCAATACCGGGAGAATAGTGAGATGGTTCATTATCTTACTGGAATTCGACTTCACGGTAGTAGTAAAGAAAGGAAAAACACATCTTAGAGCTGATCATCTTTCGCGATTGACGAATGGAGAAGACCCTATAGGAGTAGATGACGACATGCCAGACGCGTACTTGTTCAACATAGAAATGATACCGAAGTGGTCTCAAAATGTCGTTAGCCTATTAACCTATGGAGGAGAGTTTGATAGAAGAGAATACAACCAGAAACATATTGCTATTCAGCAATCCAAGAATCTTCAATTGGTTGCAGGAAGGTTGTATCAATTGGGAAATGATCATGTTTTACGACTATGCATCAATCCTGAGGAATATAATATATATCTGTGCGAAGCACATGTTCAGGAATGTGCATTTCATTGTTCAAGAAGGAACACATATAGGAATTTGTTACAATTGGGAGTCTATTGGCCAGGAATGAAAGAAAGCGTACATGAATATGTCACTGTATGTATTGTATGTTCATCAAAACCGCCAGCAGAGTATTCGACATTATATCATATAATGATCGCTCTGGAATGGAGTCAGTATATTGTTGAATATCTCACAAATAGAACTTTCCCAGAAGGAACGTCAAAATCTCGTCAAAAATCTGTAGAGACAGAAGCTAGAGATTACGCTTTAATAGGAGATCAACTCTATAAGAGAGGTAAAGACAACCAGCTTAGGATTTGCACATCAGAGTCTGAGTATGTGATAATCCTGGAGCAAACTCATGGAGGAGTAGGTGGAGGCCATTTCTCAGGTGATAAGACATCAAAACTTGTCTTAGCCGTAGGAATATGGTGGCCAACATTACATATGGAAGCTGAGGAATACGTTAAACGGTGTGATGACTGTCAGCGGACCAAAGTACCACTTAAAAGAGATGATATGCCGCTTAGACCAATGATGGGGGCAAGAGCTTTTGCAAAATGGGGGATTGATTATGTCGGACCCATTTCACCTCATGCATATAAGACTCATGCACAATACATCGTTGTGGCTACAGACTATCTAACAAAGTGGGTCGAAGCAAAGGCAACTCAAAAAGCAGATGCCAGGACCACGGCACAATTTCTATATGAATACGTCTTTGTACGATATGGATTGCCAATAGAAATTGTGAGTGATCGAGGCACACATTTTATAAATGAAGTGATAGAGATCCTTCTAGATGAATTCATGGTAATCCATAGGAAATCAGCCCCGTATCATCCACAAGCAAACGGACAAGCTGAAGCAACAAACAAAACCATATGCACGGTCCTTACGAAGATTGTATCTGAGTCGAGAACTGACTGGGACCAGAAGTTTCATTCAACATTATGGGCATATAGGGTAGCATATAAAACATCAATAGGAACGACCCCATATAACATGGTTTTTGGGCTAAATGCTATCTTACCAATAGAATTCTTGATTTCAACCTTAAGGGTGGCTAAGGATCTAGAGTGGACAGGGCACGAGCTTTCTGATAGAATAGATGACCTGGAAAAGCTAGACGAGCTTCGCCTAAAAGCAGTAGCTTCTATCTACGCTCAAAAAAGGCGACAAAAGGAATTTTTTGATAAGCATGTGCCTTCATCTTGTTTGATCGTGGCTCTACTCACAACTTTATATCAACAGAGTTGGCCACTAAGTATCTTTTGCCGCTAACCCAAGACATGCTTCTCAAAATACATCAAGAAAAGCTGCGTGTCCAGAAAAAGAAAAAGATTGTGGAGGAAGTGCAAGCCGAGGCGAAGGAAAGAATGGAGAAAAGAAGACTACTACGTCAGAAATAGCGCAATGAAGGAGCAATACGAATAAACGCAGTCAGTATAACAGAAATGGATAATGACAAAGAAGAACCTATCATTGAATGCAAAGTAGGAACCAACCAAATCAAAGCCAGAGCACTATTGGATTCAGGAGCTCAAACTAACCTACTTTCACTCAGTTTGTATAGACAATTGACAAATGACACTAAATTACAAACTGCCAAGCAAGAGTTAAAGAGTTACTCTGAGAATTCAATCAAAACTGTCGGATGCACAGTTTTACATATACAGATTAACCAGTATGTGTATCCTCATATGTTTTACGTGGTTGAAGACCAAGCTACACAACATCCATTATTGCTAGGACAACCATGGCAGAAGCAATACAATGCAATGATTGACTGGAATTCTAAATCAGTGCTTATCAAATACGAAGGTGAAAGTCAATCAGTTAAGTTCACCAAAGGAGCAGAGCCAACTCCAAAGGAAGAATCCAAGAACAAAGGTAAACAACAACCAGAGAAAAAGAAGAAGCAATGGCAACCAAAAGTTTCTATACAACTGGATTGCTCTTCGACGAGGAACTCTCAACATTGGATAAGGAAGACAAGCAATAATATAACAGCTCAACCTTGGGAAAAACGGAGTCAAAGTTGGTATGGAGACCAAAAAAGGTTGTGTCAGAGAACACAAAGGTGGAAAACAGAGTCTTCAATACCAGACAACAGAGTGATTCCAGACAATCAAGGACAGTGAAACAGATCTGGATTCCAAAGAAGTTCATGACGGCACAAAGCTATAGCAAGCAAATTTGGATCCCAAGGATTTGTAAACAGGAACTCCCTTCAGTACAATCCACGGAAACTCCTAGGTATTTCAAGGCGAGGAAATCAACACAAAGAACAAAGCAGGTTTGGGTCGCAAAGAGTTTGTGGCAAGCACAAGCGAAGCGGAAGCAGATTTGGATTGTGAAAAAGAACAACAAGGTAAAGAAGAATCCATCTACTGATTCTACTACCGAAGTGCCAAAACCAACCCAAAACCCGACCACCAATCCTTCAATCAAAATAAGAGCAGCTTTATTGGAAAGACTGTTGTATCATCGCTCTACAATTGCATTGGGAACTTATGACCAAAACAACTACAATGCTTCGCCCACAGACACTTCATAGTCATCCGGGAGGACTCGGACTAGGAGGGGGGAGGTATACAGGTATACAGGGGCTACAAAGCAGCTACAAGCGACAAAAACAAAGAAAAACAAAAATTATATTACAAGGACAGTGTCTTACATGATTTTGCAATTTTTATGTTTGATTGCGGATATTGATAATATTTATGCCCTTATATACCTTGTTTTGCAACAAGAAGAGATCAAATGATGAATTTGGGTCTCTAGACGTGTAAATATCACTAAATAAGAGTGTTTTTGGAGCTAAAAAGTGGAAAAAAGTGGTAATCCAAGTCCAGAAATCACAAATAAGTGTATATTCATATACACAGGGTTACCAGCTATTTATTGTGTATGTTTGGAATTTTTTGGCTTCAATTTGCTATTTTTCTTTATTTTTATGATTTTCTTGATAAAAGTAAAAGAAAAATAAAAAAGCAGGTGAAATGAGATCAGAAAAAAGAAAAGAATAGATGGTGATGATCCTAATGACAAGGGCAACCCATGGTAAAAATTGAGTACAATTCGGGAAAAGTTGCGGAAAGCCCGAAATGACAGAATTTTGGCAAAGTGGACAGATTTCTCAGAAACAGGTCAAACGGAATCCAAATTGAAAAATTTCAAATCCTAAAGTACATTTCACGACAAGATAGGAGCACATGTCAAATTTGGTAACAAGTGATCCGGGGAGTCCGAAGTTAAGTATTTTTCACATCACTTTCAAGCTCATTTCCACTATTACCTTCTTGGAGAGAGCCAAGAGCACACAGGAGCATCCAACCTTCTACAGCCTTCTACGACTGCTACGAGAGCTCAGAGGACACCAGACATGAGAGGTAGACTCGTTGCCATAATCTTTTGATGCTTATCATTAACTTTTGTCGCGAAAACTGACCAAAACCAAGAAACAAGAGCAGACGGGGAATGAGGTAGAATGCTAGGTAGTGGCACAACCGCCTAACCAAACCTTGCAAGAACTTATAGGTGGGTTACCCTAGTATAGAAGATGGGTTTCTAACACTCAAAGCTCAAGAAAGAATGACTGGAAAAACCCTAGGTCAACAGAGCCTGCAAGAGGCAAACAGAAAAAAGTTGTCGAAACGACACAAAACTTCTTAGGAAGCTTAACAGCATCGAGGGCAATGCAACCATGGAGTATCTCCAGGTTTGGACCACCAAAAGTAGGTCAAAACAACCGATTCGACGACAGACACACAAAGCGTCATTTTGGCATAACGGCTGAAATTGACGACCGAATGAAATGAAACTTCACAAGCAGCTTCAAATATACATGGATGACTTATGTTTGCAAGCAAAACCCAAAAGAAAGCTGATTCACTTACCGTTGGTGAAAAAGAAGCTTTCGGGCAACCAAAAGGAGAAAGATGGAGAACGGGGAGCCAAAGTCAAGTTCAACCAAATAGCTGGCTTCACAACATATCCAATGAGCTGGAAATGCAACTCTCGAGAAGAAAAGTTGAAGAAATTCAACTCCAAGGCAAAAAGACGACTTCGGAGACTGAAATGCCTATAAGGGGGACTTTTTAGCTAAACTGATGACTTTTTAAATTGAAAACTAGTTAGCAGGGCTTAGGACACTAGCACAAAGCAGTCTTTGCACAAAAAGACCAACATTTCAAGAAAAGACATCATACGCGTATGATGTCTCACAGCATGAATTTCACATCCATTTCAACATTTGAGTGCATAGCCTCATTCCACATGTTAATCACATCCTATGAACCAAGTATCATGAGAATTGGAGTTAGAAAACCCAAGGAAAACCAAAAAGACGCAAAGTAGGCCATAAAATTGATTTTTGGTCCTAATTTTGTCAAAATAACTCCAAACTCATTGAAACTTTGTAGGATTGTTGATTAACACATCTACAAGCTATCTGGAACCAAAAAGCACCATTTTGACACAAAAGACATCATACGCGTATGATGTCTATTTGCACTTACAGAGCCAAAACTGCTCTTTTGTCATCATACATCCATTATATATATCTAATACATGCTACATATGAAATTTGGAACCATTTGGTCAAGAGGATCACCCCATTAGCCCAATTGAGGGAAAATCCTTCACCTAAAGCCTATTTTTGGCCCAAATCCAACATACTCAAGTCCTTCATTAGTACATGGGGAGTCCACAGAACCAATCCCATGCAAAATTGATGAAAAAGACATCATACGCGTCATACGCGTATGATGTCTCCAGAGCCATTTTTAGCCCAAAATCTATCCAAACTTCATAAATCCACTGAATAAGCCTATCTAAAGCCAAATACAAGCTTATAGAGAAATTTGATCCAAAAATACACTAAAAGACATCATACGCGTATGATGTCTCACTATGTGATTTTGGCACCTCAGGGCTTCAACCACCAAACAAAAGTGATTTACATGCCATTTGAAAGTGAACCACCAAGTTTTATCCAATTTGGATCATAAAGTTCAATTCCCTTTCAAAATTTTGCCAAGAGCCGGAACTGGACTAAATTGGCCAAAACTTGACCAAATGGGATCCAAACTCAAATCCAAGCATATGATAATCATGTATACACTATCAGCTACAAGCACAACCAATATGAAGTCATTTTGACACAAAAGACATCATACGCGTATGATGTCTCCAGCATGATTTTGAGCCCATTTTGCATATTTTTTCACCTACCTTGCATCCTTAGGCCCTGAATAGCTCATGTTTCAATTTTCAAGTCATTTGAATAGTTAAAAGCTTCATTTCGGCTTTCAGTACTAAAAAGACGCTAACTTCTGAAATTGGAGTTACAGGATCCATGGATTCCACCAAGTCATCGGCAACAAAGAGAAAAAGACCGACAATCAAAGATGCTATTGCAGAAGCGAAACCCTTTGACATTCCAGTAGAAACCCTCAAGCCAACCAAAACTTGGGTGGAGGAAGCAGTATTGGAGAAAGAGGGAATAAAGATCTACCAGGGGACTTTCAGAGATCCTCAAGGGCAAGCGGTGGATGTACCGATGATCCCACAGGAATTGGTAGATTATAGCAGGTCAGAAGACATCAGCAGGTACCTGGAAAGGGCAGACTTGCACAGTTTCTTCACCTCGAGACCATCAGGTGTGGATACAAGAAGAGTGTACGAGTTGGCAACATCCATTCAGAAGGATGGAAAATCCACATTGACAGCCATGGATGGAGAGAAAGTAGAAGTACAGATCACTCCACAGCTCATTGCAGACGCATTGAATCTGCACAACAAAGGGAGCTTGGTCAGGGAAAGAAGGGAGGCCATAGAGGTCTATGGGCCCAAGAAGCAGAATGCAACCTATGGAGATATGGCGGACCCAAGAGCGGCAACCCTTTGCCGACTGTACAACCAATTTCTTCATGTTTGCAGTAAAAGACCGCAAAAGTATACGACACCACCCCATGCCATTGCGACCACCATCACATGGGCATTAAAGAGCAATATGCCAAAAGAGGTGAATTACGCTCAACACATCCACGAGCAAGTAATTGACATGCACAACGAGAAGCCAAAGTACATAGGAGGAGCGGAAATTCTGACAAGAATAGCTTATGAAGCTATTGGAGCTAGAGATCAGTGGCCAAAGGTTCCCTCCCAGAATGAGTGGCTTAGAGAAGCCGACGAGGAGGAAGAACAGCCCGAAGTATCCAAGAGGGCATCCACAAGAGCACGCCGGAAACTAGAAGTAGTTTCAGAACCTGAAGAGGATGTGGACGAGCCGCTTAAGAAGAAAGTAAAGAAGAAGGTTGCTCCCAAGCAAACCAAAAGTCAGAAAGCGGCAAGAATGGAAAGACTAGTGGAGCAGTTTAGAGCGGAAAGAGCTATAAAGGGTGACTTTGAAGAAAAGTGGGTGCCAGACCCCACTAAAGTCGGAACTAGCTCAGCCAGGCCACATATTGATCAATACGATCAATATATTAAAGCTTATGAGGAGTCAGAGGCTATTTTGGAGCAGCAACCTGTCGAGCCATACACTGAAGAGGAGGTACAGCAATTAAAAGCTGAGCTGAAAAAAGACGACAAGGGGAAAAGGAAAGTAGATGAGTCTACTAAGCCTCAAGAGAAAGATGGGCAAGTTGACAAAGGGAAAGCCAAGGAAGCTGAGGACAGATATCCCTCTATGACTGATGTACCAAGCCCTAAGAAGATGGAAAAAATTTTGGAGGAGACCACAGTAGAGGTGGACACAGATGATTTGGAAAAGCCAGAGGCCGAGACCAAAGAAAAGAAGATAGATCCAGTTCAGCAAAAGAGAAATGATTATGAGGATCTGGTAGAGATAGGATACACCGAAGAAGAGGCCCTTGAGGCAGTTTATGGGATCACCCTACAAAAACAAGACGAACGGAGAGGAACGGAGGAAAAAACAAAGAGTAAAAAAGAAAGTGAAGAGAAACTGGACAAACCGAAAGTATTAGAAGAGCCAAAGCCAGTGGAGGTGGTGGCGGAAAGAGCTTTAGAGTTGACAGATGATGATGAAAAAGACATGCACATGGTGCATGAACTGCTCAGCAAGATAAAAGAAAGGTCCAAGGCAAAGGAAGTAGAGATTGAGACAGCCAAACAAAGGGAAGCAGAGTTGCAGAGAAATTTAGAGAATGCTATGATTGAATTTGAAAGTCATAAAGCATCACTCTATGACGCGGAAAACGAGAGAGACGGCTTGATACTCCAGCTAGCCGAGGCTTCAAGAGAAGTAACAAGTGCACAGGAAGCAAGGGAGCGGATAGAGGATGAGTTGGAGGCGGCCAAGGATGAGCTCATTGAGCTAAGGGAGAGAGTCGAGCTCCAAGAAAGAACAATCACTAAACTCACGACTACCCCTAGAGCTAGCAGAGCAGGAACCGAACAAGAGGGAGCTATCGTACCAGTTTTGGAAGACCAGGTCCGAAGCTTACAAAGAGAGCTGAGATTAGAGCAAGTGCAAAGGTTGCACATTGCGGAGGGATCATTGGCCGCCGAGGAGAGGCTCACATTAGAAAATCAAACACTACGAACAGAGAATGAGGCCCTCTGCAAACAGCTCCAAGATCTACAAGAGCAACAAAGAAGAGAAACAGAGACACCACAAGAAGAATCAGGTGGAGCAGCCATAGAGCTACCAGAAACTGGAGAGGCAACCACAATTGAAGATCCAGCCCCAGCTCAAGAGGTGGCCTTGACTTCAAGAATCTCTGAAGAAGAAGAACAAAGGCTCCATGACCAAATAGAAAAGTCAGCAGAGGAGAGTGCCAAGGCGGAAATGGAATGGGAGAGGAGACTCCTAATCTCCATTAGACTTCAGGGACTAGACACAAAAGTGCTCCATGAACAGTGGATGCAACCCAGCCTGCCTTTCCCTTTGATGAAATTTGAAGTGCTAAAGACGAAAAAGAGAATAGAGGAGGAGCAGTATGTCGCTCTTTACGAAGGCGACATCACAAAGGAGGAACAATCAAAGAAGATAGTAGATTCACAACCTAGATGGAGGAAAGGTTGGCTGAACAAATACCCAGCCTACCTCATCTACTTGGTGGAGGCACCAAAGGAGATTCGGAGGATGCAACCTTCTGCCCGGTGCCAAGAGTCAGAAACTGGAAAGAGCATGGCAGGATTGCAGAAAAGAAGCCAAATTGGCTTAATTATCCCAGGATGCCAGGACCAAAGGCAGGAGAGAGAATAGGTAAAGCCTACATGGTGAAAACCCTAACGGGCACCATCAAGCTCTTTACTGGCTCTCCTGAACTTTCATGTCAGATGCTCAAGAAAATCTGCAGGACTCTCTTAGCTTGCATTGAAGTGTTCGCGCCAGATAAAGCCACGACCTCGAGTCTACTATCGACGGCTGACACGGTGACTGATATGATGTACGATTTTTCATTGCAGCCTTCTCCAAAAGTGTTACACCTCCTATACCAAAGGATTATGTTTTTGCCTAGCTTCCACATGCAAACATTCGAAGAAGCTTTCTACACCAGCTTTTTCACCCACGAGAGCAAAATATTCGGCCCAACCTTGACCATCGGCAACCTACGATACGAATCACATTTGCAGATGCTCAAGACGACAGGACTTTATCGACCAAGCATAAAAGTCATGTCAAGGACGACATGAACGCGGAGGGGGGGAGTGTTGAGCCAGCAGAGGATCACACCCACATTTTTGCTCACACTCATCATTTTGTAACCATTGATTGTAATAAATGTCTTTCCGAAATTAATTTTGATTTGAGCCATTCATTAAGTAACGGGACTCAATTGAGTTTCCAGCTTGTAATCCCGAAGTAATTTCACTTGCTGATGTAATTAGTTAGAGATGTTCTCACCTCCAAGGCCGAGGTATATAAGCCAAAGTTTTTGTAACCTAAAGGAGGCAGATTATTAATCAAAGTGAGTTTTTGGAGCGCCGTGACTATGTCTGAGAGAGAGAGAGAGAGAGAGTCTTATCTACTTGCTACGCGAGCTACGGAGCCACCATTGGAGAAGCGACACCGCCATTGTGTTAGCAACGGCGAGAGCTACGCACAGATACCAAGAGTGCGCGCTATCGGCTTCTATGTGTGGTAAGTTCCTACGAGCTTCGGTGTGAGTTTTCTTCCAACTCGTGTGTTGGAATGGATCGTGCAGCATATCTATAGAACCACAACGAGTAGAGCTACACATTAGTACCATCGGGGTCAAGTTTCGGTCACCCGTATTTTTCGGCCTGTCTTCATACGCGTTTACCGCACGGAGTGGTTATAGGTTGATTTTGCAGTTCAAGTCTTTAGGGTGTTGTTCTTACCTAGTGTATAGACTTCCCCTTGAGTTTGAGATCGATTCAATGATTCTAGATCCTGTTTCGTATAGCATTCGTTCGTAGTACGGATTTCAGTCACTTGCGTATTTTAGAACTTAGATTTGATTTCCTTAGTAGTGATTGTCATTAGAAGGTCGAGTAGGTGATTTGACACCCACCTAGTTGTTTCCATGCGCCTGCGGGTCAAGCTCCGTCCTCGTCTAACAAATTCTGTTGTTGGTTGAGTTCTCGCTATTTAGCTTCCGCTAGCGGCGTAACCGCCTTAATAGTCACTTCAAGGAGAATAACCTCTCTTGCTCAAATCAAGCAATAGATTTGGTCGTCAATGTCTGCCTAATAAATGGGATGGAGTCGCATCAAAATTTGAAAAGCTCACAACTATTAGAGAAGGGTGTGGTGAGTACATTTGAAGCTCCTTTCCACATGCATTTTGTACCCTTCTCTTTCCTCTATAAGCTTCTTAGTTCTCACGATCAAGAGAAACCTTTCTGTAGAGGTAGAAGAATCACCAAAGGCTCCTACCAAACCAAAGGAACCTAAAGTGATGGTGACATGTAGGTCGACTAGGAAGGGCAAGGCCCTAGTAACAAGTGTATCAATGTCACCCTCAAGGAGGAATTGTCAACACCCTTAAATGAAACTCCATTGGAAGTGGAAAAGGGCCATATGGATTATAGCTTTGTTGAGATGAGGCAAGAAATAAACTTCTATATTTAGGTACATAAAGAATGGCTCAAGAAAATAGGCTTGCTAGAGTATGCCCAACTCCTTGAAAGCATTGGAGAAGCAACCCTATGGTTGGCAGCATTCTTACTCATGTGCAAGACACAAAGAGAATATTTTTGGGGTATACTAGTTGTCTCCTAAATTGTTGGGGATAATTTTGAATACACACGTGGAGGAAGATAATGAAGTGGGGAAGGCATCTAATGACTTGATGATGGAGGAATTTGGGCAAGCTCAAGGGAACAAAATGTATTACCTTGTGTCAAAAATGCACAACATCTTTAGGTTACAACAAATCAAGTGGTATCTAGAGAGAGTGTGTGAATACTTTTCTATTTCAATTGAGTGTTTGTAGCTTTTTCAATAAATACCCAATAATTATAATTGGAAAAGGAAAAACCTCTTCATATCAAAAAGCGAGGTTAATCATGGAAGGTTCTAATGTTTTGGAGAGGATGAATGAAGAAGAAGGAGAGGTTTGAGAGGGTTTGACATCTTGTGTAATGCTGATGCTAACTTGTCTTCTGTGTATTCAGTTTTTAGTTTAAATTCGCAAACGCACTCACCTAACTGATTCTTGATTCCTATTTGTGTATTGAATATTGTTTGTTAATGGGTTTTGTGTATGAAGTAGAAGTAAAGGTGTTGTTTATTCATTTGTAGCCAGTTATCATAAGCCCCACCAGCAAGAAAAACCTTGATGGTACGCTTTCCAAGGCGATTAAGTCATTATAGAACAGACCCCCCTAACAAATCTTCATTTGCTCATAAATTGATCATTTGGACTGTGATTGCACATCTAAAAAGACCAGCATGTACCACAAATCAAGCACTTCAATCCTATCAGCCCCCATATTCCTCAAGCCATTGCCACACCATTTCTACACGACAAGGATCTGCAAACCACTTCTTCCTTTCACCTAAAATATATTGACCATTATAGCTTCGATTGATGAGCCGTATGGACCAACTTAGAGATCACTCTAAAGATCGCCTTAAGCAATACTATCTCTGCACTTCTAGAAGCTAGTGGCATCCGTATTGATTGGTCCTTGAGCATGAATTCCTGGCCCAAAAAAGCACCAAAAACATACAGCTCTAAATACATTTGAGTGCATTGGCCCTCTCATAACTACTATTGCTAATTGGTGTGCACTTGCTAACATCCATGGCTTGGCTTACGTCCACTTCTAGCTGTGACACTTTTTGGTTGTACCAACATGTAGGGGTGCTACCAAGGAGAGGTACCAAATAGAATTGTGGATTTCATTAGAGTTTCATATATGCTTTATGGTTTGTTTTAGTGAGTTGATTCCATGTGTTTGATGACCATAAACTTATGTGTGGATGTATGGTTAGCTAATCCAAATTGTATGGACACTAGCACGTCGAGGATCTTGCCTTGGCTTTACCTAAACACCCCATGTGGCACCAAAGAGGCATGGCACCTAAACTAGTATGGTTGGTGTTGATATCCTATCACCTGTTGGTATTTGGAATCCTTTTAGAGCTCGAGTTCATGGAGGAGGCAAAGCGGCCTTGGCTTATGTCTAGCTCAAGTAAGTTGGAGGTGTGCTGGCTCTCTCTTGGCGAAGTGAAATTCTCTTTGTTCATAGTAGGAGTGGATGTGGATGGGTGGACCAACTAACCCCACTCAGTGTTCGATGCTTCTAGTTAGTCATCTATGGTTTAGAATTATGGTATACCCAAATTTTGATAGCATAAATTCATGGTTTTCTTGTTTCATTTAGATGCGGCATTTAAAGATTATTTTGTGATTCTCTTATGTCATCTATGCACTCTATTTTACCCTTCA